>NW_017729030.1:66798057-66818398 GCF_001723915.1 Gavialis gangeticus
CCCTGCATCCCGCATAGATCTGGGGTGGCATGCCCCCCAAAACCAGTGGCAGTGGAGGTGGTGGGAACCGCCAGTTAAGCCACCAAACAAGCAGCATGCAACACTGGGAGCTGCTGCCGCCCCCACCCACCACGCCCACCCCTGGCTGGGCAGCACTGGCCCTAGCCCCGGTCCCAGCCCCAGTCCCTCCCTCATGATAGGGGGCATTTATCTGCCCCCCACCTCTCTTCCCTTGCACCACTTACCAGCTGCATGCAGTATCGGCCATCATAAAGATGAAACCCATGTCGGAACATCAAAAGGGGTGTCAAAACTCAAAGTCATACGTCAAGGTCTGCCCGTACTATAAAATGTCTTTTTTTCCTTAGTCACAACCAATCTCAAAAGATATTTTATGCTGTCAGGATCCTTAAGGGCTACAAAATCCCTAAGTAATTAAAAAAAAAATTGAGTCTTTAAAGGACTAACTTTTGTCTGGAATTGAAGCAGTGTGTCAACCTCTTTGGATTAGAAAAAGAGAACCTCTTGAATTTTCAACAAGGCAAGTGCAGTCAGTTTACAGCCAAAGTTTCAACTGTTCTTATGTTTGTTTTCCTTGCAATTCTTCCCCTGTATCAGGCTGTTGTAGAAAATACATAAGGACTGAATATAAATACCCTATTTACTTGACTACCACATGTATCTCCCCTTCCACCCCAAATCAGGAAGCTTGTCTTAAGCAGGGAAGCTGATTTTCTTTGCTGGAATAGAAGCATACAGGAGTAGAAACATGGCCTTATTTATTGAGACAACTAGCAAGAAGGGTAGGACTGAGCAAGCTGCTGTATGCTGTTGGCTAGGACTCTGGAATTTTTTTTATATTCTGCCTTCCAAAAAACAAGGCACATGTCTTATTTGAGGAGGTATACAAAAATACAGCACTCTGCACCTTTGAGCAGAAATACCAAATACATTAATTTATATGAGAGGCAGCAAGAATTGAGGAAGGGACAAAAAGTCCCATATTCCAATTAGAATTCTCCCATGCAGTCTTCGTCTATGACCTAACTTGCTTCTGTTTCTGTTTCCTCTTCTGTAAAATTAGAATAAGATTTAGCTTTCTTAAAGGCAGCTATTTAAGTAAGTATTTGTACAATGCTTTGAAAATACAGAATATGAAAATTTGATAATACTGTTTAACAAGGATACAGCAACCAACTTCAAAAACATTATTGGTGCCAATGACCATTGGTTTTGGTTCCATTCCTTCGGTGTCTGGTGTGATATTTTCAGGAAATCTGTAGGAGTATTAAAAAAAAGTTTTCAGAATTTGACATTAAAAGAGCACTGCCCCTCTAAAAAGTGAAAAAAGAACACCTACTCTTTGCTCAAATCTTTTAGATTTCAGATTTAAACATTAATGCTATGTGTTTACTTTTACATACTTCCAGACTGGGGCAATGAAGAGAGCAGTCAGTTTTACTTCTAATTCTCATGCAAGAGCTTAATGCAACAATGCTGAGGATACAAGATTTTTGAGGAAGGAGTTACTCCAAAGAAATACAGGAAAAGTGGGAATTTGATAGATCATGGATTTTTCACTAACAATCTTCTGCTGGTTAGTCAAGGCTGAACCATATTCTCTAGACAGAACATGAGGGAAAACAAAGCAAATGCTGCACTAATTTAAGTAAGGCTGTTTTCTAATTCCTTATAGCCTTTCTTGCTGGGTACTTCATTTTTTATCATTAAACAGCTGCTATTTACAGGGAATCTTTTTCTAGAAACAATGTTTTACAGTTACTTTTCTAATGTGGTAAGGACAGTTCCCTTCTCTTTAGACTTTTCAGATCAAATGTTCCACACATTTGAGTAGTCATGGATTTTTTATACATGGCTGTGTTTGAGAAGTAGGACAAATCTGAGCTTGAAAAGAAAAGCTGTATGGCACTGAGAGAATTTGAGTCATGAATTTTATCCAGTCCCAGCCAGCCCATTGCGCAGCTGTGCAAAGCTGTGGCAGGCCTACATACAGAAAAAAAAGTATATGAATAATAATGCTCATGTAAGATGCCTGTTTGAGAGAACAGGTACAACACCTGGAGAGATGCATGAAGCTTCCTAAGTACTTCCCCTGTTCTGAAGGGGCACTATATACAGCAAAGAGTGAAGTTTATCTGCTGTGTTTAAAGAGGCCTTATTCTTGTTGCCCAGACTATCAATGATTAAATTAGATAGATACTCATCATTCTCTCCGAGTATATCCTGTTGTGAAGATGTGTGCACCTTAAACAGTAGTGTAACAGATGCTTACTAACCCATTTATGATAAGTGCTTGCTCTTCTATTAGGTTGCCTTCACCAATCACTATTGGTCCTGCTTCTGCAATGATCCGTGCTTTTGGATGAATCACTGTCCTAGGTCCTGTGGGAATACAATGAGGTACTTACCAGAGAAGATCTCACATGGGAAAATCATACTGAAGACAATACCTTTTCATAGGGACCTTGTCCCAACTGCTGCTACTTTAAGGAACTGACTCTAATGATTCCAAAGACCACTAGATATAGAGCTGGAATGTCTCCTAACATGATTCTGGCCTTTACTTTAACCAGCATCTGTAATCTTGTGAAATGGGTGCATAGTAATTATAAAAGCAATGCTCTGCAGTCCAGGTTTGTGATACTCTGCATGCAAAACAGGCAGCCTAACATTTCACAGGGGCAGTGTTCAGCTAGCTGAGTTCTTGTTTGGCAAGTACAAACCTCCCTTGGCATTTCTTAGGTTTCCAATCTTTAAAAAAAAAAAAAAAATCTAAAATTTGTGAAAGGCAGCCTTCCCTCACATCACTGATCTATGCCTGCAAACTTAATTTCTGGTAGGGAAATATTTTTAGCGGGATTATCATAGAGAAGGAGGTCTGGATGGAACCTCCAGAAGTCATTTAGTCCAATCCCCTGCTTAAGGCAGGATCATCCGTATCAAAACCATAATCTAAACTCTACATAAAACTGCCCTCAACCTTGATGCAACACAGACTTAATACCCTAACCTGCCACAGGTAAAGCAGGGGAAGTACAGGAACCAACATCCTGCTTCTATGAAATGTCAGTATATACTCAAGAGATCCCAGGTATAGGGCCACCCCCACCGCTAGAGGAAGGCTAAACCCCCCACAGTCCATGCCAACCTGACTATGGGGTAAAATTCCTTCCTGGTCCCAAATAGGGCAATTGGTCTGACCCTGAGCAGAGGTGCAACGCTCCCCCGAGGCAGGAACCTCCAGCTTTGATCCCAGCATAAGCACTGGCACACCCCAGTCAAAGTCCCCAGCCTTGGCTATAGCCAACACCCACTGCCTCTGGGAAGGCTTAAAAATACCTTGATACATGTAGCAGAAAGAGGGGTAGGGGTGGAGTGTGGGGGTAACCAGCAAAGCCCAAAAGCATGGGAAATAACTATGGCAGAACAAAGATATGACTATGCCGAAATCATCCCTGACCAGTGGCTGTCAAACCTCTTCTTGAACACCTCCAGTGATGGAGAGTTCACAACTTCCCTAGCCAGTCTGCTCCACTGCCTCACTGTTCTAACAGTGAAGATGTTTTTCCAGATATCTAATCTAAACCTACTTTGCTCCAACTTCAAGCCCTTGGTCCACACCCTCATTTCTACAGCAAGAGAGAAAAGGTGCTTTCCCTGTTTTTTACGGTCACCCTTCAAGTATTTGAAGACTGCTATCATGTCCCCTCTTAAGTGCCTTTTTCCATAAGCTGAACAGACCTACCTCCTTCAGCCTGTCCTCGCATGACTTGCATTCCAAGCTTCTGATCACCTTTGTTGCCTGCCTTTAGATGCTCTCTAACATTTCCATGTCCTTTTAAAGATGTGGAGACCAGTCCTCCAGATGTGGCCTAACCAGTGCTGAGCAGAGAGGCACTATCACCTCCTGTGTCTTTTGTGCAGCAGACTCCCAATTTCTTTTTCCAAGCTGCCATTTAGCCTGGTGTCCACCATTATGTATTTGTGTTTTTGATTAGTCTTCCTGAGGTGCAGCACCTTGCACTTGTCCACACTGAACTTCCATCATGTTAGCTCTAGCCCAGCTTTGCAATCTGTCAAGAACCTTCTGAATTGTGCTCACACCTTGCAACATGCTCGCAATCCTTCCTAGTTTTGTGTTGTCTGCAATCTTACTCAAGAAAGTTTCCTACGCCAGAATCCAAATTGTTAATCAACACAGTGAATAACACTGGGCCAAGGACAGACACCTACCAGACTCCACACAAGACCTGCTGCCATTCTGACATGGACCTGTTAATAATTACTCTTTGCTTGTGGCTACTGAGTCAGTTATCGATCTATCTTATACGAGTTTTATCTAGCCCACATTTCTCCAGGTTGTTTACACTAAATCTTATACTGCGATATGAAGAACAGCAATGTAGCTGTCATTCCTGCAGAAAGCTTTCAGGTGCAGTTTTGCATACATACTGACATCAATGTAGCCATTCATGCCTGTATCGTTGTACAGGGCCACTGTTTGAAGCTTGTTTCTTGTCTTTCTAAGTAGCCCTCTGATCTAAACTTATCTGCAACTGTAATGACTTTGGTAAGGCCCTGAACTGCTCAAACCGTAAAGGCATTGTAAGGGGCTGCTCTCTGATCTCATATCTAAGGCGCTGGCAAACTCCTACTAAGCAAGAACGCGTGCATTTCAGCTGGGTCCTTGGGGCGGCTGACAAGCAGCGATTTCAAGGGAAGACGTAGGGGACCAGCCTTCTCTTCTGGCGGGACACTAATTACAGAGGCCTCGCTGGTTCCAAGGAGTGGGTCGCTGGGGGAGAGGTGCTGCCAGGGTGGGTGGGCCACAGTCTTGGAGCAGATACTGCAATTCAAAGAGGCAGCATTTGCTGCTCACCAGGGGAAAAAGAACAGGGCAGGTGTGACGCCTCCTCTTACCAATAGTTACATCTCCCCGGATCTCACTTTCCACACAGACCACGGCGCCGGGAGCAATTTTCACGCTGCGACAAAAACGTGAGGTTAAAGGTGATTAAAAGACTGCTTTTTAAAGCCAAGGTGGAAGCCCGCGGCCGGGGGGAGGGTGGTAGCCGATTCTCCTCAAGCTGCCAGCGCCAGCGGCGGGGCACGAGCCAAGGCCAGGCCGCCCCGCCCCGCCCCGCCCCGGGAGTCTCTGCCGCGGCAGAGGGAGCTCCGGCTGCCGCCCGCCGCGCCCCCCGGAGCCGGGCAGCTGCTGCCCAGGGAGGTGCCAATCGCGGGGGCTGCGCGCACAGGCCATGACGGGAGGCGGGGGTGGCTGCTGGTCTCACCTCTTCTGCAGTTTCTCCGACATCTTCCGCCGCTCGGCGCTCGATCCACGCACCTGGGCGGGGACACGGCAGGAGAAGCGCTCGGCGCTCCGTTGCCCGGTCTGGCGCTGTGCGCATGCGCGCTCGTAGCGGCCGGAGTGGGGAGGGGTGGCACTGGGTACAGCGGGAGGCCCAGTGAGGGCGGCTGGTGCTTGTTCCCTCCCTCAACGTTTGTTAAGGCGAGAGAGATCTTATGTATATAACTGTTATATCTCAGAAAGATAGCCGGTCAGGAGCGGCACCAGCGCTCTCGGGGTGTGCCCGTGCCCGCCCCCCCCACTGCTTCCCCTGCCCGCTGATTGATTTCAGACTACCAGGCCCGGCTGCCTCTCCCTGCCACCTCCCATTCTCTGGCTCTGCTGCCAGACCGGCACAGGGAGGAGAGCCCCTCCTGAGCTGTACCCGCCTCAGGCCCACGTGTACCCCAATACCCCACGAGTGTCCGAGCCGGTGGACGGGCTGTCAGCATTTCCTGGCCCGGTGGCTTGAGGGAGGGAACATGGCTCCTCTGCAGTCCTGTGCCATGTGGCGGGGTGCATGGCTGTGGGACCAAGTGCTCCCACTCTGTCAGCACCATGCAGTTGGCCTTGCTGTTGGCACAGCCGTGCCCCTTCCACAGGACGGCCATGGAGGAGCCACAGGGCACCAGCTTTCTGTGCAACAGCTGCCTACGCCACATCTGTGTGCAGGGTGGGCTTTCTAGTGTGCATGTGGTCTCATTTGGGCCTGGGGCCTGAGTGACTGCGTGACCTCCTTTTAGTGCTCTGAGCAGAAGCCATGGCAGGTCTCTGAGAAGGGACGTGTCACCCTGATGAATAGGATGGGGTTCCTGAAGACGAGGCATGCAGCTGAGACCAGGCCAGTTCAAAGCATGGCACAGACAGGCACGCTGGTAGCCTAGGATGGAAATAATACGTTTGCCGACAGTAGGGACACTTACGGTTCTTGACTGACTCATGGATTTGGAATTGATTTGGCTGATTTGGATTGGAATGTGAAAAATTCTCAAAACAAGAAATCATAAAAGCAAGGGCATGTCCCAGGTACATGGTACTAAGGAGAGCGCTCAGCTTAGGGAACCTGCCCAGGGCCACACAGTTCAAAGCCCAGGCTCCTGCTTGGATCAGCTACAATGCTACAGCAATTGAATACCTTCCACTAGAGCAGGGGTGATCAAGGTCTAGTCTGCAGACTGGATTCAGCCCACAAACCTGTCCCCTCCAGCTTATGGGACTCCCCATAGGCCATTTGATGGTGTAGTAAGTGGTGGCAGCTTTAATTGCTATAGCTTTTGGAGAGAGCCCCTTGGGCAAGATCTATAATACAGAGCAGTATCATCTGGCCCACTGGGCTGGAAATTTGAGGGGGGAAGGAGCAGCAGCTGCTGCTGTGACTTCAGGGGCTACAGCAATTAATGCTGCTGCCATATTTCAGCCCTATGGGCCAGATGATAGGGTCCTGCACTTGTGGGCCAGTCAAGTTGGGCACCACTGTACTAGAGTATTGAGCAGCTTGATTGATATTTATCGTATGATTTGATCTCTCACTTCCACAGACTCAGAGCAGTGTAGTAGGGCTTTTGGGTGGGGAGGAAAAGAAAGGGCTTTTTGGGGCTTTGTTTGTTTGGTTTTTTTAATGCACATTGCTGTGCTCATGTTAAAAGATACAACTTAGAGAAGTACATGGGGCACAAAGTGTTGAGGTCTAAGGTGGGTCTTGCTTATGGGGAGCCTATTCTGCAGTCTCAGACTGACTCCAGAGAGCTTTACCCTTACCATAGAGAGCTATACTATGCCAATGGTAGTGCTGTTGACTGTGATCTTTAGACTCTTCTATTCTAGAAACCCTGATCCCAGGCCAGAGAAAGCCAGGTGGATAAGATAGGCTTCAAACTTGATTCAGTATTTGAGAAGCCAGTATCAGCATCTGAAGATGGGGGTGGCATGCTTGTAGGAGCATGTACTGCAAAGGAGATGCCCCACAGCATTACAAACTAGTTAGAGTTTCTTAAGAGAGGAAGGTCTAGTGCACTGCTAAAGCCTAACCAGGAGACAACAATGGCATGAATAACTGAGGCCCCTGCATGGTCTACCAAGATGAGATTGAGTCTCCTAGTAAACTGGAAATGGTAGGAGGCACTGTGGGTGCTACTGCATGAGAGTATAAACATAAGAAATGAATACAAACATCCCACTACAGTTCACACTGAACAAACCAGCTATGGGTATGAGCTAAACAGATGATTGTGGCTGCAATGGTTTTTTTTTTTTGGTCATCTGCATTATTTCTATCAGCTGTTCTTCATCCAGCACCTGATGCTATCCTGGCCAGGCAACGCAGATATTAACTGCAGCTAGGATTAAAACAAGGCTGTCTGATTTCAGGCAGGCCAGAGGCCCCACACTACACCAGCCATACGCTTCAGAGATGGGGCCCTGGGATCCACCCCTCTCCTCTAGAGGTAGGGCATGCAGCACGCCCCTCTTCTCCACCCCTGCAGCTGATGCAGTACTATAATTCTCCTACAAGTGGTCACACTCAGTGGTGGGGACAGGGGGTCTTAGCCTTTCCCTGCTCAGCTCCCTCAGGTACTGGGCCACAAACTCATCTGTGGTCAGCAGCATCCGGGGGGTGGGGGAAGAAAGAAAGAGAGGCTGGTGTGCACATCAGTGTCTGACCCTCCTCTGCACTAGCTCTGTTCCCTCCATCATGGACCCTGCTTTGCCAGAAGTGGACAGCTTGCATGCAAGCCCTTTTAAAGGAAAGCCTGGGACTGAAGATGGGCCTCTGAGGACTGCTGGCTGGATTCTGTCTGTAGACATCCAGAACAATTGCATCTAAACAGGGAGGGGTGGGGAAGCAGTTTGGTCACCCAGAGATGTAGGCACCCACCTGACAGTAGAATGCCCATTTAGTCTACTTGTCCATATTGCCCTTTTTGACCCCAGCTAAACTTTGGACACCTACACAGGTACTGTCTGTCTCCATGTGTGCATTTCAGGGGCTCCTGAGATTTTTCAGGCTCTGTACAGACTCCTGTATGAAAAGTACTACTGCATATATGGGGATGGCAGGGCATAGCTCCCCCCCCCCAGTGGGAGGCTAGATGCACAAACCAGTCTGGACCCCTGAACACCCCCATGCACACATGCAAGGCATTTTGCCTTATGGGCACAAAGGTGTTCCTGTTATAAGTATGGGAATCTGTGTACATGTCAATAGACCAGAGCAAGAAAGGAAGTGTGCACCACTTAAGTTTTGGACATTCCCAAAGCGAGGGGCCTGCTCAAGTCATGATTTTGCAGAAATCACAACAATTGGGCAGCAATGTCTGCTAAATCCATGGTGTGTGTGTGGGCTTACTAAAAATAAAAAGGTGCTAGCTCCCCCCGTGGGAACCGGCAACCCTAGCAGCTGGGCAGCCTGCTGGGATTGAGGGGGGAAGGAAGCCGGTTGCTGGCACAAAGGCAAGATGCCCCTCCCACTCCTCACTGTTGATTGAGTGAGAGGCCTGCCTGTCTGCAATCCTGTGCCTCCAAAAATCAGCAGTGAGGGGTGGGGCCACCAGGGCCCCTCCAAAGGCATGGGGGCAGGCCTTGCTGCAGTTTGTCCACAAAAGTCAACTACCTACCTCCAAATTGGGTAGACTCCTACCCATAAAACTTTTTTATGCCTCCCACATTTTCTATGTACCCACAAGGTATAGAAGAATGCTACTCCTAGTGTGAAGTATCAAGAGGTGATCTGAAGGGCATGCATCGCATAGGATCTAACCACCACTTTTGAGGGGGAAGAGGAAAGCTGTTCCTTGGGTTTCCCCAAGAAGCAACCTTATTTGGTCCCCCTCTCCAGAGAGGACCCTAGCAGTCAGTGCTAGCATGGTTTCACACGGCAACTCTTTGGCTTTGAAACCCTGGCTCTTCTCAGTCCCTGGCTTCCCCAGTGATCAGTAGCACCCCCCCAGACCTCCTTTTTTGGTCATCTCCCAGGAAAGAGGGAGTTTTTTCTTCTTTACAGAGGACAGGCCCAAGTTCCCACATCTCAAACAGCACAACAGACCATTTCAAAACAACCAGTTTTTATTGTTCCATTCCTTTTCCCCCCTGTCCTCCCTGGGACCTTCCCTCTCTGAGCCTCACTCATTCGCCTCAGGCCCAGTCTGCTACCACTTGCAACAAAACAGCTAGAGAACTCTAGTATTGACTTGATGACAACACTCATCCAAACACATGAAGGGCTAAGGACAGAAGTTACATGTAAACCAGTTTAAGTGATCAGAGACTGGTTTAAACCTCTAACAACAGAAGCTCAGTACACATAAACGGATTTCAAAATAGCTGAAGCTGGTTTAAGATAAACCTGGTTGAATGTAGTGCCAGATTTAACTGATTTGGGTCAAACCGGTTTATGAAACTTCTGTACCAGACACCTTCCTGGTTTAAGTTAAATTACAGTCCCCCAGCATGCTTTCCAGCCCTGGACTAGGCTGTGCTCTTTGGAGCAGGGAGGGCTGGCTGACAGTGGGGTGCAGGGGGCAAGCCTAGATGGGGATGTAGCCCAGTTTGGGAGGGATGGGGATAGGACTCCCCCCCCCCGCAGCAAACCCTGGCCAGGGTTTGGGGCCACAGTGTGGGATTAAACACTTCTTCCCCCACTAAAAATTACTACTGGCTGGCTGGCAGCAACTGTGGGCTACAAATCCCAGAGGCACCTGGAAGTAGGAAGGGGGACTGATGAAGAACTCTGCAGAGTCCTGCTGCTGTAATTCTGGACTTCAAATCCTAGAGACCTCAGGGGCAGCAGGAAGAAGTGAACATACAGCTAGAGAGCGCCCCCCCCAGCTTCTGGCCTGAGCCACTGTAGGCATGTGGCTGCATTTCCCAAATTAAACGCAAGTGTCTGTTCACTTCCGATTCAATTTAATTTGTGCAGTTTAGACTAACCTGCAAGGACCGAATCAATTCAGCCCCAGGCTTTTTGACTGTCTGTACTTAGCCAATGAAATGAGATTGTGGGGAACCAAGTAGGGAGCTGTCTCTGAGGCCTGCTGCCACCTGCCTCTGGGGGTGAAGAGGGCATGAAGATGTTCTGCTTTATAAAACAAATTTACATTAACATATACTTACAATGAGCACCCCAAAGTGTTCCCAACAGGAACTACAAGCTAAGACTCAGCACACACCACCCCTTTTCATCCCCTCTCTCCCACCTTTAAAAAATTGAGGGGCTGGATCACTGCAATGGGAAAGTTCACACCTACTGTTTTCCAAGGCAAAGCATTGGTGATCAAATTCTTATTGTTCTTAATGTGAATCCCCCGCATGTTGTAGTCCTGTAGGGCTAAGCTCTACTTCAGCTTGGCACTGGTACCTTTCATCACCCAATACTTCCTTAGGAAGTCCTTTAGAGAATAAAAATAAAGGAACAAACAAACAGAAACCACCTCTGGCATTTTGTAGTCCATATGACCTTATCTGGGATACCTTTTTTGTACAGCTCAGTGATGGGACAGGCTGATACACCTATTAATCCTGGAGAGTCTGGTTTTCCTTCTGACCCATTCAATTCAGGTTGCCCTGGAACACCTGAAAAGCTGTTACTGCATTTAGGACCATTACTCCCCAGAGTGCCTGTTAACCCAATGATTACTTTGTCTGGGACTCCAGGTTCACCCCCCAGACCTTGAATCCCTATGGGCCCTGATGGACTTTGATTAAAGGACTTAAAACCTGTAGCACTAGGAAGTCCCAGCAAGCTGTCAATCCTTTTGTCTCTTCAATGGATCTGGGATTCCTGGAGCCCCAGGAAAAGCCTCTAACAGTCATGTCAGTTGTAGTACCTTCTGCAGGCACCCTCAATAGGTTCCTTCAGCCACTCCTATGCTTCATAGCCATAACAGCAACATAAATCCCAGCCAAAATACAATCTATTGCACCTGGGATGCCTTTTTCCCAGCCTCACCCCCAGCTTGTACTCATAGATTATTAGGGGCTGGAAGGGACCTTGCAGATCATCAGGTCCAGTCCCCATGCTCCAGGCATGAAGGTAACAGGTCAAGTGACCCCCATGAGGTGACTGCCCAGTCTAATCTTGAAAACCTCCAGGGTAGGTGACTGCACACTGACATTTTCCAGCTCAGTTTCCTTAGTCTCTCAGACAGCTTCAGTCAATGTAGAGAAGCTCCTTTAAAAAAAAACAACACAAAACAGCCTGAGCCAGTCTAGTTCCCAGCAAGGAGCTCCTACCTCCAACTCTGCCCAAGGCAGACTGCCCTTCTGGCTCTGATACAAGTCTTATATAGTCCTTGGTTCCTCCTCCTTCTGGGCTGGGGCTACCTCAGTAGATCATTACCTAATTCTTCCAAGCTCCTTATTATCTGGGGCTCTGCAGTTTTCAAATTCTACTGCCTAGCCCTACTCTCAGTAACAGGGCTCGGCCCCTGTTAAATCCCTGCTAACTGGTGCCTACAGCTGGGAGTTGAGTTGCTCTGCAGAGCCTGCTACTAGCACCCATCTGCTTTACCCAGTTGCACCACTATTTTGTCACATTTAAAGCCATGCTTTCTTTTAAAAAGGCAATTTCCATGTAAAAAACACAGTTCGCCTGGAGTGAAGGTTGCCAGCATTTACCGGTACTCAGTGCTGTGCCTGTCCTTCCAGAGCTGGAAACTAATTGCCACCCTCAACTGCTAGCAAAGTAGGAGATGCAGAGTTGCACTGACACTTTACGTGTTGCTGTTTGGAGGCATATGGAGTGTTTTTCAGGTGGTATCTGGTTGCTGCCACTTTTGATATACAGGCTGCTGGAGTCTGTGGGTTGTGGAAGGCCAATGCTAGCAAGCCATTGTCCAGATTCTGAAGGTGATGCAGAAAACACAGCTCAGATACGGGTTCAGTGGCAAAAGCCCAGAAAGGTTTATTGTCAGAAAGCACATCATTTGGTCAGTCCAACCTAATGCAGTTTGTCCTTGACATGTAGAGACACCATACATTATTCATGCTCCCCTAGGTCTCTACAATGGACATGCTTCTCAACCCCTTTATTTATACTTGGTTTCCCCCGTACCCCCATTTCATGCCAATTCTTATCTCTTTGTTGAGATGTTCTTCTCTACTTGTTTCATTCGCTAAGTTTATGGACCTGCACATATCTCCATCTCATTAGTAAGTTCTTACTTTTTATATTTGTCCTTGAGTTGTTTAGCTTCTGTTTTCATACTCCCTTCCATGTTTTTCTTCTCATTAGTGTACCTTTATTTTTTTCCTTTCTTACCAGGTCATTCAGCAGTTGCAAGGCCCCTTTCTCCATATCACTCTTCGGCACCGTAACTTACTATAGCTTAGCATAACTAAGTCCCAACACAACCAGAACTTTTACACACACAGTGCAGTTACTCAACCCTAACTGTGGCCCAAGGGGATTAGGCAAGTGGGAATGGAAAGACAGCAGAACGCTCTGAGACCTCAGAATCCCCCACGCAGCACCTGCCATTGTGGAAGCAAGAGAGACCACACTGAGACAGCCCTCCTGTTCATGTAGTCCCATGCTGATTCCTTGCAGGTTGGCAGGGGCTGAGGGGGAAAAGATGCTAAGGTCTCATTGGAGGACTCCTTAGGGCATGAGTGGCCAACCTGTGATATACATAGTCTCTGTGTCACATGCAGAAGACTGAGGAGGGGACAGGCACCACAGAGACAGATCAGGCAGTAGAAAGGAGAGCAGCAGATCAGGCAAGGAACAGAGAGCAGGGAGCCAGATCATAAAGGAGAGGAACAGATTGGGGAGGGAGCACAGGGCAAGGGGCAGAAAATAGAGCAGTTGATTGGGCAGGGGAAGGGGACCAGAATGGCAATTAGGGAAGATGTGGGATATCTGTGGCACACCTATGGAAAAGGTTGGACCCCAATGCTTTGGGGCAGGGGTGCTGTTCAGCCACTGGCCTGCAGGCCAGATCCAGCCCATAGTGCTGTGTCGTCCACACCCCTGGGGACCAATTCTTGTGCTTAAGGCATGGCAGGAGCAGTGCTGAGCCCCAGGGTCTGATCTTGGCACATGGGGCTGGATCCTGCCCATAAACTGGCCTCACCCCATGCATTTGGTCTGTGGGACCAAAAGGCTGAGCACTGCTGCCAGGTCGTAAGTCAAAGGGGGCTGGGGCAATAGTGCATGACTGAGGGGGCCTGGACACGTGAAATACATACATCAGTGTAACACGCATCAGTTTTGTATACCACTATAAATTATTACACCAGGATCCAGAGCAGCCAGGAGAGCAGCCAGTCTGGGGTGCTGTATCCAGTATGTGATTATTGTAGTGATTCACCACTAGGTAGCAGGGTGCCAGTTCTTGTGCCCTGCCTTGAGTAAATGGGTACTCGTGGGCAAGCTGCAGATGTGTGACACCTGCACCAGTGTAACTGGTATAAGTTTTATCCTTGACTTTTCCCCCAGGATAATTGGTGTTGGACTCTGACATATGTCCAGTCCTTTTTTGCTTTCATGTAAGCATATTGTATGTCCAAACATACGGGTGAATAGGAAACTCTGTTTCCTGGTTTGCCAATGTCTGTTTTGGTATCATTTGTAATGCTAACTGGCCAGGCTGGTGGTGACCCTCCTGGTGGTGGTGGGGGCATGAGCAGCACAGGCAGTCCTGAGAACTAGCAACCTTCCCCCTTCGGGAATAAAGTGATGTGCAAAAAAGTTTGGAACCACTGTTAAAACAGGTGTACATCACGGTGCCCATGCAGTGTGGAGTGAGTTCTCATAATGGGTGTGGGAGAGAGGTGGGATTTAAGTACTCTATCCCCTGACTGTTGCTCTGAATTTCTCCATTAGTCACACAGTTATGCTACCACTGGCCTCACTCTGATGTTGCAACAGCTTTGGTGTAATACCAGTCGTGTGTGTGTGTGTCATAGAGCACAAAGGCAAAGTGAAAGGCTGGCTTCAGGAGTCTAATAATCTCTGCAGTAATTTCTTCCATTTTCAAGGCATTAAAATAGCTTGGTAGTTAAGATGTGTGTTGAAAAAGAACTCTCTTATCTTGGTTTTTAGTTCTCTCTAGCCAGGAAGATTATTCAGGAACATAGCAGAACAAGTATGAAAATGTATTTTTCCATATAAAATACAAATCCTGAGACACAAATGCTTAGCAGAACCAGGATTTAAAGACAACAGGCTACCAGGTGCTTTGTTACCTTGCCCTCTTTCTTTTGCATACTGTTGTGTGTCACTGCAAATACTCTGGTTTCCTAGGCACAATTGCTTTGATCTCTGGCTGACATTTGCTCTGTTCTTGATTTGCCTCCATTAACCTGGAGTTCCTGCCCCCTATAAGGAGCAGCTGATGAGAGGCTATTTTCAGTTCTTTACCTAGGTACAACGGGATTTGAACTCTACTGAAGAACTGACACTTTAAAACAGGACTTTCCATGGAGTGGGCAGATCCCTTTCTTCTTAACCCTACCATTTTGTACCAGATGCTGGCATTTCCGTTTGCTGTTCTGTTTCACTATCTCTGCAGCTTTGGGTATCTCTCTCCAAGTGCCAGGTATGCTTTTGTATTTATGTTATGTTTATCCTTTTGACCTTTTATAAAGACACATTTTATGTTAACTGTGGGTTTCACAAAAAAAGAGAATTTTGCCAACTTCTTTAATTGGTTACAGCAAGGACCTAGAAAACAAAACTTCTGGAGCCTATTCATTGCTCCCCTATTGAGTCATAACATGATTTGGGGCAAACCACAACCTCTGTGCACCTCAGTTTCCTCATAAAGGAAAGTTAGTAAAAAGTGTAAAGCCCTAATGAAATAAAGTAACAATCATTTGCCAAGTTTCTAAAGTACAAATCACAGGTCAAATCATGAATCAAACATATTTGTGATTCTGTGGTGGGAGTTTCATGAGCACCTAACTCAAACACTTTCAGTGGACTTGTACTATTTTTAAAAAGCCTTTACATTACAAGCACTTCTGAAGACGGGTATTTAGGCAACAATTATGGATTGTAGTCTTAGGAAGGGAAGAAGAAAGAAAAATGTACTGGGTTTATTTAGGTTTTCTACAAGTTAGAGGGTCTGATGCTTCAGGGAAACCATTTCTGTACCACATCTGAACTATGCTGGATTGTAGGAAATCCCTTTATCAGCAAATGTCTCAGAGAATGGAGAGTCAGACAGATGCTGCCAGGCGCTTATGTCATATCTCTTACAGACTATTCAAATGACAGCACTTTAGGGAATGGCTACATCCTGTCTTAAATCATTTTTCTCCAACCTCTGCTCCGTTTGATGCTGTCAATTTTCCTCAGAAAGAGGAAACAAAGGTATGTAACTAAGTAGAAGAGCTGACATCAGAGGAGCTGTGGGACACCTGTACTTTTGGAAATCAGGTTGTTCCCTGTTAGGTACTCAAGGCTGAACGATTTTTGGCCACAGCCTCCATTGAAGACTTGCCAACAGGAGATTAGAGATGAGTAGGTGATGATTGTACTCTCTGTCATTGTGCAGCCACTGAGAAAGCCATCACTATCATTCTCTCTCTAAAGAAATATGCTGTTCAAATTGCAGGACTTCAGGATCACCTGGACCTGTATCCTCATCTCAGATGGAGATCCTTTCTAGAAGGCTGCCTGTCTGGACAATGGGACAAGGTTTACAAGTAGTCACTTACAATCACAGTGAAGTTGTTGCCATCTGTTCAGGACACAAAGGCTAGCTCCTAGGACAGGCATTTTCCAACTTCTCAGTCCTCTCAGGGACTGGGTTAGCTGCACCCATCTCCCACATGGTGGACAGAAAGTATCAAATAGATGGTTAAAACAGAAGAAAGCATAAGGTAGACCTCCTTATTGAAGAGAGATTGTTCAGCTCTCTCCAATAAGCCCTGGCAAGTTAGAAATAATGGATATGGAGTAGGACACACTGGACCAGGCGCTCTACTTTTCCAGGACCCTGAAGTACATGGCTTTTGGTGTTGTAACAATGGCCCTCTTCAAGCCTTTTAAGTCTTTCCAAGCACTGCAGGAAAAAAAACAATCACCACAGAATGACATGGCAGGCTTACCTGCTTCCAAGGAGATGCTGACTGGTTAGGTAAAGGTAGGGGGGTCAGGAACCTGATACAGCAACCTTTGCAGATTGTCTTTGCTTCCTTCTAGGTATGTTGTTCTTCTGGCTGGAGGCTTCCTTATAGCATGTGCTGCCATGGGATTGTATGCCTTGTTGCTCTTCATCCCAGCCTTGTGCTCGGTGGCCATATTCCACACAGTCAGCCCACTGCGGGTCCACACATGGGTGTTTGTCTTCCAGATGTCTTGGCAGACACTCTGCCACCTTGGGCTGCACTACAGAGAGCATTATCTGCAAGAAGCTCCATGCATCAGGTAACAAGTACCAGAGCACAAGTCCATCTCCTCCACCAAGAGATTTTTGCTTATAGTGAAATCATATCAAGACCTTTCCTAACTTTACAGCTGGCAGGGGGTGACAGAGTAGAATAAACCTGTTACTGGTGGAAACCCCTGTTAGTCATGGTCTGTCCCCCTCAGTTCTAGGCAGGCTCTCTCACAGGAAATACTACAGCAAACAGCACCACGCAGGGAAGGACAACACAGTTTGTTCTGCTGTGTGCATTTTAATATTTTAGAAACAAGATTCTCCTGCTCCTCTCCAGCATTAAGCTATTAAGTACAGTTTGCTTTCTACTGGGTCTCACCCATTAGCCTTCCATAGCAATCAAGAACTTAACAGCTCTTTGATTAGCTTTTAGGGGTGAAATTCAAAATTCACCATATTCCTAGTGCTCCAGTAGCAGGCATAGAGCTGAGCATTGCTCTGGCTTGCACCGATTGTGCTGGGTCCATTTCTCACCCTGCTGTACTGTCATTGTTTGCTTCCAATGTGACATGCAGGAACAGAAATAGGAGCCCAGAAAATAAGTCAACAGTTACATTTTGTGTTCAGGGTGTGCGAACTGGGGATTCAGGCTGGAGTCAGAAGCACTGATGCAACTGCAGTCCAGGGGTTCCAGAGTTTGGAAGTTGGGGGGTGGGGGGATGGAGATTGCAGATAAGCAGCAAAGGCTGGCTCAGCCTTCTGTCCATCTTCCTGGGATAATGAAAGTGGGCAGGAAAAATGTGGGGGCTGCTGACCGAGTGCTTAGAGTGCAAAGAGGGGCCCTTGTGAGCACCATAGATGCCTAGAGCAAAGTGCCAACAGAGCTCTAGCTGAGGGCAGCCCCTCACAGGCTGGGGTGTTGACAGACTCCACACATGAAGGCCCTACTCACTTGTCTCCTTTTCAGGCTGTCGATTGCTCTTTGTTCTCTCATGCTGCTGACCCAGAGGGTCACATCACTGGCTCTGGACATCCATGAAGGGACAGTGACAGTGACTTTTGAGCACAGGAGGAGGAAGGAGCCCCTGCTGGGAGCACTACCTTTCTGCAGCTACCTGCTATTTTTCCCTGCCCTGCTGGGAGGCCCCCTGTGCTCTTTTAAGAGATTTCAGGCCCAGATCTGGTGCTCAAGTCTACCATGCTTCACACAGTCCCTTTGGGTTGCTGGCCAGAAAGGTCTTTGGGCTCTGACTCTGCAGCTTTTGAGACTGGCTGTGAGAGGGCATGAGGACACACTGGCTAGCCTGGCATATTGTACTCGCTTTGGCTGCGTGCATGTTGTGTGGATTTCAGCTCTGCTCTTCAGACTGGCCTATTATTCTCACTGGGCCCTCGATGAATCTCTCCTCAATGCAGCAGGCTTTGGGCTGGCTCTTGGACATGACCCTACCCATGGAGACCTCTCAGGCACAGCTATGTGGACCCTGGAGACCACACACAGGATAGCCTTGTTCACCAGGACCTGGAACAGGAGTACTGCCCAGTGGCTGAGGAGACTAATCTTCCAGCGCAGCCCAACCCAGCCTCTGCTGGCTACTTTCATCTTCTCAGCCTGGTGGCACGGCCTCCACCCAGGGCAAGTGTTCGGCTTCTTGTGCTGGGCAGTAATGGTGGAAGCTGATTACCGGATTCACCCCTTTCTAAGCAACCTTACAAAATCCTGGTGTACAAGGTTGCTGTATAAAGCCCTGACCTGGGTCCTGACTCAGCTCATTATTGCATACATCATGGTTGCTGTGGAAATGAGGAGTTTCTCTGCACTTTGGCTACTGTGCACCTCCTACCTCACCTTCTTCCCTCTCCTGTATTGCGTTTCACTGCTGCTGCTAGCAAAGAGAGCAACACAGAAGTGAACCTTGTCAGTAGCTCTCCCCTGCCTTCTTTCTCCATGCTTCTCACCCAAACCATCACCAGGAACAGTGCATAGGAGCCAGAGATCTTTAGCAAAGGCCTCCTCTTTAACTAAGACATTATCTGTTTTAGGTCAGGTTGCCTGCTCTGCCTATGCTTATTAAGTTGATCATCTGTAGTAGGACTCCTGTTTCCACCACAAGGAGGGAGCACTGAGAGCCTCCAGCCTAATCTCCTGTACAACATGTGTTACAGCCTTCCACCAGGATCCCCGTGTCCAACCCATTGGCATGCCACTGAACCTGGGTGGACCTTTTGGCAAGGGCTGCCCAGTTTCCCCTTTGTACCCAAGGGGTGGAACATTTTGCATGTCCCTTAGGTGGTCTGGACCAGTCTCATTGCCCTCCCTATTAAATATTCATACTTTTTTTCAGGTTGAATTTTGTAACTTCAACTGCCAGTAACTAGCTATAAGAATAGGGAAAGAGGGGGACAAAAGAGGAGTTGGCTTATTGTGATTTCCTTTGTGTCCAAGTCATCCTGTCACATCACAATACAGTACTTGGTTTCAGTTTTTGAGTATGAACCTAGGATGAGTCTGCTAAGCTGGCTATGAAACATGAAGGGCTTTCTAAGTTAGGTGGCCATACTGGTTAGGGAGGCATCCTAAAGAATGACCACTATTAACTTTATTTCTAGCGTCTGTTTAACTCCCAGCCTCACCAGCAAAGTGAGCTCTTCCCCACAACAGATACTTCTTCAGGGAAGTCCAAGGCCTGTCCTGGGTTCTAGCCACAAGGTCCCTGGCACAACACAGCATAACTCTGCTTCAGGATGGCTAAATGTCTAAAAGCCCAAAAGCCCCTTTTAGGTCAGGGCTGTCCAACTTCTGGGCAGCTGGGGGGCCTCATGAAATGTGGGTTAGATCCAGGGGGCACTTGCCAGGGGGACTGCCCCCCCAAAACTTTCCACTGCATGCACAACCCAGTTCCCCCCCACTGCACATGCAGGCCAGCTAACCTCTCTCATGCTCAGTCCAGCTTCCCCTACCACGTGCACAGGTCCCTTACCACATGCACAGTGCAGGCAGCCTGCCCTGCAGCACAGGTGGCCTGGCTTTCTTCTACCATGCACACAGCATTCCCTTCCCCACTGTGCATGCTGTGTAGACAGCCCACCCCCTGCAGCATGCAACATAGGCAGCCTGGCTCTCTTCTTCTGCAGCCCAGCACCCTCCCCTGCTGCATGTGCAGGATGGGTAGCCCAGCCTCCCCTATTGCACCCTAGGAAGGGGGAACCCAGAGATCCCAGTCATCACTGGAGTAAGAGCAAAGAAGCTAAGCAGGAGCCCACATGTGGCATGTTAACCCCTCACAGGCTACACAAAAGCTTTTCCAATCCATGTGCCTGGTGACATGCACAGATGACTTGCTGTCTGAAGGCTCTATGTACTCAGACAATCACTCAGGGGCACAGTACAAAGGAAAATGCTTACATGACTAACTGCAACCATGAGTCAAGTTCCTTAGCAGTCTAGAAGTTTGGTTCAAAACTGCTGCTGACATATATGGGGGGAAATAAATCAGAGAGGAAAGAGTCACTTTGGTGATCAAGAGCACATGCAAGTGATCTGGCTGCTGGTCTGCCCATTAACACAGTTCATTTCTTTCCTGCTCGCATTTACTAGCAGTCTTGTAGTGCTAGGATTGCCGATACAACTGTTCCCTCCAATGGTTTC
>NW_017729030.1:66818409-66820146 GCF_001723915.1 Gavialis gangeticus
GGAACCCAGAGATCCCAGTCATCACTGGAGTAAGAGCAAAGAAGCTAAGCAGGAGCCCACATGTGGCATGTTAACCCCTCACAGGCTACACAAAAGCTTTTCCAATCCATGTGCCTGGTGACATGCACAGATGACTTGCTGTCTGAAGGCTCTATGTACTCAGACAATCACTCAGGGGCACAGTACAAAGGAAAATGCTTACATGACTAACTGCAACCATGAGTCAAGTTCCTTAGCAGTCTAGAAGTTTGGTTCAAAACTGCTGCTGACATATATGGGGGGAAATAAATCAGAGAGGAAAGAGTCACTTTGGTGATCAAGAGCACATGCAAGTGATCTGGCTGCTGGTCTGCCCATTAACACAGTTCATTTCTTTCCTGCTCGCATTTACTAGCAGTCTTGTAGTGCTAGGATTGCCGATACAACTGTTCCCTCCAATGGTTTCACTTCCTCAAACACTGGGGAGACCCTGGTCCCACTGAAAGTCAGTGGCAAAGCTTGGGAAGGCCAGGATTTCCCTAGTCTCTCCCTTTAAAGCCCTTCACTATTTAGCTCCACAGTGCCCTGCTCATTCTGTACCTTATGTCCAACTTCAGCATGCCCAGCATAAATGCCTTTATGTTTCCTCATACATGCCTGACACTCATATACATATACTCAAATACATACCTGCCACTCACATATGCTCCATAGCTGCATTCATGCTTCCATGTGTGTGATGTCTGTAGAGCATGACTGGCAAGGGAGTAACAGCTCATGCTGATCTCACTAATACCCCATTCCTGCCACTCTCGTCTCAGCTGACCCCAAAAAGTGGCTCTGTCTATCATATGTTTTTGCTCATGTGCAGCCCTTTGCCCATCTGTGAGCAGCACAATCCTCAGCTGTGTTGCTCTGTGGTTGTAGCTCTCTGGGTGCAGCTCAAAGGGGCTTTAGCAGGGCCACCCTCTGGCCCTATAGGTCTGTTATTAAGTCCTTATCAAATTACAAAGCAATGTGGGATGGGGAAGGCCCATGGGAGCCTCTTTCAAGGGTGTTGGTTTCCATGAGGTTCTGATCACTTATCCTCTGAAAATTAGGTCCCTCTGGGCTGCCCATGTGTTGAGGTGCCTCCAATCATTGGAATCCCCTCCCCCCCCATGCCCACTGCCCCTCCATGACCAGTGCCATAGGTACAGGGAGGCAACCTGAGCACGAACGAGGAAGGGAGAATACAGAAAAAGCAGCCCCCATACTGCTGGCCTGGCCTCTCCATGAGCAACCCAGCTGAAGCTGCCACCCCCCTGCCCTACTGCAGAACCACAGGGCTGTGCCTCTGCCCCATGTTAGCCTGCATTGGATTGTTCTGTGGAGCACAGGTTTCACAGGAGGCAAGAACTGAAATTACTGCTCACCAGGCTAGGAAGCTTTGGTACAGGACTAAGGATTGACAAGCCTCAAATGCTAGTCCTGCCTGTAACACAACCGGGGAGGAAAATAAAAAAAACACTAACCAGAAAGGACTTGCTTAAAAAGTCAGTTCTTTAACTTTAGACCTTAGGATTCAAGTTTGATAGGAACTAAGTACTCATTATTCCCACCAAGAACAACAGGGACTCCCCCTTCCCCCTGCCCCAGGAGCCCAACTGAGAACAATGGGAGTTGCTAGATGTTGGGCACCTTGGAAATCTGGCCCAGAGGATCTAAAATTGGATGCCTACAAATACTTCGGCATTAACCTTGCTGCCTCCATTTCCC
>NW_017729030.1:66820157-66825636 GCF_001723915.1 Gavialis gangeticus
CAAATGCTAGTCCTGCCTGTAACACAACCGGGGAGGAAAATAAAAAAAACACTAACCAGAAAGGACTTGCTTAAAAAGTCAGTTCTTTAACTTTAGACCTTAGGATTCAAGTTTGATAGGAACTAAGTACTCATTATTCCCACCAAGAACAACAGGGACTCCCCCTTCCCCCTGCCCCAGGAGCCCAACTGAGAACAATGGGAGTTGCTAGATGTTGGGCACCTTGGAAATCTGGCCCAGAGGATCTAAAATTGGATGCCTACAAATACTTCGGCATTAACCTTGCTGCCTCCATTTCCCCATCCATAAAAACAGACTTTTAAAATAACTAGTTCTTTAGCCCTTTGTGAGGATTAATCAGCAGGCTTTCAATGAAAATACTAGTCCTCACTGCCATTTTGCAGGTGGATTAGAAAACAAACCATCAGAGCAGCCAATGTGGGAAGGGGAAGGGTTTTTTTTGTTTGTTTTTTTACTTAGACTGTAGCTCATGTTAACATTCAGGGTCTTGTCTTCTTAAAGATAATTAAATGCCCTGTTCCCTTAACAGCATCCCTTATCTCTGTGGCTCACAACATACCAGGTAGTTCTGGTTGGCTGCTGAGACTCTGACATTACACTTAATTTGCAAGGCACCAGGATGCCCTAAAGTCTGGTAAAATACAGACCTGGTATTTTTATCATCAGTAAGGAGGTAGAGTTGCAGAGGACTACAGGCCCCAGCATGCAGACCTCTATCTCAAACCAGGCTGGAAGCCATTGGGCTGTTTGGCTCAGCTCAAGATAGGTGTTGCCTGCTAGGGGCCAGAGCCACATGTAGGAAAAAAGGGTTACCACAACAATCACCAAACTCAGACAAGTTAGACCTGGCCCCTGGTCTTCTGGCAGTTGCTCTACACTTGGGCAGTGACAGGACTGGCCCCCAAGAATGACCATAATGCCTCTAGTGGTCAAACTAATCATCTCCCTCAACTCTTCAGAATAACTGCCTTACCTTTCCACTCGCCATGCCTTGATTGTATTTTACTTGGGAAGGCTGTTCCCCAAAGTCTTCAAGTATATGTCCCTTGGAGTCACATGTGGTCTAGCTGACTGGACCCCATTGGCTCTATCCATGCCCTCAGGCACTAAACCCACCTTTGGTGCATTAATTGCAACTTCCAGCCACCCTTGTAGCCACACCGGCACCTCACAGGAGTCACCAGCATTATTTTTTGTGGGACTTCCCAGCCCTGTCCATACTGTCTAGCTCTCAGGCCTTAATCTCTTTGTCCGAGCCTTGGCCGCCTTCTGGTCTTGGTCCCTATTTCGCTGGGGCCCTCAGTTCAGCCCACTATCATGGTCTTTGGCTCCCTGGCCCCAGCCCCACTACACCCCTGCCCTATACAGGGCTTAACACAGAGTGCTCCCTTACCTCCCCCATAGCTACAGCCTAGACCTCCAGTTAACACAACTCTAAAGAAAGACAGCTATATAACACTTCGCTCTCTGAAGAATCCAGCACAGACCCTTCCTTTTGCATGATCAGGATCAATCTGAGCTCCTAACCCTAGGCTCAGGCCTGTAAGGCCCTTTTCTCCTCCCGTTTTGGAAACAGGACCCAGGCACTGCACTCATCTCCAATCAGCAGCGTCACCTGCCCCTTGCCTGCAGGCTGAGCCCTGTGTCCCTATCCAAGCTGTTTGCCCCTAATGCCTTTGCAGCTAGGCTCCCTGCCAGCTATGCTTGCTCTGCTAGCAGCACTGGGGGTGCTTACCTGCCTAAATACAAACGTTCTGCACGATGCAGCCCATTTCCCTATAAGCGGTCTTTCCCCAACCTGCCTACTGTAATTCTGCCCCTGCTTCCTCCCAGTAGCAGGAGGTAGGGTTCCTCTACTACAGGCACAAAGCATGTGTTTTGATTACTTGTTGGCAAAAGTTCCCAAGTGCCAGGCAGCTGTATGCCCATTCAGAGGCAGGCTGTGCCACTGAGGGGCAGGGAAATGTGGAGCACTCCAACGCAGGGGCAGATTGGGGGGTGGGGGCACTGCTGAGGATGCACCCTGCTTTGATTCCTGGTCCACCCAAAGTTTAAGCCAGGGGTGGGAAATTATTTCAGCTGGAGGACTGCTTAATGAGTTTTGGCAAGCTGTTGAGGGCCACATGGGTAGTCCTACCCTTTGACAGGTGCCCTGCCCCCAGTCACCAGCTTGGGACCAGCAGTCCCACCCCCTAATCCCTGACCCTTAGCACTGGAAGTCCCTCCCCTTAGAAGTACTCCTTTTGGGAGGGGAGGGTTTTCATCTTGGAATCAGAAAAAAAAAACCAAATCACACACTAAAAATTAAAACAGCTACTATAATATATTTTAGTTTTACTACAAAAATATTTGTCATGATTTGTTTTTGCATAGTGTATATAGAGGTGACTGCATAATAACTCAACAATAAAGCCTTACTCTTGTATATTATGTGTGGTTGGGGGGTGGGTGCAATGTAAATGGTGGGGTGTGCAGAACAGGGAAATGTGGCTGTGTGGGGGCAATAGGGAATGTTGGGTGCATGTAAATGTAGGGGGTTGGCATAGGATGTGGGTGTGTGGCACTTGTCAGGTATGAGGATGGGTGGGGGAACCTCCCCCCCCACACATGCCCTCCCTCTGCTGACAGCAGCAGTGGGTGCTCATGGCCCGCAAAGGTACGGCTGCCCAGCAGCACATGGCTCTGGCCAGCGCTGCACATGGTGGAAAGGAGTACAGCCCAACTAGTCTGCTACTATAGCCTGGGGCTCCACGCAGTGCACGTGCAGCTCCCAGCACTCAGGCTCAAACTGGGCCAGGCGGCAGCAGCGCAGGGAGGGGGGCACATGCCCCCATGCCTCCCCCAGGGGTGCATGAAGCAGTGGGAACCGCCCTCCCAGATAAGCCACCACTCCGTCCCGTGCCCTGCTCCAGCTGTGCAGCGCCTGCCCCAGCCCTAACCCCATTCCCTCCCTCACTGTGGGGGCCTCGATCTGCCCTCCTACCCCATGCCCCTTCCACCCCACAGACTTAGCAGCTGGACACTGCTCTCCAAGTTGCCTGGCTGCACTCCTGGCCACAAGCATGCTGCAGCTGCACACATGCATTTGGCTGTGACATGGGGCCATCCCAGGGCCAGTCGCAGTACCAGCCCACCCACCCATCCAAGGCAGACCACCCCAGTTCACCTGCCACACTTTGATGTTATAATATCAGTTGTAAAATATGGGAGGCTGCTCATTTAATGCCCTGATGCCTAGGGCATTACATACAGCTTCAACTTTTCCTTGACTGTGTCCCATACCTCACAGATGGCACTTGGCCTCTGGCCCAAGTTTGGCCTCATGTCCCCTCAACTCATGCGCACACACTCTGGGCTTCCTGCCTCTCATTAGGCTCCTAGCCCTTCTCACCCTACCCCTCTCTGGGGCCACTACTCTGCCTCCTCACTGGGGCTGCAGGTGTCTGTCAACATGCCTGGACCCCACTCTCAGCCTATGGCCCACTCAGGCATATGTAGACATACCTGTACCTCACTCTCCTACTGGCCCCCCACTAAGCCTCACTTGTTCAGGCTTTGGGCCCTCCTGGTCCTTGCATTGTTGCCCAAGCCTTGGGCTTCAGACCCTCCCAGCCTCCATGTTGTTGCCCAAGCCTGTTGCTTTTCTGTCAGGATGTGCTCCCTTAGCCTTTCCCCTCCATAGGGTCACCCATAAGGGAGCAGGGGCTGAGGCTTTCTGGCACCCCATAGTCACTGTTCAGTAAGGAGGCACTGGTGTGGCACTTCCCAAAGACTGCCCTGCCACTGGCAGCCACACCACACCATTCTCCCCAGTGGGGTGTAGTTTTAGGTCATTCCCCAGGACCAATGCACACCTACCTACCCTGGTCTTGTTCCCTCACTGGGCTTCTGGGTGTTGTACCTGGGCTGCTATCTTCCCTGGGCCCTCTGTTGCAGCCTCCATCTCATGGCTTCCTCTCACTGGGCCCATCTCTCTCTTTTTCAGATTCCTCCCATTGGGAGGCTGGGTTTCAGCCTCCCTCATTTCAGCCTGCTGATCAGCTGAGCCTATCCTCCCTTTCGCAGTGATATCCCCCACATCAAAGGGACCTTCAGCCTGTTTCCAGCTCTGGACCCACCTCCAGGCCAGGGTGCCAGATAGCTCCCTGCAGTCCTGGCCTGCCCCTCACAGCAGGCTTACTAGCCCTTCAGCCTTTCAACCCTGGCCCCTTTGCTTTGACCAGTCAGGATTCCCTGGCATCAGTACAGCAGCAGCTGACCTTCCTACTCAGCAGCAGACCCTGCTGAGTCCCACCATAAAGCCATCTTTTCCTGGGCTGGCCCAGAGATCTTACGAGGCATTCCTTGGCTCACCCCTCCCAGTTCTAACCAGGGGCTTGCCTAGCCACCATGTAAGCCCACAGCTCCAAACCCCTTCTGCAAGGCTAGCCTTAGGTCTTCCATAGGCCTGAAGCCTTCTCCCCACAGCTTGGGAGACCACTGGGTCCCCAGGAACCCCCTCCTTCCCCATAGCTTCTACCCTGAACCCCCTTCTACACAATGTTAACCCAACAACACCCTACAACAGCTACCTACTTTGCCCCTCAGGGCCTCCTCTTATGCTGAGGCTCTGCAGCCCAGCTCCAATCAGGCGGCCTCCTCATTGTCATGTGACCATCTGATTGGCTCTGCAGTCACCCGCAGACTGCCTCACAGCCTGCTCAGGCCCTTAAAGTGGCAAGCACCCACAGGTACGCTGCCACAGTGGCATTTATTGGTGACATTATTGGCCACCTCAGCCAAAAAAGCCGATTGCAGATAATGTCAATTTTCTTTTATCAGTGCCAATACAATATGGACTGGTGTATCAATGCAACTCTATGTAGAACTGCAACACAAGGTCTTGCATTAACTGCTGTTTCAGACTTCCCTATGATGCTTTCTGTTCTGAACCCCAAGTCCCCATTTTTACGTTCTGCAAGTGTCCTTAAAGGTACTGCTTCTGTAGATAAATTAGGTATAATCTTTACAAGATAACTAACCCTGCCCAAAAAATACTGTATGTCAGGGCTGTCGAACTGGCAGCTCATGGGCCGCATATGGTCTGTGAGTGATTAAGTCAGGGATGCTCAACTCCCAGCCCATAGGACAGATCTGGGTCTGTGGGAAACCCAGTGGGTTGTGGCCCTGAGCACTAGATGGGCATGTTGGACAGTGCAGGGCTTTAGGAAGGGGTGTGCCTAGATTGGGTGTGTGCTCCTGCAATGAGGGTTGGGAGATCCTGCACTAGAGGCGGGTACCCCATATAGTGTGGCCCAGGAGCCCTTGGTTCACCCTGGTGTGGCCTGCAGGCATGCAACACCTGCTGGACCAGCTTGTGAGTGTGGCTCCCTCTGGGACAGCCCAGAGAGCATTCGTCCCCCAACCACTTAGAAGTTGGACAGACCTGTTGGGTAGCCTTGCCCCTGCCCCTGCCCCA
>NW_017729030.1:66830636-66831143 GCF_001723915.1 Gavialis gangeticus
CACTGTGGAGATCTCGATTTGCCCTCCCCACACCCCTCCCCTCCTCCGCAACAGACCTACCAGCCAGGTGCTGCCCTCCAAGCTACTGGGCTACATACTGGCAATCAGATTGGTATAGGCCGATGTGACTGGTTAATAATCAGCCATCGGTATTGGCCCAAAAAATCTTTTATCCGTGCACCCCTAGTTCTACACACCAGGAAAGCCTGTAAGAATATTAACAGATGCACAGGTTGAGAAGAAGCTTTTAAGATCTGTTTGCTTGTGAATGATTTAATCAATACATTTATGGGCAGACAGTGGAAGTTGAAACAGATCACAATCCCCTGATAGCCTTATTTGGCAAACCTCTAAATGATTGTGCCATAAGGATTCAAAGATTGATGATAAAACTGCAGAAATATGCTCTGATGGTGACGTATACCAGGTAAATCCATGTTTACTGCAAGTGCACTTTCTAGAGCAATGCCTTTTACGAACAACACAGAGCAGACTTTGGAGAAAGAG
>NW_017729030.1:66831154-66833284 GCF_001723915.1 Gavialis gangeticus
CACAGAGCAGACTTTGGAGAAAGAGCTGGAAACTTATATAGATCTTATTGTAATGTCACTTTCTGTAGCTATCCACCAATTGGAATAAATAATAGGGGGAACAGAGAAAGATAAATCACTGGGAGCCCTTAGCGAAAACATTCCTAAAGGGTGGCCTGAAGAAAAAAAGTAGTTGTTGCTTGCTTCAGCATCAGTGACTATTAAAACTGTAGACATGAACTCCTGGTGATTGGTAGAATGATTTTCAAAGGCATCAAGATTATGATAGCATGACTCTGTGGAAAAGATACTGCAGAAAATCCATGAGAATCACTTAGAAATTGAGAAGTGTTAAAAATATACATAGGAGGTATATTGGTTGTGAGTCAATCAGGACTTCACTTTGAAACCTTTTTTAATGCCTGAAATAAAAGCCATAAAAACAGGTAGAAACAATGAAGCCACACCCGCTCCCACAAAGGGTTTATGAGAAGGTAGGTACTGATGTATTTACCTGGGATGCAATAGCTTATTAATAATTACAGTTTAATATTTTAATATCCAGAAATTTGCACCCTGAGCATTATAAGTAGCAAACTCTGTGAGAGACAGCACGACGGGAATAGTTGCGAGACATGGAATTCTGAATTGTTTAGTGACAATGGGCTGCAGTTTCCAGTGCACACTTTCAACAGTTTACCAGATTAGTTTTGTTATATGCATCCAAATTACCCCCAGGGAAACTGATTTAGAGAAAAGTTGCTGTTGACAATAAAGAACCTCCTGGAAAAGGCCATTGGCAGCAGGAGTGATTTGTACACAGCTTTACTGATTTATCAAAGTACACTTCCAGCAAATGGCATCACTCTGGCTCAGCTGTTGATGGGGAGAAGCATCAAATCACATTTACTTATTAATGAGGCTTTGCTGACATCTCACGATGGCCAGATGGTGCAGCAGAGGAAGGCTGGCAGATGTGGAAGTGGACTTATTATTTTAACAAAAGGGCCTGTGACCTTCCACTGCTTAATCCAGACAGTAAAGTCTGCTTGAGGAATCACACTTCTAATGCTTGGGACCTGAAGAGTATCACTGAGGAACACCTGCATCCAAGATCTTATGTAGTCCACACTGACCAAAGGATAGAGTTCAGCAAAATACAAGGGACCTAAGAGTAATACCTGAAGGTATGGGCATACTGACAGCTGATAATGACTTTGACAATTCCCAACTGGATAACTGCTTGTTACCAGGCACTGTAGAAAATGACAAGCAAAAAGAAAGCTACTCAGATACAACTGAAGAGCTAATGCTGAGATCAGCAAAGAATAGTAACTGTCCTGACAGATTCATAAGAACTTGTTA
Organism: Gavialis gangeticus; assembly: GCF_001723915.1. Taxonomy (NCBI): domain Eukaryota; kingdom Metazoa; phylum Chordata; order Crocodylia; family Gavialidae; genus Gavialis; species Gavialis gangeticus. The sequence continues at coordinate 66,832,499 of NW_017729030.1, forward strand.
ATGTACCCAGAGACAGAGTTACTTAGCAAAATGATGGGTAAAGACTCACTCAAGAGTGATGTGATAACCTCCTCTCTGTAGAGCAAAAATGCCAAACACACTTGGAGCTCCAAGTTGAAGCCAGACCACTGCAGGCTGGGTCCAAGCCAGGCCACTGCCCCAGTGGTGGCAGGGAGTCTGGCAACAGTGAGGGGTCTGGTGGCAGGGGTAGTGATGAGAAGTCCAGAGGCTGCAAGGGGTCCAGTGGTGGTGACGAGGTGTCAGGGAGAGGGTTCTGCGAGCAGCGGGAAGGGTCCAATGGTGGCAGAGGGTCTGGAAGAGAGGTCTGGGCATGGTACTGGCCATATCCAGTGGAGCCAAAGGCAGGCCAGGAGTCTACTGTCCGGTAGACTGCTGGTAGTCTGGTGGCCTGGATAAAGCAGTTCCATGTGCCAAATTTGGCTCATGGGCCATATGTTTGACACCCCTGATTTGGAGCATTGCCATGGTGAAAGTATAGATTATGGAATTTGATATATGTGAATGGTTATGTCTTTGTTTAGCAGGGAAGATGTAGTGATATGTAAATGAAAGATTAGAATTTAGAGATCATCCCTGCTAAAGGATAGTGTTGTGAGCATGGGAATTGGGAGATAAACCCTGGGAAATGGAACAGCTGAAGCAGTTTGAAGCAGTTCTTCATGCTTAATAATAAAAGGTTTCGTTACCACCCCCTCTCCCCCTCTTTTAAGTTCTTGTTGTCTCACGAACCCCTGAAAGACTTACACTTTTTTTTTTTTTTTTTTG
>NW_017729030.1:66833295-66838655 GCF_001723915.1 Gavialis gangeticus
TTTTTTTGCTGGCACCTTGTTTTGCATGGCCTTAAAGGGACAGCACGTTCTGTCACATGGTATTGCACACTTTGGGCTTTGGCACAGGTTACCTTAAAAATGTAATAAAGGCATTTAAAATGAGAGCAGCCATTGGTTAAGGAGTCTTAAACTGTTATAAGTACCCTCTAAATGTTTCAAAGATATTCTACTACAGCTGAGGTTTGCCTTTGATTCTTTTGCCCAGGTCATTCCATGGTATTGTATGTATGCGCTGCGGAAATAAAATGCCTTACTTTCATTCCTCCAGCATCTCAGGATGCACAGGTCCCAACCACTCTACCCCTTCCCACCCGCCAAATCTCTAGCAGTTTACCATGTGGAGAACAGTCCTCTCAGTACTTAATTGCAGAGATGGTGTAGTCCAGTTGCAAGGTCTCACTGCCTGGGGGCTCCATACTGAGCACAGCCACTGGGGATTCAAGGGAAATGGTGCAGCAGGGGGAAGCTTGCTTGTCTCAGCAACATGGTCTGTCTGCCCCAGGCTCCATGCTGAGTATGGAGCTGCTGGGCCTCAATCAACTGGAGAACATGCAGCGCAGGGACCCTCGGCCTGCAGCTGTTAAGTCCTGCAGGGAAACCCTGGGGCTAGGGAAAGGATGATTTCCCTGGCTCCAGAGTCTCACCTCCCAGGGGCTCCACACTAAGTGAAGGGCTGCCAGACTTAAGTGCATCAGGATCCTGAAGCTGGGGCAGCATTTTTCCCCCTGGGTCCTGGGCCTTGTCTTACTGCCTCTCAATGGTACCACGCCTGGGGCTATCCTGTCTGAGATGATGGGGAAGCATGCTTCCTGCGTGTAATTGCCTCCAGCCTTCCATAGCCCTTCTCATCTGGGACCAGACTTGATGGTGTTTGAGGGAAAGCTGCCCCGCTCCACTTGGCGGGCCAGGGGAGCTCATAGGAAAAGGGCCATGTCCCTGTATGAAACTTTCAATTAACCTCAGGTAAAGTGAATTTAATTGAAGCTTTCCCACACTTTGCATTAAGCTTAAAGTTACAGGCAGCCCCAAGCAAAGCTAGTGGGGCTGGGATGGGCTGGGGGGCCTGAGGTCCTGTTTGGCAGGGGTCTTCACTGGTAGTTGGTGTGAAGCCAGCTGCCTGAGCTCCACACACCAGCCCACTCCCTCCCAGGATGGATGGGACCATGGAGGACTTGGGAGGAAAGCTGGGGCCCTGAAACCTGCCCACCTGGAATGGGATCACTAGTGGCTCAGCAGGGTTTGTTGCAGACAGCTGGTTCTTGCTGGCTCCCTCCTGCTCCTCTGGCCAGGACAGGAACCCATGGAACCCCATGCCTCAGCAGCCCCATTTTAGTCTGCGTGACCCCCTACCCCAACCCAGTCCTGGTCCCCCTAGCTTTCCCCAGAGAAAGCAAGTGCTGGGGGGCTTATTGGAACAAGCTGGTACAGGCCCAGCCAGCTGGGCTTGGTGAGGGGGGTTCTCCAATTCATTAACACATGACATAAGAGTCTTTATTGTCTTTAGTTCTTTTATTTCATTTTAATTAAAATGCTTTAAATAAATACATAAAAATGCTTCACATTACCTTAAAGGATTTGTGCAGACCTAGGTGAGCTGATGCAACTGCGGAGAAGACAAGTACTTGAAGAAGACAGACCAACAGACTGCCTCAGTGATCTGTGCTTGCTCCGACCTTGTATAATCTCTACACCAATGACCTACCCAAACCCAGTCATGGAAATTCATCTATGCTGATGACATCTGCTTTGGATTCCAGGCCCGGACTTTCTCTGAGCTAGGACACACTGTGAACAGTGATGTTGCAAAGCTGTCTGACTACTGCAAGACATGATACCTCCAACCAGGAGTCAGGAGGATAATTTCCAGCATTTTCCACCTACATGCTGCCTGGGAGCTGAGCATCTACCTGAATGGCCAAAGGCTGAGGCACAAAGCACAACTTGTTTACCTGGGCATGATGGTAGACCAGACACTGAGCTATCATGAACACTTGAAAAGGACAGCAATGGAAGTTAAGACATGCAACAACAAACTTAAGCTGGCTGGGTCATCATGGGGCACAACCCTAAGGATGTCAGGTCTTACCATTTTGTACTCTGTGGCAGAGTACTGCATACCAGTCTGGAACCAGTCATCATCACACACCAAACTCATTAATCGATGCTACATTCGACGATGTGTGTCATTTCAGTAACTCTTCAACCAAGACCTCTACCATGGCTCCCAGTCCTAAGCAACATTGTTTCCCTTCATATCCAATCGGAAGTTGCAACTAGCAAGTTAGTGGAGAAGATCTATGCCGGTTCAAGACTGCTGCTGTACCATGATATCTTAAATCCACCTGCTGCATGTCTACCACCATGACACCCACTGTGGTCAAGCTGCTAGACCAGGGCTGCACAGTGGAGACTCTCTGGTGCGAGGAATGGAGATTGACATTAACACCAAATAAGTTCTTTATCACAGATCCTACAGTCTAGTCTGTCTACCTGGCTTCAACATGCCACACCGTCAGTGGGCCTTGCTGAATAGGTTCTGGCCAGGGCAAGGTCCATGTGCAGCCAACCTCCATCATTGGGGTCTTTGCACCAATCCAGCTTGTAGCTATGGCAAAACACACACCATGTTGCATATTATCAATAACTGCCTGCTAAGTTCAGTGGCTGACTACAGGAACTGCACATTGGCGTAGATTAATGCATGGGCCTAGGGCCTCCTGCCAATCAGGGCCCCCCTGGGAAAAATTTAGAGGGAAAGCTAGATGGACCAGGCAGCGAAGAGGGTATGGAGTGCAAGGCCCTGCCAGGCAACCTGAGTGGGGCAGCCAAAGGCAGGCCCAAGAGCTTCACATGCAAAGTGAGTGCAGCATCGAGCTCCATGCAGGGTACATGCTGCCCCCTGCCTCCCCCTGCACCTCTCCTGCAGGTCTTCAGTGCAATGGAGCCCCCACATCCACGTCTTCTCCCTTGCATTGCTGGCTCATAGTGGGGCCAGGGCTCCATTGGGTTGCTTCTGTGCTGCTTGCCAGGCCCTGCTCCAGCAATGACCCCAGAATGGTCCTTTACAGCACATAATGCTCAGCCGGGCCCCACGCTTCCCTGCTGGGATGGGGCTGGTGCTCTGCAGCTGGATTAGATGGACTGGGGCTGGAGGGCATAGGGAAGGGGGTGTGTGGCTGGCCCATGGATGTGAGGCTGCATGGAGCTGTGTGTACCCTTCAGATAGGCAGGTGCCTGCTCCCCTCCAAGGCAGAGACCTGGCAGGGACAGGTGGGAGTGGGCAGTGGGGGCAGATATCAGGACAGGGGAGAGCCCATGTCATCCCATGAGAAGCTGATTTCCCACCGGGTTCGGAGCTGTGGAACCAGGGATACAGGTGCTAGGGAGAGTAGGGAGGGGTTGGCAAGCAAGCTGGTGGGCTTGCTGGAGCTGGGAGAAGTAGCAGAGACCTGCAGAGGGAAGCCCCTGTCTGAGCTGGGAAGGCTTCAGCTGCAGGGTCAGAGACCTGCAGAGGCTAGCCCCTGTGCAAGGGTGGATGTGCTGGGAGGGGGAGACAGTTCAGAGAGGGAGTGGGTTGTGAGTAAACAAACCAGCATTGGTGTGTAAGGGGACACCTAATTACTAGTGTTCGCAAGAAGTGTATTTCCAGAAAGAAATAAAAGGGAGCCTATTGCCTGCAGTTGCTGTTCAGAGCCTGTTTCGCTGTGCTACCAGGAAGGAGACCATTTTCCCTTGAGCAGCAGAAGCCTCCTCTGCTATCTAGTGGTGGATCATAGTTATAGCTGTGTTGCCATTTATTGTTATGGGAAGTGGATTGCAACTAGAAGGAAATCAATTGAGTAATTGGGGTGGGGTGGGGTAGGGACTTTGGGTTATAACCAGGTCAATGTAATTATCGAGGTTGTTTAACACAAGTGGGACCACCCAGTGTGTTGGAATTAACCACCTCATGTTGCAGTTGTAAATTTTATCCAAATGGCTGGTTTTATTATTAACTATTGTTATTATATTTTTTCTTTTATTTCCAATCTGTATATAGATTATTTCTTTATTATATATAACCAATATGTTCACTGGGTTCGGAGTGAATTCCTGGGCGGTGAGGGTGAGGAACACATCTCTCCATGGGACACCTCAGTCAACAGATCTGCCTAAGGGAGCTCCCAGGGCTACTGGCACCAGGGCTGCCAGGTGTCATCTAAATTTACAGCCCAAGGTCACTTCAAAACTAGACAATTTTTTAAAATGGAAAACAATCACATTTTTATCAATATGTTGACGTTCACACTAGGCAATGAATGCTATGGACACTAGTCCCTGCTTTAAGTTCCTAAACAGTGACAGTAATGAATGTCACTCATAACATAATGATACAGTATGTTGTTGTACTTTTACTGTTTAGGTAGGCCCAGTGGGGCAGACAGGCTTTCTTTGGTTTATTATATGCATTCTGTACTCTCCATTTTGTTACCCACCCTGCAGGAGCTTAATAAAGAGAGAAGAACAGCCCCTCTGGCCCTGCTCGTGCCTCTCACTCCCCCTCCAACCTCCCCAGCCTTGCTGGTGCCCCTCACCCTCCACCCACAGCCCCTGCTCCCCCAGCCCTTCTGGAGGCAGCCCCCAGATGCCAGGGCTATGGACCCGGGTCTGTAGCCCCCCTGTTCCCGCTCCCTCCTGTTGCTTGCTGTAGGGTTGGGCAGGGCAGCTCCCTGCTATTGCACGCACTCCTGGGGGGGTCCATGCCCCCCAGATCTGTGGGCTTGGGCTCCCACTCTATTTCCCTCCCCCAGGTGAACAGTGGGGCCACATGGAGAAGGTGCTTGCCTGGCACTGCCCTGGCAATGTGCCTGTGCCGCTTCTTGCAGTGCAGAGCTCGCAGCCTCTCTGCACGGCCTGGTGGCTGTTCCCAGCTGCAGAGGCACCCGGGGGAGGGAAGCATGGCAGCGGGGAATGGCAGCTGCTCACTGCTCCTCTCCCTACTCTGTTTCTCTGCCCCAGGCCTCTGCAGCCTGGTGGGTGCAATCCAGAATGGCTGGGAACAGCGGGGCCATACGGAGAACCTGTAAACTTGGAGCTGCAAGCAGAGGCATGCACAGGAGCCCCAGGACCCAAGCACCCCCCAGCTGAGCAGCAACCCCAGCCCTGCCCAGCTCCCTCCCTACAGAGACCTCAATCCCCCTCTTCTCCCCACCACTTGTCTGCCAGAGTTGCCCTCAAGGCTGCCTAGGGCCATGTGCGCGTACTGGCCGTGCACATGGCGCGGTGCCCCCTGCTGACCACCTTCCTTCTGCTTCCTCCCAGCATATTCTGAAAGATCTCCTAGTTGAATGCAAAACATT
>NW_017729030.1:66843655-66853408 GCF_001723915.1 Gavialis gangeticus
TCCCAGCTCCCTGCACAGGCTGGAACTCCACCAGCCTGCGGGTAGCTCGTTGCCAGTGGACTTCACTATAAAGGAGCTTCGCTCCCAGAGGATTCATTAACCAAGGTATTACTCTAATGAAAATTATGAAAAAAACCCCACAGCTGAAAAAAAGCCCCTGTGACCACATTTTCAAACTAGCTCAATTTGGACACTGACTGGCACCCTGAGGACCCAAAATCCAGCAGATCACCTGGCCTAGCATGCCAACATGGGTTACACTGACTGTCTGTGTCCTGTGACATGCAGTGAGCATGCTCGTTCTAAGCCTTGTGCCCTGGCTACTCCTCCTCCTCCCCATCCCAGCCAGCACAACCTTTGCTGCCCCCAGCTCAGCTTCCCCTCTTCCAGCCCCATCCCAATTCACTGAGACACATACAGGATTTTAATCCTTTAATTTTTTTAAAATCTTTTCCCTCTTATGTAATTTCACTGCTTTCTCTTTACTCTCTCTCCCCCTGCCCCTCTTCAAACAGTTTTTCAAGATTCCTCCATCCCTCTACTCTTGCTGGGCTCCGGCTGGCTGTGGAGGGAGGGAAGCCATGGACCTCATGCTGGCTTCTCCATCTCAAGCTATATGCCACCCTTCCCCCTCCTCTCCCACCCCTAGGAAGGAATAGTCCTGACTCCATCCACATCCTGGCTAGTCTTGGCACCAGCCGCTAGAAGGCTGGTGACTGATGCATGTGCAGGATCAGGCTTCACCAGCCCTCTAGCAGCAAGTCACAGACATGCAGGCCTGAAACAACACGAAGCCCTCACCTGACACTACTCTAAAAATGCCATAATTAATGACATCACAACACAGGTAACCTATGCCAGAACCCTTTGACTGCTTCCTGGCTTGCTGCTTGAGTCCTGATCTTGAACCTGCAGCAATCAGCAGTAAAGAGTCCAGATCCCATAGGTAGCAGGGTACTCAGTAGTGTAATTTGTGGGGGAGGGTGAGAAGGAGGCACAGCAAAAAATAGCTACAATCACAGAGGCTGCTGATCACATTGCACCAACTCCATCTGAAACAATGACAGCTCCATTTCAACCAACACAATCAACTGCCACGCAAAGGGACTGTAGCATACCTATCTGAGTTGTTTTGTGTCCGAGAACTGTAATTTTGGTGCCAGTCTTGAAACCCTACTGCATGAAAATCTCATGTGTGAAATGTGCGATGCAGCCCTGCTTGAAGCCAAACATTTGCCATTGCTCAGCAGGAAGCACTTATTCATTTGGCTGCATCTGTCTGTGCAAAGGAGATCCAAACATTGTCCACAAAAAGTACATCAGCTCACACTCACCAAGGGCAATCCAAAGGGAATTCAACAAAGAAGTCACTACCTGTGAACAAGAAAATAAATTCTTCACCCCATGTGAACTCTTTCAGTACTGCCTGAATAGGAATGACACTGCCCTTCCTGGGCAGTTAATTTTCAAGTTTGGGTGGAACAGGAATCAAAGTGGGGTGCAGCTGCACCACTGCACACCCCCAAAATCCACTCCTGCACCATATGTGTTTGTGGCAACCATCAGTCCTCCTGGATCATGGTGCATGCACAAGGGCCACCCAGACCTCCAATGCATATGCCTGGGCAGGAATTTTTTTTGGAGGAGTGGAGGTTCCTGCACCATATAGACTAACTAAATGAGCTTAGGGGTCAGGGAACTCACTTGGACAGGCTGTGTACCAGACTTGCTGTCAGGATTATTTCTGCTTTTGTCAAATGTTAATGTCACATATGATTCATAAGAAGTCCAGGCAACAGGAATCAAAACCCAGGGCTCCAACTTCCCAGAGGAAGAGAGATGTAGGTTTAAATGTCTTCAGCTGGAGGAGAGCCTAAAACCCAGATTTCCTGCTTCTTGGGTGAATGCTTTGGGTTGTTATAAAGAAGGCTGATATTACCACTGGTTTTGTTTGAAAACAATTAGCTTCGCTCAGTTATTCACCTAGATTATCTTTAGTTTCTATCCCACCCTCAATACTTAGTGGCCCCATTTCTTTTTTCCTTGTTCTAATCTTATTTATATGCCTTGCTACATCTCCTGTAGAGAGAGACTGGGTTAAGTTCAGCAGGAGGTTTAACATTCCTTTAGTACGTTTATCATCAATGACTATGATAGGAACGTAATTGGAGAAGAGAAATGATGACTGGTAGGCTCACTTGGGGGCACTGTCCCTCAGGTGTTGTCACATGGAGCAAAAACACCCCTTTGAATTGAAATTTGACCTCTCACAACATACTCACTCCTAAGAGTTAAGGCCAAGCTCTTAAGAAATCAGGGACCATCCTTAGTCACTTAATTAGGTAAACTGATGTCCAAAAGTACTGATCCCCGAATAGCTTTGAGTTATCCAAGATGTGTGGGAGATAGGGAGACTATCTGTGCCAGCTGGCATGATTGATGGACCAGATGCTGTTGTGGTATGCATGGCACAAAGCCTGCTGTGTAGGGATTCAATTGTTCCCCACCTTCCTTGTTATACAGATTGGACTGATATGTGTTTGCACATTCCTTTACTTCCTGTCACATATGGTTTCCAAAGAACTGTTTTAGTTGACAGGATGTGCACTCATTACTAATTCTTCTGCTCAGGCCTACCGTGGTTATTTTTGCTTCACATTAAGGTTTCTTGATTGGCTTCCCTTACTGGTATGGCTCTATGAAGGCAAAACATCAGCAGCACATTTTAGAAGCGGCACACCTATCTAGAGTGGGTTTGTTGTTACCATCTGTGGCCTGAGGTCTGTTTATCCTGCATGCAGATTTTATGTGTTTTATAGAGCTCAAAAAAAACCTGTCCTACCCCTTGCCTTCCTATTGCCACCAAAGTTTAGAGCCTAGGGAGCCAAAACTGACCCCTGCTACTCTCCTTTCCTTTTGCAATGAATAATGCTGTTGTTTATTTGTACAGCTCCCCCAGGTATCAACTACTAGCATCATGATTGTGTTTTGGAGTTCAATAAATCACATAGAAACAACACTGCTGGGTGCCTACTGCCAGTCACAGTAAGACTTGCTCACAGTTCTTGGAGATATTGCAATAGAAACAACTCAAGTGGGAGCAGACTATGCTACAGAGGAAGGCTGCTAGTATGTGGCAGGGAATGGGAGGCTGTTACATATGCATGTGATAGAATTTTTACATCTTAAATCAAGGCTTTTTTAAAAATACTGGCTCTAGTTCAGGGATATGGGGATGCCTGGGAGAGGTACCTTGGCCTGTGTTGTGCAGGTGGTCAGACTAGATCAGTGTTTCTCAACCCATGGGTCACAACCTAAAAGTGGGTTGCAAGAATATATGAAAGGGTCATGGATATACTTTAAAAAATGATCAGTGAGCTTTAAGAATGGATTCTCCTTTAAAGGAGAAAAATGCTCGGCACTTGTGTCGGGGGTTGCTGACCCCTGCAGTAGATGGTCAGTGGATCTTTTGGGTCATAAGCTCTGCAATACTGCTCTAGAAGAGCTGAAGACTCCATGGAGTCTTGTTGGGACCCCACTGAAGCAACCTGTGCACCTGGGGGTGCTCAAGTGCTCACCTCTATCATGGAGGTATTTTTGGAGTGGGGGCTAGATGTTGCTGATAAACAAGAATCCTGGTTTTCTCTGATTAAAAAAAAAATCCCCAATTTTCAGATTAAAAAAGTAACCCCAAATCCACGTTTTTCCACAATCAAAATGAAACACCACTATATATACATCTATGTATTAGTGGTGTTTCACTTTAAGCACAGAAAAATGTGGGTTTTTCCAAAATCTGAAGACTGTTTTTTTTTTAATCAGAGAAAACCGGGATCTCTGCTGATAAATGGGAGGGGGCTCCTTCCTGGCATTCACATTATGCTGTTTCCATCACTTCTTGTTAACATAGCCCTTGTTTCCAGTTAATTCCCAATTCCTTCTCTTGTAGCAACCAGAGCACTAAGGGTGCTGTTACAGGTTACCTTTAAACCAGGTGTGGGCAATTATGTGGGCCGGAGGACTACTTCAAGAGTTTTGGTGGGGTGTTGTGGTGGTGGCGGTAAACCACCTTGGCATGAGGCGGTGGGGGGAAGCAATTGATCCTATCCAGCCTGAGCCCATCTGCCCTGCACCCACCACCAGGAGCACCAGAGTGGGTGGGCGGGATCTCCAGAGTGCGATTGGCCAGGCGGATGGGATGGGGCTGTGGGTGGGCGGGGAGCAGCATCTGGGAATGAGATGGATGGACCGACAGGGCTGGGGACAGCACGAGGCCAGGGCCTGTGGCAGAACTGTGATCTGCTCCCCTCCTGTCCCTGCAATGGGTGCCAATTCCACAGGCAGGGGCGTGTGAGAAGCAGACTGTATTTTGGCCACCCCTGCTTTAAACTTGCATAAAGACACTTAAAACAGAAGCGTTCACCCATTAAAGGGTATTAACTTGTGCTAAGCAACCTCTGAATGTTTTAAAGGTATGCTACTTCAGGAGAGCATGATTTTTGATCCCTGGTACCCAGGTTGTTCCAGGGTATTGTTAGTCTACTCTGGGTGGTAAAATGCTCTATTTTCATTCCTCCAGCATCCCAGGACGCCCCATTCTGGGCCCTTCCCACTCCTTTGCTCCATGGGCAAACTTCCAGCCAACCTGAGCTCTCCTGCCCAGAGAGGTGGTGCTGGACCAAAGCCAACATCCCCTCCTGCCCCAGGGGGTGTAGCCCCAGCACATCTCTATCAATTCAAGCACCCAGGTGCAGTTCACCAATGTGCTGCTTGTTCTAGCACCCCATACAAAAAGCAACAGAAATCCTACTACCTACCTCTGTGAAGAGAATGAAAACCATTTTCAGCTGGGCCTCAGCTCTGCCCTGGCGCCCAATCTCCCCGACCCCCACAACCCAATCCCAATTCATTGAAATATGTACAAGATTTTGGTCCTTTATTTCAATTCTTGCCCCCACCCACACTCCTTTCTCTTTACATCTCCCCCCTGCCTGTTCAGTTTCAATTATTATTTTTCCTCCCTCAAGACTATCCCCCTCCCACTGCTGGCTCCTGCGGCTGTAGAGAGAGGGAAGCCACAGCCTTCCATGGTGGTTTCTCCACTTCTGAGCTATATGCAACCGTCCACCCTCCTCTCCCAGCCCAGAGGAGGAATAGAGTCCTGGCTCCTGTCCATGACTCTGCTCGCCAGGCCCTCTGATGGCAAGCTATGGTTGCACAGATCAGAGATGGCATTAAACCTTAACCTGTGACTGCTCTGAAATTATTCTCACTTTATGATGGCATAGCTTTCCATGGATTTAGAATGTTTTAAAGGTAACATGTAACAGTATATGGGACTCCTCACATGATTGGAGCCTAGCCATAGAGGGCTATGCCCTGCATAGATGGGACTGGGTAGGGAAGAAAGGTGGAGGTGTAGCTCTCTATGTGAAGGAGAAGTACACCTCCTTGGAGACCATCAGCTCCGAAGAAGAATGGCTTGAAACCCTCTGGGTCAAGCTGCAGTAGGGGGAGTGGGGAGTGAGACTTAACTGTAGGTGTATACTATATACCACCAAACCAGGGGAGGAGCTGGATTTGGAGTTCTCTGGAGAACTGGCAGAGGCTGTATGTACATGGGACATGGTTGTCATGGGTGACTTCAATTACCCAGACATCTCTTGGGAGGAACACTCGGCTAAGTCGGATTGGTCACATTTCTTCTTGACCTGCATCAAAGAGCTCTTCTTGGCTCAGGAGGTGCACGGGCCAACCAGAGGTAATGTTTTCCTAGATTTGGTTCTGGCCAAAGGAGATGACCTGGTGACTGACTTAAATATAGAGGGTAGCCTGGGCAACAGAAACCATGAAACCATTATGTTCACTGTCTGTTGGAAGGCAGACAAATCAGATAGCAGGGTTGAAGTTTTGGACTTCAAAAGTGCAAATTTCAACAAGCTCAGGTCACTAGTAGGGGTAGCATTGTGGGACCAGGGACCAAAGGTGAAAGGAGTGCATGAAGAGTGGTCATTCCTTAAGGACATGATCCTTGAAGCACAAAGAAAGTTCATCCCCATGCAGAGGAAAGGTAGCAGAAGGGCTGAGAAGCCCTCTTGGCTAAACAGGGAAACCGTGGTCCTCCTCAGAAAGAAGAGGCATACAGACAATGGGAGTTTGGGACAGGCCCCAAGGAGGACTATACAGCCTGAACTTGAAGGGAACAGATTAGAAAGGCTAAGGCAGTGACTGAACTTAAATTAGGAATGGGAATCAAGGACAACAAGAAGTCCTTCTTTAGGTACGTAGGGTACAGGAGGAAAACAAATGGGAGCAGTGGCCCCCCACTGAACAACTCAGGACAGCTGGTTACCGGCACTCAAAAGAAAACTGAACTCCTGAATGACTACTTTTCTTTGGTATTTCACCGGGCCAAGGGGAAAATCATGCCAGAGAGGGTACAGAATGAGCAGGGCAGGAATGACCACCTTCCTACTATTGCTGTAGAACTGGTGTGTGGCCAATTAAAACAAATTAGACATATATAAGTCAGCAGGACTGGATGAATTCCATCTGAGACTGCTGAAGAAGCTAGCTGAAGTCATTGCATAACCCCTGGTGAAACTCTGCCAAAACTCATAGTGCACCAGGGAGGTCCCTGAGGGCTGGAAGAGGGCCAATGTTGTACCCATCTTCAAGAAGGGGAAGAGAGAGGACCTGGGTAACTATAGGCCAATTAGCTTAACTTCTATCCCAGGGAAAATCCTGGAAAAATCATTAAGCGGTCTATGTGCAACAGGCTTGAAGAAGGTAGGATTCTGAATGACAGCCAGCATGGCTTTGTCATGGACAGGTCTTGTCTAGGGAGTAAAAGGAAGGCACAGGGCAGCATAGGAGCTAGCAAGTTGGATGGATTGGAACCAGATGAAGTTCAATATTGAGAAATGTAAAGTGCTCCACCTGGGGACGAACGACCCCCTTCACACCTATGGGCTTGCCAAACTGACCAGCACCATTAATGAAAGGGACATGGGGGTAATAATAGACCACAGTATGAATATGAGCAGGCAGTACGATGCTGTAACCAGCAGGGCTAATAATACTCTGGCATGCATCAATCAATGCATCTCCAGCAAAACCAAGGAAGTAATTTTCCCATTCTACTCAGCATTGGTGTGACCCCAACTGGAGTACTGCATCCAGTTTTGGGCACCACACTTTACCAAGGATGTGGTAAAGCTTGAGAGAGTCTGGAGACAGGCCATCCATATGATCAGAAGCACACATGGCAAGCCACATAAGGAAAGGCTGAGGAACCTGGGACTCTTCAGCCTGGAAAAGAGAAAGCTGAGAGGGGACTTGGTAGCAGCTTACTGCTATACTCAGGGAGTACATCAAGGGCTCAGTGAGCAACTGTTCACCAGGGCAGCCTTGGGGAAAACCAGGAGTAATGGCCACAAACTCCTGGAAGACTGTTTTAGGCTCAACATTAGGAAAAGCTTCTTCACAATTAGGGTGTCCAGACTGTGGAATAAGGTCCCTCCAGAGGTGGTGCAATCACCTATCCTGGAAATCTTCAAGAGGAGACTACAGTCACCTTGCTGGGGTCACCTGACCCCAGTTGTTTTTCCTGCCTGGTGCAGGGGGCTGGATCCGATGATCTTCCAAGATCCCTTCCAGCCTGATAATCTGTGAATCTCATCTGCCCTCGCCCCACACAAAAATACAGGGGGCATGTGCCTCCCCCATGCCTTCCCACAGGAGTGCATGCAGCTGTGGGCAGCTGGCCCCCCTGCAGCCCTGCTGGCCAGGCTCTGTGGCTGTGTATTCCCACCCTGGTCCCAGGCCCCATGTACCGCCCCGGATGGACAGACTCCCAGCCCCAGCCCTGCCCCACTCCTTTCCTCCCTCCCTCACCATGGGGGCCTCAATCTGCCCTTCTCCCCACTCCTCAGACTTATCTGGAGGGTGCTGTGGGAGCTGCTCTCTACACTGCCTGACTGCATGTGCACGTGCATGTGCAAATGCATGTGGCGCTCCCTGCCTGATCACCCTCTTCTTGCTCCAAGCAGCCCCTTGTAGGCTGGAACTCTGCCCACTGAAACCCACTGTTTCCCATGGTTTTGTCCTTTATAGGAGAAAAACCATTTTTTTTCCACTTTGAACGGAAAACCTGGATTCCTGTTTAAGTGACTCTTAATTAGCAATCTATCCCCTCTGTACCGCTGCCCCGGTCCCTGTTTCCCTCTTTCATTTCCCCTCTCAGTCTTTTAACAGGTTTAGGGTTGCCTGTTACATCCCCCCACCTCTTTTTCTTTCTTTGTTAGGGGGGTTGTTTGGTGCTTTGCTTCTCTTTCGTCATACCTTCTGGAAAAGAAGTCAGTGTTCAAGTTGTCTCTCTCTGGCCTATGCTCAACCCTAAAGCAATGTGGCTGCAGGCTTACATACCTTCTAGTGAGCCAGACATTGTCCATTTTCATTTGTTGGAGCCACTGTAAAGGGGCATAATCCGTTACCATGGTAAAGCACCTGCCCAACAGGTTATATCTTAAGGTCTCTACCACTGATTTTATAAATAAACATTAGGGCTGTGTGAAACTTCGGGTGGTAATTCGATTGTGAGGAGATTTGGCTCAATTTGGTGGCCAAATCTCTGAATCTGAATCGAATCAGGGGACCAATTAAAAGGTCCAAATCAATTCAAAGCTCTCTAAATATTCGGAAAAGATTCAGAGAGCTTTGATGATTCAGGCAGTCCCCGGTGCCTGCTGCAGCTGGACTCTGAGCTGGTAAGCAGGTGCAGGGAAGGTGGGGCTGGCCTGGGCAGGGCAGCCATGGTGGGGCTGGGGGAGCGGGGGGAGGAGGTCAGGGGGCTCATGCAGAGCCCCCCATGCAGTGTGGGGCATTGGGGGTAGTGATGATCACCACCTTCACCTGGCAGCACCCGCTGACTTGGTTTTTTTTTTTAAAGTGCCAGAAGCTGGGTGGGCAGGGCAGCCTAGGGCTGGGGGGATGGGCCTGGCTGATTCAGAGATTCGACAGCAGCTGAATCTCTGAATCAGATTCAGCTGAATCAACTCAGGACAGTGATTCAAGTCATTGAGGCCCGGGTGAAGGAGATTCCTTGCCCTCCATCAAAGCTGACCTCGTGAAGGAACACCTTGACAGGCTGGATACTTTCAAGTCAGCCGGCCCTGATGGGTTACACCCCAGGGTACTCAGGGAGCTGGCAAGCATCATAGCTCGCCCCTGGCACGGATATTTGAGAGCTCCCGGCACTCTGGTGAAGTGCCCGAAGACTGGAAGAAGGCCAATGTGGTGCCTATTTTCAAGAAAGGGAGGAAAGTAGAACTGGCCAACTATAGGCCCATCAGCCTGACCTCTATCCTGGGGAAGGTCTTAGAAAAGATTATCAAGGAGGCCATCCTTAACAGACTAGCTAAAGGCAATATCCTGAGGGATACCCAGCATGGATTTGTTGTGGGTAGGTCTTGCTTGACCAATCTCATTTCCTTTTACGACCAGGTGACCGATCACCTGGACAAGGGAGAAGAGATTGATGTCATATATCTTGACTTCAGAAATGCCTTCAATCTGGTATCCCATAATCACCTTTTGGCAAAACTAGCTAACTGCGACCTCGACCTCACCACGATCTGCTGGCTGGGGAATTGGCTCCAGTAGGACCCAGAGGGTGGTGGTCGATGGGAACCAATCATCTTGGTGTGCTGTGACCAGTGGGGTCCCTCTAGGCTCTGTCCTAGGGCCTATACT
>NW_017729030.1:66853681-66853978 GCF_001723915.1 Gavialis gangeticus
CAGATGAAAGGGACTTGGGGGTCACGGTTGACCACAAGATGAACACGAGCCTTCAGTGTGATGTTGCGGCTAGTAAAGCGAGCAAACACTGGCTTCCATCCATAGATGCTTCTCAAGCAAATCCCGGGGCATCATTCTCCCGCTGTAGTCGGCCTTGGTGAGGCTGTAGCTGGAGTACTGCATCCAGTTTTGGCCTCCACAATTCAAAAGAGATGTAGAGAAGCTTGAGAGTCCAGAGGAGAGCCACGCGCATGATCAGAGGTCAGGAAAACAGACCTTACGATGACAGGCTGAGAG
>NW_017729030.1:66853994-66855046 GCF_001723915.1 Gavialis gangeticus
GATCAGCCTGGAAAAGCGCAGGCTCAGGGGTGATCTGGTGGCCACCTATAAGTTTATTAGAGGTGTTCACCAGAACCTGGGGGAATGACTGTTCACCAGAGCACCCTAAGGGATGGCAAGATCGAACTGTCACAAACTCCACTGTGACCGATTCAGGCTGAACATAAGAAAGAACTTCTTCACTGTCCGAGTGCCCAAGGTTTGGAATAGACTACCGCTGGAGGCGGTTCAAGCACCCACTTTGAACACCTTCAATACACATTTGCATGTTTATCTTGCTGGGATCCTATGATCCCTGCTGACTTCCTGCCCCTGGGGCAGAGGGCTGGACTCAGTGATCCTCTGGGGTCCCTTCCAGCCCAAATGTCTATGAAATCTATGAATCGAATCACTGTCCCCCGAATTGGCTGAGTCCAAAGTGAATACTAGCCGCTTTGCACAGGCCTAATAAACTTTCTGTCTCGATTGTAGTGTAGGTCTCTTCATGTGGGTGCAGTTTTTGGATGGTAGAAAGGAGGAGTGCCCAGTAATTTATGAGTCAAGACTGTGCCAATGGCTATGTAAGAGGTATTTGTCTCTATCACAATGGTTTATTAAAAACTGGTATGTATAGAAGAGGCAACCAACAAACAGCTTCCTTCACATCTTGGAAAACTTTCTCAGCCTCTAGTGTCCATCTCATCTTGGTTGGGGCAGCAGCTCATGTCAGTTTAGTCAAAGTATCGTCAGTTCTGCAAAATTAGGTAAGAATTTCTGATGATAGTCACCAAGTTGTAAAAAAGCCCTCACTTGCTTCTTAGTAGGGGTGTGTGAAGTGGGCTCTATTCGATTCTGATTTGGCCCGAATCAGGGACAGTGATTTGATTCGTTGACACTGTCCCTGATTCGGTTCAGCCAGATCCAAATCTGAAGATATGATGCCGATTTGGAGAACCAGCAATTCGGATACAGACACAGCTTTAAAAGTTTTTTCTACATACCTTAAGGCGCAGCTTGTGATCGCTGTGATGCTGAGGCACAAGGAGCATCCCACAGGAGTGCAGGGGGTGGGG
>NW_017729030.1:66855261-66859597 GCF_001723915.1 Gavialis gangeticus
AATCAGAGGCAGGGGAACCAAAGGTGCCCCAGATGAATGGTTGGGTGTTATCTTCTGACAACCTGGACATGATGCACAATATTCCCCAACCTTGTGTAACAGTCGTGGCCAATATAATCTTTCCCTGATTCTGGCTTTGGTCTTACCTCTCCCCAGGTGTCTTCCTATGGGTAACTCATGAGACATCTTCTGTAGAGCCCATCAGTATCACTGTGGTACCAGCAATTGTTCTACCTCCTCTCCTTCTATTTTTCTCTGCTCAGTTTGGTAGAGGAGGTTGTTTCTTCCTGTAAGCTGTGGGATTGTTGTCGCCAGCTCTAAGCTTAGTATCTCTCTGTCGCGTCAGGCCAGGTGCTTGCAAAATGTGCATTTAAATCACTCCTCCCAGCTTTGTTCTAGCTGGAAGTATCCATCCTCCAAGAGGGTGTCTATATCCAGCCTTGCTGAGGGGGTCTCTGCTATCAGAGGTTCTGGGGCCTCTTCAGCCCATCTTTCTAGGGGGTTAGCCTGGATACCCTCCTCTTGCATCTCCCATGTTTCTTCCTGGGTGATGGCCTGCAATACTTCATGGAGCCTCAGCCAGTCATGGTCTGAGCAAGATCACTGAGTAAACAAGCTTTGGAGACACACAGGCTAGAATTGTGCATACGTAACCCCTCACCCTTGGGGCCACCCACACCTCATCATAGGGGCACGTTTCTCCGTGTAAGCGTGTGATGATGGCTCATCTGTCCACAACACTGATCCATCCTCAGGACCAAGTTCTACTCTACCATTGTTTGGATGCGTCTGGAATCTACTACTGTCATTACCTTCTGGCCTTCTACCACAACCTTGATCACAGGTTTGAAGGTGTTTTTGCCTCGTCTCAGGTCTCTTCCCAGCTTCACTTCACTGTAACTACATTCCTTTTTCTCCATGTCCTGGTGTATTCCCACCTTTCTTCATTGTATTATCGTATGTCTTTGCACTGGCTGTCTTCCTGTTTTATGCTCTGGATATATGTGGACATAAAGATCATTATACAATAGCATTCAAATTCCCACCTCAGGGTCCAATCATAGAAACATAGAAAATTAGGGTTGGAAAGGACCTCAGGAGGTCCAGTCCAACCCCCTGCTCAAAGCAGAACCATCCCCAATTAGATCATCCCAGCCAAGGCTTTGTTTAGCTGGGTCTTAAAAACCTCTAAGGATGGAGCTTCCACAACCTCTCTGGGTAACCTGTTCCAGTGCTTTACTATCCATGGCAGGCAGCAGCTGTCCAGAGCCTGGGCCAGATGTGGCAGGCAACCAGGAGGCTGCAACTGGTACAACAGGGTCCAGAGACCTGGCCTGCCTCTGTGGCCAGCAGCAACTATACATGCACCTCAGGGCGCACCTAGAGCTCCTGCCCCTCTGTTCCCTGAGTGAGTCAAGGTCTGCTTTTTTGAAGTCCAGGGTCCTTACTCTGCTGCTCTTCTTCCTTCCTTTCCTCAGGATCATGAACTCAGTCATCTTATGGTCACTGCTGCCTAAGTGGCCATCCACTTCTGTTCCCCACCATTCCCCAGGATGTCCAGCCTGCCTTTTTACATTTAGCAGTCCTCATATTCCTTGAAGATTTAGCTAAGGTGTTCTTTGCTCTCAGGGACTTTGTTCTATAGTAAGATCTGAATCTTGCACTTGTGATTCTCATGGACCTATCTTTTAAGCAGATGTGAACATGCTCCTTGCTCCACCCTTCCAGGGAAGTGACATTTTTGGTGGGGATTACCTCTACAAGGATTGCTGCATGCTCCCAGCCTTCATGGTGGATCCATGGTTCTTGCCTCACATGGTCACTGAATTCTACTTGAATAAACAAAGGTCCTTATCAGAGTGTATTGGCCTACTACTTACACAGATCCATGCCTTTTTTTTAAATCCCTATGGTATTTTGTAGCTATAGCTGAAATAATCTAAAGGCTTAGCAATGTGAGTCCAGGGATTATCCAGCTGGATATCAAGCTTTGTAAAATTATGCTAGGAACATGCCAAAGGGGAAGGGGCAGCTATTAGTGATTTATGCTCACTCCACTAGAATCCAGGCCAACTCCACAAGCGTCTTTTGAAGTGACTGATACCTGTACCTATTGCTCAAATTTGACCTTAGTGAAGTACTACCCAATTGTGGAGGCCACTCAAACAGATACCATGCCCAGAATCCTCCAGTCACTATTAACCTAGAGGATTCTCCTCCATAGCATTACCTATGCAATCTCCAGATGCATAGGTAATGCTATGGAGTTACCCACAAATGAGAATATGTATGCTGAGAAGTGCTGAGTAATTGAATTTCTTTTGAGAACTATTGTGCACATACACATTTGAACTATACCCACCTTTCCCTCTTCCTTGGAGTCACAGACTTAATCAACTCTGTAGCTGAGAAGAACCTGAGGAAGTACATATTGCCCTATATTTTCTCAGCCTAGGGCCCTGTCTCCTGGGGCAGTGCTGGAATGCACTCTCCAGATACCACTAGGGCAAAAAAGTCTCTGGTCAAAGGCTCTGGAGCTCAGTACATTCCACAAGCAAGAATGTGTATGTAGATCAAATGTCTCAAAATTGCCCGTTACTGGGAATGAACTTTCTGTTCTTTTGCTTCTCAAGATTTCAGTTAGACCTATCATTTGAACAGCTTTTTAATAACTGCTACTGTTTCAGTACTTGTTATATGTTTATATAAGTACCATCAATTTAATGAGGCAATTTCAGTGTGTTTGAGGGAATCTTGCAAAACAAACAAAAATAAAATAATTAAAAAAAAACGCAGAACAATACTGCATTATTCTTTTATCCAACAGAAGTGCATAACACCTGTTTCCAGGAGGAAGTAAACATTGCCCAGGAACATGGGGTAAGTAGGTGCAACCCCTCCATTTTGTTTGAATGATAACATTTAATACAGAGCACGCAAAAAAATGGTATTCAGATTCAAAAAGTCAAACATCAGTACACTAATCCTAATAATTTAAAAGCCATAAACAGAAACCTCCAGAATTGGGTATAAACAAAGGCAGGAAGAAAGTACATGTGAATGTTCTTAACATCATATTCACTGACTTGATTTAGTCACTGAATTCTCCATATTTCTACATGGAGCTCTCTCTCCAAAGAAAAGGGTAACAGGGGACTGCAGCATCTTCATGGGCAAGACACTACTACCCTTTCTTGCACTGTAGCTTGTAGATTTCACTAAAATCCGTAAGCCTGCTAATGAAGTACAATGCTATCCCTGATCAGATAGTAGGATCTGGCCCTGGAAGAATAACTCAGGGGTGCCACACAACTTATGTCAACGCAGGTTTGCCAGGACGGCAATGAAGGTGGAACAGTCCTGATTTTTTACATGAAAATTAGTTGTCCACCTTAGTGCACAGAGCTACTGATTTACAGGGAGGGCAGGAGGAAACACATTTAATGTTGAGCCAATAACATGAAAATTGTGTAATAATAGCTCATAAACAAGATAAGCTTTTTCTTGAATCAAATCCTGTACAGATGAGCAGCTTTGAAAGAGCCTTACAGGAAATCTGCTGATTCCTCACTTTGTAGGATATTTTGATTGTTCCTGGTTTTCTTTAAGTAATCTATGATAGAGGTTTTATGTGTGCATCTAGTCCAATGACAGGCCCTAATGGGGATTCAAGTGCTACTCCAACCCACAATACAGGAATAAATAAACATCATACAACACATCTAATTTATACTTTTTAGAGTGCCCAGTAGAAAGCATCATCATCCCACTGCACAAATGGGGCTGAGATGTGGCAGTGCAGGTGGGTGCAGAGGCTAGGCCTGGAGTCTCAGTCAGAGCACCTGTGACTACTACAGATGTGTTCCAGTTATGGCCTATTAGGACCATAGTTTCATAGTTGTAGGGTCGGAAGGGACCTGAGCAGATCATCAAGTCTGACTCCCTGCCATGGGCAGGAAAGGATGCTGGGGTCAAATGACCCCGGCTAGGTGATTGTCTAGCCTCCTTCTGAAGACCCCCCAGGTTAGGAGCGAGCACCACTTCCCTTGGAAGTTGATTCCAGATCCTAGCCGCCCTGACAGTGAAGTAGCGCCTCTTGATATCTAGCCTGAATCTACTCTCGGTCAACTTATGGCCGTTGTTCCTTGTTACTCCCAGTAGTGCTTGGGGAACAGGGACTCTCCCATTGCCTGCTGGTCCCCCTTGGCAAGTTTACAGATGTCCACCAGATCCCCTCTCAGCCTCTTGTGGAGGCTGAACAGGTTCAGGTCCCGTAGCCTCTCCTCGTAGAGCCTGCCCTGCTGCCCCCTGATCATGCGAGTGGCCCTCCTCTGGA
>NW_017729030.1:66864597-66888505 GCF_001723915.1 Gavialis gangeticus
GCGAGTGGCCCTCATCTAGACCCTCTCCATGTTGTCCACATCTCTCCTGAAGTCCGGCACCCAGAACTGCACGCAGTACTCCAACTGCGGCCTGACCAATGTCGCATAGAGGAGGAGGATGATCACCCCCTTGGACCTGCTCGTGATGCATCTGTGGATGCATGACAAGGTGTGGTTAGCTTTCTGATTCATGCACTTTTTCTGCTCGCACAGGTATTTTCAGTGGATATGAATATTTCAGTTGTCCCTGACCAGTCTGATTTGTGCTGTGCCAGGCACTGAACAAATAAAAAACACAGATACCTAGTGCCCCAGACATCTCTCTAAGATCCAAGAAAATGTGACAGCTGAATCAACACAAAATGGAGGAGCTGGAGGGACCAGACTGGAGAGACAAGGCATCCATGCACGATTAGCCATGCACCAACACTTGGGATTATTCACACACCATTTTAGAACTGAGGCCACAGAAAACAGTGCCAGAAGAAAACTAATCCAGTCAGGACCTGCCTGCCCAGGCCATGGGAGCTGAAACTGAAGTTTTCCATTCTCAGTAACTTTAAAGGGGACCAAGCACCACTTGGGAGACCAGTTGCAGCAAACTCCATGCAAGTGGCCCATCACTAGATGCTCCCCTAAATGAGAGGCATAAAAGGCCTGGTCAGTAGCATAATTTGGGGCGAGTGAGCAGGGAGCCAATCCTGGACACCAACTTAGTAGGTGTGCCAGAACTGCATCCCACTCCCTATGCAGTCCACACTATGGCAACAGCACCATGGCATTGCTCTTGCAGCAGCAGCTGGGTGCACAGACACCAAGCTTCTGCAGTAGGAACAACAGCCAGGGCAGGCATATCATGCTGCAGCTGTGAATTATTTTTGAACCCCTGGTATAAGTCTACTGCCCAACCTGACCTCTGAACCCCTGCCTCTCCAGCACTTTGCAGAACCTCCCTGCTCTGCTCTCCTGCAGAACTTGCTCAGGGTGCAAACCCTGCTTTTTATGCCTCTAGGCCTGGTTGCTGCCTTGATCAGTTACACTGCCAGATAAAGTCATGTTGAAGTGATTTTGATAACATTTCAGAACACATACTCAGCTTCCAACAAGGGGAACTGTGTTGGATTCTTTAAGTAGCCTGATGCCATAGTACTTGGCTTGCACTAATGCTCCAGTTGTTCCTACCTGCAGCAAAGATAAACTAATGGAATAACACTGGGAACATTTTGTCCAAAAAAGATCTTGGTGACAACATTTAGCCTATCTAGGAAAAATGTGTAATAACTGCTAATTCTGGTTATAGAAAGGAGGGATTTAAAAGGCTGCCAAAAATGACTGCTCTTAAAAAGTACAGGAATCTTGGCACTGACACCTGCATTCCATGAAATGACCTTTTAAAGACGGGTAGGTTCTTTACAGTCATAATCCCTGCTGGGGATGTCATGCTGGTTGTGTGTGATCTGGATAGCATTGTGTGAGGTCTGAGAACTCAAGCAGTGACTAGCTCTCTTTATCTGTCATTTTGCCCCATGCTGCTACAATTTTTGCTGCAAGTAACTGGGTTACAAGTCTGGAAACCATTTTAAGTATGGCAGCTTAGATTATGGCTCAAACGTCCCTATTTTATGAGGAATAAAGTTTTGTTTCAACGTGAATATGTATCTGTGATTAAAATCAACCCAAACACATCCTGTTCATTAGGAAACATGCACATACATACATAGGTTTTATTTTCTGTGCAGTAATCATACCAAAACCACAAACCTGGCAGGTAGCTGTCTTTTCCATCTGCAATGTGCAGAACTCAAAATTATGTTAACTTATTCAAATGGATCAATTTGTGTTTGTGTGTGTGTTGAGAAAAAGACTTCATCCTCAGTTTTTAGTAGGTTATAACCAAGAATGTGAAAGAGATGTGTACCATTCCTCATGAACAAACTTGAACCCTAAAAAGATCTTTCATAATTTCTCCCTGCTGTTTCTGCATTTGAAATGCTCTCAAGGTCAGAGAAGCTGAAGGAGTTTCAGTGTATTGAAGAGAGCCACTGGCTCTGCAGAAGCTAAATACTGACAGCAGAGCCAGTCCTCTAGTTCTATGCTTCGCTCTGTGTCTACAGCCCTCTCTGCAAACTTCATCATCAGCAGTGCCCGCTTCATGTCAATCCAGTTCTGGAAAGCGCTATGGAGGGCTTCTTCGTGGTTGAGAGGCTGGTCTATTAAATCCTTCCTGGGGCCCCAAAGAAGACACTGCAGCATCCGTTTTGCTTCTGTGATACGGATGCGTTTGATTGGATCAGCTTCCAGTAACAAATGGGCGAGCTGTTGGAGCCCCCTGGAGTAAATGGAAATGTTGGGGAGTAGGGGAAGGTCATCTTGGCTGTACTCCTGCTCCCGGAGGCAAGCCCTCACTTCAAATGGGTTAGGCTGGTGGAGGAGCTCATAGATGAGAATGCCAGTTTGAAATTCATCAAACTTCTTGTACTGAGAGGCAGAGACAATTTCTGGAGCCAGCCGAGCCTGGTTCTTTTTAATTTTGGGGTCTACCTGTCCTGGCTTTTGCTTGGCTTTCAAAAAGTTGCTGATTATGAGTCTGGGCAAGTGCTTTTCATCTTTGGTTTTATTGCAGCTAGTTGGAGATTTGCAGTGAACAAGAAGCAAGTTTTCCAGGCAAAGATCTCTGTGGATGATGCCATGGTCTTTGAGATGCTCCAGGCCATTGCAGAGCTGGAGGAGCAGGAAGCATACACGCCGCTCATACAGTTCTGGCTTAGCTTTGTGATAAGCTGTAGAATCCCTCACCAAACTGGCTGCTGTCTGGTGTGGCACCTCGCGAGTGATGACTACCACACAGTCGTGTTCGCTGGCAGGACGGCAAGGGCGGGGACCATCTGGAGAAGTGCCTTTTACTACTTCAGGAGACAGCAACATGCTGGAGGGTACAGAGGCTACAAAATGCCCACAATCCTGCTGGATGTTGAAGTGCACTGGTACAGAGGGGCTGCAGTATGAAGCAGCTGCTTTTGATTCTTGAGTCTTACATATCTGGAAAGAGAAAAAGGGACAGTTGCATAGGTTAGCATGGCTGCACACTACATGTTTAAAAGTTTCAGAGTATTTCCAGAGGAGATGCACCTATCTGCATCTTTAAGTGCCCAAATATTTAAAATACCAGGTTTGTGGTGACTATCTTCTCCATGGGTGTCTGGTGCCTCGAGTCACCAGTAGGCAACTGGAAGCTGAGTGGTCACTTTTGGTGGCAGCCCCGCTCCACACCTGCCCGCTGGCTAAACGGGGAGTGCAGCCTGACAGGGGGTGCACCGGCACTCAGGGGGTGCATGTGTACCCCCATGCACCCCGTATACATTGCCCCGATCTTCTCAAGACTTCTTGACTTCTGGGACTATATTCAGACACACAACTTTCTTCTATGCCTGGTCTACTTGTAGTGAACCTTCTTTCTTCACATCTCTCTCCTTCATGTCCTTTGCTCTGTACTGCTGAAGCACCGACATAGCCAGAAGAGCACACAAAAGGTTCCAGCAGTGGAACCACAAGGTGTACCTGTATAAAGGCAACTCAAGCCAGTGGCCCTCTCTCCTGGCCCTTAACACTTATGACAAAAAGAAAGATGGAGCTACAAAGTGGTTCCTGCCCCACCACTCTAAGTCAAAGTTTATGCAAATCCAATCCACACAATCTTTTTTTATTTGAAACTTTCCCATTATGACAGCACAAATAAAGGCACAAAAACAGGTTTATTACAGCAACATCCATTAGCTCCACAGATCTTACAGGCTTTTCAGCATTTCCATTATAAGCCTTTTTATTTAGGGATTTACTTACACTTGAGATGCACAAACTTGCTCAAGGTTGAAGCTTAACGTAAAAGGTTTCAAACCCTGGAGCAAGACACTCTTTCTTTTTGCATGTGCGCAAAACTAGACAAGAAAGCTTTGTCATCTATGGTAAATGAGTGCAGACGTGAATAAACAGGAGGTTGAGGGCTATTTTTTTTTTTAAACTCCTCTGGAAATACTCTGAATCTAGAAGTTTGCAGGTCATTAACTCTGGTGACTAAGTAGTGCAGGGAAGAGCAATTCAAAGCCTATTGTGTCCTCTCTCATCTGAATAAAAACAGTCTCATGGTCCTGCACATATATTTTGTTAAAAGATGATTTCCAGGAGCATAGCCCATGGGTATACTACAGATCAATGCAACAGATGCAACAGAATCCTAAGCACCCCAGGTGAATATAAGCCCTTTGTTCTTTGTTATACACATATTTTTTCATTTAATACAACTGGTATAATATCTGTATTATATTATTATAATATTATTATATCAGACAAAAAACTGTACCTCTCTTTTTATTACCTATGCTATCATGCTCCAATATGCTCATAAGTATGCAACACTTTTTCTAAGTGACACTCATCCCAGTAATTTTTGTTTGGTTTTTTATTTATTTATTTATTTTTACAGATATACCCACAATACCAGGATCCGATCTTATTGGTGTTGCTCATGCAAGCCGGGAGCACATGCGAGTGAGGCAAATTAATACAAGCTTTGATGTGGAAGAATATGGTGAAAGTTTTCCTGTGTAACCTGCTTGGTCACATCACTAAGCTGTGTGTGGATTGCATACACTGTAAACACACAATACACACGACAATGAAAGCTGATGGTAAGAATCTGCAGCTGGCTTTGCTGTGTCTTTGAATGAAGACAAACACCATGAGAGACAGCCCATTTTGGCTGGGTTTCCCAGCAGTCATTGTGACCCTGGATTTCTCTATTCATTTTATTTGTGTGTGTGTCTGTGTGTCTAGCAAATATAAATAGCTTGGCTCAAGTTTTGGCTCAAACTTCTTCGCAGACTCTTGGATTAACTCCAATGTACAAGCTGTTAGATTTTTTCAAGTCTAATTTTAACCCCAGGGCTGTAGCCATTTTCATGCTTGAAAATTAATACAATAATACACTATACATAGAAAAGGGGCAGTTAGGTTTCCCAATTATTGCCCGTCAGTTATAATTTATTAATGAAAATGAAAGCTCACTGGAAAACCTCCGAGATATACTTTCCATTAACACTGGTGAACAGCAAAGCCCCATCTGACTGCTTTGGTTCAGTTAGTGCGACACACGCTGCCAGGATCACAAAATATATGCAAATTCCACGTGAGGACACAAGTGCAGACCTGTCATGCACACAAAAAAGGCTGTTTTCCTCTATATAATAATCATGTCCTTATAGCAAGGAGATAACTAGGCTTAGAACCCAATCACACAATAGAAGGAACAGGAATGTCAATAGAGCTGCATGATAGATCTGCCCATTAAATTAGATGGTTAAGGTGTCTTAATGTTTGATTTGTCCAGAATTTTAACTGCTAATGTATCATTTTTTAAAAATAATATCTCTAAACTAAAGCTTCCTCACAGGGTTTGTAACAACTGAATCAATTAAAAGAAGCTTTCAAATCGTAATGATATTTAGTGCATGTCTACTTGGAAATTATTTATATTCTGGTGAAAATCTACCAAGGTTTTGCCATATATTCTAACTTCCAGTCTTTGCTTACACCCAGAAACAGTATTAGAATTCTAAAGAGGCAGCACTCTCTAGGAGAGAAAGCCTGTGGGTTAGATACCAAGAACTGCACCTTAATCTCAGTTCTGCTACAGACTTGGATACCATGCCTTTTGCCCTGGTTTCGTCCTACATAAAACAGAGATAGAACCACCTACCCTCACAGGAGCACGGTAGAAAGTGCTCTGAACATGTAAGTGCCAAGTACTATTAGAAAACAACAATGGAGCTCTCCAAGGAGCATTCAGTAATCTGGTCATGGTGCCAGTAATGGATAATGCAGTAAGACCTCAAGGAACGGCATTTTTGAAGGATTATGGCTCGGAAGTTAAACCTATTGTTTTTAATATTTGCAGTTCACACTCCACCGAAGTTTATCTCCCAGAGAGGAATTCCAGTAGAGCTGTGCCAACTGACACTAGTACACAATGTGGTTTTATACAGTCGGCAGGATCTATTTTTGTTACACTGCAGTATAAATGATTGAGCAGAGAGACAACAAAAAGGCCAGAAAGTAAAATTACCTTCACTGCATAGGTAGTGGAAGGGTCTTTGGAGCAGGTTGCACAGTAATAGATGGCATCCCCAGAAACACAGCAGGGCTTGTTGCATGTCAGCTTAAAGAGTGACCAGTTGTTCTCACTGAAACGCAGCTCATTTTTCTGATCACGCATGAAACAGTCTTCACATTTTGTGACAAGGCGGCGCAAAGATTCAGCATAGAGTGCTCCTAATTTGGCATACACCCCCTCCTTGCTGTCAATGTTGCTGAGCAGACTGTGGAGCTGAAGGCTGGAGCCTGAGGAAACCTGGCTGGACACACTGAGCTGAGAGGATGAGAACAGCTGCACGTTTCTGTTTGGGAAGCAGGCACTGCTGCTCTTATTTGAAGTTGGTCCCCAATGGCCATTTCCTTTGCAGACTCTTTCCAGAGACTCAGCGGAGGAGAATGTGTTGTGGTTGCTTCCTAGATGAGATGGATAGCAAAATGGAGATTCTTCTTGGACACACATGTTGCTTTCAGAGTGACTGACGTTCAATCTGGGGCTTGCGGGTTTTGCTGTTCTTCTACCTGAAGTGGCTTGGCCCCAGAAAAAGCCATCAGGTGATGAAACTGCTCTGCTTACTGTCTTCTTCTGTGGCAAAGGAGGTGGCTCAGTCAGTGCACAATGGGATCTACCCTCACTATTATCCTCAGGAAAAGGAGCAGAAGAAAACCCTTGGTTCCCAGAGAGAGTTGGCGACTGACTTTGTTCACACGATTGTCCTAGAAGATACAAAGGCATTAACTGAATTATGAAAAAGTGCTCCCAGCTCTCCTTTATTAGCATGGATTCTCCCGATGAGATTTTTCAAAGGCGGAGCAGAGCCTAACTTCCATTACAAGTCAATGGGGATTACAGGCCTAACACCTACTTGTGCATTTAAAAATACCTTCTTCCTGTGGACTGAATACCAGGTGGTTAGAGGTAAAATCACATATTTAATAATTTGCCATACAAATGCAGAAAAGTTAGATGAAAATAATTAGAAGCTGTGATGCATGTCACACACACACACACACTAAGTCCACACCTTCATGAGCTTCCTATAACTCTTCTCATGTGCCTCATTTGGAAATAGTAGGCTGAAAGCCTTTCTGTTCTTGCTGCTGGAGAGGAGTGGTTCTTGCTGCGAGTAGAGCATGGAGCTTGCATGTTGTGGTGAAGATTTAGGGTGAAGCTGCATATTATACATAGACCATACTAAATCTGTGGAACGTTAAACAGTATTAAAGTTAGAATATGCCATGAGCAGTCGCATGTTAAGGGTTAATACCATTTTTTGCCTGCATAGCTGTGATCTACCACTAGAGGGATGGCAAGCAGGGTTATTGCTAGAAGCCAGGACACCTGGGGGTTCTGTTTCTAGTCTCTATCCTCTATTGGGGGAAGGGGCTGGGAAATGTAATGAATGCATCCTGTGAGGCTGGAGGACTGCAAAACGTGCTCATTTTCTCTGTGGAGCAGACTGAAGTTATCCTACACAAGTTAGGTAGCAGAGCCCAGCACCTTACCTGAAGTGACAACTCTGAGATGCTCAGAAAGCACTTCACGTGAGTTATTAAGCTTTAACATGTGGATGCTCATGTTTTAAGTGCCCCTAGTATGGTCTAAGTGTAACATGTAATTTCACCCTTAGCTTATTATGGATGAGCAAGTCTAATCATTGAGTCAGCATCCACCCAGAAGTCCTCTGCACATAATTGACTAAAGAAGAGGTAAAACTTCATGTTTGCACTGTGTGTCTGGATGTCAAGATCAACTGCGTGCCTAATGCAAGGGGACAGTGCTTATAAAGGAAGAAAAGACCTCTTTTGTGTACAATTTTACTCTCATGTAGAACATGGGACTTCACTCATGGTCTTTCTGTGGTGCAGCTGATCCTAAGTGGTGACAGGAAGGGGTGCATGTGCACCCCCTGAGAGCGCTGGTGCACCCCCGACCAGTCATGCTCGCTGCTTAGGTGGCAGGCAAGGGGACAGGGGAGGGCAGACGGGAGTGCCGGCTGGGGAGTAGGAGCACCGCAGTGCTCCCAGAAGCATCTGTAGCCACTCTGTGATCAGCTGTGGGGGACCCCCCCCCCCGTGAGACTGGCCACAGGAGGACCACCCCCTAGTTGCTGACTAGTTGCGGGAGGGGGGCTCATGCCCCCCCTGACCAACATGGCACCAGTCGCCCATGGATCCTAATGCTAATGACTTTGAATTATCTTCAGCTTAATAGCGTGGGGTGCTCTGAGAACTCTCACTGAATCATTTAGAGGCTTGTTACAAGGGATCCTGGTGGTTTCAACAGTTCAGGGAATCCTACAGTCTGTCTGGCCTTGGTTCAAAGATGCAAACAAGATTACATCCAAAACCAAGGCAAGTTTCCAATTAGTTAACTATGGCAAACACTGCTTACAGAATGCCATGATTTAACTGGATTTAGTCAATGGTATTTCAGAGGAAGAGGGTGATATTCTATGGTGTTATGAAAAACCACTCTGGTGCTTTTCCCTGAATTTGTATATTAGCCACCAAACAGTAGTGAAGCTGGTGTAGGATAAATATTTAAGTAATGAAATCACTTGTGAGGAGTTAAGAATGAAGTACTGAGGCATGAATGTGCAACTACAAATATTTAAACAAAACCTACTTAGTTATTAAGCTGAAACACAGCAATTTAACAGGGTAGGTGAGACTGGATAAGACGGTCTGACTCATGTTAGTGCTTAATCCAAGACAGTTCTGCACCTGTATCGGATTAAGCACTATCAGAGTGGTCAAGGTGATGCACTGAACTTGTTTCAGTGCCACACACTGGAAAAAAGTTCAACTTCTGAAGGAAGGCATAGGGTTTAGTTGACTCCATTCCACTGTCAAGTTCTAAAACCCAACCCCTCCACTGACTAAGTTTACACATTCTCAAATCTATTTGTTTTATGAACTGAGTTCTGTTATTTGCCTGAACTGAACCATGAAAGTGCTCAGAAGAAAAGGAAAACGTCTTCAGAATGTAGATTTTGGCACCCAGTTCATTTCAGCCGTTTGTACTTTATGAATGTTTACCTTGTTAAAACTGGTCAAGAATAAGACTAATTGTTTATCAAAAAGGTGTGTGTGTGTGTTGGGGGGGGAGATCTCTATCATAGCAAAAATTCTACAAGTCATAATTTAAAAAAAATAAACAACTATGGCATGCAACACTCAAATAACCAAATCTTTTTACTAGAAATTATGATAATCAATAACCAACATCCAATGAAAATGTGGGTATTTTGAAATTACTAAATAATAGTTGAAATATGTTTAGAAGTTGTACTGTGCTACAGTCTGTCTGTCTATGATAATTTATGGCAGTCTTGCTCATGGTAAAGTGAACAGCTGTGTATTCTGTTCTCTATTTGAACCTGAATCTTGGGTTTCAATATTGGCATTGCAGATTGTAGATTCTGATAGCTTATCAACATATGACACCATTTCCATATTTATTAAGGACCTTTTCTATAAATAAAAACCATACTTCTATATGGCACAGGAAATAGATACCAGGATGTAATACCCTTCCTCCATAAGCTACTGGTTCAAGGTTAGCTACTAAAAAGGTTGTTACCTTTCATAGCCTTTGTCAGTCTAGGCCACCGTAGACATTGTAGTCTACACTGTAATCCCTGCTCTAACAATGGTAATGACTGGTAGCTTTCTAAACCAGGGGTGCTCAACCTCTGGCCTGCAGCCCAAGCGTAGCCCATGGAGCCATGGCATTCAGCCAGTTGGGAAATTTGGTGACGGGGGAGCAGTGGCAAATGGCAAGTAATGCTGCCACCCTCCCTTCTGTCAAATTCCCAAGCCCCGCAGAGCCAGAGCCAGAGCCAGGCTATGCCCCCTCCTCTCCCCACCTTCCACATGGCCAGATCAGGATCCGCCTTGCCACCCCACATGATGGATTGGGCCAACTGGCTAGATCGGGCCTGCAGACAGACTGAGCACTGTCCATCTGGCCTGAGGTGGAAAAAAATTGGGCACCACTGTCCTAAACCAACGGAAACAAGGCAAAGGCTGAACAGATATGGAAACTAAAAATGAAGTTTCTTACTGGTAACTGGTTTCTTCAAGATGCATTCTCCACATGCACATTCTTACTTTTCAGTGGGTGTGACTACATGTTCACATGTAGTAACTGCACATTAAGTTTAGTACTTGCATAACCAAGTACTAAATCAATGCACAGTAACTGGTGCTATTCCACAGTAGTACTAGCGCACTGGTTTTGACAGATGCTAACTGCACAGCAGCCTAATAGCACGCGTTTTGCCTGGCACGCTACTGTGCAGTTTTATTAGGTTACTGCGCAGTTAGCATTTCGTGTAGGTGCACCCAGTGCATCTCATGCCCCTGTGGTTCAACAGAAGACTTTCTGCTTTACCAGTGCCTGTAGAGTGCGCTTTAGTCTTGCCCCTCTCCTTCCAACTCCATACCAAGAGTATATTGACTTGGAGGTAGAGCATGTGAACAGTAGTGAATACTGTCCAGCCTGCAGTGGGCCTCTCAGTCCCACGCAGCCCAATTACTAACACTGTTGCTGGGAGGGGTGTGTGTGTGGGAGGGGGTGCTGATCCAGTTTGCAGCAGCTCACCAAAACTCCTTATGTAGTCTGTGGGCCCAAATAATTGCCCACTCCGCTTTACATCAAGGTGCAGCAGGAGAGAAAAGAGGACACCCAATAGGGGAGAACTGGAGTGGGAGAACAGACATAGGGTGACCCCTAGGAGGTGCTGTGGCCATTCCTGGAGGCAGAGCTTGTTACAAGGTGTGACTGTGGACTTGCATCCAAGACTGGTCCCCAGCCCCCCTTCCTTCCCTCACTGTTCAGAACTAGGAAGTAACTGCTGTGAAACGCCTTTCACAGGAGATGCAAGGAAACCCTTTTTATGGCTCTCCAGTGCCAAAAAGGGAAATGACTTCTTCCTGTAGCAGATGCTCGTCAGAACAGTCCCTGAAAAGGGATGGGGAAAAGGGATTGTGAGTGGCAATCTGTTGGAAGACACTGATGGGACAGAACCTCTTTTCAGTGATAAACAAGAACATTACTTGAATTTACACTGGTAGGAAGCTGCTCACCTCCAGTGAACAGAACAGAGCATGCAAAGTCTTATCAGTTTTGACACTAAATAGTTTCATGGCTTCAAATAGCAGGTCCTCCACAATAGCTTGGATCTCCTTTGGAGAACCGTATAACCACAAAAACATCTGTGTCCAGCACCACCTGTACGGCTGTCTTTATCATTACATGGCCCTCTGTAATATCTTTTATTACTGATAGTGCAGTAGTGCTCTGAAGCCCTGACCAGCACTTGGTCCTGTAAAAGCCTATAATGAGAAGATGGCCCGTGCTTCCCAAGAATGAAGCTTAAAAAAAAAAAATGTAAAAAAGCAGAACAAGCCCAAGTTGTTCTAAACCTAAGCCGGGAGCTGAATTGGAACTGGGGCAGTACTAGAACCTAGGAAGCCTATAACTGGCTTAAAGGTGGCTGTACTTTATCCTGTTGGGTGATGGCTGAATCTTGCCCTAACTTTCTTATGATTGAAAAGACATACTTCAACACAAGATCCAAAGCAAGCTGGTGTTATAATATTTGCCTGAGTTAACCGACAGCCTAAAACTAAAGTTCTGACACTAGACCCTGCTCCACTTATCTCAATCATTTACTCTTTCAACGTAAATCATTTTAACATCCAATTAAACAAACTTAGCCCATAAACGCAAACTGCCTCTCTTGTCTTCCCTACATGGCAGCCATCGTTATTTGAGCACCAATCAACCACCAAAAACTCTAGCTCTCCTTTATTTCCAGAATAAAGTTCCATAACCTTACAGCAAATTCTGCAACACATTTAAGATTCAGAGGCAGTTTTAATGAGTCATATTTTAACATCACAAGGACTCATACTAACAAGAGTATCTGCCTTGTAATCTTACTTTAAAACCCTTCATTCTTTTAGCTGAAGCTGTTGCAGACCCCCCAGTTTAACTAAACCAAGGGACTGCAGGAGGCATGGGGACTTGCCAACGAATTCTAAACAAGTTCGCCTCAAAATCCATTAGATCAGTTCCTCTCTTACATTAATAACAAAGTCACTTTCAAGCATTTACTTAAAACTTCCAGTTTTTTAAAGAAAATTGAAATGCCTTATTTTACTGGAGCAAAACTAGGAAAGGTCTTCCCCTTCTATTCATAACTGACAACTATATAGTAAGGTGCCTAGAGTAAAAAAGTCTGATCCACAGCATGAATTTTTCCCTTAACAGTTTTCTGGCATGTTCTCCCTCTACTTTTTCTACCCCTAACTCAGCAACTTATAGTTTCCAGAGCGCTCTCTCTAAATTTTATTGCTATAAATTGTTGTTTTTGGATAGAGAGAGCTTCCACTATATGGCAATCACTGTTTGCGAAGGAAATAGCTGTTGAGCTATACAATATGTCACTGCATGTCCAAGTTAAATGCACTTTGGAAAAAAAATTACTTGAAAGAAGATGTATTTTCTAAAATCTAAATTAATTAGAGAGGGCATATTTTTGTTTAAGAAATACCTAACCTATGCACTTAATTTCACCATAGCTCCTTTCCTTCTCAACGCATTTTATCTCCTCCCCTAAAGAGAATGTTTTCTGTTACTACTGCAATTCACTGACGGAAGTATGCTGCATAGGTAAATGATCCTATTCATTGTACTAAGAACTGTAGCACACATAAGATCACTACAGATTGACTTCATCATCCATCAGATCTAGTTTCAGTTAGGTCTAAAAAAAATTAGCAAGAATACTTGTAAGGTGCTATACCTAGAGAAGAAAAAAAAATAAAATGAAGAAATAGAGACTAAGGGATAATTGGCTAAGTAGCAGTGCTGCCAAGAAGGATCTGGGGGTTTTAATGGAGGTATACTTTACGCAGCATGGATTAGGCCTTAGTTGTAGGATTTTGTGCACCTCTGGGCTCTGCATTTTAATAAAGATGCAGAGAAAATAGAGAGGATCCAGAGGCGAGCAAGATAGATAATAAAGGGACTGGGATGCAAACTGTATGAGAAAAGACTGGAAGAACCAGATGCATTTAGTCTAGAGAAAAAGAGATTAAAGGGGGACATAACAGCAGTTTTAAAATATTTGAAATGCTGCCACAAAGAGGGGGAAGAACAACTGTTATCCCTTGATGCAGAGGGCAGGATGCAAAGCAATGGGTTTAAATTGCAGCAAAGTAGACTTAGATTAAATCTCAGGGAAAAAAAAAGCATTTGTCTGGGTTAGTTTAAAAATAGCTCATCCTACATCTGTGCAAGGAAGAGAGGAGGGGTTGGACCAGATGCCCCTTGAGGTCTGCCCACTAACCTATGATCTTCATTAGGGCCAGACAGGCCAAAAATTATGCTGATCCAACTAGGCTAAGGTCATTTAGAGAGAATCAAGAAAAATCTAAATAAAAGTTGGGAAAAGTGGATGGACCATGGACTATTATTGTGAGACAGTCTCTCATTGTGAGATCAGTAGCTTGAAATACTCCCAAGAGTCGAAGTGTAATGCTGCTAGATGGTCCAAGCTTGTTATGAGTTTGTGTGGCCAAAGAACCTCACAGTCAGTTCTGTCAACTTGCTGCCAGTCTCAGTCTGCTGCCCATCCTGATAAAACTAAAATCAACAGAAGTGTGGCCACAGAGCCTCAACTCCTCTCTGGAGCTGGTTCTTGCCAGTCAGGGCTAAGACCAACACAGACTAAAAAGCGCAGGAAAGTTTGTTCTGTGGATACTGTGTGAAGAGGGGACTTTGAGTCTCTAGGCTACGGAAAGCCCCTTTCCCCAAGCCCCACATTTACACACACACACACACACGGAAACAAGGTACAATTACCTCCATCGCTGGCAGATCTTGTGTCAGAGTTGAGACTGTCTGAGGAGCCAGCTGTGAAGTTGACTTGGATTCCTCTGAAAGATGGGCCAAGGCTCTCTGCAGACCCATTGCTGACCGTCTCCAACTCAAGGCTACTCTTGTTCATTTTCATAGCGTGCCTAGACAGTCAAACAACAAACAGAAGCATTGAGCGTTTGGAGGAGACAAAGTACTCTAGCGTTTGGAGATTCACACAAGACTGAGTCAGTGTGTCTGTTCTTCCTGTCACAATATACATAGACAACCGTCTTTACCACAGAAAGCGCACACATGAATTGCACTAGCTGTCTGACACAGGTATAACAAATGCAGGGTCTCTCTCGGTGAGCATGGCTTACACAGCCAGCTCAGAGGGAGGTCCCAGTTGAGCTGCTTGGACAGGGCACCTGGAATCCATGCTGATCCTCCCAGACTCAGCAATTCCCTGATTCACTCCAGGGGTGATCACAGGGAGACAAGGTTCATTCCTGTGAAACGTGCAGAGTATGCTCCGTAAGTGGAATTTCTTTCTGCCTTGCTTGTCTTTATTCCAGCAGCAACTTATTTAAGGGAATATGTTGCTCTGGATATCACATATGGGCAAAAGTGGGCCTCTCTGAAGGAAAAAAAAAGTGTTATTTTGTTTTTTTCCCTTTGCACTTCAAAATAGGCTCATGGCTGTGGCCATGGGTAGTTGTGCAGTACACTGGGGCACAGGGGAATTTACAGAATCTCTGCCCTAGTCCTGGAGAGCTGGCATCAAAGTCTTTCAGCACCAGCCCTGGCATGGAAAACTTCCAACATCGGCACAATGCTGCAGAGAAGGCTTCCAGTCTCAGAGCTCTGCCACAAAAAAGCTCCCCATACCAACGGCCAGTGCAAGAAGCCAAAACCAACATGAAGCAATTTTCAAGCACGCTTAGTCCAACAGAGGTAAACATTTACACCAAAGAGTGAGCATCTTCCTCATTCCAGTCTATGGCTCCACTCAGATAGAAGCAAGTCAGGGTTCCTAGATCATTTTCCTCATGGTCAGTGCAGCCTGAGCTGTACATCTGAAGTCAGAATCAGTCCATGGTTCGGTGTGGATAGGACTGCTCTGCAGACAAATTCCCGAACCAGGCATTTGCCCGTCATCTGAGCTTGTTTAAGAGTAAAGACCAGGCACAACTCAGTTTGGGATGTTTAGGGTGCTCACACTGATTAAAACAACATAACACCTAGCTCTTACATAGAACTTTTCAGCATTATATGTCAAAATGCTTTAGAGAGGACATCAGTGTTCACTGTTCTTCATTTAACAGATGGGAAAACAGCTAGACCTAGAATATATTCTCTCCTACCAATTCAATATCTCTGTAACAGGCTCTGGGGCCTGTCACTAAGGGCAGACACTTTGCCAGTGCTACTTAGTCGCAAGCCCTGACTCCTGACACATTTTGAAGTAACAAGTACAAATGAAAAAATGAAAAGCTGTTTTAAAGTAAGTTCTGTTATTTCCTATTTCTTTCTTAAAGATAAACAGTACCTACATATTTTCTACATTTTTTCTGGCAAACAGTAGAACAGTCTCCAATGATACTCAGTTTACAATAATGCAAACACTTCTGGCTCTGTTAAAGCTTATATGTTCTATCCTTTCCTTGACAGACAGGTGAGAGAGGATATTTGTAAGTTTTTTTGTCAAATAAAATTAAATAATAACTATTTGATAAAAGGTCAATGCCACATTTATTAAAAAAATAAACAAACCAAAAACAGATAATGAAAAGAAAATTGATTCCAATGGTGTAAGCTATTTGAGTGGTTAAAAGCCCCATAAATCCACATTTACTAGTCAGAAAGCTGGACTGAAAGAAAAACAGCAACAAAAGACATGCATGCTTGTCCTAGCACACCATTACCATACACAGAGCTCCTCTTCTGAACTTATCAAGAAAGGGCTCCTACTGATGCAGGGGTAGGTTTTTTTTACATAGCTAGTCAAAGTTAGCTGGAATTCTTTAGAAACACTGAGCACAAACAATGCGAGCTGTGTTTTATATTTTTTAATTCTTAATTCCTTTTAGAGAGTGAGGAGAGAGTAAATCCTTACTGCTCTCTTTACTCAACTACACTGACAGGAAAACCGAAGAAAAAAGCAGGAAGAAACTTCTGTCAGACTTCCTCATTTCTAACAGCATGCTTGTTCTAAATATATATATATAGGATGTTCAGAATAAAGGAGTAAATTCATGCAGGGCATAATACCTCAGAAGACAATGGACTTAAAATGCCAGTGAATTTGCTACTTTCAGGTTGTCGTAGCACTAAACCTTTCGTGTACAGTTTGATAAACTTCCTATGTATAACAATTCACAATCAAAAATTGCTTTTACAATCTTAAGTAAATTTACTGTTAAAATATCTTACAGTATCCACGTACAGTACAAAATACCTACACTTTATATATAGTTTTTACATTATAAAATCTCTCCATTACCATAACTACTACCTTCACTTGACCAGGAATTTTGGTCTTTCAGCTGGATACATTTGGTCTATTCAGCACATACATACAAATCAATAAAAGCACTAGAAACCTGAGCATTAATTCAGAGAAGAACTAAAGGAAAAATGTTTGAAGTGTAAACTTAAATTTTATTTCTTGATTTGCATTGAAGATGAAACATTTCCACAGCCATTCTTTTAAAAGTATCTTAAAGGTAATGTAAAGTTCTAAATTTAAACCTATTTTAAAGTACTACTTTAGACAGTTTCAATTGATTTAAAACAAATTATGCATAAGTACCTTACCATCCTCATACACAAGTTCACAAGATGAAACTTTGTTCAGCAGGGTCCAAGGTTTATGCATATAGCCACACCTAATCCGTCAGAGCAATGCTGATACAACGTGGTATTTGGAAAGACTGTTGTGGCTGTTGCCTTTGCAGAGTCCAGCATTACTGTGAAGGCACATGTGCAGAGAGCTGTCTATTTCCTCCCTGTACTTCAGTGACTTAAGTGAAATGCACTTCCTGAACAGGCATAAAACTGAAATAGAAATAGCTACTATTTAAATGACACACAGCTCTCAGTTTCAAATGTTACAGCCAGGATGGTTAGTCACATCAAGTACTATATTGAAATGTGACTATTTCACATCCCTCTCCCTTTTCTTAACCAGAGTTTGAAGAACTGCTCACCACTCAGACCATTCAGCTGGTTCAAAGTAAAATATTATAGGATTATATAGATTACTTGCTGAAAAAACACAAGGCCAAATTCTCTTATTGAGACACCATTCTCAATGAAATTAGTAAAGTGTTGTTTCCAGTTTGGTCCACAGTTCTGAAAGGATCTGAACATTCCCGGACTGTTCAGGATATGTCCATTGTACACATGGGTTTCTGCTACTGTTTCCTGGCCTATTCTTACTACTGAAGAAAAGTGGTGTGGACAACAGTTAGTATTCAGAGGTTTTAAATCCAGCCTATCAGGACTTCTCACATAAAACAAGCCACAGAATGTCACCCAGTTCTAAGCATGTAAAACACAACTCCCAGAAAGACATCGGATCTAAATTTAGAGTACACACGCTGAGGAAGCTGCTGTTTCCCTTGGTAAAACGTTGCAATGGTTAACTACCTGAGAAAAACCTCCTGAAAGCCTATACCTCATCTCCAGTCACTATTATAACTTTGCTAAATTTAAGGGCATACTACGAACATGAATTCTCCTTATGCAGATAGATACTTATACATTACTATTGTTTATAGATTGGGAATGAGTCACCTTTAACCTCTGACAAGCAAATTAGACTAACAGGCTTCAAAACACCTGTGACACTTCCTTAAACACTCCTCCTTTATTTTTCAACATCATTTTTAGAAAATAGACACCAAAACTAGATACATTTTCCAGCTAGGTGGGTGCAAAGGCACCCTGTTCTTATTTGCTCTCCCTGTTTCTGTATCCAAGAACTGCAGGATCCCCCTTTAGCTACAGTGTTGCACTAGGAGCTCTGGTTCAGTTGGCTCTCCAATGCCTCATCAGCTGCAGCTTTCTTTAATAGTTAAGATTGAAAGTAGCTTCCCACAATAAAATCGAGGGTAACCCCCACACGATTCTCAACAGAATGGAGGAAATGCTTTTGAAATTTTGACACACACCTTTCTGAAAATTCTGAGGCAAATCACACTTGTGGGGGAGATACAGACATATGGAGAGTTGAAAAACTTGAGTTTACATCTCTGCAGATAAACAGAGGTTTGAGTTTGCCAAGCTGGTACCTTTCACTAGCATTGCTTCCTGTAAGAGGAAATGATGAGACAGATCTGCTCTGAGTTGACCACAGCACAGACAGAAATATGAAATCAACATTATTACAATATGAAGTCACCATTATATTACACGTGCCCACCCTCATGTAAGATCACCCAACTTCTAGAGAAGTCACAGCAGGACTTCAACGTGCATTTACAAATTTCCCCCTGAGATTAGCTGCACAATTCGTGTTATCTACAAAAGGATCTGTGAGGCTAATGTTAACTCAGAAGGTCAAAATTATCATCCTGCCTGCACAGTTATTTTTGGCTGGGGTTTTTAAATGTTTAAAAAGGAAAAACAAAACCCACAAATCTTTCACAGAAACACAGTTGGCACAGCACATTCCCATGGACATGCGACAGTTACTGTCAGTATCTATGGGCATATTTACATTACAGAATTTCTGCTGGCACAGCCCCCTACCTGAGATACTGAATATGATGGAAAAAGAAGTTTTTGTCAGTATAACTATACTGCCCCAATGACTTCAGCTAAGCTGACAAAAACAATCTTTTGCTGGCAAAACTGTTTGAATGAGGGTTTTGATGGTATAGCTTGTATTTGCTTGATGGCACGATTTTTAACACTCCTGGCCAAAATGGCTGTCTCCAAATTTTTACAGTGTAAAGAGCTGCCTGAAAGGTCATACCAAGGCTAATAACAAAGATGTTTATAAAATAATGCAGCGAGAGAAAGAAGCTGAAAGAAACAAAACAGCCTCTCACTCAGCTCCAGGAAAAAGCTGATACATAATAAAATCATTCCCAGGAAAAAAAAAAGTGGAGCTGATGCATTATAGAAAGCAAAAAAACCCCCAGAATAAACAAGAGCTATATGTTTGTTCACCTTGAAATGTTCATATTTTCTGGCATATAAATATGACAGTGAATATAGTATGCGCCTTGTTTTTGGAAGACCCCAAGAATGGAAAATGATCTTATCTTGGAATATGGGTGAAAACCTTAGATTTGAGTTCTCCAGGGCTTGGGGCCACACACCAGGGCTGAAGGATAGGGGCTGCATGCTGGGGTTGGGGACTTGGGAGCCAGGGGCTACACACCAAGGCTGGAGGCCTCACACCAGGACTGAGATCTTGGGAACTGGTGGCAATGTGCTAGGGCTGGGGGCTGCATGCTGACCCTGACTCCATGGGCTGACCTGATTCAACCACACCAGTGCTGGGGCCATGCACAACAGAGCTGGGCTCAATCTGGCCCTGGTGGCACTATCCTTCCCATTTAAGTTACTGGAAAAAATGCGTGCAGGACATTGCAGGGGGAAGGCATCTGCTTCACTGGGAGCAAGGCTGCAGGGTCTCCTCAACACAGGCCTCCTCCCTTCCAGGTCAGCAGCCACCACACCCCTTCCCCCTGTGGCTTGCTCTCATTCTCCTGGCCCCACATACCACTCTCTTGTGATTGCCAATGGGGGCAGCTTCAAAAGGAAAGCCAGAGAATGGTTTCAATAATTCTTCACCTGTGTTATGGTAGTTAGAGTACTGTTTTAGGAAGTCAGGGAGATGGACAGTCAAACCCCTTCCGAGGGAGTGTGGCTTAGAACCCTGGTCTCCAGGTAAGGGCCTTAGCCACTTAGCTACTGGGGGCTAAAACACTAGAGGGCCCACCACCCACTAATTATGGGTTTTGAGCCACTATGTCTTTAGGTTTAGACCGCAATGCACATCCACGGGGATTCATACACATTAGGGCTGTGCAAAACACCATCATTTCATTTTGACGTCTGTTTCGCCGTTTTAAAGAGACAGTGTTTTGTTTCCTCGTTTAGGTTTGAAGCGCTGTTCCATTTCATCTCATCGAAACTGTTTTGCTGTTTCGATGCATTTCAACGCTTCGCCCATAGGCTATAAGAGGGAATCATGAAAATGCCTAAAACTCTGTCATTTCTTGTCTGTTTCAGATGAAAATTGCAGGGATGGTAGTGCCCCCTGAGAGCATGAAGCCTGCTAAGTTTTAAGGAGATAGGTGCAGAGGTTTCTCAGAAACTGCACCTCAAACTGTTCAAAGCAAAACTCCTTATACTTGCTGGTAGTGGCAGCCTTCAATCATCTGGTGAGCAGATCTGGGGGCCTGCACCCTTGGGAGGGCTGCAGGGCTGTGCCAGACTCCTCCTGGGGGTGTGAGCCTCCAGATCTGCGTGCCACATGAGAGGATGCTGCTGCCACCACCTGGGACTGGCGCTGGGTGCAGGTTTCCCCAGTGCCAGGGAAGACTGATGTTGCCGTCAGTCCCAGGAGGCAGAGACAGCCTCCTCTCATCCGGAGCACAGATCCAGGGGTCTGCAGCCCCATGGAGCTCACCCTGGTGGCAGGGAGAGCCAGGGCTGCGCTCTGCCTCTGGGCTGAGCTACATGGGCCTGCAGAGCCGCTGGGAGCGCAGCCTGGCAGTGGGAGGCGGGGAGAGCCAGGGCTACTCTCCAACTCCCACTGCTGGGCTGAGTTCCATGGGGCTGCGGCCCAGCGCAGCCTGGTTGCAGGAGGCAGGGAAAGCCAAGGCTGTGTTCCCTGCCGGGCTAAGCTCCATGGGGCTGGCAAAGCCACTCAGAAAGCAGCTCTGGCTCTCCCCTGCCTCTCGCTACCGGGCTGCTTCAAAACTTTTGAAACATTTTGAGTACCCTCATTTTGTTTCAAAGCTGTTTCAAAGTTTTTGTTTCGTTTTGAGTGTGCTGTTTTGAGCTCGAAATGCATCGAAACAGCTTCAAAACAAAACGCTCAGCGAAATTTCACACAGCTCTAATATGCATAGCTAGGCACTTCTGTGACCAGCATATGCCCTACTGTATATACTTAGTCTATGCAGGTAGCATGCATGTCTGTATATATGCATCTACACTTCAAGGAAACAGAATGGCTACCTGAATGCAAGTGCTACTTACATGACTAAAAATTTGCTGCAGGAAAACAGAATGCCACTACAAGTATAAAGAGCCTGAAGACTTGGGGAAAAAAATACACTAGTGGAGTTCGGAACTATGGCAGAAATGAGTTATCATGCTCCTCTGAGCAAGAAAAATGTCAATCCCCATGGAGGCCAACATGTATGCAATTTCAAAGTATGGGCCTCTTTAGATGGCAAACGAGAAGAAACAAGAAAAAGTACACAGTTCACCTCTATAAAGAAATCAGCTCTCCCCATGACTTGTCTGATAAAGCACAAACTTAAAAAATAATCCTGCCAGAAAAAGGACACATGAAATTCCAGATTATTTTCAGTTTGAAATGAGAAGAGGGATCAAAGCCATACTTTAAACAGAAAACTGGCCTCAACCTTTCAACTGGAAAGCCTATTATCTCACTGCAACAGAGTGCTCCCTTCTGGTTTGTTCATTTGATCTAATTTGGGCCATACCATACTGCTGCTATTGCTTTCTTCCTAAGGACTGCATTATGGTCTTGTGAGTCACTTTTAAAGAGAGCTGTAGCTTTATGTACTGAGCACAAGAAATAATTGCCTAGTGTCCCTGTCAAATTAGTTTAATGCTGCCTTCAGCACATATTGGCACAAAGCAGAATCAAGCTATGAAGGCAAAGCCACAAAGGCATTTGTTCTGCAGCATTTCAGAAGCCTCTGTCAAAACTGGTAAAACAATAAATTTTTTTGGCTTGAAGCAGATACAATAATTCTTACACTATGTTCACAGGATGGCACAGAGTGCAAGCTATATGTTTGCCATCTCTGCAGGGAGACTGCTTTTCTCCCACTTATTTCACCCACCGCTCGCCTACAGTTCCTGGATTTCTTCTAAATGCTGAGCAAGGCTACAAATTTGTCTCCAGTCAGATCATAATTCTCATGCCGACCCAATGCTACTGCACTGTCCTACAAACTCATGGCACTCCACAATATGCAGTTCCAATCGAGTCAATAGGAGCTGATCAAACATTCAAGTCTGACTGTCAGCCTAACTTCAATCCCCTAAAAACCCCAAATCAAAAGTGTTCCACATGCGTGTGTCAAGGACAGATCATGCCAAACTGATGCAATTTCCTACTCTAACCGGAACAATGATCTAGAAGATAAGGGGAGCAGTAGCTATGAAATATCTTGATTTTAGTAAGGGTTCTGACACAGTCTTACGTACCATTCACCCAAGCAAGCTCAGTGTTTATAGTGTGTATCTCACAAGCTTGGTGCACAGCTTGTTGAAAAAATTCTCTTAAAG
The DNA here is from genome assembly GCF_001723915.1 of Gavialis gangeticus. Taxonomy (NCBI): domain Eukaryota; kingdom Metazoa; phylum Chordata; order Crocodylia; family Gavialidae; genus Gavialis; species Gavialis gangeticus. Next base: position 66,887,129 of record NW_017729030.1, read on the forward strand.
AGTAGTTAAATAGCTCTGTCAAACTGGGAAGACACCTTAAGTGAGGCCTACAAGGATTCATCCTAGGCCCAGTTCTAGTCAGTATTTGCATTAATGATGTGAATGATGGAATAGATTGTATACGTATATTAAATCAGGTAGGAGGTGAGGGAAGCTGAAAGCAGGTTGGAGAACAAGAGCAAAATTCATAATGATCTCAATGAATTGTAGAGATGGTCTGAAATTCATGAGACAAAATTCAATAAGGAAAAGTATGAAGTGCTACACTTTGGAAGGAGAAGTGCACAAATATAAAAAAAGTGAGGAGACGTGACCAGGCTGCAAGGAAGCAAAAAAGGATCTATAGATTATGATGGACCATAAACAGAAGAATATGATTTCTCCTAATAATGTGATACTGCAAACAGGGCTAATGTTATTCTGGGGTATATTTACAGCAGTGCTGTACATAAAATATATGGAGGTTATTATTCTGTTCTATCTGGTGCAGGTGCAGCCTCCACAGAGTGTACTGTGTCCCATTTTGGACACTGCATCTTAAGGAAAATGCAGACAAATTGGAAAGAATCCAGAGGAGAGCAACAAGAATGATGAGAGGTTCAGAAAATGTGGCCTATAAGGAAAGGTTGAAGGAATGGCCTTAATTTAAAAAAAATATATTAAGAAGGCTGGTATTCTTCCAAAGTGTAAGTTAAAAATAAAAGGGATGGTGATCATTTGTTCTCAATGTCAAGGAGGGATAAGACAAAGGCAAATCAAATTAATTTACAGCAAAAAGAGATTTAGGATGGGTACAAGGTAAAACTTTCAAATTGTTAGGGCAGTGAAACACTGGAACAGTACCTAGGGATGTTGCAGAAGAACCGGTTAGGCTCCAACATTTGTCAAAGATGGTCTAAGATAACCTCTTAAGGTTCTTTCCAGACCTATCTTTCTATAATGGATAGAAACAGGGGTGCCCTACTTGTCTTTGTTTGCTAACTAGTGTCCCAAATGAAGGATACATTGCACCCAGCATTTCAAGAAACGATTGTATGAGGGATCACACACAGAAAAACTAGAGGTGCACTGATACATTGGTCCATATCATATCAGCACCAATAATAGGAAAATTTACATTATTGTGAACTGGCTTTTTTTGGCTGATGTGGCCAATAATGTTGCCAATAAATGCTGTGTGCATGGGCACAGCTGCAGCATGCAAGATGCCAGGAGCGCAGCCCAGCAGCTTGGAAAGCAGCATCCAGCTGGTAAGTCTGTTGGCGGGGGAGGAGGGGGGCTGATCAGGGCCCCCACAGTGAGGGAGTGAGTAGGACTGGGGCAGGGGCTGCTCAGTTGGGGTGTGGGACAGAGCCACGAGCAGCTTATCTGGGGGAT
>NW_017729030.1:66888566-66890618 GCF_001723915.1 Gavialis gangeticus
GGCTGAGAAGGGGGCTATGGTGAATTTTGGGATGGTTGCAGCCCCCCTATAGCCCCCCCCACCCAGCAGTGCCGCTGCGTGCCCCAAGCACAGCCCTGGCCCAATCCCCCCACCGGGAAGAGCCTGGAGCTGCCCCTGGCCCTGAGAATGCAACCTGTTCTTGCCCTGCGCACAGATCTGGGGGGCACATGCCCCCACCGTGCCTCCTCTGGGGTGTGCACATTGGCGGGAGTCGACCCCCTCCCTCCCCGTGCCCCCCGGACCCACTCCTTCCCTCACCATGGGGGCCTCGATCTACCCCACCATGCTCCTTCCCTTCCTTCCCTTTCCCCCCAAACTGGCTAAATGCTGATCTCCAAGCTGACGGGCTTGCCTATTGGCAATTGGATTGGTATTGGTTGATACGGCTTGTTAATAATTGGCCACTGGTATAGGCCCAAAAAATCTTTATTGGTGCACCCCTAAGAAAAACAAATGTATGATTTTGCATTGCAAACAAAGCTGTGGTGGTACGTTGCACATTACAAGTAGGCGCTGTTCTGTTTTCTATAAAGTTATCCTTTCTTTCCTTGAAATGTTTAACAACCCTTGACATACACGGAAATAAAGCACAATTTAATGTTATGTCATTACAGAGCTATTAACACTTTTAAAATGTATATTTCCTGTTCAACATTATTACGACAAACATTTGACACTATCCTGCCCCTCACCACAGCCATTTTCCTTTAAGACAAATCCCCCCTCCAAAATACCAGTTAGATTTTCTCACTTAATCCTCTTCTGACAAAAATGATACCCGATACAGTAGTCTGCACTCCCACTCAATCATACACAAGCTATGATAGAACAATGAAATCTATCCTATTGTGTGATCAACTTGATTTTACGGAGGCAAAATTCTCCAGTGTCCCGAAACCATACCACATAATTCAGTGTTAATGTCCACAATCATAATTGGTATCAACCATCTACCTAGTAATACCATATCCACATAAACTACCGAAATGTCAGCTATGCTACCTAATTAGAACAACTTTTATCTCTAAGACACCTCTAAATACAAGCAAATATTTTGGTACGAGACTCTGAAGTAACGATGGACACTGCTACAAATATTCCTGTTTTTGGATCCAATTCACAAAAGTATTTATGCATATGTTTAAATGCACTTTTAACTTTCTGATCCTGTGGCTATGGACTGATCTGGAATACAGATGCCTTTACAAGAACTAATTTAGAGCACTGATTTCAGCACTACAGAATTAAACTCTAGCGGTGCCTGTCCACAAGTGCAGAGGCTGCTTTGGCGTGCTGTAATTACAGCAGGGCGGAGCAGACTTGATGAATCGAGTCTGCTGGAAAGTAGGCCTGTGCAAATAGGCAGCTATTCGATTTGGCTTCAGATCTGGCCGCTGCGGATGCCAGGGATCTGATCCAGAGCTCCGGATCGGTTTCCCGCTTTGATTTGGCTGAAGCGGCTCCGAAGCTTCAGAGCTGCTTCGGAGATCCAGACATAGGGTATAATGGGGAATCAATGAAATATATATATCATTGCTGTTTTAGTCTGATTTGGATGAAACTTGCAGGGGTGGTAGCCTCTGCTGAAAGCAGGAAGCCTGCCAAGTTTCAAGAAGATAGGTGCAGGGGTTTGGGGGAAACTGAACCCCAAATTCTTGAAGCAAAACGCATGTCACGTGTATGTGTTCCACCACAGGGGGATGAAAACTGCAGGGGTGGTGGCCCCTGCTGAGGCCATGAAGCCTGCCAAGTTTCAGGGAGATACGTACAGGGGTTCTGGGGCCCTGCACCTCTAGCTACTGACAGGCGAAACTCATGACATGGGTGCTTGTGCAACTGACTGTCTGTCTTGGGGCAGCTGATTGTCTGTATTGATTATTTCCTCTCCTTAGTCTGTGGTTTTGTTGGTGTTAATCCTTGCTCATTAACTCGTTATCTAGTAGCTTCACCTGTCAGCAGCCAGAGGTGCAGGGCCCCAGAATCCAGAAGCCCCTGCAACTATCTCCTTGACAGCTGGCAGGCTTCATGTCT
>NW_017729030.1:66890935-66912557 GCF_001723915.1 Gavialis gangeticus
GCTCCAGCCCAAAATGCGGTTTGGCTGGCCATGCCTCCCCCTCACCCCCGGCCAGTGTCTAGATGGCTATGCGCCCTCCATCTCCCCCATGCTCCGCGTTTGATGTGCCATGGTGCCTTTTTATTTAGGTAAGTGTGCTGTGGGGCGAAAAAGTTTGGGAAACGCTGCCCTAAACATACCAAGAAAGCTGTGATATACAGCCAAGCCTCCAGATATCACCAAATCTGCACTGAGGAGAACACCCGGGACTGCCACCTCACAAATCTTAAAAAGGCTTTCATTCAACAAGGACACTTCTCCAAAGAGACAGATCACATATTTGAAAGAGCCACCCAGATACCACATGAAGAACTGCTGCAGCACAGAAGGAAATCCCCCATGAATAGCACACCACTGGTTACGACATCACTCTTCCCTCAAACCTATATGGAAAATCCTCAAACAATTGCAACCCATACTAGAAGGAGACTCAATTCTTAAAGAGATCTTCCCAGAACCACCCATCCTAACCTTCAAACAAGTACCGAACCTTGCTAACCTCATCACCAGAAGCAAACTTCCTATTGCCCAAAATACACACCAAATGGATCCAGACCACGCCATGACAAGAAATGCAAAACTTGCCAACATATCTCTACCACCTCCACAATTACTACACCCCACAACGGAAATCTATCGAAGACAAGAATACCCAATTACCAGTGGAGGCACACTTCTCACAAGAAAACCACACTCTCTCCAATCTCTTAGCTCTAGTTCTCAAAGGGAATTTACAAAACACTTTTCACAGACAAGCTGTGACTGTCGGGCTTTGACTATCCGCTCTTGGGCAGCCCTTGCCTGTGAGATGGACGTTGGGTGTTCACCGGGCTTGCCCTTTTGACCAAGCAGGTGTCCCTTCCACAACTTGCCTTCCCTGCTCTCGCCTGCCACAACTTGCTGGTTACTCAGTGGTTGGGGATGGCCGTCAGATATACTTAGTGGCCTGCGGTTCACCTGATGGTCCCTCATGGGGCTCCGCCTCCCCTACACCCCGGCCTCACTCCTCCTCAGGCACAATTGATCCTTGTTGGCCTCGGCCTGTCCAGGGAGTTGTGTCCCTTCCGTTGGCCACCTGGAGTGCCTGCCTGACAATGGGAACTCCATCCTCTTGGGCCTGTCTCCACTCCACCTTCCTCCTCTCCTCTCACCCCTTCTCTCAGAGAAACAAAAAAAAAGGAAGACCTCTGAGGTGCTCCCCTCGGCCCCAGTGCACAGGTAGCTTACAAAGCCCTCCCCTCCTCAGCCCCTTCCCAACCGGGGAAAACAAAAGGAAACGGGTCGTCCCAGTGACCCTATGCCCGAACCTGCCCCTAGGCTAAACTACGTCAGGCTTCCGCCCTGCTATATTAACTTCAGGTGCCCTTTTAAATCCTCCCGCACCCTTGGCGCTCTTCACCCTCCGCCGCTGACCTGGCCAGGAAGGGCGGCGATACCCGCCTCGATTGCGGTCTCTCCGGGATTCCTCTTGGGGTCCCTCCCTCCGGCGTGGGTCCCCGCTTGCTCTGGTCACTCTGCCTCTCCCACCTGGGATCTTGCTGAGCCTCCTGTCTGTTCCTGGATCCTTGTTCGGGTCCAGAATCTCTGCTGCCTTCCAGTCTCTGGCTCCCGGTGTTCCACTGGATTCGGTGGCACCCGCGGTGAGGGTTTCCTTCCTTCTTGGGTCTGGCCAGGGTCCTCTCTCTCTCTCTCTCTCTCCCCCCTTCTGCGGCGTTGGCCGCCATTTTTATTCTTGCTGGCTGGCGTCTGGAGCTGACGTCACTGGCCAGCCATAGCCATATAAAACAAGCAGCTGACGAGCCACGTGGGTTCTCCCTGCTGCTTCTGCTGCTCCGCGCCCCCTGTTGCAGGTAAATGCTTACTTATATGTCCCTCCCTGGGACACCAGCCTATGAACTTCATTTCATCAACCTCCTGGATACAAAAAAAATTGTGGACTAAATATAGACAATGGATTTATGACACATTATAACCTGCCTGACATCTGACTCCCCAGGTACCTCTCCACTATTGACTTGCTACATTCATCCCCTTTCCCCTCCTCACCCAGTCTGTCTCTTATCCACTGACTCCTCAATTTACAATCTTCACAGACTAGCTTTCCTGGATGCATACCAGCCTTTGGCTTCTTTACTATTCATTCCATCCAAGAAGAACACACACTGACTGTAGATGCTTCCTCAGCATGATGAAGGGTTTTTAAACCTGAAACCTTCTTAAGAAAACATTTTCCAACTATTTAGTTGGTCTAATAAAAGATATATTTACCCAAAGAACCTTGTCTGCCTATGTCCTTAGACCAACACAGCTACAACCTACACCCCTGAAGCATTTTTATTTCTCCTGTTGGGGCATAAAGTGCTCCCATTATTTGAATAGGGAGACATCGGTGATTTTCCAGAAGGCGATCCTATTTCTAGAATGGGAGTAGCTTGCCTACCCAGAGGAGGTAACAAGTTAGTCACAAATTGCACTTTGTTGGTCCACAGGATGAAACAGAATTCTGTCCTAAGTGCTTTGCTGAACTGAACTTTAAAGTCACTTTACTCTATGAAACACACTTAGATGCACAAAAATAAGCTTTCAGGTCAGCAACTTTTAGTTCTCTGAATTCTTTCCTTTCTTTTCTTAGATATTGGAACTTTGTATTACATTAGCTAATGCAAACTCTGAAGCAGGGCATATATTTAAGATTGCTTTAAGGGCTTGGTTTTATATTTTCCCAGAAATATGATGTTACAAAAGAATGCTGATTTATGTCATTCTTTCTTGTAACTTGAATAGGCTTTGTACGCTTGGAAAAATTCAATAAAAAGAAATTACAAAAAAACTGTACCGCAACAAATATTTTATTTTAGCCACTTATCTGAGATCTACCTTCAGAAATCTAAATGACAAAAGATAGCCCAGGGGCAGGTTCAAAAGATGTGATGTTTCTCAAAAAACAGCATTAGATAGTTATGTAGAGCCCTCTACCAGTTCATACAATCAGATACACAGTGGCTGCATTTACATGTGAGGTGGACTGCGCAGTAACCAGCGTTACTGCGCAGTACTGTCACCACACGTTTCTTCCCCCACAAGCTACTGTGCAGTAGCTCTTTATTACTATACAGTAGTCTCAGGGCACAGTTAGTGCCTGGCAATGCTACTGTGTGGTAGCAACGAGTTGAGCTAGGAGCTGAGGCACAGTAGCTTGCTGCTACTGTGCTGCCGTAGTGCCTTGTGTAGGCGCATCCAGTGGGATCATCCATTTGGCACTAAGTATCTGTTCAGAATAATTTGATCTCTCTGCATGTTAATCTCTTTCCTGTTTTTTTTTGCACCTTAGTTCTGTACCTCTCTTTCATTTTCTTTAGTAAAACACTAAACCCTCTGTCAAAAGCTACAGACATCTAACAGGTAGCATTTGTGTACTCTGTTCTCATTTATTCTGTTTGTTTTACAGCACAGCTTGGTAATGTGATTTGCTAAGTCCCACATCCATGTTATATATACTATATACCTGCAACATCACATTCACTGTCTGCTGGCAGGATTGAAGTTTTGGACTTCAAAAAATCAATTTTCAACAAGCTCAGGGCAATAGTAGGAGAAGCACTGCGGGACCAGGGACTGAAGGTGAAAGGAGTGCATGAAGAGTGGTTATTCCTCAAGGTTATGATCCTCAAAGCACAAAAGAAGTTCATTCCCATGTGGAGGAAAGGTAGCAGAAGGGCTGGGAAGCCCTCTTGGCTTAATAGGGATATCAGGGTCCTCTTGAAAAAGAAGAAAGAGGCATATAAACAATGAAAGCTTGGGACAGTCCCCAAGGAGGACTACACAAGAATGGCCCGCACTTGTAGGGAGCAGATCAGAAAGGCTAAGGCAGTGACTGAATTTAAACTAGCAATGGGCATCAAGGACAATAAGAAGTCCTTCTTCAGGTATGTAGGGAACAGGAGGAAAACAAATGGAAGTGTGGGGCCCCTGCTTAACAACTCAGGACTGCTGGTTGCCAACACTCAGGAGAAACCCAAATACCTGAATGACTATTTTGCTTTGGTATTTTACCGGACGAAAGGGAAAATCATGCTAGATAGGGTACAGAATAGGCATGGTGATGCTGTTGACGCTGAGCTGGTGAGTGATCAGTTAGAACAGTTAGACATTTGTAAGTCAGCAGGGCCAGATAAACTTCATCCAAGAGTGCTGAACGAGCTGGCTAAAGTCATTGCAGGACCTCTAGTGAAACTCTTCCAAAACTTGTGGCACTCAGGGGAGGTCCCTGAAGACTGGAAGAGGGCCAGTGTTGTGCCTGTCTTCAACAAGGGGAGGAGGGAGGACCCAGGCAACTATAGGCCAGTTAGCTTAACTTCTCTCTCAGGGAAAATCCTAGAAAAATTCATTAAGAAGTCCATGTGCAATAGGCTTGCAGAAGGCATGATTCTGAATGACAGCCAGCATGGCTTTCTTGTGGGCAGGTCTTGTTTTACCAATCTCATTTCCTTCTATGACTAGGTAACTCACCACCTGGATAAGAGAGAGGAGGTTGACATTGTGTACCTTGACTTCCAAAGGCCTTTGGATCTGGTATCCCATGATATTCTCACAGGAAAACTGAAGGATTGTGGGTTAAATTGCTCAACAGTTAGGTGGGTAAGAAGCTGGCTGCGGGATAGGACCCAGAGAGGTCTAATGAACCAGTCTGTGTCGTCCTGGCGAGAAGTGGCCAGTGGTGTCCGTCATGGGTCTGCACTCGGTCCAGTGCTTTTCAACATCTTTATCAATGATTTGGATGTAGGGGGAAAGAGGTCACTGGCCAAGTTCGCGGATAACACCAAATTATGGGGAAGCATGGTCATGCTTGAAGATAGGTTGCAGATACAGGCGGACCTAAGCAGGCTGGCAAATTGGGCGGATTGGAAGCAGATGAAGTTCAACACTGAGAAGTGTAAAATGCTCCATCTGGGGATGAACAATCCCTAACTCATTTACAGATCTGGTGGCGCCAAACTGACTAGCACCATGACTGAAAGGGACCTAAGGGTAATAATTGACCATAGTGTGAATATGAGCCATCAGTGCAATGCTATAGCCAGCAGGGCAAACAATACTCTGGTGTGCATCAACCAATGCATCTCAAGCAAAACCAAGGAAGTGATTCTTCTGCTTTACTCAGTATTGGTGAGACTGCAGCTGGAGTACTGTGTCCAGTTCTGGGTGCTGCACTTCAACAAGGACATGGAAAAGTTTGAGAGAGTCCAGAGAAGGTCCACCTGTATGATCAGAGACTTTCCATGTATGGCTTGCCTTGCAAGGCTGAGGGACTTGGGTCTCTTCAGCCTAAAAATGAGAAGGCTGAGAGGGGATTTGGTAGTAGCTTACCACTCTATCAAGGGAATACATCAAAGGCTTGGCAAACAACTGTTTACCAGGGAACCCTTGGGGAAAACCAGGAGTAATGGCCACAAACTCCTGGAAGACTGTTTCAGGCTTAATACTAGGAAAAACTTCTTCACAATTAGAGAATCCAGACAGTCGAATAAACTCCCTCCAGAAGTGGTGCAATCTATCTACCCTGGAAATCTTCAAGAAGAGACTGCATGGTCACCTCGCTGCGGTCACCTGACCTCAGTTGTCTTTCCTGCCTAGTGCAGGGGGACTGGACCCTATGATCTTGTGAGGTCCCTTCCAGCCCCTTACAATTTATGAATCTATGAACATGCTTACGAGACATGTACTTGTTAGAGCATTTTGAAGATAGTATTAATTATGTTAAAACCAATTAGAGTGCTAACACCAAAAGATGCTACAGAGATAATTGGTATGTATTTTCAGGCCAGAAGAAGCTGCTACGGATGCTTACTCAGCCTCCATAACACAGGCTGGAGGATTTTACTCAAGCATTCTTGCAGACAAATAACTTGTGGCTGAACTACAACATCACTTTTAGAAAGAAATATAATGACGATTTAGAGATTCCCAGTGATGGAGAATCCACTACACATTGTTAAGAATTTCAAGAGTTGTTTACCCTGCAATATTTTGAAACAGAATAAAAATCTCTTCCTTGTTCAATCTCTTTTCTCATGCAATGTCATAATTCAACCAGTTTTCCCTACAGATTCAGGTTTTATAGATGTAAATGTCTATTTTTTTAAATAAAAAAAGCAAAACAGATAGGAAACAAAAACCAAAGAACTCAAAAAAGAAGCAAAGAAAGGCCTGTCTCCATTACCTTAGGACCATGCTGGAGAGCACTGGAGGGAAGCATGTTTTGTCTGCTCCACACATACTACATGCTGTAACACAATGGGAGCACTACAGCACTACATGCAGTAAGACAAACTATGCACACATGCCACAAAGAGGTTGCTATGCCTCTTCGGGCACACATGCTGCAAGTTGGCCACCCCTGCTATAACAAGTATCCTGTTAGTGAGGTGCTGGGCACATGTCAGTCACTTGATCTCTCAGGAGGTTGTACAGTATGTGCCCAATACTGCACCAAGTGGGCTACAACATCTGGTTTGAAGAGTAGCTTGCGCAGAATGGGGCCATGGGGGTGACCATGTAGTATACTTCATTATGGTGTTCCCTGGCATGTTCCTGAGGGGACAGAGGCATGCCAAAAAAGCTCTAGGGGTGGAGTTGGGAAACTTTTTAGGCTGCAGCCTGAATGATAAAGTTCAGGTCGGAGGAAGTACAGGGTGCCAGGACCCAGAGGCTGTCCCTGCTTCTTCTTGTGGTGGTACAGAAAAGTGACCACTGCTGAAGCCATCCACTGCTGAATGACCCCCAATCCCCATGTCTGCAAGCCAAGTTACATGGCTCTGTGGGCTGGATTTGGCCTGCAAGGGTATAGGTTGCCAACCCACGGTCCAGGGCTTCACTATATAGCTAAACAATACATCCAAAAGGCACAAACCCAGCACCTTCGTTTTGCATATCAGCTTTATAACATATCACACCTAAACCAATGATGGATGATACCAGTGACGGGGATGGATTATATTAGACATGACCTGTATATACACTTTCCCTCTAAAGCAGGGGCTGGCGATTTTTCAAGTCATGGGCCAGAACAATTAGGCTCCAGTCCAGCACAGGCCTGGTGGCTTCAGTAGTGCATCAAGAGGGAGGGGGTTTTGCCTGGGTTGTGCCAGGGCCAGGCAGCTGGAAGCTGTGTTGGTGCTACCACTGCTTTTCCCAGCCCCCAGTTGGGGTCTGAGCACAGCTTCCAGCTGGTGGGGAGCTGTGCTGGGGCCACGCAGCTAGGAGCAGCACCAGGGCCAGGAAGCTGGAGGCTGCATTTACGCAACCCCATTTCTCTCCATCCCCTTCCCCCTCCCAGCTGCAGTGTAGGCACAGGTGGAAGCTGGCCACCCCTGTTCAGTTTCCTACCAGCAGGAAGCTGTAGCCAGGAAGCAGGGGACAAGAAGAAATGGCAGCAATGCAGGTGCAGCTTCCAGTTGCCCGGCCCCAGCACAGTTCCTCATTGTCTACCACTACCACAGGTGCAAAGAAAGACCTTCCAGCTCCACATGTCATATACAGTAGCTCTGAGACCTGGATCTGGCCTGTGGGCTGTATGTTCCTGATCCCTGCTCTAAAGCATCAACTACTGCCACTGTTGGAGACAGGCCTATTTGTATACAATGACCATGGACTTAGACCCACCAGGAATTAGCTCCCTCTGCCCTGCTCCAGATGTGAGTTGCAGGGAACAGCTGCACAAACTGCCAGGCTCAGCCAGGGCCAGCTCTGGTTCTGCACAGGTTTCTCTTTCCAGTACCTCCTCCCTACCAGGAGAGAAAATGGCAGGGGAGGGAGCAGCCAGGCAGGGGAGAGGCACTTCAAGGAGGAATCTGTGTGAGGATGTCATTGACCCTATCTGACCCAGACACGGATGGAGTCCCATAGCCTCTCCGGTCCTGCTTCTGCGGGGGCTGCAGGGAGAAGCTGCACAGGGATCCAAGCTTCACCAGGATAGTGGTGGTAGGGGTTTAGCTCCTCTTTCCAGCATCTGCTCCCAGTCAACAGGGGACACATGAGGACTGGGAGGGCAGGGAGCAGGTACCAGAGCGAAGAACCTCACTTCCCTGCCACCACTGTCTCTGGGGCTCTATCCATGTCTGCATCAGATGGGGACAGCAGTAGCAGCAGTGATAGGGGGTTTCCCCATTCAAGCACCTCATCCCTGCCTGGCTCCCTAGTGTCCACAGGCTCCAGCCACTCCTTGCTCCCACTTTCTGTCTGAGGGGTGGAGTAACAAGCCTCCCTTTAAGGAATTCTAGATGTGCCCACTCAAACAATTCCCACAGTTGAGAATAAATATGCTTGATCTTAGCCAAAACACTAAGATCAAGTGTATTCTCAACTATACTATATTTCAGTATACATTATCATGATCCTTTTCTTGCACTGCAAGGTTAGTGTTTTTAAAGGGCTTGTATTGCCTTTATTCTGTCTTAGGCATATTAAATATTCCCCCTTTTTCTGTAACAGTTTAATAGTATGAATGCTCTGAACTATTTTCTCCAAGGTACACATTAAAGCAAGTGTTTTCAGATGGTGGTGTTAGGTGCCAGCCTCTGTTGTGTCCGATTTACACTGCTCTGATAGCACAAAATGTCCCATAACCAGCGTTTCTGGCCATGGAAGGACCCTTCAGTGGCAGAAGCAGAATTATAGCTCCAATGGCACAGTTTGTTTTTGAGGCACCAGGGAGCAAGGCTGGTGGGCAGTTGACCTGCCCTGTGCTTTCCTGCACACTGGCCATCCCTGCCTGTCATCAAATAGTCACCTGCGGCCCGTAACAGCTGGCTTTGTTTAGACGGGCCTCTGAACAGGTTTAACAAAAGCCCAAGATTAAATCTGAGTCAAGTCTGCACTGCAAAGTTTTTTCAATATTGCTATGTGGACAAGGAGAATGAAAAAATCATTATATCCCCTAACCAGCATAGCTCTGCAGGCAAGCCTTTCCATAGATGCAACCATGGCTGTAGAAGAGTGCTTCTGTTATCTTAGCCTAATGCCTGTCAGTCATAGAGGTGGTGTAACTATGCCAACAGAAATTCCTTTGCTGGCATATGTCTTGTCTCCACTAGGCGGCTCTGCTGGCACAGCTCTGAGAGCAAAGCCTCTTCCAGCACAGATACACTCTTTTACAGACTTTCCAGCACTGGGAAGACACGAATTCGGCTGGAAGCCACCTCTGCATTGTCCCAAATTGTACTGTGAGCTCCTCAGCAGCAGCCAAGGAACTAGTCTTAAACCTACAGATTAGGCTTAAGCCAAAGTGGATTTTTAGTCTTCCATGATTAAATTCAATGGTCTGACCCTTTATATGAAAAATGCTTATTAAGTTTCCACATATTTAGCAGAACCACAGTTTGGCAAACACTGCACACAGATCAAGAGAGGAGGAATATAAACACATGCTTACCCTATATACAGGTATTCTACATACATCTCTGCACACATGCTAACAGGCCCACACACAAGCAATAATGTGCTATGCTGTGCATGAAACATGCTCAAAGAAACAAAAGTTAAAATGGAAATGAGAACATGTACAAAGAAGGTGAACAGGTTGATATTTTTGAATTTATGAAACCTGTGAAACTGCGACCCAATCTTTTTAAGGCCATTGCAGGGGAGTTGGTAGCTGGGGGTAAATATCTGCTCTTTGGATAGTTGGAATGGAGGGGATCAAGGCATCTACCATTCAGATACACCACAATCTAGTCTATTGTCAGAAGACACAAGTGGATAAAATGTATCACTGTTGCCTACTTCAATAACTGGAACTGATTTAAGGGATCCCAAGATGTGGGAACATATATGTGGGAACATATGATCATATAAATTCAACTTTCATTTTTTAAAGTTTAACTTTCTAACCCTTGTGTGTGTGAAGACAAGTTCTGAATGGGACTGAGGAGTAATGGCTGCAGTAGTCTTTGTCTGAGTATGCAGGTAGTCTGTGATGACACTGAGGGGAGGAAGTTTCCCATCAGGGTCCCTGTAGCGTTAACTCCAATACACACTATTATAAGCAGCCTTTACCGGTCCTACAGCAGAAGGGGAGGAACACAGCACACCCTTCAAGCACAAACTTCAACAACTAGCATATTAGAACTGAAGAGCCCTCCTGCCCAAGATCACCATCCCTACTAGGGTGGCAACCCTGGGAAGAAAGGAAGGAGGGCTCAGCTACCACAGGAGAACTCCAATCCCTCATAGAGAAAAGGGGCTCCATGTTACTGCTCTGACTTTTCAGGAAGGAAACAGCCACTTACCACATCAAAGTGGGGGAGGAGAGCAATGATGGAAGGGCAGGGTCAGATAGGCTGTCACAAAGTCTAAGGCCCTGGGCTGACTTCATTAGGCTCTGCCAGCACCTCACATTTCTTGCCTCCATAAATAACTTCCTGTTTCCTACATTCCTGTAATTCTTGTGCATTCAAGTGATACTGAATGAGATGCACAACTCTCTCTTCCACAGCAACGTATTTTCACAGCTTTCTATTCTGCTAAAGTCTGAACCAGACTAAGTATTCTGGAAAGAACACAGTCATAAGCCACAGTTTAATGTGAGGAACAACATGCCAGCAGCCATGGACAAAAGTACACAAGGTCAGAGTCAAAGTGTTTTTCTGCTGCTATATTTGATATTAAAGCAGGCTCTCTGTGGTCCCTTTCTTACCCTCCATGTCAATCTGGAGGTGCACCTGCCACAGCAAGAAGAATGTGTGACATAAGGCTTTTCTGAAAAGCTGTCCTTCCATGAATGCTCTCCGTTCTCCGACTGCTGAGGAGTTCTAAAGCTTTCTATTCTTTCCCTTTTTTTCAGAAATGCATTTGGTCTATTGTTTAGCTATTCTAAAAACTCATCTTCTCTATTATGCAAGGTGTAAGAAATCTCAAGTTCAACAACGGAATATTAAGATGCAACTAAATTTACACTACGGCAAACTAAAATTCTCTAGTAAACCAGTTTCACCACTTCCTTTGGCTTCAAAGCCTAGTAGCTAGACTTGCCTCTTTTTCAAACACCTCTCTTTCTCCTTTACTTATAAAAAATGTACTAGAAGTTATATGTCTTGTGACTTAATCATATTGGGGAGGAATGGACAAGTTATAAAATGGAAGGGTTTGTTAATTTAATTTCATCTTCTGCATACCCATTGTAAGCATCTACCTCAGCTACCAAATTGCCTGATTTACCAAGAGCCCTGGGAAGAATTTAGATTTATAAATTGTTAGAAATGGAAGGGACCTTGCAGATCATTGGGTCCAGCCTCCCTGCTCTAGGCAGGAAGACAACTGGGGTTAAATGACCCCAGCAAGGTTACTGTCCAGTCTCCTCTTGAAAACCTCCAGGGTAGGTGACTGCACCACCTCTGGAGGGAGTTTATTCCAGAGTCTGGACACCCTGACTGTGAAGGAGTTTTTTCTGGTAATAAGCCTGAAGCAGCCTTCCAGGAGTTTGTATCCATTGGTCTTGGTCTTCATTTGAATTTTTACTGAGGGACACTTAAATGCAGAAAAATAATGTAACAAATAGTGAGAGGACCAGTTATTATTGGAAGGCAGCAGACCTTTCAGAGAGATAGCTCTTTTTCATATACATTTAATATATATAATTGCTACTTTAACTTTCTTCTAATATAATTTTTGAATGCAAAAACAAAGTCAAACACTCAGAAGTTAGGAAATACTGGAGTTAAGCTGGTTTGCGCAACCAGAGTTCTGTCCCTTTGCAAGTACATTTTATCAGTCTTTAGTTACCTGATCACATAAAGGACCCTGTTTCCTATCTCCCCAACAACTTTTAAATGTCTACTCCAAAGCATGTAGATGCTTGAGCTTCTCAATTTTTAACATATACAAAATGATGTATTTTCTCTTAACTTTGTTCTCAGAAATGGCTAAGCCCTTTTCAGTTGAAACAATGCTGCTACTACTATTACTACAACAGCCTAAGGGAGACACCCATTAGGCAGAATTTCAGCCCAAACAGTTAATATTTTGCAAAGTTAAAAGCAACTAAAAAAAGTGTTGGTGAACCTTAACTAGAGGTTCTCTCTAATAAATGTATATCGCCTAGGATTTTATAACCTGTTCTTTGGTTGCTATCTGAGTATTCCTATGCATGACAGGGCTTCTCAGTCCACGTCTGACTTAGGAAATGCTGAGTTTCCTGGGTCTTTACATCAATATAATGAAGAAAAGAGCACATAAAACAAGTGCAACCAGAAGCTCTTTTTTGTATCAACTCTAAAGGACTGTCACAACTTATCACAGCATTTGTACAGGGGCTTATAAAGATCTGGCATGATAGGAAAGAAAGTATGCAGCTGCACAGCAATTCCAGAAAGTCAGTTCTTATCAGGCCATTCATATTTTAAATCAGGATAAAAAAAGAAAGGCCTCCTTCAGTTAAATACATAACTCGTAATCATCTTCAGTACAAAAATTAACACCAGAACACTTTCATACATCCAACTGTACCTGGATTGTTTCTTTGGAGGTGGAGGAGGAGGTACAAATTCCTCAATTTCCTTCTTGTCTGAAGGGAAATCAAAAGCAAAAGATGCTGATTTGCATATCCCAGGGGTGTTTTCCTGAAGACTGCAGTCTTCCATTTGATGGGCAGTGACACTGCTGGGAGCACTAGCTGGTCCATTATCCATGTCCCTTGCCTGTGGGTAGTTTAAGAGCTCCTGCTCTTCCTCCCCTTCCTCCTCTATTCGGCATTGCCTACTCCATGCTGCAACTGTGTTTTTATGCTTTCTCTCATAGGAGGAGACTGGCAGACCCCTGCTGAGCTCCTCTGCTGGCATCCTATTGATATGAGAACAGAAAGAGGGCAAAGCCTCAAAAACATTGGTATCTGTACAGTTGCTTGAAGAGAGTTGGGTGCTGGGACCATCATGATCATCACTATCATGCAGTCCTGCCACAGGAGAGCTGACTGCAAGCATGTGTGTCTCCTCACTGCTAGCCTGGATGTTTCTGGACATTTTGGGAGGAACAGAAGGGCTCTCATTAACTAAGTACTTGCTGTCTGTTTGTTGATGAAATCTATGGCTGTCTTCACCCAGACCCATCCCAATACTTGCTTGGTGGCCTTCTCCATACCCAAAGGTTGGCGATGGTGTTGCAAAATCAGGATGAAAGGAGGCACTAATGCATGGCCACTGGACCCCAACAGCTGAGTCTGGGCTGCTAAGAAATATTGTCTTCTTGTCATTCTCTGCATGCGCTGCCATAATTGTGATCTTTGCTGCTATTTGCGTGGTGGAATCCTCTGTTTCACTGCTCAAATGATGCATGCCATCTCTCCAGGGGCCATCAGCCTGCTCTTTGATGGGGCTGTAGGGAGGCCTGTCTGTCTTTGTATGTGTGTTAGAATTATTTAACTGCACCTTTTTCCTCTTGGTACTTTCAGCGTAAATGGGTTCACTGTGGGCAGGTTCTGCAAGATGGGTATGCTGAGGCTCTAGTTGAGCATTCTGGGGACTGCTTGAATTTTCCAAGTGGTTTCCTTTGTTAATATCCGATTCTCTAATGAGGGGATAGCATTCATTTTCCTGGGATAAAGCAAGAGGATTGCTGCTGCTGCTCAGTACGTTGTCTGGTAAGACAGCAGCCTCAGATATGAGCGCTGACTTTTTTCTTTCTGAACACATATGATATTGTAGAGGGTCATGTAAATGGTGCTCCCTTTGCAAACATGAAGGTAAATTCAAAACTCTGCATTCATCTTCATTAAACTTTACTGACCTTGTCTTTTCCCTTGAATTCTCTGCTGGGTCCCGTTTTCCCCAGAACCCTGTAGCTGGATTTTCACTTTTATGCCATACACCCTTATCCTCTGGACATGAAGTATCCTGTGGGACAGGACTCTTTCTGCAATAGTCCATGATTGAACAGTACTCCCCACTTTCACTTTCAAGGCCTGGAGAGCAGAAATTGCCACTGCTGTCCAAGGGAAGTGTGGCTCCTTCCCTTACCTGAAAAGATGGATTTCCAGTGGAGTCCATGGTAGACATAGTACTTCTGTCAGTGACGGAGAATGATTTGTGGAAGAAGGCCCTTTGTGCCAAAGTGCACTTTTCCTTGTTAGCAAGTATAGCTCTGTCCTCCTGTCCACTCATCTCATCCACAAAAGCCAAGCTATGGAAAGAGATATTTCTTTCCACCCTACTTTCAAGGCTATGCAGGCCCACCATGGAGTAGCCTTGAGGATGCTGAACACAGTCATTTAGTGCATCTTGAACAAAGGGGTCTCTCATAATGCTGCTCCCAAAATTGTCATGGCATGTTCTTTGGGTTTCTCCATGCTTCATAAAGAGATGTTTTCCAGGAGACATTTGCCAGCTGACCTGTGTTGGTCAAAGATAAAAGTACATTTTCAGGGTGTGTATTAAAGAGAAAGAGAATTAAAAAAAAAGAAAAAAAGAAATGCAGCTCAGGTTCTCTCAGGTTTGTGGTTAGTTCTGTTCAGTGCCTGTGTACTTGTCCCACTAGTAACTAATTTAATCTTTGCCCTATTTTCTGCACTAATTCTTGCATTATTAACAAAGTCTATTGAAGAAGGCATTACATTTTCTTATTCAAGTTCTTATCTAGTAACATTTTCCACCTGACATACTGCATGTGTGTATTATATTTAGAGGCAGCAAAGAGTCACCGATTAAAAAAGTGTGTATTTACAGCAGTTTTATTTCCAGGTTTTCAACCTTTTTGGGTCAGCATACCCCCTGGCAGTCAGATGCCGAGCTGGGGGGGTTCTTCATTTCCCCCCTAGAAGAACTGCTCGTTTAGTACATTTGCTACAACACAATTACCTCTGCGCTTTTGCCTTACGATTCCTTGTCTCTGGGTAATTCTATCGATTCACCAAAGCCTGACAGAACGGAACCCTCTTGCAGTGCTTCCAATTAAAGGCTTCATACTAAAGGGCATTGATACCAGAACATTTTGGCTGCTGGGCAAAGATCCCTTCCATTTCAAGCTAGAAGTGGCAGCACTGAAATTTTTCCCTTCCGATATGCTAGAGGCACTAGTAACTCCCCACTTTCACTTACACATGTGCAGCATGCCCAGGCATTCCAGAAGACCTTATCTTTACTCCCAATAGCAAGACCTGAAGTCATGGATTCTTCTAACCCCTCCCACGACAGCAGTGTTTCCAAGCCTTTTTAGCCATATGGCTCCCTCCATAACTTTTCTGAATTTCGTGGGACTCCAGTTAAGAATCGTTGAGCTAGAATCTAAATTCAGAAAATATACGGAAGGGGCCTTGAGGCTAAAAAACCCTGAGAACTACTGATATAGCTTGTGCCAGGTAAGGGTGGTGGGGGCAGGACCTAATCTTGTCATCTTCTGCTCTTTCTCTGTCTGCTCCCTCCCAATCCCCAGTCTGTACTTGAGGGAGTAAGGATAGCCCTCTCCATTGAATCTGCTCCTGTGGGGTCTCACATGCTAATGACTGCCTTTGGGGCCCCTCCCACCACCCTTGGGAGAACAAGAGGAGCAGAGGGGATGAGCTGGACTGCACAGTAAAGTTCTGGATGCATGTCCAGAGACATGGCTGGGAATGGAGGGGACAGCAGGCATAGGGGCTGATGCCACAGTGTCAGCAGTTGCAGTCCTCAGAGGAATAGCCACAGACACTGCAGGGGTAGCTGAGGGCAAGCACAGGATACTGGACAGAGGGAGGAGAGCACCTATTTCCTTATGCAAGGGCCAGGCAGTGCAGCACCCTTAAAGAGATCTCACAGCACCCCAGCTGAGAATCAGCATCCTATGGGATAGTGGCAATTTTTCTTTTCCTCTGCTCACTAAGGGAAGAGAAGGGGAAAATCTCATTGAATGTAGAGTGTTACACGTGCCTGGTAAGTGATAAATTGTTGCATGCCAAAGACTTGAGATGGGAGAAACCTGCATGTAGGAGAATAAGCTGTCAAAGCCCAATTTCTGCTCTCAGCAACTGAGACTAAAACCAGAGTAACTGTACTGACTTTAACAGTAGAAAACTGCATTTATGCTTGTATTCCCATATGTCCTAAAAAAGGAAGTAAAGCAGAGCACTGACAGTCTAGTTAAAAGCACAAAAGCCCATTTACTCTTTGATTATAGCACAGTTCATAAGCAGCTCCAACTAATGTTTTAAGTAAATGGGAAGATAGCTGCTTACAATTTCTTGCTGGGAGTTGAAGCAGTCAGTGTTTCAAACTATGAAACTGGTACAGGACAGACATAAAAACAGAGATAAATCAGTCACTAGAAATAGAGCTTGCCATAAATCCATTTCTCTGAAACAAACTGCCTGTGCTTATTGATTAGCATATATGCACAACATCTAGAAGAAACTAGTCAAGGTGGTCAGACAGGTGAGTGGGACTAAAAACAATGTAAAACTCATGCACGGTATTCAGAATCCTGTACCAAATTATTTCTGTCATAATTAGAATGGACTTGAATCACTCTCCAGATCCAAAAATTACTCACACTTTTTTGAAGAAAATGTTGATCTAAACTTAGCCCCATCTCTACCACTAGCCACTGTTTAAGGCAATGTTCCCCTTCAGTTCATTGCCTTTAACGGTATATTAAAAAGAACTGAACGGTTGAGATTTATGAATCAGGCAGTAAAACGTTCACATTAGCCAGTTTACTGGCACAGGCTGGTAGTGATCCATTAACTAATTAAAAGTCCATTAAAAATGGATGACGGTTTGGTGATCTATATGAAAACATAGTTTCCTAGCAAGCAGGTATCTAGCCATGGGAACTGCCAATTCAGTTGGCAGCCTCAGGTGTAGCAGAAAAGCCGAGGACTACATGGACATGTAGATCCCTTCATCCTTAGAGGTGGACCCTCCAGGTCAGAACTGAGGTACACTGGCTGGGTTATGACTGGAAACATGCATGTTTAATTCATTCTGTACAAGAATCAGAGAAATTCAGCCCTTGGGGTTGTCAGGTTAATCTTTGTTACAGGAAGAAGAGAGGTGTGTATGGAATCCACAATTTTGCAATTAAAACAGCAACAAGATGAGAATATTTTTAACTTAACAAGTTTCTGAATGATTCTTTGAGAATTACACGTATAATCTAGTTCAATATTATATCATTTTAACAAGTTTTCCACCAGATTTTGCTAAGTGTTTTGCATTAGAAATTGAAAACTCTAATGTAGCCGGGCTTAAAAAACAGATAGAAAGAAGAAGAAAAAAATAAAGATTCTGGTTTTAAAAAAACGGATAAAGATAACGGAGGTAGGCTTAATATATTCCCATCATAACAAATATCCATATTGTTGCCAACCAAATGCAAGCCTTACACTAAAGGAACACTGTAAAATACCACTCCCTTCATTAATCATTACCTGTGAAATATCTGCATTCATATTCACATCCGCCCATACGTCAGAGACATCTGAGTTTATCATCGTAGGCTTCACAGCGATTGTCGGCTTTGAGTAGGGCGAGGCAGTTACACATGTATTTTCTGAGGGTATGTTCTCAGGCTTGGCTCTAACTCCATTTCGGCTGTGCAAGGGCACGTTGCTGGCTCCCAGTTCCAGAGAAGTCTGCAGTCTGTGGGAAGCTTTAGGACAAAAGCAGTTTTTGCAGGAGCCAGGCTTCCAAATGTGTTCCACAAAGTTGCTGCAGGCAGACATTTTCAAGTCTTCCAGGTTCACACTGGTGGCCCTCTGCATCTTGGGAACTGAGCTCTGCTATTCATTTTGTGTTCACTCCTTGAAGCTGGCCTTAAAGATTTGGATTATCCTATAGCTGAGCTATCTGGAAAGGCAGAATTAGTCAATTATTTTACATGGGAAAATTAGAGGATTTACACTTTTATAGGAAAAAGGGTGTAATTACACATACTCTACTTTTACTGCAAAAACTTGTTTATAAGGCTTCTTTCACAGCTTAGCTAAAGTCTATACAACCACCCAAAATCCTCAACTTCTAAGCATAGTTCTACTATGAGAATGGATAGGACATCAAGCAATCGACATTCCTTCAAAAAGTAATTCATTATTTAACAAGCACATATAACCAAACGGATTGAGTCTGAAACAAAGGTAAGAGGAACTGATAGAAACTGAATACCTTAGATATCAGTACCACAGAAAATATAGGGCTGGAAGTGACTTTAGAATGTCATTTAGTCCAAACCCCTGCTCATGGCAAGAGCACCCTGACTAAGGTATCCCAGTCAAATGTCTATCTAACCTCTTCTTGAAAATTTCCAAGCATGGAGATTCCACAACTTTTCTAGCCTGTTCCAAAGCTTAGCCACCCTTATAGTAAGAAAGTTTTTCCCGAGTTGAGGAGAAAGAATCCATTTCCACAACAAACTTTATTATTATTTATTTAGATTTATATCCCACCCGATCCAAAAGGCTCATGGTGGCATATAACAAACAAACAACATGCCTATGGGAAGAAGAGAACCAATGAAGCAAAAGACATAAGTAGTTCTGTATCCCAATGCAACTGCAATCACTCTATCGCCCTAAAACAGCAGGTTCCAAATTGTAGTTTGCGAATCACTGGCAGTCTAAGAAGCCATGGGGTAAGTGACCCATAACTGGCCTGCACATTACATCAGGCCCTATGGGCTTTTACCATGTATTCAGTTAAAACCTTGATGATAGGGATGCATAATGGTCATGAAA
This sequence comes from Gavialis gangeticus, assembly GCF_001723915.1. Taxonomy (NCBI): domain Eukaryota; kingdom Metazoa; phylum Chordata; order Crocodylia; family Gavialidae; genus Gavialis; species Gavialis gangeticus. The sequence goes on from NW_017729030.1 coordinate 66,909,666, forward strand.
AATCCTCAGAGCTGACAGGATTTATTGATCCAAAAAGTTTGTGAACCATTTTTATAAGACAATGGCAATTATACTGTACATGAAAGTTAAGCTGGGACTGTATGTAAGAATAATTAAAGACTGTGTCTATTGCCACTGAACAAGACAGAGAAAAAGGCTGAGAGTCTGCAGTTGGCACCGATTTGAACAACTGCCAGGAGAGTTGCAAATAATCGTGTCAGTTCACTGTAATAGCTTATTGTTTGCAATGGTGAAACTGAAAATACATGGATTAACAACACTCTGTTAATGGATTACTTATAGATGAGGAATCCTTTCCCTATGTCCTTTCTAGTAATGGAATGAGAAAATTCCCCACGCGCAGAATTTCTTGCTATTTTGGGCCATTCCTTTCTTTTACTGCCAATGACAACTGATTTTGCACAACAGCTGCTTGACGCTAAACCTGTACAGGAATCTTTAGAAATGGAATATTCACAAAGCAAGTAAGATTTAGATGTTGCAGGAAATCCAGAGCACTGCTAGGTGGTCATGAGATGCAAATAAAATACATATAAGGACATAATGGAAAGACATATGCATTGTACCCCCATCTCTGGGGCAAAGCCTTTTTCCCCCTACAATTTTCCAAAACAACATCTCTCCCTAGGACTCCTGCTAAATGAGTGTATCCCAAGGATCAGGCCCTTGGGAAGTGGGAGACAGATTCTGGATACTAAACCAAAATCCTCCTTCTTCGTAGCATGATTCATTGCTCTCAGGGCTGAACTCTGAGCATGTGAGTTTTTAAACTACTATTCAACTATACTCCCATTGCATTACAGTACATTCATCTCAACTGCCTCACTGCAGTAACATAACAATGTCACAGACAAAACACCCAAAACAAAAAACATTATTAGCTTTACAAGACTTAGGCAGCAAATTGAGGCTTCCATATCTTTAGATGAAGCTTCACAACTGCTACAAAAGATGTTATCTGGTTGATTTTATCCACACCAAAACATTATTAGATTGAAAGTAATGCTGCACCCACTAACCTGAATGGCACTCAAGCGTTGCAGGAATAATTACTCTGGTTCTAAATGCTTGGAGATTTGGTGGCTTACCTCATGAGCTGTTGGTAGAAAAAATGATCTGTTTTGCACAGGCAATTCTCCCTAGCAATCAGTTTGCATACTAAGATCTATCTAAAGTTTTTAAACTGGAAGTCAAAATAAGATATTATTGGAAACAATTAAAACCTTAACTTTGAGGCTGAAGGTCACATCTCCATAACCAAGTATAAACAACAGTATAATTTGTAGTCCACAAACTTTTAAAAAATAGTATATTTTTGCTTTACTGTTTCCTTCAGATTCTTCAAATGGCTTGTGATTCATAATCAGGTAGATGATTGTTTTAGAACTCTGAATGTCTAAGTCAATGATTCTCAAACTGTTTAGACACAAGGCACCCCTTATTAGACCCAAGGCAACCCTTGGAAAATGCCACTTCCTCGTTTTTCCTCATTTCTTGACTACAGAAAACTAACAGAGCAGTTTGGTTGCAAAGAACTCAAAAGATCACCAGAGGTCAGAATGTTGCTGACGCTATGAACTCCTATTTGAAGTCTCTGGGTTTAATCTTGTGAATCAGGTGTAGATGTCTGCAAACTGAATGGTGTTAATATTATGTGGCATCCTAAGAAAAGACCTCACAGCTGGTTCAGAACCACTGGTCTATGCAGTCAATTGGTCCAAGATTTCCTTTTATTACCAATAATTTGATGAAAAAGTATACAAAAGGATTGAGATGGTGAGATGGTTAATATAAAGCACAAATGGTTAATAAGTTACATGGAGGACTGTTGGGTGCTATGACACTTGACAGGTACGTACATCACTTGCAATGCAAAAAAAAGGCAAGAGAAGAAAAGGGGAAAAAATCAAATTAACTGACATTCACATCAAAGTATGTAGAAAAAAGTCTTTTAAATTTCCATTTTCAGGTAGATAGTTTAGTAACAATCACTGATAACTGCAACTGTATTTTGGCTGAAATAATAAGTATACTAAGGGATATCCATGGGATAGCAACTTTATTTCCCACCCAGTGACCTTTTCTTGTGGCTCTGAATCCCAGAATCCTTTGAAGTAGTCAAAATTAATCCTTAGTTAAAAGGTAATTCCATAATACATAATAATTTGGTCGTTTTTATACTCATTGGGCCACAGAGCACCAAACTCTCTACTTAAGTCACTGCATGAACATTGTGAAATGCTGAATTTGAAAGTGTAAGCAACTCTCACATATTACATTACTGGCAATTCCTCAATATTAAGAGACCTGATAAATATGTCAAGTTCAATAAAGGCAAACCTATATCAATTTATCTTGGCCGCTCAAAGGGCTGGAACCCACGCTCAGATACTGGACGAAAGAAATGGAAGATAAAACAGATCTATTCCTTGAACGGCTTTGGGGTTTGACCTCAAAACTCTGAGCCAGTGCGTCTGTATCAACCGATGCCAACTCTTAACTATGCTGACCACATTCTCCTTACAGGAATGAGCTTTCACCCCGGAAAAGGGGCGATCCCACTTGAGGGCAGCAGAAACCTGGAAGAGCAACGCTGGTGGCAGTGGGCGCGCCAGGCGTGCGAGCCGATTCTGCCCAGGAAGCCCACGAGCCTCGGCACTTTCTCCCAAGTGCGGGATCCCCGCAGCCAGCGGGCACCCGAGACGCGTCTCCCTGCCCCTTCCCACCGCCCACATGTGGAGTCCCGGAGAGCTGCGAGCCGCGCGGACACGGGGGCACGGCGAGGGCCCGGGCGCGCAGGGACAAAGGCCCGCGGAGGCGAGGCGAGGCAGCGCCAACAACCCACCTTTGTCCGCCGAGCGGCGCGGCGCG
>NW_017729030.1:66912718-66915825 GCF_001723915.1 Gavialis gangeticus
TCCCGGCCCCGCCCCGCTCCGTGCCCCGCGGCCGCCTCCGCCCGCCACAGCCCGCGGGGCGCCCGGCTGGCCGTCCGGGAGGGCTGCACAAGCCTTAGGAGCGCCTCATGGCTAGTGTCCTTACCTGGCAGGGGAGCCACCACGTGTCTGGGGCCAGGAAGGCCGTTTTCCTTCAGCGCTCCCGGGGATAGCTGCTCTCCTGTTGTGGTTCAGGACCGCCCGAGGTGCTGGGGCTTAAAGCCCACCTGATGGACAGGGGAGGCCCCTCCCTAGCTGGCTCCTGTGGCCACGGGGCTGAGAGCAGGCGACACTTGGGGGCATCTGAACCCGGAGCCTCCAGGCTTAGGCCGGCATGTAGGATGCCCGCAAAAAGCCTTTGGAAATACCCGAAGCCCCACTTGGGGGTGGAGGATGTTTGCCGGTTGTTGGGCCACTTATGGTTCTGGACCAGCTCATGGATTTGGACTGGATTTGGCTGGGAACAGGAAAAATGTCTTTAAAAAAAAATTCATAGAGGACAGTCCGGTTGTCCTCTATTGATACAAAACCGGACGCCATTATGTCCCCTATTTTTCTCTTGAAAGAAAACAAGAGGACATAAAGGCGCCAGGTTTCATATCAACGGAGGACAGAGTAGCAGAAAACCAGAACACCCCCTATGATGGCCACCCTCACGAATGCCACGTGCCCCTGGAGGCTGGTGAGCTCCTGCAGACCGCGGCAGCACTGTCAGCAGCAGCGGGGTGCCAAACACCCACAGATGGCAGCCAGCGGCAATCATGGACCGCCCGAGGGGGAGGGGGTGGCGAGAAGCAACTGCCCACAGGCACCACCAGCAGTGACAGCGGCCAATCTCCGGGGGTACACGTGCACCTGTGTGCTCCCCCTACACATTGCCAATGTTCCCCCCACATTTAGAGACACCCTGGCCAATGGTGTCACCCTGGTACTCCTGCTGTACCAACGTATGTACACTCTTGAGTGCCAACCCCAAACTCAGCTCCATCCTGTCACAATCCATTCTTTACACACATGCATGTTCACACACTCCCCCTTTCTTCTTTCAGCCTTCAGATATTTGCAAGCATACAGGCTGAACCCAACTCTCCCTCCATCCAAAACTATGACTTTTCCATGACACCTTAATATGCTGTCTCAGGTTCAAGCCCCCTCCATTCTCCTCCCTCCGTCTCGATCATGCATACTGTCAAAACATACAGAGTATAAACACACCTGTAATTGTAGTGGTTCCAGCCCATGGCACCTATTCAGCTCATTGCCCGAGAGAATTTCCAGTGCTGTTTGTGGTCACAGAAAATTTTGCTTTCATTGATATGTTTCTTCAGAGTGACAAAGAGAACAAAGTGTGACTGTCTGCATTGTATTACTTGCTCAGTATTGTTGTTGATGTACCACTGAGAGTTAGGGACTGCTGTCTTGCTGGCAACAAGCTCTAGAAACCAAGCAAGGTATAAGTTCAGATGTGTCAGAGGCTGTTGCAGAACAATCTCCAGAATGTGCATGCATATGCATGCACACATGTACAAAATGTGCCTGCACTTTTGTACCAGTCTATTCTTCAAAACAATCACAGACTTTTTCTTTCCAACTTTCTTTCAAATGTACAACACAATCCCAAACCTTCCTATACTCACTCGTACTTCTCCTTTTTCCCCACTACTCCTCACTGCTTCTTTCTTTTCTCCAAGGGAGATCTTCATCCTTCATAGCTCTTCTCAGCTGCTGACTCCCCCGTGACACATACTCATTCCCTCTCTGTCCCCTTGCCTAGCCCACACTGTGGGTGCATCTATATGAGATGCTAAAGGTGCAATAGACTAATTCTACTGCACATTAGTGGGGCAAAACCTGTGCTAATGCACTAATGCGCAGTAGAATTAGTCTACTGCTTATTAGCATCACAAAGAAGCATGCACCAGTGCTAATGTGCAGTAGCGTTGACTATGGTGCATTAATGAACATGTAGATGTACCCTATGAGTTTTCCATTTGGAAAGCTATGAAGATCATGATCTATACATCTTAGCAGTCTGAAAACTTTGCTTGAGACACAGATTTCAAGCCGCAGCAGCTTCTTGTGGAAAATGTTTAAGTTCTACCCAGGAGAACTTTTATAATCTTTTCTCCAGTGCCTGATGAAGGATGTTAGTGCCCAAAAGCTTGCAATTAAAGACTTTTTTTTGCAAAAATCTTGCTGGTCTAATGAAAGATATCTTCTCTACTATGAGTCCTGACTGCCTTAAGTCTAAGAAAGAACCTAAAAACAAATTTCAAAATGCATATATGCTCTTTCTCCATGGAGAATCAGCTTTAAGGGCTGAATGAAGATTTTTTTACTATTGTACCTAATTCCTCCAAGAGAGGAGTTGGGTACCAACATGAGTGCTTGCTGTGCAGACAGTGACCATGACACCTGCAAGTTTTGGAACTCTGCCCTGCCAGCACTTCCAGGGGTGCTGAATCTCCAGCTGGGTGCCGTGGTGGTCCCACCCCTCTTCATTGGAAACCCTGCCTACTTGCTTGTCCCCTGGCTCACGCCAGCTGGATCCTGGCCAGGCCCACTTCAACAGATGCCTGGGCCAGACCCGTGCCCTGGTGGAATGCACTTTTGGCTGCCTCAAGGAATGCAGGTGCACCCTCACCGCTCACCTTGAGTTCGCCAAGGACAATATCCTCACGGGTCAGTCACAGCCTGCATGCTGCATTACATCTGCAAGGCCCAGGGGGAAGCTCTTCCGTGAAGCTTAGACAGAGGAGGCACAGTGGGCAGAGGACACATGGCAGCAGAAGCAGCAGCTGTGGTGGCAATGCAGGGGTGGGCCCCTCCTGCTGAGGCCCCCGGGTGAGCTGTACACTCACTACCAGGGCCAGGGCACTGGGCGTGAGAGGCGCTGGCTGACCACCTTCTCCTGCACTCCCTGTTGTAGCCTGCCTGGACAGCCACTCATGGGCCCCCACCCCACTGCCCACCCTCAGCACCACACTCACGGCAGACAGTTCTCAGAAAAACACTTTATTGCCCTCACAACAAACAGACCCCCCACTCCCCTGTCCCTCCCCAACAACAGAGCCGCTCCACCACATGCC
>NW_017729030.1:66915835-66922126 GCF_001723915.1 Gavialis gangeticus
TACAACACCCTCTTCCCTATGCAAACTATTTACAAGGTGGTTTGTGTGTGTGCCATCCTGGGGTGGGTGGCTGTGGGGTGGGGAAGCCTAGGGGGTGGATCCTGGAGACAGGCAGCCAGCACCCCAGCCTCTGGCTGTTCCCCTGCAGGTGCACATGCTGTGGCAAGTCCAGCAGGTGGGGGGCTTGCTCAGGGGTGATGGCGGCTGCTGGTTCCCCAGCACAGGCAGCTCCCCTTCTGGCAACCAGTGGCCGGGGCCAGCAGGTGGTCCTGGCCCCACTGCAGGTAACTCTGGCTCTGAGCTTGCATGGAACTGGGGTGAGTAACAGTGCTGGGCCCAGTTGGGGGGCTGGGTGGCAAGGGACATGGGGCAGGGGCCAAGGCAGGGGCTTCTCACTGGTGGAGGTGATGGTGGATCTGTGCCCAGGCCCATGAGGCCTGCTGTTAGGTGGTGGGCAGCTGCCAGGGGCCAGGTAGGGCTAGGGGCAGGGGCAGGGCAGCAAGCTTTCCCCCTAAGCCGGGTTGGGCAATTATTTTGGGCGGAGGGCCACTAACTGAGTTTTGGCAAGCTATCGAGGGCCACATGACAGGCAGCCAGGGGTAGCCAAATATTAATTCTCTAAATTTTTAAGGGGCCCTGTGGGCCAGATAGAATGGCCTGGTGGGCTGCATCTGGCCCACTACTGCTCCAAGCTGTGTGGTGTGTGCAGCCGTCCAGGTGCACCTGGCAGCAGAGCATGAGCATGCCTGCACGACCATGCATGCCATACAGCTTAGGGGAAACACTGAGGCAGTGGGAGGCACAAGCGGACTGCCAGGGCCAGGACAGTGTCCAGCACCTGGCAGTCCTCCTGTGTGGCCTGCACTGCCTTGGCCATGACTGCAGTCTGCTCCCACAGGGCTTCCATGTGCTCAAGCGTGAGGGCCAGCAGCTACACCCTAAACTCCTGGTCCACTCAGTCCCATGCCTCCTCTCACCTGTCCCGCACATCCTTGTGCCATGTAGGTGACATCCTCCATCCATCACCTGTTCTGCCAGTAAAGGTCCTCTGCCCACCACATCCACACATCCTCCTGCTGGTCCTACGTGGCTATTACTAGCCAGTCCAGGAGGAAGGTCTGATCCTGGGTCCTCCTTTGGTGGATCTGGTGCATCCCTAGGGCCCCGGCTGTAGGTGGTAGCAACCCTGAGGCTGTATCCCAGCTGCCAACGTCAGCCTCTCCCTCGCATGCAGCTGCAGAGCCTGAAGATCCATGAGAAAGAAGCTGTTTGTAAGAGTTTGCAACATTTCTGAACCAAGATGCTCTATACCATGGGCTGTGGGGTGCCCAGCCTCAGATCAGGAGTCAGGCATGCACAGGTGCCCAGGGAACATGGTGAGTTAGCTGGGCAGGCCCTGGCCCAGGTGGCTGCTGAGTGAACCACCCATCCCTGCTTGCTCCCAAGGGACTGGCAGGCTGGTGGATGCTGGCTACAGGCAGCCTACTTCCCCTGCCCCTTTCCCAGGCTGGGACAGGCCAGGTTCCTGGCAGTACCTGCTGCCACAGCTCCAGAGCTTGCTGTCCTCCCTTCTCCTCCTGCAGGTCCACCAGTTTCCCCCTGTGCCCTCTCTGCCCCCACAGGGGGCCTCCCTAGGAGGTGCCCTGGTGCCAGCTCTGCCCCTTGACCCTGCACTGGCGCTACACCCTGAGCATGCCCCTGTTGCCCATGTCCCATGCACTGCACAAAGATATGTTTGCATGGACCAAGGGGTGCCTGAACCACTATATCCTGCTGCTGCTGGTTGCCATGGTGCCCCAGGCAAACCTGTGGCACCTGGCATCGGTCCTGGCTGGCAGCTATGGCATGTGGCTCCTGGCAGTCTTCTCAGGCGGCAGGGCGCAGCATGTAGGTGCCCAACCAGAGGCCCCCCCTAGGGGAAAGTAGGGGAAGCTGGTGCTGCTGGTGACATGGCTAGGCATGCCTCATTGCTGGGGCTGAGGTTGCAGAGATGTTGGGGCAGGTGCTGGCCTGGGCTCCCCGAGCTGCTGGTGGAGGCTAGGGGTGGGGAGCTTGGGGGGAGAGGTTGCTGGCACACTGAGGGGCCCTCCCCAGTGACACATCACTGTGGGTGCCAGGCCAGAGCAGGGGCTCAGGCAGGCCTCATGTGCTGCTGTACACAGCACAACTGTGGCCTGGGTCTCAGGGCATGACATGGCATTTAGTTGCCACATAAAGGGCATGGTCTTGTCGGCATTCCCCAGCTGTTGTGGTTGGTGATAGTGACCCACTGTACCCACAAGGCCTTGACCTTCATGCAGCACTTCAGTCAGCACCAACAGGTCATTCCTGTGCTCCTGCATCCAGCCTGCCAGTCCCTCATAGACATGGGTGACAGAGTGTCCACCCCATGTGAATTGCCACTGTACTCTGCCTTGCCCCACAGTGCTAAAAAGTCTCTAGTCTCCTCCTGTGGCCAATTGGGGTCCTCGGCGGTGGCATATGGCATTGGCGATGAGGCCATTGGGGCTCCCGCTCTGGCCATCCTCATAGCTGTTCCTGTCCTGCTGGGCCTGGACAGCTGTCTGCAGTGCCCAGTGCAGAGGCACAGCGTGGGACTAGCAGCTGCACAGCGAAGTGATGCCCTGCAGTACCTGCAGGGTCTGGGAAGGCTGCTGGGGGTTGGCTGTGGGCAACTGAATCTGGTCCCAGTGGCCAGGAGCTGGCTACACCTGGGCCCAGCTGCTGGCAGGCCAGGCAGGAGCCTTGATGACCCTGAAGGGCTGGATGTTGTGGGCCCAGCACCTGCATGGTACTGTGGTGCAAGGCAGTGGCACTAGGCTGCAGGCAGGCTGGCACAGGTAGCCTGTGGCCTGTGCAGGGGCAGCACAAGCCAAGAGTCCCCCAGGCTCCCTGCTGTTGTGCCCCAGGGCTCAAAATGCCTGCACATTTTTAAAGGGCCTGTGGCTGGGTCTGCTATGGAGGCAGTCCAGGCCTTGTAGGGGAAGCAGCTCCCAGCCCTGGGGCTGAGCTCAGGCTGGTCCCCCTAGTGGCAGGACTGACTGGGAGCAAGTCTGCTCCTGGTTGGTGTCTACACACGCATTACAGGGCTCATCTACACATCCCCCTGACCCAATGGCACACAGGTCATTTCTGACCTTACTGCACAGTAGCAATGAGCTACTGAGCAGTAGCTTGTTGCTAATGTGCAGTAGCAGCTGGACCACCCCTGGGGGAGGGGGGGGGAGAGGGGGAAATCAGGGTGAATGCCCTGGGCCCTGTGCTTTGCGGGACCCCATGGTAGTGATGTATAGGTCCCACCGTGGCCACCACGTGCTGCCTCTGCCGGCTCCAGCTGCTTGTTACCCAACCTCCCCCTGGGCCCTGCACACCCCTACGGATGGCTCTGAATAGCGGCAATGTCATGGTTAGTGCCTGTCGATGCTAAGTTGCCGTAGCATATTGTGCAGACGTGCCCACTGAGTAGTAAGTACTCATGAGTTAATTTGCTACTTGCATTTGCAGGTAGCAAATTTACTTGCAAGTAGCAAAGTTTACTGCGCAGAAAGCATATGCGTGTGTAGCCATGCATGCTTACTGCGTAGTAAACTATGCTACTGCATAGTAGAGAGTCTCACGTAGATACACCCATTTTGAGCTCCAAGTGTTTGGTACATTTTAAATAAGGTCTGAAATAAGTCATCAAACTTTTTCTGAAACTTACCAGATAGGTGGCAGGGGTTTGCCCTCCTGCCTTACATTACTGCATCTGGATATAAAAGAAAGGTGAGGGATTTCTAAAACATCAAGAAGTTATGAGGTGGGAGACCTGGGTATGGCCTGAACTTTTGAAGAAGGCTTGTTAATACTTTAATAAGAGGAATGGGGTAAGTTCTTCTATACAGAATGTGAATTTTGCTTCAGACCATGGTGGAAAGGGAACCAATTCTTTGTGCCTAGAGCTCAATTTTTATTCCTATTTTTAGGCCTTTAAGGGCATGTCTACATGGGACCACTGCAGTGAAGCACACCACACCCACTCTACGCGTGCTGTTCTCCAAACAATATGTATGGCATCAGCCTTAGTGCGGTACTGGGTATATAGTAGTAATCTTGCTCTCATAGGAGACAGCATGGCAGGTGTTACTAGGCATGGCTACATGTCACCCTCTGGCAATATAGCGACATGCTACATTGCTGTAAAGCGCACTATGGTGATGTAGCAATCACATGGGTCTACCTGTGATTGGCAGCTACTTTGCCATAGCAGTGCACTCCCCTAGTTTAGTGCATTGCTATGGCAACATAGTGGCTAACTCTAACTGTGTAGGGTGTGCAGAGCACAGTATGGGCAGTAACTGAGCCTTCAAGAGGTACTTCCAAAAGGAAGTACTAAAGCACTGTAGCAATGTTGTCATACAGCGACATGTAGACGTGCTCGCTGTGGCTACCTGCCATGATGGTATGACACTGAAAACACATGCCTTAAGTATTTAGAACAAAGAATCAAATCCAGTTCTCCTGACTCCCTGTTTTGGGCCTTAACCATGATTCCATTTCTCTCTCCCAAGTTACATCACTGTAATTCATTTAATATATCAAAAGATCCTTATTGTCAAATATTTTAGAAGACCAAAACACATTTTAAAAAAAGAGCTTTCTTCCATAATTTAAAGAAAAACCCTCCTATAGAAATGATGGCCATATACACAATCCTTAACATGGAAAAATTTTACCCTCTCAAAAAACATTGATCAGGATAAATTCTTTTACTCTTAGAATTTCAGTAAAATACTGTCTCTCAGTTCACCAATCTTAATGCCAACAACTACAGGAACAATCTTGCTCCCCAAACTTTCATGCTAGTTAGGTCCACTGAGTCATATTTCTCTCCTCCTTACCTTCTGTTGTTTTCAGTCCTCTCCGTCCTATTGTTTTTTTAAATAATCTTGAAACAACAACTCTGAGTGGCAATAAGGAAAACAGAATGGCATTTGTAGGGTGCAAAGCCACCTAATTTAGTATACAAGAGGATTTTATGTATTTGCTTATGTAAATGACATTTCTTATTTTCAAGAGTATTACTCATATGTTCACAACCAATTTATAAAAAAATCTATGTGTACTAATTTTCTTGCTAAAAATATAATGTTTTTGGCAAAAATGAAAACCCCAAATCAGGAACCACATGGCTTCTTTAGAATTTCACAAGGTCTAGATGCCAACTCACTGAGATAAATCAGTAAATTATTTTACATAATTATTTGAATCAAGGCAGAAACTCCCCCATAGTACATCTCTATATACCAGATGACTTAGGCGAGTATGAAGTACTAAAAAATACTAACTTTCCTAATGTAGCAACTTTTTCTCATATCTGAAAACATAGTCAAATTTCTATTAGTTTCCTATAATAAATAAAGCTATAGCTGAAATTCTTATGGCATGGATAATGGAACTATATGAAATTTATTAATTAAAAAAGCCAACACTTATATCTTATGTTCATGAGCTCTCCCACCCATAGACAGATTAATGCACAGGCCAGCTAGGCCAGGGCCTAGGGACCCCCCTCCCCTCTCTCTCTCTCTCTCTCTCTTTTTCTTCAAAAATATTTATTGATATTTTTATAAATGTGGTTCACTCAGCAGACCAAAACACTTTGACATTTAAACTATTTTAGTCCTGTTAAAGAGTTCGTACTGTGCACCAGTCACCATTCCAGTGCTTCATTCATTGTTCTCTTCAGAGGGTTTGCCTCTGAAAAGTCTATGCCAGTCCCTTTCCCACCATACGACATCTGCCATTTCTTTCCCGTCATCCTCTTCTGTCTTTCTGTAATACCAGTACATTTCACACAGCCCCATTTTAATACAGTTCCTTACTATGGGGGATGAGTGTCCATTTATGAGCAGGTTCTTGGCTTTTCACAGGGCATATCTGAAGCAGGAGATGAATTGGTCAAAGCGAGCTATTGGAGCCCCTTGTTGTTTGGTCAAGGGCTCACAGAGGACCACTTCTCTGGTCAGGGTTCTGAAACCTGTCATCACCGGGAGGAGTGCAAGGACTTTCTTCCATGCCACTCTGGTGCATGGGCAGTCCCAGAAGAGGTGGTCGATTGTTTCTGCCTGCCAGCGGCAGGTCTGTCTCGAGCAGTTCAATGGACCTTTCTGCAGGGCTGGCCCACCCTATTCTGCGGAACCTGTGGCCACAGAGGGCCCAGCAGCCAAGGGCCCCCTGCAGCCATGAACACTCCAAATCAGTGCTGTAGCAAGGGGGGTGGCTTCACGTCCAGCTGCTCATCACCGCCCC
>NW_017729030.1:66922205-66934480 GCF_001723915.1 Gavialis gangeticus
GCTGGCTTCTTCAGCCACTTGCTATGCCCCCCGCCCCCACCACTTTCTTCACATCAGGGGGCCCCAAAACTATATCTTGTAGGGGCCTCCCCAAAAATTGTGGGCCAGCCCTGCCTCTCTGCCCTGCACTGTTTTTCCATTCCTGTATGGAGAGTACCCAGTGGGCTGCCTGACAGTTTAGGTCTCTGTGCTCCTTCTGCAGTCCTTGTGGAAGATTTGCTCCCACACGGCCTGCCAGCTGTCACCAGGTAGAAAGTCCATGGGCAATATAATGTCTTTTGCCCTTACCACCTCCCATATCTTGCAGTGGCCCAGCAGGGTCCCTAGGGTAGTATTGTGAAGCCTGCATTTCTCCTGGAAGCTTTTCAGGACCTTGTAGAACCATGGGGACACCATGGTCCACGGGCTTCCATTGGTCACCATGTACATCTGCCACTGTCACAACAGCTGCCCTGCAAAATACTTGACAAAGCTGGCTATTTTGGATTCCACCCCTGTTGCCAATTTGCAAACCTGGCTCATGTACTTGTGTCACGGAGTGGGGCCTAGGAGCGGCCGTGATCCCGCTAGCACCCCCTGCCGTGCCAAGTAAGAGATCCTGCACCCTCTTATTCTTGCCCGCCACGTCTTTGATCTTATATAATTTTTAATATGGGAGGTTGCCTTTGATCTCCTAGTATCTATGGGTGACTTGGTGCACCCCCAGCCTTATGGACTATGCGTGCCTCCTACCTCCCCTTTAGCACGCCCCAAGCCTCGCAGCTATTCCGGACATTTTTGTGTCTCCGATCTACGCCCTCTCCGGGCCTTTACCCGCGCGCCCTGCCCTCTCCGGGCTCCTGTTCACGCGCTCCTATCCTCCTGGCCCCGATCCACACATCCACCCCTCTCCAGGCTTCACTCACGCGCCTGCCCCTCTCCGGGACTCTTAACCACGCGCTTGCTCTTCCCCGGGGCGTCTATACAAAACCGGTGCCGCTCCCATCTTATACTAGCCCTCCCTGGGCTTCACTCTTGTGAGCTGGCCCTCCCTGGAGGCCTATGCCATGCACCTCTCGCGCTCTTGCCCTCGCTGGGGCCTGTGTCCGTGCCTCCTCGCACCCGTGGCTCTCACCGAGCCTGCGCGCCAGCCCTGGCCTCGGGCCTTCCCCGGTGCCCAGGTGGCATATAGCCGTGCCTGGCCCCCTGACCCCTCACCAGGGTCCTATGCCCTCACTGGGCTATCACCCTCTCCGGGCTGGGGTCTCAACCCCACACACTGCACCACACCGGTGCCAAGCCACCGCACCTTCCCGGCACTGCTCGGTGCCCGAACAGGGCACCCAGGAAACCCCCAGACTACTGGGGATCTCCTGTGAGGCCTCCTCACACCCCTACAGCCTCACCCAGTCCTCCGGTGATATACACAACGAAACCATAAGCCCACCGGCTGTAACAAAACAATAAGCCTACCGGCTATAACAAAATGTCCAGGGCCACCTGGCTCTCTGGCCAAAACCTCCTGGTCAGGCTTCTCTCCACCCTTACCATACCACAGCCCTCTGGGAGCTGAGCTGAGCTCAGCTCAGCTCAGCTCAGCTCAGCTCAGCTCAGCTCCTACACCTCAGGCTGCCAGAAAGGAACTGCTAGCCAGGCTCCGGCCTGGGTGTTTATAAGGGCCCGGCCCTGCCCCCTTCTGGTCACCTGACCAGCCTGGTTGCTCCAGCAACCAGCACCTGAGCTGCCCTGGCAAATTAGCAGAGGCCCTAATCCCTACTTAGGCATGGGGCACCCGAGTGCCCCTGTGACAACTTGGCTCAAAGGAAGAGAAGGATGTCTGGCATTCCTCTGCCTCCAGACCATTTTGCTTTGTACAGCTTGGTCTCCACCACATTCTCCCATGTGGAGTTCCAAATGACAACATACATGGCTCTTTGGATTCTGCAAACAACTTTTTCTGAGGGAAGGAAGACTAGGGTGGTGTGTAGAGGCATCAGCAGTAGCACCACCTTCATCAGCACCATGCCCCACCCCACCAACTGACAAGCAGTGTGATTGCCATAGCCCTAATTTCTGCCTGGTTGTGGCCTATTTTTTTGTTTGTTTGTTTTTAATATATATTTTCTGTATTCCAAGCCAAATTAGCCAAAACAAATTCCAAATCCAGAAGTCAGTCCAAAACTATAAGTGGTCCTACTACTGGCAAACATCCTTCATCCCCGTCTGGGGCTTCAGATGTTTCCAGAACTTTTGGTGGGCATCCTACTTGGAGGCCCAAGCTCAGAGGCTTGGGGTTCAGATGCCCCCGAGTTTTGCTTGCCCTTAGCTGTAAGGCCCCAGGAGCAAACCAGGGAGGAGTGCAATGCCATTTCCATAAAGTGGGCTTAAGGCAGGGGTGGGCAATTATTTTGGGCAGAGGGCCACTTACCCAGTTTTGGCAAGCTGTTGAGGGCCACTTGGGTAGCCTTGCCCCTTAGCCGGTGCCCTGTGCTACAGCTGCTCGCAACTCGTGTGGGGCTGCTTGTGCCCGCTAAGGACAGCCCCGCGTGGGCTGCAAGTGGCATCAGCAGGGAGCGCTGACCATGGGGTGGGGGAGGGGGTGGGGCCAGGCAGGCCCTACTGTTGCAGGAGCCCACCAAGGATTCCGACTGTCCCTGGTTTCTGTCATTTTTGACAGGAATGAAGGATAGATACATTTTATTTTTCAAAATTTTTTTATGGGCCCCATGGGCCAGATAAAATGGCCTTGCTGGCTGAATGCAGCCCACGGGCCGTATTTTGCCCACCCCTGGCTTAAGGCCAAGACCTTCCCATGACAGCTAAATAGAAGGTTTACTATATATTACCTTGGCAAGTACTATCCCTGTGCCAGGAGAACAGTCTTCCCCAGGTGCAGCTAGGAAGACCACCTCAGTAGTCAGAGTGTTTCCCTTGCCAGGTAAGCATGGACTATGCTTGATCTGAGCCCTCAAGAGGCTGTGGCCTGTCTTTTTTTTGCAAAAATATTTATTTTTATAAATAAATAAGTAAATAAATATAACTGCACCTCCAACAGTGCCAAGTGGCCCTTGCGGTTCCCTTGGCAGCTCAAAGCACACTTAGAAAAACATTACACAGTTCACACCACACAACTGCACACCCATCCCTCTACCCACTACTTAGAAAAACAGTATTGTCAAATATAAAATTATATTCTTCAATTTTGACACAATTCTCATTCAGTCACCACCCAGCCATGGTGAGCAATATAAAGCAAACAAGATACATTTGCATATCTCATTTGCATATGCATTATGTATGTAAATAATCTGCAAATAAGCACCCCTCTCTTCCTCCACATTACTCACCACATCACTTACCACTGAGTGAGTGAGACAGACCTGGGTCACAAACCAAGGTTGGGGAAAGGAAGGTTCCTTCCCTTGGTTGGGTCACAGGAGGAACCTCCTAAGGAGTCCCCCAACCCTCATCTTGCCTAGGGCCACAAAACATCTTAATCTGCCTCTGCTTCTGCCCTGGTGAGAGGTATTCCTTGTAAAGAACTACATTTTGTAGTGTTCTTTTACAGAGCATCATAAAACAAGTAAAAACTGTATTAGAATAGAAAATAAATTTTGTATCAACATTCAGCTAAAGTTCATACTACCTATGTAACAGTATTAGGAACAGTCACATTTGAAAGATTAATTGTCTGTAGCGCAACTCTTGCAGTTTATTTGACAGGTGTGGGCAGGCCTCTGTTGAGTACATTGGTAGACAGTCCACCATACAGCTACTAAATGGGAAAGTAAGTATTTAAAGAACCGATAATGCAATGCCTACTCGTGTGAGTACTCACAGTAAATTCAATAAGACTATTCATGTGAGTGTTACTGGAACAAATTGTCTAAAAGTGACTATGTTGGGTGCCTGATTTGAAACACAGTAGACAGGTTGAGCTTCATTTGCATGAAGTCCTAATCACTTGTCCTCTAAAAATTAGTTCCATTATAAGTACCTCATCTTGGGCGTTAATGCAGCAGGAACATATGAGGAGTAGCAATTTAAAATCCAACGTTCATGGTATAGGGATTCTAGGGCTAGGGACAGACATTACACATAAGCCAGCTGAAGTGTTCATAAACTGGTTTAAACCTGTAACAGAACAGATGTTCAGAACACATAACCCAGTTTGAAAATGGCTGAAATTGGTTTGAGATAAACCTGGTTGAATGTAGTATCAGACTAAACTGATCTGGCTCAAACTGATTTATGCAATGTCTGTCCCAGACCCCTTGCTGGTTTAAGATAAACCAGACACCCCACAGCATCCCAGCATGCTCTCTGGGCTGGATGGGGCGCTCTGCTCCATGGCAGGGCTGGCCCCTCCCCTCTGCTCCCTGGCTCCAGGTCCAGAGACTGGGGGCTGCTTCCCCCCTCCCTTCTAATCAGGAATTCCCCCCTCCCCTCTGCCTTGCTGAGGAGGTGTCTGTGTATTAGCTAGCAGACCATGTGCTGGCTATGGTTCCTGCTGAATCAACAAGTAGAATCAACAGGTAGCTCGGCGTTTCCCAACCTTTTTCACCCCTCTTACATAGCCTCCCCCACCCAAGCAGGGGGTGGGGGTGTGTGGTGAGCAGCTGAACACTGCAGACTGGGGCAGGGGGAGGTGACTGGCTGAATGCTGTGGAGCGGGGGGGGGGAGGGAGGGAAAGAATTGTGTGGCAAGCAGCTGAAAGCCGCAGACCAGGGGGAGGGGGAGGGGGTGGGTAGTGAGCGGTGGAATGCCATGGAGAGGCCGGAAGTGGGTGGCATGGCATTTGAATCACTAGCTGGAGCCATGCCCCCTGCCTGTCTGGCTGCCCTGACACCAGTTGGGAAATGCCGAGGTAGCTGGTAATGTCCCTCTCTTGTTTTCTTAACTGGGTGATAAACACCGTTATCAATTCCCTGCTGGGTTAATCAGTGCTCCTGCTGGAGCCTGGCCATGCCCCCTTCAGCTCCATGCTGTGGAAGGAAGGGAAGACTGCTCTAATTACTAAAGGGGTGCCCCCCGGCTTCTAGCCTGAGCCACTGTAGGCAGGTGCCTGCATGTCTAGGATGTCTGTCTGGTTACAAAACTGATTTAGCCTAGCCAGGTTAGATTAACCTGCAAAGATTGAATCAATTCAGGCTCAGGCTTTTTTATGTCTGCCCCTAGCCTAGGTGCCTGACCTGGTCAAACTTAACTGCACTCTGGAGCAAGGAGCCTAAGACTTTGGCATTCCAAACTTAAGAGCAAAGAGCCATTTTGCACCTTAGCCCTAGTGGGATTTTCATGAGCACCCAGACAGGCTGTTCTCAAACTTTTTAGACTTAAGGCATCCCTCTATAACTTCATACACCCTATTTCAAAAACTAATTTATTTATTACAATAAATAAAATATAATGCAACTGGAAACACATTTTTAAAGAAGACCACAACATGTCAGAATGTTTTTGGCACTATGGTTTCCTCCACGAAGTCTCTGGTTTATCTTGTGAAACAGGTCTAGGTGTTTGCACACCTCATACTGTTAATATTGTGTGGCACTCTGCAGCCTACTTAAAGGGATCTCATGGTACGTGGTTGAAAAAACACATGCATTAATGCACTTTTCCTAATGCACATTTTATTTAGTACCTCATATTTGTGGTACTAAATTTATGCACATTAGGCTATGCTTATGCTCACTAGCACAAGTGTATGCTTTTTAGGTGACACTTAATGTTCAGTAGCCAATTCTACTGCACATTAGTATATTAGCACTGTTTTTTATATGCTGTTTTAATGCAAAGTAGAATAGGCTACTGCGTATTAAAGCACACATGTAGACACACCCACTGACCCAGACACGAGACTTAGATACTTAGTCACTTTCAAAAATCTTACTAGGTAATTATCTGCATCTTCAGGCATCTAAAATATAATTAAAACTATGGGCCCAAGAGCCTTTATCTAATGCAGGCTCAAGACTAATGCAGACTCTTCCGTGGGGCTATGGAAACTAGACTACATTTCTGAACTCAGATGTCACATGAAAAAGTGCTGTGGCCCATTGCTATCCAACCTGTGATATTTTATCTCACTACAACTGTTTCTTTTTCAAATACTGTAAGATGAGAATCACGTTTAAAGAAAAAGAACATTCTGCTCCCTGCTCCCTTTGGTTGCTACATTGGTGAGAACTATGCAAATAACAGACCCAGGCTGTACAAACCAGAAATGCATTTTATGTGAGACATTCTTCCATGTGAAAGTCCAGGTTCTCATAATAATATAAACGCAATCACATATCATATCCTGTATCTGGAACTTTTCAGTTGCTAAGAAGTAGTGAAAATATTATACTTGTACAAACTGTAAATTTGAGAACCACATTTTTTTAATTACCCAAATTATTGAAATTTGTTACCCAATCTTTGCATTAATGTATTTTCCTTATTTTTAAAGAACACTTTTTACACATATGTTAACTCTAGTGCTGAATCTGGATTTAACTACCCGACTACTCTTCATTGCTATACTTTTGTTTCAAGCTTCAGAGGTTGGTAAGTATCTAATGAACAAAAAAACCCCATTTTATAAAAATGAAAAAAAAATCCTTCTCCCTTTCTCTCACCACAATTAACTCAAAGATTTGCCTGGAAAACAGAATATTCTCCAACTTTAAAAAGTAATATAAATAATCTTTGAACTAAGACTGAGCATAGCAGATTTTAGTTCAGAATACATTTTGGTAGTGATGAGCGTGGAAGTGGTAGTTCATATGGAACTTTCGGTATAATATATTACAGTAATTTGTTTAATGGTGAATAAGATAAATCATATCTTCTCAGGTCTTGTTTTAGTTTTAGACTTGATCATCTCTATTGTGAAGCAGCAAATCGTTCAGCCTCCAGGTCCCCTTCCATAGATCCACTGAGAATGCTTACAAGCCTGCAGGAATTGCATTTTCTTATTAGTACTCAAAGAATACAAAGCCTGGCACCTTCTTACTCATTCCCCATTACGAAGAATCCTTTTCCACAGTAGAAATGTTTAGTGACAGGTTCAACATCACTGTTCACAATATTAAAGCTGCACTATTGAAAATTTTTTACACTGTGTCAATTAACCCTGCTCAAATTGGATCCGACTGAAACAATATCAGAAATTTCATTGGCACCTTCTCTCCCTTGGGGCTTAGAATAATGGTGGATTTAATGATGACAACAGAACAAGAGAACAAGCAAGCAGGGCATGTTTTCATGGTTGCATTCCCTAACACTGTCCAAGGCGGTATAGAGATGCAAAGAGTTCCTTCTCAAGCCACGCAGAAAATTCTTACAGTTTGCTAAAAATCCTATTTATTCTATCCTATTCTATTCTATTCATTTTCTATTCCATTGCCTTCCATTTTACATACACTGTGTTCATCACCATAGTATCAGAGTGTTTCCACCATCAAGCAACATAACTAACATCTGTCGCATGTAATCTGTTTTCCCATACTGTCTTAAGGGAAGAAGCTTGAGTGTCTTGCTTTGGTAAAGTTTGGGTTTTATTTAAATATACATACAAAAGGCAGTGTCATAGAAGTGTGTCTTGTGTTTGGCAAGGAAGGTGGTGAGGGCCACAATGGCCTAGGGCACTATGTTCTACAGCCATACTTCAGTCTCCAAGAAAGCTCAGTGTCCCATAAAGACAAGCCTTACTCTTTCTGTAAAGAGTTTTGCAAGGCCAGAGGAGTGAAGCTGTTGATCCTGGTCTTCATCTTCGACCTGTAGTCAATCTGTTAGGCTACAACCAGATGTTGCATTTGTCCCAGGAGAAATCATATTATTCCAGGACAACATGCAAGCATTCAGATATACATATCTGTTGTCCTGGGGCAAACCGTAAACAAGTTCACAGGATAAGAACTGCTAATAGTTTGTTTTGTGATATTGTGAAGAGCATGCAAGACCTGGATTGTATGCCTGAATAAATGGCAGAAAAGCAGCAGTGCATTCAGCTACTCGGGAACCCTGATTGGAAAGGTAGTGTGTGACTGGAAGATGATTGGAAAGGTGATCCTTCCCAGAATGTTTCTGTTCAAGGTCATACAGGGTGTGTCTAGATAAGTGGGAACGCGTGTTTCCCTAGGGACAAGTAGCAGTGGCAAACCTTGTGTCACTGCTGCTTGTCCCTAGGGAACACCTGTTCCACATGCACTCTGGCACGCAGCAGGTTACCCCAGGTGGGGTAGGGGAGACTGGGGCAGCAACTGTGCTGGCCCCAGCAGCCTTACCTGGGGTCCTGGGGGCCTTCAGGAGCTGCAGTTGTGATGCCCCTGCAGTAGGAAGCCTGGCTGGCAGCTGGAGTCTGGCTCCAGCTGGCCAGGCTCCAGTTTTGGGCAATGTGTGCTGCTGGCCTGTGTGCTGCCCTGCTTTTTTTGGCATGGGTTTTTTTGACGCGGATGGGTCTGCAGAGCTACATACCACACATCCTTGCTTGTCTGGACACACCCACAGAGGCACAGTTTGTCCCAGGAAAAATGCAATGTCTGTTCATAGGCTTAGATAGCTTACTGAGCACATGGTCATAGGCAGATCTAGGATTCTGACAAAGGAGGTGCAGGTGGTATGGTGCCTCTTCACATACAACACAACATTTATTTTTCTCTAGTTAAAGAGAAACCAGAAAATGGGGGCCCAGGGCTACATTATTCAGTTTAAGATTGGAGCAAAAACAAATAACTGTATTGGAATGTACATTAATTTTCTATATTGCACCTCAGTTAAAAAATACAACAAAATAAACTAGGCAAAAAAAAAAAATCAAAATGTGTTGTTTCATTACTCCTGTAGTAATCAGAATTAAAGGCATGTCTCTTTTTTCAGATCATAACATAAAATCTAGCCTTCTTGAGCATCTTGACAGTGCAGCCAATGAATGCTTCACTGAAAGTTATTTCCACACCTGAGTTAATATTCACCAGAGTTAAGGTTTCCGCACTTGAATTCATGTTTCTAGCTACAGTTAAAAACTCTGCAGGGCTGTGAAGTAAGAGCTATATTACCAGGAAAGGATAACAGACAGCAGAATTGCAAAACAAAGAATAGCTTGATTAGTGGAACATTGTGATTGTTAAAAAGGAGAGAGAGCTACTAGCACATGTAAAATGAAGAGTTGAAAGGAGTCAGGTAGATTACAATGAGCCTTGAAGTCAAGTGGCTTCCTGGCTTCTGCCTGAATACAAGTGCTGCTGCTGCTGCCAGGCAGGTAGTTTTAAACTTTTGGTGGACCAGGAATCAAAGGTGGGTGCAAAAGCACCACTGCACCACCCCTAGATCCATCTCTACACGTGGTAGATAAGGACCAAGACCTTTTACCTGATTCTTTATTCTATGGGAAGCCAGTCTAGGGAGTAGATGACAGGTGTCATGTGCTTGCACTGATTGCTCCCTGACTAGGGACATCTCATTCCTGTAGTGGGGACCGCAGCAGGAGAATTCACATTGTGACCCTTGTCAGACTCTTCAAATCTATGAATCCTGCTACATACCTATCATCTCAAAGTTATGTACAAAACTTTACTAAAGCTATAGTCAGAGCTATGCTGAGTCATTGTAAAAGATCCCTATATTAGAGCCGGCATTGATAATAATGTCTATGAACGTGGAAGGGATCTCAGTTGTTGAACAAGACAGTATTGCCAAACTGAGTGCTGATAGTGATTGCCAAGTTCTGTGTCTTCAAGAGAGACGCTGAGGGACTGCGATAACCACCCCCAGATATCAGGATGAAGTTTGCCATTGAGAGACCGCATGAACAATACAGCAGTGCAATCTTCATTAAACCTGACCTCATCATCAACCCAATAGCTATGACTGATGATAAAATTACTGACATTCTAAGAATAGCTACATGTGAAATTTATATCATATCAGTCTGCAAACCACCAAACAAAACCTTTAACTTCAAAAGTCTATCACGCCTCAACCATGATAAAACATGAGTCATCATCAGCAACTTTGATAGCATCAACTGGGCATACAACACAACCAATACGGAGAGGGAATGCATGGAAGCATGGGCAGAGGCACATCATTTAAGCCTTATCCATGATCCAAAGCTTCCCAATTCCTTCAGTAGCAACAGCTGGAAAAGGGACTACAACCCCAACCTGGTATTTGATAGTAACAACATGGTTGTATTCTGTAACAAAGATATTGTGGAACCTATTTCCCACACATGGCATAGACCAATATCTTACTCTGTTGCTATAATAACAGAGGAAAGAAGGAAGTCATGGCAGAACCTCACTGAGAATTTGGATATGACACATAATAGCAAACAAACCAAAAAAAAAAGGATAATCATTTGGGAACTTACCAATGACCCAAAAAAGAAACGACACTACAATGTCACTGCAGATCAGATCAACGCATTGGATGCATCTACATGAGATGCTAACTGCACAGTAGCCTAATAATGCTACGCGGTAGTGTGTCACAGCACAGACAGTGCTAATACACTACTGTGCAGTATTATTAGGCTATTGCACAGTAGCACCCCTAAAAAGGCATGTACCAGTGCTACTGCACAGTACTGCTGTTGGCTGCGCATTAATTTAGTACTTGATAATACAAGTACTAAATTTAATGCACAGTAACTATGGCACATTAACAAATGTGTAGATGTGCCCAGTGACTCACTGAAAATGATACAAAATAAACAACCCAATGTTTGAATCAGGAGAAAAGGATACCAGGAGGTTCACCACTTTAGGACACATTTTACTATGGCTGAATTAACAACTGCAATAAATGTTCTTAAAGGTGGCAAAGCTACCAGCCTTGATGACATTCACAAAGAACAAATAAAACTCTTCGGACAATGACAAGAGCCTGGTTACTCCAATTGTACAATATGTGTGTAACCATGTACAAAGTATGCAAGATATTCACCAGAATCACCCCTCTAGACATCAGAGCCGGATCCAGATGTGCAGGCATGTGCAGCTTGTGGTGCCTCACACCTCTTTGCAGCACCATGACCTGCATATCTAGCATGATGAAAAGTACCCTGCATTGCAAATTTCCAGCGCAGGGCAAAATTGCTATCAGAAAATCCTGGGAGGAAAAAAAAAATCCGCAAAAAAAACAGCGTGGTGCATGCCACAGGAATATGCGCTGGCAGACATGGAGGCTTGGTCCTCCAGGGAGATGCTGGCTGCCAGCCAGGGTGTCTCCCCTCCCCTAGTTCTGCTGTAGCTCCTCCAGGAAACTGGGATCCGGGAGGAGTGGGGAAATGGGCATTTTCCCAACGTGGAGCATTTTGCCCTGCACCAAACTCCATGAGCATGCACTGTGGCAAAAAGCTGTGGCACAAATTTGTGCTGCTGCTATTTTTGCTGTGACAAACACATACCTATGCATGTGGGGATGTGCCCCTAGGAGGGCAGCAGCAAATAAAATAGAATGCACCTGGTAGATCAAAGATAAGAAGCACCCTCTACATGGCAACTCCCGGTAGATTAAAATCACAGAAAGGTTTTCTCTGTAGAATGGAGCCAGTGGATGAAACACCAACAGTTACATGAATAAAAATGTGAAGAGAGTTAGGATGTATATCAAAACTGCCAAACATCTCTCTGGAGGCACAGAGCTTGACTGGCCAATGTGGAGAAGCTTGAACTGCCTCAGAACAGGGGTAGGTAAAACTAAAGTTAGCATGGACCTGTGGAGATACTCTAACGATGCAAACACCAGGGCTAAGTACAGACATTTGGGGGCATTAGGGGGAAGTTATATTGGGTCAAAATGGCTGCCCAATATCACGCAAGTCAGGATGGGTGGGGCTAGCAGGGGGCTGGGAGTCCAGCAATCTGGAGGGGATTGGGGATCTGCTAGGGAATGGGGGGATAGGTGTGACCCATGGGCAGGGTAGGAGGGGCAGGTGTAACTTGTGGGGGGAGAGGGTAGTGGGCAAGTGTGACCCACAGGTGGGGTAGGGGGACAGGCATGACCCATGGGTAAGTTTGGGGGAGGGCAACCTGACATTCCAAGCAGCAAAGAGACAACTCGTTTAGAAACATTTACTGGGGGAAAGAACACAGAGTGAGAAGGCCCTGCCCTCTCTAATCTAGCCCCCAGAGCGCTGAGTACCCTAAAGTTACTTAGCTCTTTTCTCTCTATTCTACCCAGTCAGAAGACACCAAAGCTACTCTACTGGTCTCTGTCTTCAAACTCCTCTCTGCTATAACATCCTCACACAGTTTCTTTGCTACTTTGTCCATTGTCATGTTTATCTCAGTCTCCTTCATTTGAC
>NW_017729030.1:66939480-66957496 GCF_001723915.1 Gavialis gangeticus
GGGTGAGGGGCCAAGCATAACTCGCAGGTGGGGTAGGGGGGCAGGTACAACCCACAGGGTTTTGCTGTGGTCTAGAAGTGTCTGATGGGGCCCATGGCAGGGCATGGAGGGATCAGGGGCTACTTTTATCTTCACAACCCCCTCTGGTGAACCTACACACCCATCCTTCCTGCCCCTCCCTGCACCAGGAGGTAACTTGCTCAGGTCCAGCAGCAGCTAACACTGATAAGAGTGGCTGCACCTGGAGCGACTTGTGGGATGGGGCTTGAGAGAGCTAGCGGGGCTGGGGGGGGCGGGGCAAAAAATAGTCAAGTGGGGGTGGGGTGTGTGAAAAGAGCAGCCCCCGAGCCATTTTGAGCCCAATTTAGCCTCCCAAATGTCTGTACTTACTCTGTTTGTGAATGTGGAGGAAGCTTTCAGACTGTAGAACACCTAGTGGCCTGCCTATGTTGGGGGAAATCATACACCAATAAGGATCTCACCAAGGCCTATTTCTGGACTCAAATTTGAACATGGTGACAAGACACAAGAAGAGGAAGAGGAAGATGAGAATGAAAATCCCTACAGTTTAGCTTCAAAGAGATAAATGAATGCGGACAAGTCATCTTCTGCCAGATGGGGGAGAGGGCTGGAGTGGAGAAGGGCTATTTTCTTAGCAAACTCCAGATGGCAGAAATTGTGAATGCTGTTATGTGAGAAGTTAGCATCAACAAGGAATCCAAGAATACTCACATTATGAAGTAGGCTGACTAATTGTACATATGTGCCTTTAAACAGGAAATCATAATCACAATCTTTCCTCTGTCCACCAGCATCATCTCTGCCTTGCTCCGATTCTGCTTTAACCAGCTGTTCCTCATCCACAAACTGATTTTGCCCAACTGTGAGATATCATGGTTGTAGAAGTATGATTGCATGAGCCTATAAAATGGGTAGAAATTTGTGTCAACTGCATATTGCTGGCACCTGAGTCCATGCCATCTGATCTCTCCACCTACTGGCTAGATATAGACGCTGAAAAAGACTGGAGAGGACACTGATCCTTGTGTCTCCACGAGGGAGGAAGGCGGTGGTAGAGAGGTGGTTTCCTACCACTAGCCATTAGATACATTCCTTCAATAAAGATCTGACTGACCCACATTAGCAGATAGTCTTGGAAGAGTATACTTATTTTAATTATTCTGGTTTTTTTTTTTATTTTCAATCCTAATAGATACTGATTTTTTTTAAAAATGTTTAGTCCTTAAAGCTACTAATAAAAGTCTCTTTAAAATATAAACATACAACAATAATATGTAATCATAAGACCCCTAGCATCAACTCCATTTTTTCATCTGATACATTATTCTCCTGAGTCCTGCACTGACAGCTTATCACATGACCTGCAACAAACCTAGAGACAGATTCTTTGCCAACCAGGAGAGAAAAACTTTTTCCAGGCCTTCCTTAATTACACATTTCTGAAGTCTGCCCACCTAGTACTGCATTTAAAACCATCATATTCCTTGTTTAAAAATACCCTAACATAAACAGAGATGCTGAGCACTGCACCTAGTCATAAAAAGTAGCAAACCACTGAATGTGTTTTTAAAATGTTACATCAAATTAAGATGAAGAAATGAACCATGAAAAATGAAAAACAATGAAAAATGAAAAATGTTCCTGCCCGGGGCAGGGGGTCGGACCTGATGATCTGTTTAGGTCCCTTCCGACCCTAAGCACTATGAAAGTGGGAGGCTGACAAGTATTAAAAATGGCTGTGAAAATTCTTTGTAAATACACAGTGCATATTCTTATTCAGCAAATCTAGCATACATTGACTTGTTAAGGAACCTGATGCTGCAGGAACCTGATCAGCTTCCGGTCACAGGCTTTATGGTGCTTTAACCAGTCACTGGCAGAGCGCTCGCACCTCCCTTATGTGTTGGCCCCAAGCCATGAATCTGTGCTGCACCTTTTGATTCCTCTCAGGTTGTCAGCTGAGACCTTGTAGTTCAACCAGCACTGGGGCGCAGTTTGTCTGGGATGCAGCCAAGCATTAAAACATTACTGCAGTTGAGTCACTGGCAAACACAGGTGACAGAATCTCCACCCACTTGCCTTGTCAGATAAGAGAGTAATGAGATTATGAGGAATCTAAAAAATATGGGTGATTTATTACATGAGATCCCGAGCTCTGTGAAGTCAGCAGGACTATTGCCATTGAGTTTCACAGGCTCCTGGAAATGGTTCACCCGTGTTGTGAACTGAGAGCAGTCGCTTCAGATATGTGGAGTCATCCTGATTCTCAGTTCACTTCTGATAACCAAGTATATCTGAGGCATTTTTTTCCCAGTTTCGCCCAAGGTTCCCATAAAGGCTGCTGGCTAGAGCTGCACCCATTTATAGCCAAAAGCGGATAAACAGCTAAGATGCTTGAGACACCATTCCACAGCAGACAGCAACTCACCCACACACATCTTATACCCTGTACCTCTTTCAGGTTTCTAGGACATTTTCCTCAACAACTGTGAAGAACCAGGCTACCAAATTTTGAAATGTTGGAAACGTACCAATGGCCAGATTTGAAAGGCATTTGGGCATCTAACACCCCTATACATCAATACCTAAATACTGGTATCTTTAATATTTGAGATTTAAGGCCCTGGGGTGAGATTGTTTAGGTCAGTGGTTATCAGCTGGGGTTCTACAGCACCCTGGGGTGCTGCGAGATCCCATTAAGTATGCTACACTGGCTGCCCCTAATGCGAGGAGGTAAAAGCTCTGCTCGCCAGTCCAGTGATACACACCTGGCCCAGCTACTCAGTGGTGCCTGCAGCTGGTCCTCTGGAGACTGCCACTGTTGCTGCTTTCTCTTTCCCTCCCTCCACTATCTGGTAGTACCTATGCTGGCTGCCCCCACACTCCTAGCAGTGCATAAGTGTGGGGTTAGATCTGTGCTTTGCAGTGTGGCTCTTGCAGCAGCAGTTGCCAGCCTGAGACCCTTCAGGAGCAGCCTTAGTGGGGTGAACTGCCCTTACCATCTCAGGTACAGAGTGGGGAAGAGGCAGATGGTGGACAGAGCACAGCAAGGTGAGGTCCTGCCCCCACTTGGCACCAGCTAGATCAGTGGTCTTGAACCTTTATAGCCTCATGGCACACATTGTCTGCTTTTCTGAAGTGAGGTTCTCGTTCAGTGGTTCTCATTTGGGGTTCCACAAAATTCAGACAAGTTATGGAGGGGTGTCTGGAGGCTAAAAAGGTTGAGAACTACTGGTTTAGCTACATCATCAACATGTTTCTCAACTTTCCTCTGACAAAGTCAACTTCTTTTGAACTTCTGCTGGATCAAAGCAAAATCCTTTCTATTACATATTCTTAGCATGTTTTTGCTTTGTTTTGCAAAGATTATAATAACTGTTCCTAACACCTTGTGATGTAAGGGTATACATTAACTCCATTAAATAGATGAGAGACCTGACGAGGTCATGTTTTCCTTCCCCCCACTCCCCCTGCTCAAGGCTGAATCCCTGCCTAACCAGCCCCAACAAGTGTTTATTAGTTTAGGGCTCCTGAACTAAGCAACCAAAAAAGTATTAATTTTTTTAAAAATTGCCTAACAGATTTGTCCAAGTCCTTGCAGAAAGTCACTGCTAGAGCCAATGTACTGCCTATATCTTCATCAAGAGAGCAATTCTTCCATGATTTTAAAGGATGCAAGTAAAATTTGGAACTGGGTTGATGTCGCAACAGTAAATGAATTGAAGCAGCATCAGCACTGACAACACAGTTGGTTTTCTTACCAGTATCAAAACCACTCGCTTAATCCATTGTATAGAGTATGCAATCCTTTGCACTTCCACAGAAAGTGTTAAGGATCAGTAAGCCACCAGCAATTAATGTAGCCACTTGGCAGAGCAGGAGGAGGGGAAAGGGGGAGAGGATGGAGGAGACTTTATCAAAGAGGAGCTCTGCTTGGCTCACTGAAGAGAAACAGTGGCGGTTAAGAAATTGTAGGATAATAGCTCTTTTGACTCGATGTTCAATTTTTGTTTTGGGATGTGATGGTGGTGGCTGGGGAGTAAAGGACATATGACAGGTCTGATGAACAAGTAGGCTTTGTACACTGAGTCTGTGGGGACACTGCAGCTGTTTCAGTATGCCTCTCCCTGCAGGGACAGGGGGCGGGAGGGTGTTGGAAGAACAGTCCACAAAAGACTGAGCAAAGGAGCACAACCAAAAATGCTTTTACTGACTGAAATACTAAATTTCGAATAAATAAACCAATGTCACCTAAGATGCTTGTTAGGGTCACGTGGTAACTCAGAAGCAGGGATCCTGTTTTCCCTGATTAAAAATTGCAAATTTCCTTAGAAAATATCAGAAATTCTCTGTTAAACCCCCCAAAATCTGTGATTAAAATGAAAGGCCCCTCACTCCCCCCCAAACCCTCCTAGCCCTGCTTATGCCCCTCATTCCCCCTATGCAGCCCCCTGGCCCTGCCTGTGTCTCTCACTCCCCCCAAAGTCCCCCCTGCCATGCTGGTGCCCCTTGCCGCCCACCTGCGCCCTGCAGTTCCAGGTCACACCTGCCAGGCTGTGGAGGCCCCAGGAGAGGGCAGCAGGGAGGGAGCCCAAGCCCACAGTGAGCAGCACACGCACACATCCCGCCATGTGCACAGACCTGGGGGGCACAGGTCCCCCCCTGCCCCCTCGGGAGTCCACATAGCATTAGGGAGCTGGCCCCAGAGACCTGCTCCCCAAGCTGCCTGCGGCCCTGTCTCACTCCCTCCCAGGCCTGAAGCTCCATGCACCACCCAGCTGGGCAGCAGCCCTAGCCCCGACCCCAGTCCCAACCCTGCCCAATTCCCTCCCTCCCAGCCCCTCAAAGCCCTGCTGGTGCCCCACAATCTCCCCCAGCTCCCCCAGTGCTGCTCGTGCCCCTCACTCCCCCCCCATTCCACTGGTGCTGCTTGCCCCTCACCCACAGCCTCTTGGCCCCTCCAGCTCTGCCAGAGGCGGCCACCAGTTGCCAGGGCTATGGGCCCCACTGCTGCCTGCCTGCTGTGGGCTTGGGCAGGCGGGGCTGGTTCCCCACCACTGCGCTACTCCCATGTGCCCCCCAGATCTGTGCATGGGGCAGCAGCTGTGGGCTTGGGCTCCCCACCCTGCTGCCCTCCCCTGGGGCCTCTGCAGCTCAGCGTGTGTGACCCAGCACTGCAAGAAACAGCAGGGCCACAAGGGGAAGCTTGTTGCCACTGCAAGGCCTGCGTTGCCCTGGCAAAGTGTCCCCTGCCCACGTGGCAGCAGCGAGGGGCACAACCATATGCTGCTGACCCTGCTGCTGCTGCGAGCGTGAGGTGGGGGAGGTCTTGTCAGGGTAGCACAAAGCTTGCAGCAGCAATGAGCTTCCCCATGTTCCCTGCAGTGCTGAGTCCCAACTGCCGAGACGTGGAGGCCCCAGGGGAGGAGGGCAGCAGGACTGGAGCCTGAGCCTGCAGTGGGCAGCCTACTCCTGACTCCACCCCACACAGGGAGTAGGGGAGCATGGGTCCTCCCTGTCTTCCCAGGAGTGTGCAGAGCAGCGGGGAGCTGGCGCCAGTCCCCGCCTCCTGCTGGGGCTCTGTGGCCATGCATTGCAGCCCTGGGCCTCAAGCCTCATGCACTGCCTGACTGGGCGGCAGCCCCAGCCCTGCCCTGCCCCTATGGGGGCCTCAATCCCCACCCTTCACTTACCTGTGAGAGCTGCTCTCCAGGCTGCCTGGCGATCATGTGCAAATACATGCACATGGCACCCCCTGCCTGCCTGCCCTCCTCCCACTCCCTCCTAGTTCTTAGCAGGCTGGAACTCTGCCAGCTGGCAGAGTGCACTTTGCAAAACTGTAAAATCCGCAGGTTTCTCTGTTAAAATGAGAAATCCGCATTTTCTTCCGGTAAAGGAGAAAACCTACATTTTCCCTCATCTTCCGTGGGAAACAGAAAACCCGGATCCCTGCCCAGAAGATGCTTCAGAGGCCAGGCCATCCTTGCTGTGCTCTTGCTGGTAGTTTTCCTCTTTGAAAGGAATTTACTATTTTAAAGCCCTTATCATTTTTGTTTGTTTTTTACTCGTGTTCTCCTCCAACACAGAACTTGGAAATAAATGCTGGACATGACAGCTACATTTGACTGCGTGGCTCCGTGGACCAGGTGCCTAGAATAAAATGTCGCCTTTTAAATGGCTGTACAATGCTGCTTTTGTCAGCAGTACAATGACAAAATTGACAATATTACTGTGATATCTAAACAAACAGTCACTGTCCTCCATGAGCAGCAGACCAGCATTTGCTACACTGTTGTTGTCATTTGGAAAATGGATATAATGGCCTGAGTGATCACAAGAATGATATCATTGGAGACCAAGTCCCTTGTACACCAATGGGAGAGAGTCCCATGGTGACAGTCAGAGTGCATTCTTCATAAAGTAGGGCTGGAAGGGACCTCCAGAGGACATCTAGTCCAACCTCCTGCCTGAGGCAGGACCATCCCTATCCAAACCATCCCATACAAACCAGAATCTAAACTGCACAAGACTACCCTCAACCCTGACCCAACACAGAGCTAACACTTTAATCTGCCACAGGTAAAGCAGGGGAACCACAGCAGTCAGTGCCCTACATCTATAAAATGTTGTCAACATACACTCAAGAGGTCCTGAGTAGAGGGTCATACCCCCTACTACATACGGTAAAATTCTTTTCTGTCCCCAAATATGGCAATTGGTCTGACCCTGAGCAGAGGGGCAAGACCCTCTAGCCAGGAACCTCAGCGGCATTGGCATATCCCAGTTGAAGTCCCCAGCTTTGGCTGTAGCCAACACCCAGTGCCTCTGGAAAGGCTTAAAAACACTTCCTTCACATCTCTGTGACATGGTGGGGGGAGAGGGTATGTTCCCTGGAGTGATATAAACTCCAGGAAGACTGGATAAAGCAGGGTTGATTAGATCAAATAGAGTTAATTAGATCAATTATGGAGAAGGAATGTGACCAAGTGCTGTTGAAAAAGGACTACTTGTCAGAGGGAGGGTAGCTCAGCTTCTAGTAGTTCAAGTGTAGATCTGCTCTTATTGAACTAGGTCCATGACACACTCCCAGCAGTTTCACTCAGCTTCCCCAACTATATGCCAAACACATCACATCACACATACAACAGCTCATATGTTGTTACTTGCAACAACTGAGGCGTGCTTGAGCAAGGCATGCTCGCAGTTCCAACTGGAAATCAATGGCAGCTGATAGGTGTTCAGTGCATCTGAAATTAGGTCCTAGCCATGGATTTAGGTGCCATTTCTCAGAACCCACCTCTGATATGTTGGTCTGTTTCTGCAGATCTACTGCAGGGGTGGGTAAAATACAACCCGTGGCCCAGATCCAGCCCACCAGGCCATTGTATCCAGCCTGTGGGGCCCTTAAAATTTTTTAAAATTAATATTTATCTGCTTCTGGCTGCCTGTCAAAGATGACAGGAGCCAGGGGCAATAGGACGCAAGGGAAGCTGGTGGCAGGACACAGCAACCCAGCAGCAAGGCCTACTGGGCACCACCCTCACCCCCCCAGCTTTGCCCCCCTGCCCCCAAAACCGGAAGCCTCTGCTAGGGACCCAGGGGTTAATCTCCCCTCCTTATGCTGGAGAGGGAAATTCAGAGAAGAGTGGGGGAGAGGCAGGGGAGGACCACGAGTGATTGCCCCAGTCCTCAGGGCTGGGCTGGATCCTGAGGTTGTGGCCATGCAGCCAGGAACCACAGAAAGTGGCAGCAGGCAGGGGGCAAGTGGGAGCAAGCAGGCACACGGAAGCACAGTGACAGGCAGCTGTGTGGGGCCCCCACCGGTGTCCTAGGGCCAGGGCCTGTGGAGACCCAGAGCGGGGCAGCAGGAGCACGGGGCTGGGATGGCAGAGGCTCTGTGGAGTCAGGCAGGACTACGCCAGGAGAGAGAGGACGGAGCTAGCCCAGCTCCATAGAGCCCCTGCTGGCCTGGACTCGCGTTCCTGCCTCCCTGCTCTGGGCCTCACCAGCACTGGCCCTGGGACTCTGGCACAGGCCCACTCAGCTGTCGCTGTGCTCCTGCATGCTTGCTGACTGCCACTTCTCCCCACACCTGTAGCTGCCATTTCCCCACTTTTCTGCCTGCCAGCTGCTCTGGCACCATGTGGCTCCTGGCTGCATTGCTGGACTGCAGCGTACCCCAGGGCCAGGAGTGGGAGGGGTGTGTGTGCATGAGTGTGTGATGAAAGAAAGAGAGAGGGGGAGAGAGAGACAGAGAAAGCAATGTGGGGGGACAGTGTGTGTGCACGCGCGCGTGTGTGTGTGTGTGACAGCAATGAGGGAGGGACAGAGTGTGCATGTGTACTTGTGTGTGAGCAATGGGGGAGGGACAGTGTTTGTGTGCATGTGTGTATGTGCAATGAGGGAGGGATAGTGTGTTTGTGCATGTGTGTGAGAGCAATGGAGGTGGGAGTGTGTGTGTGTGTAGTGCAAGTCCCACATGCACACCCCACAATACACATGCACTCACCCCCCTCACACTGCTATACACGCAGACCCCCATACTCCCTCACACACCCCAGCCACCCTCCCAACCCCCCATAAACCCCATACCCACCCACACCCCACATATCCACACACCCACATGCTTCCTTACCCCACACCCACACCCCCACACCTATTCACCTCCCAAAACATAAATAGTCACCCAAACCCACATCCCCCCACAAACCTATACTCACCCCCCACAATATACAAGAGTAAGACTTCATTTTAAGCTATTGTGTAATCACCTCTATGTACACTACACAAACACATGTAAATCAGGACAAAAAATATTTTCTGAAATCAAATTAATGAATGTTGTAGATGTCTAATTTTTAGAACATAATTTGGTATTTTTCTGGTTCCGAGATGGCAAAACCCCTTTCT
The DNA here is from genome assembly GCF_001723915.1 of Gavialis gangeticus. Lineage (NCBI taxonomy): Eukaryota > Metazoa > Chordata > Crocodylia > Gavialidae > Gavialis > Gavialis gangeticus. The sequence goes on from NW_017729030.1 coordinate 66,948,412, forward strand.
GAAAGGAGTACTTCTGGTGGCAAGGGGAGGGACTTCTGGTGGCAAAGGTCAGCAATTGGGGGCAGGGCTTCTGGTCAAAAGATAGTGACTGAGGGGCAGGGCACCCATCAAGAGGTGGGGCTACCCATGCGGCCCTTGACAGCTTGCACAAACTTGGTAAGAAGCCCTCCACCCAAAATAATTGCTTGCCTCTGAGCTAGACCCTGCACTAAGGCAAACAGGTACTAAGCTAGACAGCTTACTGGAGCCTGCCCTTATTCCACAAGATACTAGGCATATTGTGAGTTCTGATGATGATGTCGCACTATGATGTTTTTTGCTCTTTACACTACAAAAATAACATGAAGGTACCATTGCATTTACCAACATGCAAGGCCTGGTTGCATATAACTTACATAACTTGCTGCTCTGTCTCTTTCTAAATACAGACCAGAGTAAGTGCCACTAGAAGGTTTACAAACTATTTAAAGGAATACTACCCTGTTCCTATAAACTAACCTCATTCATAGGATGGAATGACACATCTTGCCAACAGGAATTGGCTGAAACTGCTGAATGAGAGCCAATGGCCACCCTATAGTAATAAAAGTTTGTTGACTGCTAATATAGGACAGATTCAGCAAACTGGTAACCCAGTGGTGTATTGAACTAATGGCCTTGCTTGATATTAGAGGACACCACATATCCTTTATGTGGTCCTGACCATTAGCGGTTATTGAAGATTTTCTAGTAATGCTTGCAAAAGATAACTTTAAACTCAGATGTCCTGGCTGACTATCACAGCTCAGGCAATTACCTTGTTTCTGTCTAACTGACCTCTTGCAGAAATATTCCTCTACTCTCTGCCAGGGGTGGCCACAGGTCAGGGAGGGACAGAGTGAAGTCACTTGGCCCAACTATGATCTCACAGCATAACTTAGTTTACTTTAGGTTTATTTCATGTGCATGAGGTTAAAAATTAGTCCCCCCATAAGTGTAGGGGTAATAGTTTGGAATGCACCAGCAGGAATGGAAAGCTACATCATTATTTGTTATTATCAATGAGTAACTTTGGCATTACACTGAAGAAATTTTCCTGCATAAAAAAGGTACAGGTATGTCTGTCTATGTTCATTTCACTGAATTACTTATAAGCAAATGAATAATGGGGACACTGTAGATCTTAACAAACTCACCCACTATAACTGCTGAATTAAAGGAATTTAAAAAAAAATGTCACCCATAGAGAACAGCATCTTAAAACTGTCTTTTCCCCCAAAGTTCAAAAGTAATAATAAAAAGGCCTTTGAATGTTGTGCCTCTCTCCTTCAGCTATATAATCCTCATGTCTAAGTTCTGGTATTTGATGGTACCTTTTCCACTCCATACATAATGCCCTCTTGTGTACAGTATTCTAAACTGCATTTTTGTTAATTGGGGAAAAAACAGGCTTGTGATGTTTAGGAGAATGCTGTGAGTAATAGGGTGACCAGGATATTTGTGACAAATTTTAGCATTTTCTCACATCCACACAGTGGTAGGTTTCTTTTCCTAAGTACGTGGGGAGGCAAGCTCCAACACGGAATGGTTTTACAGCTCTCTTAACTACCCAATATGTCAGACACATGTGTGCACACACCCAGCCATACACAGATTCTTGTACCCTCCTTGAACACCTACTTGTAAAGGTTTAGTTGCAAAAGCCTCATGGTGCAACTCAATAACAGTCCAGCTAGAAGCAGCCTGAGCTTTTCTGACATACTTGCTTGGGAAGCATTCACACAGACTGGTTGCAGATGTTAAAAAAAAAAAAAAGCAGTACTTTAAACTCAGCACGTTCCTGTCCCAGGCCCAGAAGAGGGAGTATGTTAGTTGGACCCAGCTCATCCAGCCTCTGTATAGATTGGGTGCTTTAGTGGGGCTTTTTTCAGTGCTTTTATCTAATAGTTGATTGAATTAGCTTCTGCTAAAAGCACCAAAAAGCCCCACTGAAGTGCCTGATCTATACAGATGCTGCAGAGCCACATCAAAATAGCATCTCAGTAAACACAGTCAAATGGGTCACTGGCTGGATGGCCACACCCAGAGAGTGGTGGTGGATGGGTTATTTTCTACCTGGAGGGATTTGGGCAGTGGGGTTCCGCAGGGCCTGGTCCTCGGGCCCACACTGTTCAACATCTTCATCAGTGACTTGGACGAGGGGGTAAAAAGAACCCTGTTCAAATTTGCGGATGACACTGAGATGTGGGGGGATGTGGGCACACTAGATGGGAGGAATAGGCTGCAATTGGACCTAGACAGGTTACAGGGGTGGGTGGATGAGAACAGGATCACTGACAAGTGCAAGATGATGCACCTGGGGAGGAAGAACCAGCAGCAGACCCACAGGCTGGGGAACTGAATTCTTGTCAGTGCAGACACAGTAAAGGATCTTGGAGTCATCATTGATGCCAAGATGAACATGGGCCGGCGGTGCGGAGGTGCAGTCAGGAAGGCCAACCGTACCTTGTCATGCATCCACAGATGCATCTCGAGCAGGTCCAAGGAGGTGATACTTCCCATCTATGTGGCACTGTTCAGGCCGCAGTTGGAGTACTGTGTCCAGTTTTGGGCGCCGCACTTCAGGAGGGATGTGAACATCATCGAGAGGGTCCAGAGGAGGGCCACTCACACGATTAGGGGGCGGCAGGGCAGGCCCTCTGAGGAGAGGCTATGACCCCTGAACCTGTTCAGCCTCCACAAGAGAAGGCTGAGGGGGGATCTAGTGGCCGTTTACAAACTAGTCAGAGGGGACCAGCAGGCACTGGGGGAGTCCCTGTTCTCTCGAGCACTATCAGGAGTGACCAGGAATAATGGTCACAAGCTGGCAGAGGGTAGATTCAGATTAGACATCAGGAGGCGCTACTTCACAGTCAGGGCGGCTAGGATCTGGAACCAACTTCCAAGGGAAGTGGTGCTGGCTCCTACCCTGGGGGTCTTTAAGACAAGGCTAGACGAACACCTTGCTGGGGTTGTTTGACCCCAGTACTTCTTCCTGCCAAGTCAGGGGGTCCGACTTGAAGATCTGTTCAGGTCCCAAACTATGAAACTATGCAACTGAACTCCAACTGGCTAATAGTATCAAGGAGAATAAAAAGTCCTTTTTCAGATATGTGGGGAGCCGGAGAAAAAGCAAGGGGAACATTGGACCCCCGCTAAACCAGACGGGATAATTGACAACCGACGCCCAGGAAAAAGCCAACCTACTAAATGGGTATTTTGCGTCGGTCTTTCATCAGTCCTATGGGACGCCCCTGCCCATTATGGGACAGGGAGGCCTGGGTGAGGGAGATTCCCTGCCCTCCATCAATGCTGACCTCATGAAGGAACACCTTGAGAGGCTGGACACCTTCAAGTCAACCGGCCTTGACAGGTTACATCCCAAGGTGCTCAAGGAGCTGGTGAGCATCATAGCCCAGCCCCTGGCATGGATCTTTGAGACCTCCTGGCACTCTGGTGTAGTGCCTGAAGACTGAAAGAAGGCCAATGTGGTGCCTATCTTCAAGAAAGGAAGGAAAGTGGATCCAGCAAACTATAGGCCCATCAGCCTGACTTCTATCCCGGGGAAGATCTTAGAAAAGTTTATTAAAGAGGCCATTTTTAACAGACTGGCTGATGCCAGCATCCTGAGGGATAGCCAGCACCATTTTCTTGCAGATAGGTCTTGCTTGACCAATCTCATTTCCTTCTACAACCAGGTGACCTATCACCTGGACAAGGGAGAAGAGAGACTGAGGTCATATATCTTGACTTCAAAAAAGCATTCAATCTTGTATCCCATGATCACCTCTTGGCGAAACTGGCCAGCTGTGGCCTTGGGTCCACCATGATCCCCTGGCTGGGGAATTGGCTCTGCAGTAGGACCTAGAGGGTAGTAATTGATGGAAGTCACTCATCATGGTGCCCTGTGACCAGTGGGGGTCCCCCAAGGCTCTGTCCTTGGACCCATATTGTTCAACATCTTCATTAATGATGTGGACATTGGAGTCAGGAGCGGACTGGCCAAGTTTGCCGATGGCACCAAACTTTGGGGCAAAGCATCCACACCAGAAGACAGGCAGGTGATCCAGGCTGACATGGACAGGCTCAGCAAATGGGCGGACAAGAACCTGATGGTGTTTAACACCGAAAAATGCAAGGTTCTCCACCTTGGGAAGAAAAACCTGCAGCATCCTTATGGGCTTAGCAGTGCTACGCTGGCTAGCACTATGGAAGAAAGAGACCTGGAGGTCATCATTGACCACAAGATGAACATGAGCCTGCAATGAGATGCTGCAGCTAGTAAAGCGAGCAAAACGCTGGCTTGCATCCACAGATGCTTCTCAAGCAAATCCCGGGACGTCATTCTTCCCTTGTACTCGGCCTTGGTAAGGCCACAGCTGGAGTACTGCATCCAGTTTTGGGCCCCACAATTCAAAAAGGATATGGAGAAGAGCCATGTGAATGATCAGAGGTCAGGAAAACAGACCTTATGACGACAGGCTGAGAGCCATGGGGCTCTTTAGCCTGGAAAAGTGCAGGCTCAGGGGTGATCTGATGGCCACCTATAAGTTTATCAGGGGTGACCACCAGTATGTGGGGGAACGTTTGTTCACCAGAGTGCCCCAAGGGATGATGAGGTCGAACGGTTATAAACTACTGCGAGACTGTTTCAGGCTGGACATAAGGAAGAATTTCTTTACTGTCTGAGCCCACCATTGGAGGTAGTTCAAGCACCTACATTGAACACCTTCAGGAGTAAACTGGATGCTTATCTTGCTGGGATCCTATGACCCCAGCTGACTTCCTGCCCCTGAGATGGGGGGCTGGACTCGATGATCTTCCAAGGTCCAATGTCTAGATCTTCCAACTCTAATGTCTATGAAATCTATGTTCCAAGCCAAATCAGCCAAATCAAGTCCAAATCTGTGGGACACCATTGAAATGGTCCTGGGGCAACTGCAGGCAGGCATCCTTTGTCTACAGACATGTGCCCTGCCAAGTTCTAGGGACTATGTGGATTTCAAGAGAAGGTGGCAAGACAGCCCCTCCTTCTGGGCTGGGGACAGTGAGGACTGGGCAGCGGGGGTTGTAGTGCTCCTGAAGGGAGACAGACTGCGGCCCCTGCAGCACAGCAAAATCATTGCAGGCAGGTTGCTGCAGGTCACCCTGGAAACAGAAGAAGGGACTTTCGAGGTCCTCAATGCATATGCACCAGCAAATAGGACAGTGAAACACGCCTTCCTCAAGAACATGACAGTAGTAGTGCCCAGTGGCTGTCCAGTGTTGACCATGGGTGACAAACTGCATCCTTGACATGGGTGACAAAATAAGTGGAGGTCAAATGAAAGGACCAGGCAGATCCTCCAAGCTGTTGCAACAGCTCATCTGCTAACACAGCCTGGCAGATACAGGCAAAGAGGCCACAGGTCCAGGAGGAAATTTCACCCAAGTATACCCCCTGGTGCAGTCCAAATCACACATAGATTTTGTCTTCCTCCCAAAAGGATGGAAGATAGCCAAGGCCAAATCCACACTGGTCTGTTTTTCAGACCACTGCCACTTAACAGTTAAAGCAGAAATGGGAGTGCAGCCCAAGAGAGGCAAGGGTGTGTGGAAACTGAATGCGACTCTGCTGGAAGAGGAGAAAAGACAGCAGAATACTACAGCCTCTAAAGTTCAAAGCACCCTCATGATCAGGAGTCTTCCTAACACTTGCATGGACAGTGTCATGGGACGGGGTCCTTAAGGATGGCTGTGATCTCCTAAGGCCCCTTGATGGTGTCAGTTTGGCCTGCTGGGCACCCTCAGTTCTCGCCCACCACATTTTTGATGGAAATGTGAAAATAGGGAGGCTGCCTTTAAGTCCTCTTGGACACGGTTTGATGGACTCTCTGACCCTGTGGGTTCCCAGACCCCTTGTGGGTCCCATTTTACAATGGGCATTTCAGGGCACCCTAGCCTTGTGGGCTATATGTGTGGCTCCAATCGCCCCTTTACCATGCCCCAAGCCTCGCAGATGGTACTGGTGTTGTCATGCCCAGGCCTCATTATAATTCGGCCTCTTGTCTTCACTGGACTCTCCGCAGCCCGTGTCTCTGCGCCCCTCGGTGCTGGGTTCTCTGCAGCCCGTGTCTCTGTGCCTCTTTGGCACCAGGGTCTGTGCTCCCAAATGCCATGCCCTCTCTGGTGCCAGGGTCCCCACATTGCCGTGGGCCCCCAGTGAGGCCTCCTCCTTCCCCAATAGTCTCCAGTCTTATAAAATATCAAACAAAACATAAGCTCTTGGGCTATAACATAACACAAGCTACATAAGGTGTGCTTGGCCCCTCTACATTACTCAGAGCAGACCCCAGGCCTCCTCCCTCCACTTATTCCAGGAGGGCTCCTTCTCCCTTGGCCGCCAGCAGAGAACTGCCTCCTACGCCCTATCCTGGGGCTTATATGGGCCAGGGCCCTGCCCCTTCCGGCCAGCTGACCAGGTACAGGTGCAGGCTAATTTCCTCATTAGGTGGTTGCCATGGCAACCTGCACCTGGGCTCCTATCTGGCTCTTTGGGCTCTTCCCAGGCAGTTTCTGGTTTTTTAGGAGCAGGCACCTAAGTGCCCTGCGACAGACAGCATAAAGAAGGTAATATATATATTGTATGCCTGTCCACTCTCAGACCCAACATTTTCAATAACGAAAAGATGGTACGAGATGAGGTTGGGCAGGGTTAGGAAATGAATGGGAACATGAATAAGGAGAAGTTGTTTTCTTCTAGAGCAGAACAAGGAACACTACCAGGCCCAAGGATACGATATGATGTTAATAGAGCTCTGGCTTCCCTCTGCTTCCTTACTAAGTTTCTAGTTTCCACCTTCCTTGCCATGGTGCTGCAGGTTTAGAACTCATACGCCGTATCTACATGAGACATGTTAATGCACATTAACCTAATTTAATGCACATTAAAAATGGTGAAATTGGGCTAAACGTGCCTAAATTTGATACCTGCAAATGCAGGTATCAAATTTAGGCACGATTAGTTAAACCACATTAATGTATGTGTAGACGTGACTCAGCACTAATTTTAGTGCCAGGTTTGCCCAGCCACTAGGGGCACACGGCAAGGCTGCAGGGACTTGGCACTAACTTCTGTGCCAAGTGCACTAACGTTAGTGCCAAAGCTCTGCACATGTAGACACCTGCCAAAAATCACTTAATGTGCACTAGCTTAATGCACTTTAAATTTAATCGCATTTAAATGTACATGTAGACACACCCATAACCTCATGGCCTAAACCAAGGCCAGACCCTGAAAGCCTGGCTTCACCATCTCATGCTGGCTTGGTATGCACCCCAGCATTCAAGGCTCCAACTCATCTTCCTCTTTTGATGATCACAGCTCATAGTATTAACCCGCATCCCCTTTGAACTTCCCTGCCACATATTTTAATTTTCACAGACCTGTATTTTGCATATTGGCGTAAGCTTCTATTCCACCCAGGAGAGCACCCGCATGCCAGAAGACTCTCCCTATGCCTGAAGAAGGGTCCTTGTGCCCAAAAGCTTGTAAGGAACAATTTTTCCAACTATTTAGTTGGTCTAATAAAAGATATCACATTTACCCAAAGAACCTTTTCTTCTTATGTACTTAGACCGACACAGCTATAACCAACACCCCCTAAATTTACTTGAAGCACTTAAAAGCCTTGTGGCATCCATGACAGATGAGGCTCTTTGGGTAGATGTGATATAATTTATTAGAACAACTAAACATGTTGGTCTAATAAAAGATCCCCTCATGGCATCCATGGGACTTAGGAGTTGCATCCACACTGCCACATCTGAGAGAGGAATCTGGTGTTTTGGCCTCAGGGCTGAGCATCCCCTGAACTACATGCGGTGAAAATGGGAAAACATCTGCTCTTACCAAGAGCTTAAAATAGGGGAGAAAGGCAGGCTGTCTGCTCCTGGGCTCAGAGTGTGAGCCGAGGGAAAGTGAGTCCCCATAAATGACACGTGGAGCTTGTCAAAGAGGTCAGAACCAAACCCAGATTTCTCCAGTCCCAATCAGGCACTGTATAGTGATGGGGGAAGGCAGCACTAAAATAAGAGATAAATCCAGGAAAGAGGAAAAATAAGAGCTGTGAGGCAGGGAAAAATATTGGGTATAAATCACATGTCCCCATGGACTGGGCTCAGACAGAGCCAGCCCCATGGCAGTCAGCTACATGCCTCCCAGCAGATGGTGAAAACACCCAGCTGTGCCAGACATGCTCTCTCAGCTATGGCCTTCAGGACCACTTACTGCCCTATAGAAAACCTCCCCTTGTAACTGGGCAAACCCTATCTATATGGCTGTTCTTTCCCATTTCCTCATGTTCAGGACACGGTCAGCCAATTAAAGCTGTTCTGTGTCCTAGAGTTGCTAGTACTTTGCTGCTGAGCTGGCATGGTTGCAACTTCTGAGCTCAGAGCTGGCTGGGAAACAGTCTCTCTACTCCAGGTCAGATCACATATGCCAGAGAGCTGCCATGAGAAAGGGGAGGGGTGTTATTTGCTTTCCTAAAGATGGCAGTGATGTGGAAAAAAAAGGTGCTGGGAGATTAGCTAGAGATTGCAAGGGACACAAGGTACATGGTTGAAAGCTGAGGGGAGAGAGGCTGAAAGTGGGGAAGTTCTCCTGTCCTGACCAGCAGACCATTGCTTCCTTAATTTGTAATTTCACTCCCCAGCAAATCTGGTATTTAGCTCTGTACTAAACCACTCTGCTGCTCACTCTGTCACCCATTCCACTCCCATCACCCCTACTCCAACCTGCATCTTTCCCTCCCTTCCCATCTGCATACATTTGCATAAATTTGAGTGCTGGCTGTCCGGAGGTGTGCTGAGGGTATCTTGCAGATGGGAAGGGAGGGAAAGATGCAGGTTGGAGTAGGGGTGATGGGAGTGGAATGGGTGACAGAGTGAGCAGCAGAGTGGTTTAGTACAGAGCTAAATACCAGATTTGCTGGGGAGTGAAATTACAAATTAAGGAAGCAATGGTCTGCTGGTCAGGACAGGAGAACTTCCCCACTTTCAGCCTCTCTCCCCTCAGCTTTCAACC
>NW_017729030.1:66962496-66963740 GCF_001723915.1 Gavialis gangeticus
TGCAAGATACCCTCAGCACACCTCCGGACAGCCAGCACTCAAATTTATGCAAATGTATGCAGATAGACCCAATTCCTCAGACAAATACATGCCCTGAGCTTTGGAACCATGTTCACAAATGTGCCTGCAGTTACTTTGCATCCCAGCTGGAAAAGGGATCTGATGAAATGAGGTAGATAGAGTACATGGAGAGTAACACACTGTGATATAGCCCCCGTCACAGTGGAAAGCAAGTGTGGCCCTTTACACTGCTGCATGTGGGTATCTCTTGTTAAATTTTGAATATCTGAGGCCACATAGCAGTCAAGTTGGAGATGGGATTAGCTGACTAATTTAGCAAAAGAAACAATCAGTTGTAGTCAGCTGCTTTTAACCTCCAGTCCATGTGGGGCTGGATGTGGAGAAACATCACCCCTTCACCACAAGTTCTTCACTTGACATGTGGCATGGCTGCATGGCACACCTGTGGCTGCCATGCTGCCTACAAAGAAATGGTGCAGCCTGTTCCCCATGCAGCTTGCTACAGGCAGCCATAGCAAAAGGAAGATGCCTGCAGTAAATACCCAAGAGCACCACTGCTTGCAGGAGTCTAACGATCACAGCAAACAGCCAAAATGGCCAGAAAGCCAATCCCGTAGACAGGGTGAAAAACACAGGGAAAAGCAGAAACTGGTGCAGAAAGCTGGCAATCCAAAAAAGAGATGAGTTAAGCTGGTGGTAAAACCACCACTGGTCAGAATGTTTTTGGCACTGTGATTTCTATTTGAAATCTCTGGATTTATCTTGTGAATCGTGCGTAGGTGGTTGCACACCTACTAGTGCTATTATTACGTTCCACTCTGCAAAACCCTTAAAAGAATCTCCCTGCTTGAAAATCTAGACTGTAAGAAATCTACAGGCCTAGACTGTAACCAGCAACATTTCATAACCCTTAAGAAGCTTTTAAAATTAAATGTTGCTAGACCAGTGATTCTCCATGGTTTGCAACAGCATATTGGGTGCTGTGAGATCCTTTGAAGAGTGCCACAGGATGCTGCATAAGTCTGCAGGCAAGTCAGCAGGTCCAGGGGCTGATTTCACTTCCTCAGGAAAGGACCTGCAGACAGAAGTGCAGTTCCCAGCTGTAACTCAGAAGGATTTCTGCAAAGCGTTCTGAGTTATAACCATACCCCAGACCAAAGCAAAGTTCACTGTCGGTTCTAGTGGGAGGGGAATCTAGCTGGGGCTGGGAGCCTGCAGCCAGG
>NW_017729030.1:66963807-66965497 GCF_001723915.1 Gavialis gangeticus
CGGAAGGAGCTCATTCTTGGGGCTCCCCAGCTGGTGCTGAAGGGTAGGTTTGGGGGGCTCCAATACACCTACCTCACCCTCCAGAGGGGGCTGAAACCCCCCCAGACTAAACTCCCTCAGCTCCTTTTACCCACTCCTGTTCTGAAAACAGAGACAGGCTGGGAGCTCTGCGGACACAAGTTACAAAAGATGCTACTTTTTTAAATGTCTTTATCTGATACCTCATGCAATAAGGGGCCAGATTTTCACCCAATTGGCCATTTTTTAAGATGTCTGCAGTTGTGCACTTGTGTTTGGTGACAGCTTTCTGTGTCCAGATTGGACAAAAATTGTTACTTTTGTCTGCACCCCTGTGAAGAAACCCTTCTTCCCTCTTCCTTGAGCAGGAAAATCTAAAGCAGTGGTTCTCAAACTGTGGTACATGTGCCACAGTGGTACGCACACAACTTGTCAGAGGTACATGTTAACAGATTTATTATAATTACTTTATAAGACAAAAATTTGCTGATGGTACTTCAGGTTCAACTGAAAAATTTGCTGGTGTTACTTAAGGTCGTATCATTTTAAATTGGTGGTGTGCAATCTGTAAGTTTGGGAATCGCTGGTGTAAAGGATTTTGCAAGGTTGCTGTTCCCCTCTTGGTGACAGCAGGCTGCAAATGAGGGGCTAATATTGTCAGCTGAGCTCCTCCCAGGGTTCCACTGTTGGAGATAAATCTGCCATTCTCTTCTCTTTCAAGGCAGTCACTCCAGGTTTATATCACACATGTAACCAGCCCTTACAGAACTGCAGACAGCACCACATGGCAGCTTTTCTGAAGAGTACATAGAAACTACAGGCACTTTTACACGCACTCCAGGGTGGGGGTGATGCTTTAAATAGAGAGGCTCTGAAAGCTGCTCTAATTAAAGTGCTACTGCATCTCCTGTATCAGTGTCCCTGTGCTTAAAAATGGCAGTGGGGGCACTTGAAGTAAAGCTCATTTGACAAGCTTTAGTTCAAGCACCCCTGCCGCCATTTTTAAGCATGGGGATGCTGATACACGAAATACAAGAGGCTGGCAATTGCCATCCTCCAACAGACTTGATTAATCAAGTCTGCTTGGATGCATTGGAATTCCAGTGCGTCAGAGCAGCCTCCGCGCTTGTGTATAGGCACCCTATGATCTTCATTAATCAGGATTAAGGAATTCATTTCTCTTTCATTAAGAGAGAAGAGTGGAAATAAAATTAGTTTCAAAAGGAACTTAAAGTAGTAGGAAGAGAAGAATTTGAAGGGTGAAAAATCTGGTACTGTAGAGGCTGGAGTAGCACGGGAGGAAGGGCCCAATGCGGAAGGTCAACAGGTTCTGTGCATAGGAAGCACTATTTGCTTTGGAGACTTTCGTTTGTTCCTTGCTACTGTTTCTGGTTTAAAGGAACCAGGCTATGTTTATCCTAACACCTGTTCAGACAGACCATGAGAAAAATTCTCACTAGCAATGAAGGCAGAAAGAACTCATTTGGATTTTGATTAATTTCTTTTTTAAGATGTGAGAAGCTGCTCTCACTGGCATGCAGATAAGCTGCCTGATAACTGGAAACTGTCCTTGCATCTGTGTAGTAGGGGTGTGCAAAGAGGGCCCTATCGGAATCCAAATTGAATTTGGCCTGAATCAGGGACAGTGATTTGATTCGTTGATTCAGGTCAC
>NW_017729030.1:66970497-66972386 GCF_001723915.1 Gavialis gangeticus
AGGGGTGTGCAAAGAGGGCCCTATCGGAATCCAAATTGAATTTGGCCTGAATCAGGGACAGTGATTTGATTCGTTGATTCAGGTCACTGTCCCGATTCGATCTGGCCAAATCCAAATCTGAAGATTTGATGGTGATTTAGAGAATCAGCAATTCAGACATAGACAAAACTTTCAAAGTTTTTCTACATACCTCAAGGTACCAGGCATGGCTGGTGATGGCTGCAATGCTGGGGCGCATGGAACGTCCCACAGGAGTGCAGGGGGCCCTCCAGGTGCTCAGCAGCAAACCAGGAAGTGGACTGGAGGTACTTCTGGTGCATTTCCAGGACTGCTGCTGAGCACTCTGGGGAGCCCTCCACACTTCTGTGGGACGCTCCATCAGCCCCAGCATCTCAGCATTGACAAGCCGCCTGGTACCCTGGGGTATGTAGAAAAAACATTTAAAGCTGTCTCTATGTCCGAATCGCCAAATCTTTCTGAATCGATTCGGAAGGCTCTGGTTTGATTCAGAGAGATTAAAGGGTCCTCTGATTCGGTTCGAATTTGGATATTTGGCCACCAAATCACGCTGAATCTCTTCCAAATTGAATCAGGGACCGAAAAGCTGTGCAGTTGGATTAATTAGCTTGGGAGTAGACTGGCTGGTCCTGTCATTCGACTGTGCTTATTAGACCACTTAAAGCAACACACAGATGTGGTTCCATTGGTTGCAGGCTGTGAGGCCAGCGTGCTTGGAACAACATAGTATACAAAGGTGCTGCTGTCAGATACCTTGAATTTACTGGGTAGACATGGCATCTACATTTCTGGTCTTCCACCAAAGTCAGTGGAATAAGCCTGGGACAAGCAAGATTGCAAAAAGGCACCGCCTACCAGTACATTATCCCTTGTGTCGTTCTTTACCACAATACAAAGCAGGCGTGAAATGCTGTAGTAACACTGGGTATTTGCACTCATTTCCCCTGGGTGCCAATGCACAGAATGTCAGGCAATGGCAACTTACCTTTGTTTACCCAAATTCCCTCCAGCTTATACTGGGGGCCTCTACCTACTTGGCCCACTGGTTGCAAAGCTAAGGTTCTGATCCTGCTGGCTTTTCTCACAGAAGGAAACTGAGCACAGTTTGGCTGTAGGGTCATGGAGGTTCGTGAAATACCTGGAGTGGAAATTTGGAAGGGTTTTATTCTAAATAAATACTTATGTACAAAACCAACAGTTTTGCGCAGCTCAGCTGTCCAGTTGCCCCATTCTTGCTCTGAATTACCTGTATTTGTAGAAGAAAGAGAAATTGTTTTGAACAAAATATGCATGGCCCTGTCCTCACTTGTTTGATCCTGCAAAGAAGGTGAAGGAGCAGTAGCTAGAAGGGGTACTAAAGTATTCAGAGGCAAGGGAAAAGGGAAAGGCAAGGACTTGTTCTATCCCTTTAAAATCTGCAAAATTTGGTTGTTTCAGATGTAGCTGTATACCACATCAAAGACTGGGAATGTGAAACTATGTGTAACCTAATTCCTTCCTGTCCCACTGAGTCAAACAGAACTAAGCAAAAGGTAGAAATGCAGAAGATTCCTGAGTGATTAATAATGGTGCAGGGAATATGGTGGTTAGACTTCTAAACAACAGCTTGTAATACTAAAGCTTGCAGCATGGAGAGAGAGAGATGCTGGCTGCCTCCCTCACACAGCTATTGGCACTTCCTCACAGCTGTTATGGTCTGTAATTACTCCTAATGCATGACAAAAACTTGTACATTCTCTCCTTTCACCCTCCAGAGTTGATACTGATGCCCAGCACTACACCCGTGAAGTAAGGTGCGTGCAGTTTTTTCTCAAGGATAGACTTACATGAAGTTTTAGGCACCTACAGCAGGATTTTGGCAGAACTGAGGT
>NW_017729030.1:66977386-66989274 GCF_001723915.1 Gavialis gangeticus
ATTGGCACTTCCTCACAGCTGTTATGGTCTGTAATTACTCCTAATGCATGACAAAAACTTGTACATTCTCTCCTTTCACCCTCCAGAGTTGATACTGATGCCCAGCACTACACCCGTGAAGTAAGGTGCGTGCAGTTTTTTCTCAAGGATAGACTTACATGAAGTTTTAGGCACCTACAGCAGGATTTTGGCAGAATTGAGGTCCAAAGTCACAATACAAGAAACCCTGCTCAGCTGTCCCCTAAGCCCGGAGGTGCATGAGCTCCAGATGTGTGTCTTTGTGGAGTTTAAAATACCTCAGGAACTTGGAGATCTGCTTCTGACCATGCACAAAACTGGCACAGTATTTTAACCAGTAGCTGCCAGATTTCTAATACAGAAGCTGTCCTTGAAGCTGCTCTGTAAAGACTCTCCATTCCTAGCTAAGTGCCCTTTCCTCTAAAGCAGGGGCTTTCAACCTTTTTCAGTAAGTGTACCCACGGTGGCTAGACATGGGGGGGGGAAGGTGGCAGCAGCCACATGCGAACTTCCCCGCACCCCAGCATCCGGCTGACTGGTTGGTGCCCATGCAGCCTGCAGAGGGATGCCCCTGCCCTCGCCCCTGCCCTGCTCCTGGGAGGTGGCGGTGCGGGGCACTCTGTCCCTGCCCACCCATGTGTACCCCTAGGGCCTTCCCAAGTACCCCTGGGGTTATGAGTACCCCTGGTTGACAACCCCTGCTCTAAAGCTACTAAGTCTTGCTTCATCTCCTTTGGCTCCAAGATTCTTGCATTCTTTGTTACCCCCTGAGTCAGCTTCAATAGCAGCAGCAGAGGGTGTTTCCACACAGCCTAATCTGAGGGGTTTGAACTATGGGTTTGAATCCACTCAGGTTGAGAAAGGCTAAATCCCAGATTTCCTACTTCCTGGCTGAATGCTCTAACCACTAGTTTATAGCAAAAAAAAGTGGATACCACCATCATCACTAATGCTTTAAAAGAAAATTGTGAACCCTGTTCCTTCCTCTGAAAGAATATAAGTACCTACCCACAAAGAGGGCTCTGGATTCTGAATGGGTGGAGTTGCTTTCCTGCAGCCCTGAGTTAAAGTATGTCTATACTGCCACACAGGCTTTCCCACAGGCCCACTCTCTAGCCCTAATTCACTGGCTCTCTACATTACAACTTCCTAGGGCCCCAGAAAAATAACCTGACAATCAGTTCTCAGGGGTGAAGTTTCCCCCAATCCTCAACTATCCTATATAGTGTGCAATACTCATGAAGACACTGCATTGCATAGCACAGGAAGACTGTTGCCAGTCCCCCTACCCTTCCAGTAATGAGAGCCAAGCACAGAAGGAAAGACAACTGGTGGATGGGTGTCATTCCTAAAAGAGCCCCACGTGTGTTCTTGTCTAGACAAGCCCTTCGAGGCATCTTTTCTTTCTTTCTTTGTTTTTTTTAAATATATTTTTCATGTTCCAGGCCAAATCAAATCCAAATCCAGGAGTCAGTCCAGAACCATAAGTGGCCATACAACCCACAAACATCCTCCACCCCCACCAGGGGCTTCAGATATTTATGAAGTCTTTTAACAGGCATCCTACGTGCAGGTCCAAGCCCAGAGGGTTGGGGTATGGATGCCCCCAAGTTTCACCTGCCCTCAGCCATATGAGCACAGGAGCAAGCTTGGGAGGAGCGTCCCATTTCCATGGAGTGGGCTGTAAGCCCCAACACCTCGGCGGGTACTAAACCACTCCAGAAGAACAGTTATTGCTGGGAATGCTTAAGGAAAACTGCTTTCACAGACCCAGATACGTGGTGTTTCCCTTGCATCGCTCTGCTCTGTCTCTTATTTTGTGCTCCATGTTTACAGCAGCAAGGAAACATAGTCAGGCAGGGGCAATTTGTGGTGGGTAGTGGAGGGTGAGCCTCAGTCATCCCAAAATAGAGGTATAGACATCAGGCATCTGAGCTCTGGGTATAGGTGGTTTGGACACTCCCTATGGTTGGCATGTCCTGTTACCTTGCTGTAAGGGGCTTACCATTTGACAGCTTGCTGCAGGGGGCTTGCCACTTGACATGCATATGTTACTGGGCCTAGAATGAGCTCAAGTTCACCCCTGCTCTGAAGAATAACATGGTGAAATGCCATGTGGGGAATCTATCTACCCTCATCACAAGTCCACCCAAACAGAGTGACCATCTGGCTATTGTGGTTAAAGAACAGTTCCTATAGTCAACTGCACAAAGAGGAGGGATGTGGCCAGATTGCCCCTGACTGCCTTTGATTTCTCAACATAAATAAGCAGGTACCATTCACAGTTTGACTGATGGCCTGCAGCAGAAGTCTGGGGCAAGGATGCTGGATCCAGAGCCATGTCTTGACAAGGACTATCAACTGAGAAGGACCATGCATCTGGACAGGTTGCAGGGGTGGGCGGATGAGAATAGGATGGGATTCAATACTGACAAGTGCAAGGTGCTGCACCTAGGGAGAAAGAACCAACAGCACACCTACAGGCTGGGGAACTCCCTTCTTGCCGGCACAGAGGCAGAGAAGGATCTTGGAATCACTACTGATTCCAAGATGAACATGGGCCGCCAATATGAGGACGCGGTCAGTAAGGCTAACTGCACCTTGTCATGCATCCACAGATGCATCACGAGCAGGTCCAAGGAGGTGATCCTCCTCCTCTCCGTGGCACTGGTCAGACCGCAGTTGGAGTACTGCGTCCAGTTCTGGGTGCCGCACTTCAGGCGGGATGTGGACAGCATTGAGAGGGCCCAGAGGAGGGCCACTCGCACGATTAGGGGGCAGCAGGGCAGGCCCTCTGAGGAGAGGCTACGAGACCTGAACCTGTTCAGCCTCCACAAGAGAAGGCTGAGAGGGGATCTGGTGGCCATCTACAAACTGGCCAAGGGGCACCAGCAGGCAATGGGAGAGTCCATGTTCCCTCAAGTACTACCGGGAGTAATGAGGAATAACGGCCATAAGTTGACTGAGAGTAGGTTCAGGCTAGACATCAGGAGGCACTACTTCACAGTCAGGGCAGCTAGGATCTGGAACCAACTTCCAAGGGAAGTGGTGCTCGCTCCTACCCTGGGGGTCTTCAAAAGGAGTCTAGACAATCACCTAGCTGGGGTTGTTTGACCCCAGCATCCTTTCCTGCCCATGGCAGGGAGTCGGACTTGATGATCTGCTCAGGTCCCTTCTGACCCTACCAACTATGAAACTATGTATGCCCTCCAGACACCTGCAGAATCCCTGTGCCTGCTTGGAGCTGCACACATCACTAGCATCCAGGCAGAAGACCTGATCCTGAGGTGGAGGCTGGTTGATGCTGCAGCATCTGCCCTGTTTCTCCTATCTGTTCCTGCCTTTGTCTGTACCCAGGCCGGCTCCTGCCAGGTTCTAATGTTTAGTCTCATTGTAGCTCCTGACATTTCCTTGTCCACCAGCCTGATATGATGGACTGTGTCTACTGAGACAGGATGCACTGCAAAAGCAGGATATACAGCTGCAAAGCACTCAGCAGGCACGGGGTGAGGCAGGGGAATTGCACTGATTTACCATAAGGTCTGCCTCCAGATGGGTGCCAGTCCCTTCTTTGGAGAAGGGAAAACACTTTGTCCCTAGATTAGCAAAAGCAGATTTCCCTTCCCTGCTGTCTTGTGAGTTGTCATCTTGGAGCCCCTGCATGGCTCTAAGACTCTCAGATGCCTAGTAAAGAGCATGCAGAAGGTCTAATTTTGTGTTGGAGAGCGATCTGTGAAAAACTAGGTATGGGTGGAGCAGAGAGGTGTTCAGTGCACCCACATGGCTAACATTACCATTCCAAAGGCAACAAGCTCCCTGGCCCCTGGCAGTTTAATAGAAGTGCAAAAGGCAGCTGAATTACTACATCTGTGTGTTGCTTAGATGGAAAATGATCATTTTCTGTAGTAACTAGATTTCCCCACCATGCTTCCATCCCTAAAGCATGTCTTCCTGTGACACTGCTGTTAACTCTTCTCAGCTCCTTCAGGAATGAGGGATAGAAGGGGAATCTCTCCAGCCTTATTCCTTTGAAAGCTGTAAATCCAAGGACAGCACTCCCTTTATGAGAAGGCTGATCCTGGAGACTCTACAAGATAGGGTGAATCTGACAACTGCCAGTATTGCTGGATCTTAGTCTTCCCCTGATAAGCCACTCCTTTCTGACAAGGAACAATAATGCTATTCCTTGTAATACCAAGAGTAATAGTAATATCCATGATGTAGTGAGCTAACCTGATAGGTTACTAATAAGCTGGGCCTGCATATAGAAACCTTAATAGCTTCAGTCCTGGAGGACCTTGACTTTCCTGCTCACAAAACCTAATTGAAGGCCGTGCAGGTTATTTAGCAGAGTTTGGAACAAACCTTCTTTTGAAGCAAAAACAAGATGTTGAGGCTTCTCATTTTCTTGCTGTAGATATGAAAGAACAGAGTGCAGAGATGGGTTGTAAAGAAGGTGACTGTAGGTATGTACTGTATGCACATTAGAGCAAAACCCTGTACCCTGTTGTAATGGGGCTGGGCCCTGTTACTGCAGGGAGAAGTGCATCTGAGCCGCCTCCAACCTGGGACAGTTGCTTCTTCTCAGAAGCTGGCACGGCAGGCACAGCCCCAGCAGCCAGCTCGGGCACTTGGGAACCTGGCCACCTGGGCTGAGCTGAAGTGCTTGCCCCTGGAGAAGAGGGGGAATAAGAGCAGCCTAGGGCAGCTGCTGGGGTCGCTTGGGGGTGAAAGACCAGCAGCACTAAGAGGGGTGCATGCACCCAGGTGATCTGGTCCCTGGACAGGGTCTCCCTTGCCTTACTAAGGCCCCAGGGCTAGCCCACCCCCAGGTGAGGGTGGCTGAGATACCTGGACCACAGCATAGAGCAACAACTGTGGTGACCCCTAGAGAACCAGCCCGAGGTAAGTGCAGCCTTTTACATTTCTTTTTTTTCCTTCTCCCATTTTGGTTCTAGACGCAGGGCCAGGGGGCCAGGGCCTGGGAATAATCCTGTAGCCAGAGGGGTGAGCCTCAGACCAGCTGCTCGGGGAGGCTAGGGACCTGGTCAGTGGATCCTTGGCCAACCTACTGCAGCTAGAGTAAAAAGGGGCAGGGCATGACGGGGTACTTGACCCAACATGCCCAGCAATGCCCCTGTGGAGTGGTGGGCATCTGCCCAACCCACTCCTGTGAAGACAGGGCCAAAAAGAGGGCCAACCTTCTTTTGCAGTCACAGCATGTTCTTGTTTGCACAGACTACATTGAAAGCATGTTGTTCACTGGTGCTGTACACATCAGAACGGAGAAAGGACCCAGTGCTAATGGGCTAGTAGGATCAAAGGAGGCTGGAGGCTATGCAGAAATGAATGAGGCTCCGGCCAACACACCAGTGCCGTGGAGCTGCAGAGTCTGGCTAGGCTCCCCACACCCACCGATTTCAAACCTACTGAAAGCAGAGCCACACGTTAATGTAGACAACCTTTCCCTGGTGAAAATGTGCTACCTAACTTCCTTGTGCCCTGATCTTCCCTTTTGCTATCAGCCTCTTCCAACAGCTGTATTTATTCACATTAACTTTTGCTGGTGCCAGAGGCTGGCTGGCCACCACAGATCATCATGTCTCTGTTCTACACAACATGTCTCCTACAGCCTAACATTATCTAAGTCCGCTGTCTCTCTGGGTATACAGTAAGGCCTGCTATATGCACAGGTTTCTCTGGGGGAATGGGAGCTGACCTTACCACAGGGCTTGGGAGTTAGTTTATTTACTGTTTGCTTTATGTTGATGTCAGTACCTACTACAAGCTGTGCTTTTACATAAAATGATCTATGTTTCTACAGAAGGGGCGGAGGTGCATGGTCTAAACCAAGGCAATACATTTCTAGAATGGGCTGGTATGGAGGCAGTGTATCACCCATTGGCCACTGCTACAGCACAGCATACAGGTCTCCTTGGGGCCCAGTGAAACACTGTGCAATCCATCCCTTCCATCAGAAGGGAGAAGAATGCTCCTGGATGTTGAGGGCAAGTGTTTGCTTGAACCATATCCCAAATAACTTGATGCCGTTGTTTTTTTTGTGTGAATTTCCTCCATGGATAGGCCTTCAATGAATGGCTAAGGAATATAAGAAGATAAAAATGGAGCTATTTGCTTCCTCCATATTCTGCCTCTTCTGAAACTGTTCTCTTCTCAAGGAATGGCTTGCCATTATCACTTCAGGATACATTTGGAAATGAAGTTTCCCATCTTGCAGAAAAAACCCCAAAAGTAAACTGAAGTGGGTTATCAAATGTGCCTGAGCAAAAGACAACTCTGCCTCCTCAAGCCCACTGGAGACTGATCAGGAAGAACATAATCAGCACCCCAAAACGTCTCTGCCTTTTCAGCTGCTGGCATAGCTTTCAGCGAGTGCAGAGAAGTATAGTACAGTTCTGTCATTCAAGTCCCAGGTTCTCCAGAGGCAATAATATTCAAAGGACCATTCATTTCCAGCCAGCCCCATAGGATGTCCTTCAGAAGTGTCTGATTCATGTTAGCTGGAGGACAGCATGGCAAAATTTTCAAAAACATAACATGTATAAGTGAGAGAGAACAGAGATTGTTTAAATCATGCTAACAGCGTCTTGCAGCTGCTTTGAAGGTAGATTCTTTTTAACATTGCATGAAGCCTTCAAAAAGAATATTTGGGATTTATTTTTAGCACCATGTGATACTAGTAAGGAAGAAGTCTTTAGAAACACTTCTTTTAGTTACTGGCAGGGAAACACATTTACGGTCATCTCAGCTCCCTGCTATCTCCCAGGTCCAGAAAGCATCCACAGGAAGGACTGGAAGAACAAAGTCATGGGACCATTTTATCTTTTGGTTCCTGTTCCTTCTCAGAGTTGTCGATAGAATACAGGCTGCTGTCACTGGGATAGCATAGCCAGTGGGACTCTGTCACAGGATGATCTGGCCCTTTAAAGAGACTGGGGTTAATCAGTAGAACTGGTTGGGAATTTTCCCATAAGACATGGTTTCATTGGAAAAGATTGATTTTTATCAAATTTGAAATGTTTTATGTAAGCATGTTGGATTTGACTCACTTTCAAGGGACTTCACACTGGGTCTTCTGGTAGACATCTTGTCCACAGGTACCCGAGAGAGTTGTCAAAGGGGCCAAACTTCCAGGCTCTATGGCTCCTTCAACAGCAACCCAAGAAGGCCAAGTGGGATGTGTATTGTGAGCCCTGTGTCAATCAAGCAGATCCTGCAAGTAGTGGTGGTAGCAGGAGAGTGCCAGCAAAGGGAATCTGACTGCCACAAAGCTGTCTCACAAGCTGACACAAAACTGGGAAGGATTGCAGACACACTGGAGAATAGGAGTGCAATTCAGAAGAATCTTGATAGATTGGAAAGCTGAGCTAGAGCCAACAGCATGAAGGTTCAATGCGTATAAATGCTAGGTGCTACATCTCAGGAAGAATAATCAAAACCAAAAATACAAAATGGCTGGATGAGGAGCAGTGTAGAGAAGTATTTCAGCCTTGTTGGATCATAGACTCAATGAGTCTGTAGTGTGATGCAGCTTCCCAAAGGCAAATACTGTTTTGAGCTGTATCAATAGGAGCATTAGGTGCCAGACATGGGAGTGGATAGTGCCTCTACTCAGCACTGGTTAGGCATCATATACAGCATTCCATGACATTTTGGGCTTCACATTTTTTAAAGGACTTGGAGAAGTTAGAGGTCCAGAGGCAGGCAACAAAAGTGGTTAAGGCCTTGGAAGACAAGCCATATATAGAGAGTTTGAAAGAAACAGGCCTAATCAGCTTGTGGAAGAAGGCAAATAAGAGGACACTGTGGCAGTTTTCAAATATCTGAAGATCTACCATAAAGGAGAACATTTTTCCCATTGCTGCAGAGAACAGGACACATACTGATGGCTTGCAACAAGGTTAGATCTGATATCAGGAAAAACTTAGTCACTGTTAGAGCAGTGAGGCAATGGAAAAGAATGAACCGCCTAAGGAAGTTGTGGACTCCCCATTGCTGAAAGCTGTTAACAAAAGGTTGAATAAGCATTAGTCAGATATGCTGCAGGAATAACTATGCCTGGAGTGCTCTGTCAAGAGCAACAGTTGGAAGCCTAGGAGCCTCCTGTCCTACACGCAGATTCACAAACCTACACACATGTATTGCTGGGAAGTAATGGGAAGAGCTCTGCAACCTACAGCAGGTAGATACTAGAAACGACCGTGCTCAGCAGCAGGAGAATGAAGCAGATCCCCACAACTGACTTAGGTTTATAAAGGGGATACAGAAAGAGGAATTCTAGCTGCCTAGTTGGAGTTTGTGATATGTTGAGTTATGCTTCTGGCTCCAGGTTGAAGAGCAGAACAGAGAGCGTTTGGCTATTTCCCCCCATAATTCTGGATTTTATTGTCTGTCTCATGGAGCTGGGAAGGAATTTTTCCTCTCCCTGTTGCTATTGGTGTCAGGTGTTTTTCCCCACCTTCCTCTGAAGCACTGGGTGCTGGCTGGGGATTTTGACTTGGGCGTGCCGGTGCTCCTGTTGGGACGAAGACCAAAAAGACTCCTGGTTAGAGGGTCTTGTCCTTCCATTCAAGTCGAACAAATCACCATATTTGGGATCAGGGAGGAAGTTTACCCATAGTCAGATTGGTATTGACCAGGGGTGCTCAACCTCTGGCCCTGAAGGACAAAAGTAGCCCATGGAGCCATTGCACATGGTCTGCAGGGGTCCTCACAGGTCAGGAAGTTTGGGGGCGGAGAAGCAGTGGTCATTAACATGGCCACCCCCCAACCAAATCCCAACTCCTGCATGCCCAGTTGAAACCAGGCTGGGTCACCTTCCCCCAGCAGGGATGAGTTGGAGCCAACCATGCCCCCTTCCCTCTGTGAGGCTAGGCCATGCTCCTATCCCCCATGAAGCTGGGCTATGCCCTCTTCTTCCTGTGGGGCCAGGTTGGAGCAGGGCCACACCCTTCCTCTCCCCCAAGAAGGAGCCATGCCCCCTTCACCTGCCCCGGCTGGCTCACATCCCCGTCCCATAATGGGACTGGATAAAGTCCCCTTCCTTTCTGTGGGCTGGGCTGCTCCATGCCCCCCTCTGCATGGCTAGATGGTGGCTGCCACGCTGGCCATATGTGCTGGATTGGAGCCACCATCCAGCCTCAGTCAAATCAGACACTGCCTATCCAGCCCACAGGGCAGTGGTGGCACATAGGGGGTGTGCAAATGGCCCCCTTGAGAGCACTGGTGCACCCCCTGATAGCAGCGTTCCTGGACAGGGGGGCAGGCGAGAGTGCTGGTGTTCCCCCTGAGTGCACTAGCTGGGTAGTACACCAGGAGAAGTGGTATCCCCACTGACCCAGAAGTGCCAGTGGCATGCTACTGCTAGTTGCGAGTCAGTGGGATCAACTGCAGGGACCCCCACCCCCTTTTAAAAGCTTTATGAACAACCCTTGTATGCAACTACCAGGTGCAATGTCCGAAACACCAGGAACTTTTTACCATGTCACTTTTAAGGCAGTGGAGGCGATAGCACTGTCAAAATTCTGGTGCTGCTTACAGGAGTAATTGCTGAAAATGTGCCCAAGAGATTCAACAACAAGAAGCATGCTCTTCCCCCTGCCACAAACACCAAGAAAAGCAAAAAGCCCCACCATCCAAGATCCTTCTGCACAGTGCTGGCACTTGACCAGGTCTCATCCATTCTATATTTATACTTTTGGACCTTCTCCAGGATTTGCCAGATGTGTAGATGGTGCAGCTAGCGATGCAACAGTGAGCAATAGGTTAGTTGACCAACACCTGTCTCCCCTTGGGAAGCCCCAGTGGCTCTAGGCAAAAGAGTGGCTAAGGGTGGGGTAGTGGAACCCCCTGGGTGAAGGAAATGTACCCAGAAAGGCAGATGAGCCAGAATCCTGATGGCTAATGGTACCAATGCTACTGGAACTGCACCCGTTCAGAAAAGGCGCAGTTGCTGATGCAATAAGGCAGCCACTTCTTTCAACTCCAAGCAGTGTTCTGGCTAGAAGCTGCAGTAGACCTGTATCATTTGTCTTAACCTTCATTTTGCCATTGGAATGCTATAGTCCATATTGAGAGGAAAGGTGGAGGGTCCATGGCAACCCTTTTCTTCTTCATTTTGCCTAGGCATACACAACAATCTATGCTTGATGGTTGCTCATCCTGCTGGTGAAGGACCCAGATGTTTGGCAGCAGCTCAGGTGTCCAAGCAGCCCTATTTAGAGGTGGCCTACTTGCCCCAATCTGGGGAAGGCCCTAGAAAAGTTAGGCTAAAAAGCTTCCTTCCAACTTCCTGACTCTTCTGTTCATCTGTGGACCAACACTTAACTACTCCAAAACAGCAAAAAGGCAAGTTTCCAACTGGAATGAGTCTGTGGCAGTGTACCTCTGGTGCCTGCCACTTTAAGGGCTGGAGTACGCAGCCAGCAGTTGCCTGAATAAGGTGGCCATTTTTAAACAAAGGTCAGCCAGGCAGAGACAGCAATTAGCTGCTTGCAACAAAAGGAGCAGCACCATCTGGCTCCCTTGTGGCATGAAACATCCTGGACATCAGGGCAGCAGCTAGGGGGATGGCTTGGAAACTCCTGGTCCTGGGCATGACTGAAAACTGCACCCTGCCAGGGAAGGAAGACTTGGTGGGACTGCTGGTGGCACAACAGCCCCACTCAAATACCAAGACTGCTCACCTCTTCGGTGTAAGGTGGGTTGGGGCGCCTTAATAACCCCAGCCCCACAATGCTATGGGTAAGGGGGCCAGGCATGGCTATGGCCACCTGAACCTGCAGGGGTGAAAGACCTCAGAGGCCCCAGGGAAGGGATAGTTGTGTAGCCCAAGAGAAAGGGGGCGGTAGTGAAGGCTCTGACAGGGGTTGAGTAGGCTGAGGGTTGGCCTGAAGGGCAGCACATGGGCCAGCCCCCATGAAATAGAGTTGTAGAGTATGAGAATCCTGGTGAGGGGTGGAGTTAGCCCTCTGTTCGGTGAATCGATTTGCCACTACTCAGGTGAGGGTTGTGGAAGAGGCCTAAAAGACTACATGTCACCACCCAAGGCATTACTCAGATAAGCCTGATGGCCTACAGGGCCGCTCAAGGGAGCGGGGCAAAGTGAAGGGGGCACAGTATCATGCACCAAGCAAGAGAGGGTGGAGTGCAAGAGATCCCAGTGAGAAGGGGGCAGTATGAGTGAATGAGACCTGATGTAGGACTAAGTTGGCCCAGCTTTAGGCCAGGAACATAATGACATACTGGATGTCATCTGTGAGGAAGGGGCCATAGTGTAGGGGTGGTATATGCCCCCTGGCATTGGGGCATGTAATGGGCAGCCTCCTGCATTTACCACCAGTTCATTGTTACAGCAAAGCTGTGGCAGGTGAGACTGTGTGGACTGCCCCACAGACAGGTGGGCAGGCTGACTTGAGACTCAGCCCTGAGCTTGCCCTCTGTCAAAGTCATCGAGAATGTCCCCACAAGGAACAGACTCACTGTTTTCAGCAATTTCAGTGCCCGCCCATGTGGATAACGACTGGGTGTAATGGGAACACTTTATTGGCCAACACAGCACAGGTAACCTCAGTGAAAATGGTCGGTGTGTCTTTGAGCTCTGTGCCTTTTGTAAGCAGATTGTCTCAGCTCAACTCTTACCAGTTCACTTAGCTTTGATAGAGAACTTGATGCAAGAATTGGCAAACTTACCTTACTTGCCTGGCACAAGCTGTTAGATTGGACACCTTGTGTTCAGGTTTATCAGGCTTGTGTCCTCAGTACTCTCATTTATGCCTGTGAGAGCTGTGTTACATACTCCAAGCAGAAGTAGAGGTTGAACAGCTTCCACCTTTTGCCGTCTCAAAATT
>NW_017729030.1:66994274-67020223 GCF_001723915.1 Gavialis gangeticus
GAGAACTTGATGCAAGAATTGGCAAACTTACCTTACTTGCCTGGCACAAGCTGTTAGATTGGACACCTTGTGTTCAGGTTTATCAGGCTTGTGTCCTCAGTACTCTCATTTATGCCTGTGAGAGCTGTGTTACATACTCCAAGCAGAAGTAGAGGTTGAACAGCTTCCACCTTTTGCCGTCTCAAAAGTCCCAAGTGACTCCAATAATGAAAATTCTTGAGAGGACCCATCTATTGTCTATGCAGAGTACACTGTATGTTCACAGGCTTCCTAGCTGGGACATGTGGAATGCATGCCTCAAGACTGTCTAACAAGGCTGTGCTCCATGGCCAACTCAAGAGCCACCTGTGATGTAGTGGAAGGCCAAAATTCTGATACATCGACAGTGACAAGAGTCAAGCAAGGTCTCAAGAAATTTAGCACTCTCACTGAGAACTGGGAGAACCCTGCCCACAACTGCTTAGTCTGGAGAAGCCAGGTCAGAGCTGGTACAGTCACTGCAGAGAGCCAGAGAGCCCAGGCTGAGGCTGCAGGTGAGCCAGGAAGCAGAGTGTGCTTTAACCTCCATCTGATGAGTAAACCTGTAGCCACTGTGGGAAGGCTTGCTTCTCAAGTATTAGGTTCTTCTTCCCACACAACTGCCAGGCACCATTCACTGAGTTTGTTGCATTTCCTTCATCTTCCAAGATGTTCAATGGCCATAGGGATACTTCTGTAATGGTCTTGAACTTCTTCCAGTGGTCTATAGCCCAGCTTTCTGATTCATCGAGATTCTAAATTGCACTTTTGTCCTCCAATGTGATTGCAACCCTTCCCAGATTTTGTCTTACCTGCAAATTTGCTAGGAAGCCCACTATCCCAGCACCCAAATCACTAACAAGCATGTTGAAGAGTATAGAACCCAAGACAGACCCCTCTTGAAACATCCTGCCATTCTTACATGGATCCATTTATAATTACCCTTTGCTTGTTGCTGCTACACTCAACCAACTGCTATACCCTGTGCTGAGTTCTTCTGGAATAAGTGTTTGAGGCCCAGGAAGAGCAAAGTGGCAGACTCCCACTTCATCTTGCAGGCAATTGCTGGAGGAAAGAAGCCAGGCACCTTTCCTGGTCAGGATCTGGTAAGTGACCAAGCGTCCTGTGCCTGTGCACGTTATGCTTGCTGACTGATTGTTGAGGGATTGCCGACTACCAAGTGAGCGATTGCTACCTGGGCCTGACAGAAGCCCTAACAGAGGGGCTGCCTCCCAGGGGCCCATATCTGGGACATGGCAGAGAAGGTTCTTAAACTTGTCTAGCCCTCTGACCACTACATGAATGACACTACTTGGAGCAATCCTGGCTGGGTCATGAACAACTACAGGGCTGTGGGGGCTGGGCTTAGAGGGTTGGGGGCACAGGTAGTTTTCCCCTTTATCCTTCCGGTTACAGGCACAGGAGGGAGAGAGAGACATATTGAAGAAGTCAACAGAAGACTGCAGTGTTGGTGCCATTGTGAAGGCTTTGGCTTCTTCAAATCATAGTCCACACTTCAGAGAGGCAGTGGTTTGTTGGGAAGGGATGGCCTCCACCTGACTCTATGGGAAAGAAGCTCTTCTTGGCCAGGATAACTGACCTGCTTAACAGGGCTTTAAACCAAGATTGCTGAGGGGTGGGCAGACAAATTAGTAGTGCAAGCCCTGGAAGTGACAACCACAGAAAATCAGCAGGTCAGGTAACACAAAGGAACTCACTCCTGTCCCAGCCCAAGGACGGGACTCTAAGAGGAGAGGGAAGCCCAGGGCTTCTGATGGCAGGCTTAGCTGCCTGTACAAAAGTGCCAGGAGCATGGGGAACAAGACAGGAGGAACTGGCCCTTCTTCTAAGCAAGAGTGAAAATGATCTCATAAGGATAACAGACCTGGTGGGACTCCACCCAGGTATAGATGGCTATACCTTGTACAGGAGGGATTGTATTGCAAGGAAGGGCAGGAGGTGTAGCTCTGTGTAGGGAAGTGTAGTGTTTCTTCAAGCAGAGACTGGCACCCAAGGAGGAAGACTTGAGACCCTCTGGGTGAGAATACAGGGAGAATGTGGTAAAGGGGTAGACCTCCTAGCTAGGAGGAAGAGTTTGACCATGAATTTGCTAGGGAACTGGAAAGAGGCTGCATGCTCTTGATGCATGGTAGTTAGGGTGGTTGAAGCCACCCATGACATCTCATGGGAAGATCATTCAGCTAAATCTGACTGGTTGCAAAGCTTCACTTGCATTGAAGAGCTCTGTTTGATTCAGAAGTCTATGGGCTGACAAGAGGTAAGATGCTGTTGGATCTGGTACTAGCCAAAAGGGCTGATATAGTCAGTGACCTGAGGATTGAAGGGAAGCTTGGTGACAGTGATCACAAGTGGATCACTTTCTCTATCCATCACAAAGCTGGCAAATCAGTCAGCAATGCAGAAATCCTTGACTTTAGGAAACCCGACTTTCACAAGCTCATGAGGTGGGTTGTTGAGGCCCTGAGAGACCATGATCTGAGAGGGAGGAGTCCACAATTAGTGGACATGATTCTAAAATGCACCAGGGAAGTCCATTCAGGCCCAGAGGAAAGTTAGCAAGAAGGCTGGGAGACCCCCTTGGTTCAATAGGGAACTCATAGACCTCCCAAATCTGAAAAAAGAAGTTTCTAAGGGATGGAAGTTGGGAACTACCACTAAGGAGGATTATGCAGCACTGGCCCACACCTGTAGGGAGTGGTCCAGAAAAGCCAAGGCTGAAACCAAACTCAAATCAAGGACAATAAAAAGTCCTTTTTCTGATACATGGGAAGTCAGGAAAAAAAACAAAAACACCAAGGGCAACATCAGACCCTTGCTGAACCAAGTGGCGCAGTTGACAACTGACACCCAGGAGAAAGCTAATTTCCTCAACGATTACTTAGCATCAGTTTTCCACCAGCCCAAGGGGATCACCCTGCCTAACAGGATGCAGGACTACCAGGGTAAGGGAAATCATACACCTATAATTGGCAAAGATCTTGTGAGGGAGCGGCTTGAGAGGCTGGACATCCATAAGTCACCTGGCCCAGATGGAATGCACTCGAGTGCTAAGAGTTGGCTGACATCACAGCACAACCAATGGTGAGGATATCTGAGAACTCCTGGCACTCGGGGGAGGTTCCTGAAGATTGGAAGAGGGCCAATGTTGTGCCTATCTTTAAAAAATAAAAGAAAGGAAGATTCAGGGAACTACAGGCCAATCAGTTTGATCTCAATCCCTGGAAAAACCTTTGTGAGGGGAGGAGGGGGAACACAACACATCTCACCTCAAAGAAACCATCAACAATGGGCTAATGGAAGGCAACGTTCTGAGAGGGAGCGAGAGAGAGCCAATATGGTCTCGTTGTGGGTAGGTCTTGCCTGACCAACCTCATTTCCTTCTATGACCAGGTGATGCATGACTTGGACAAAGGAGAAGAGGTTGATGTCTATTTAGATTTCAGAAAAGCCTTTGACTTGGTCTCCCATGATATCTTTATGGTAAAATTGGGGAACTGCAGCCTTGACAACCTTAAGGTCTGATGGCTGGGGAATTGGGTCTGTGGTCAGACCCAGAGTGATAGCTGATGGAACCAAATCAACATGGAGCTTGGTGACCAGTGGTGTCTCTCGGGGTTCAGTACTCGGACCAGTACTCATTAATATGTTCATAAATCATCTAGGTGTCAGAAGCAGACTGGCCAAGTTTGTGGACAACACCAAATTATGGGGAAGTGCAGTCACTCTAGAGGATAAGCTGGCAATTCAGGCCGACTTGGACAGGCTTGCAAGGTGGGCAGATCAAAACCTAATATCATTCAACACTGAGAAATGCAAGGTGCTCCACCTCAGGAGCAAAAAAACCCAAACCCACACTTATAGGCTCATCAGTGCTACACTCACTAGCACCACAACTGAAAGAGACCTAGGGGCTCAGGGCTGACCACAAAAAACAAACGTGAGCTACCAGTGCAATGATTTGCTTTGCTAGCTGCAGCAAACTCTGGCTTATATTGGTAGATACATTTCAAGCAAGATGCAAGAAGTCATCCTCCTGCTTTACTCAGTTCTGGTGAGGCTGCAGCTGGAGTACTGCATCCAGTTCTGGGCTCCACACTTTAGAAATGATGTGGAGAAGCTTGAGAGAATCCAGGGAAGAGCCATGCACATGATTAGAGGTCAAGAGAGCAGACCTTATGAGGAGGGGCTGAGGGACATGGGACTCTTCAGCCTGGAGAAGAGAAGGCTCAGGGGTGACTTGGTGGCAGCCTATAAGGGGTGTGCATCAGGAACTGTGAGAATGTCTGTTCACCTGGGCAGCCTAAGGGAAGACAAAGTCTAACCATCAGAAGCTGCTGGAAGACTGTCTTAGACTGGATATAAGGAAAAACATTTTTACCGTCTGAGTCTTCAGAGTCTGGAATAGACCCCCCTGCCCAGAAGTGGTGCAAACACCTACTCTGGATATCTTTAATAATGCTTGGATGCTTATCTTGCTGGGGCAATCTGAACCCAGCTGACTTCCTAACCCTTGGGCAGGGGACTGAACCCAATGGTCTTGCAAGGTCCCGTCAAGCTCTAATATCTAAGAAAAGTGTATAAAATCTTTGCAGC
Source organism: Gavialis gangeticus (assembly GCF_001723915.1). Taxonomy (NCBI): domain Eukaryota; kingdom Metazoa; phylum Chordata; order Crocodylia; family Gavialidae; genus Gavialis; species Gavialis gangeticus. The sequence goes on from NW_017729030.1 coordinate 66,998,907, forward strand.
CCTCTACACAGATTTCTCTTCCTCAGGATGGATGCCTGTAGTAAAAGGGACTGCACAGTACTTTGTATAGTCATTTTCAAGGCTCTGGTACAATAGTATGAACAGCAGGCCAAACTTCGAACTAGGTAACTGATGTTTCAGGGAGCTACCACACTACAGGCAACTAACATCAATAAGCCCCTTTCTGTGTTGTTCTTGCAGCCAAGGGGCCACTTGTTTCTCAGTGGCTGTAGGTGGTGCAACAAGAGCCAGAAAGGAGCACCAAGCAGGGAAAGACCGTATTTCACCCCTGAAGCTTCAGCAGGATCTCCATTAAGAGCTGCTCTCCAATTTATTCTTGTAAAAGGCAGAGGCTTGCAACTTTAGGAAATGAGAGTCCACAACCCCTCTGGGTAGCCTGTTCCAATATTTTACTATCCTTCAGGTGAGAAACGTTTTCCTAATATCCAACCTAAAAATTCTCATGCTGTAACCTAAGACCATTGCTCCTTGTTTTGTCATCTGCCCCCACTGAGAACAGTCTAGCTCCATCCTCTTTCGAACCATCCTTCAGGTAATGGAAGGGTGCTATTAAATCCCCCCCTTAGTATTTTCTTCTTTAAACTGAATAAGCTCAGTCCCCTCAGCCTCTCCTCAGAAGTAACCATTTTCATTGCTCCATCCTGATCTCTCTCCAGTTTGTCCACACCCTTTTTGTAGTGGGAGGCCCAAAGCTGGACATGGGATTCCAGATGTAGCCTCACTAGTGCCAAATAAAGGGCAAGAATCACTTCCCTCAATCTGCTGGCAACGTTCCTACTAATGTGGCCCAGTATGCTTTTAGCCTTCTTGGCAACAAGGACACAGTGTTGGCTCATATTCAGCTTATTGTCCACTGCAACCCCCAGGTCCTTTTCTGTAGCGTTTCTGCTTAGCCAGTCAGTCCCCAGCCTGTGCCAGCACATGGGATTGTTCCATCTTAAGTGCAGGACTTTGCACTTGTCTTTTTTCAACCACATGAAGTTTTCTTGGAGTCCAGTCCTCCAATTTTTTTAAGTCTCTCTCAATCCTAGCCCTACCTTCCAGTGTATCTACTATTCCCCTAACTTGGGGTCATCTGCAAGCTTGCTGAGGGTGTACTCTATCCCATTTTCCTGGTGATGGATGAAGACATTGAACAATACTGGCCCCAATGGCACTCCATTTGATACATCCAGCCATTGACCACTACCCTCCAAGCCTGACAATCTAGCTAGTTTTCTATTCACCTTACAGTCCATACTTGCTTATCTTGATTGCAAGAACGTTGTGGGAAACCATATTGAACACCTTGCTTTAAAGAAAAGAATCAAGGAACATCATGTCCACTGCGCTCCCCATATCTACAGAGCCAGTCATATCATCATAGAAGGCAATCAGCTTGGTCAGCCATGACTTGCCCCTGGTGAATTCCTGCTGACTGTTCCGAATCATAATCACCTTCTCTTCTAGGTGCTTAAAAATGGATTCCTTGCAGACCTGCTCCATGATTTTTTCCAGGGACTGAGATGAGGTTGACCAGTCTGTTGTTCTCTGGATCCTCCTTCTCTTTCTTAAAGATGGGCACTATATTTACTCTTTTCCAAACATCCAGGACCTCTCCAGATCACCATGGGTGTCTGTAGATGTGCCAGGAGGCTGCTCCAACATGCTGCAATTACAGTGCGTCAGAGCAGACTCAATTACTTGTCTGCTGAAGCATGCTAATTAGCATGCTCCACCCAGCCTCCACATCTTGTGTATCTGTGTCCCCATGCTTCAAAGTGGTGGTGGTGGGGGGGCACCTTAACTAAAGCTTATTTGACAAGCTTTAATTAAAAAGCATTCCTGCTACCACTTTAAAGCACTCACAGCATCTTGTGTACCAGCATCCCCATTCTTCAGAGTGACTCTTGGAGCTGCTCTAATTAAAGCACCCCTCCTCCCCCACAACCCACAGCCCGAGAGCATGTGTAAAAATGCCCCACAAGTTTTAAAAGATAATGGCCAGCAGCTTTGCAATTACATCAGCCAACTCCCTCAGCACCCTTGGATGCAGCACATCTAGTCTCATGGACTTGGACACATCCAGTTTTTCTAAGTAGTCCCTAACCTGTTCTTTCACTACTGTTGGCTGCTCACCTCCTGAGACTATGCTGTCAGGTGCAGTAGTCTGGTAGCTGACCTTGCCTGTGAAGGCTGAGGTAAAACTCCTTCACAGTCAGGGTGTCCAGACTGTGGAATAAACTCCCTCCAGAGGTGGTGCAGTCACCTACCCTGGAGGTTTTCAAGAGAATACTGGACAGCCACCTCGCTGGGGTCACCTAACCCCAGTTGTCTTCCTGCCTAGAGCAGGGCGGCTGGACCCAGTGATCTGCAAGGTCCCTTTCAGCCCCTAACAACCTATAAATGTTTGTAAGAGGTGTTAAGCATTTCAGTTTTTTCTGCATTATCTATCACCAGGTTGTCTCCCCCATTCAGTAAGGGACCCAGACTTTCCTTGATCTTCCTCTTGCTACCTGACACACTTGTAGAAACCCTTCTTGTTACCCTTCACATCCATTGCTAGCTGCAACTCCAATAGTTCTTTGGTCTTCCCAGTATCACCTCTGCATGCCCAAGCACTACTTTTATATTCCTCCCTAGTTATTTGTCCAACTTTCTTCAGTGAGCTAAAATGCAAGAAAGCAAGCTTACAAGAAGTAGAGTTCACTATTAAGCCAAGCTGGTCTTCTGCCATTCTTGCTAGGCTTCCTGAGCACCAGGATAGTTTGTTCCTGCACACTCAGTAAGGCTTCTTTACAGTACAGCTAACTCTCCTAGACTCCTTTCCCCCGTCCCACTTCAGACTAGCTTCCCAGAGGATCCTGCCCATCAGTTCCCCTAGTGAATCAGTCTGCTTTTCTGAAGTCCGGGGTCCTTACCCTGCTTCCTTTCTTTTCTCAGGATCCTCATCTCAGTCATCTCATGGTCTCTACTGCCCAAGGTGCCATCTACTTCTATGCTCCCCACCAATTCTTCCCTGTGTGAGCAGCAGGTCAAGAAGAGCATGGCCCCTAGTTGGCCGCTCCAGTACTCGTACCGGGAAGTTGTCCCCACTCTCCAAAAAATTTCCTGGATTGCCTGTGCACTGTTGTATTGCCCTTCCAGCAAGTGTCAGGGTGACTGAAGTCCCCCGTGTGTCAGAACCAGGGCCTGTGATCAGCAAGCTTCTGTTAGCTGTCTGAAAAACACCTAACCTCACGGTATAATGAAGATACCCACTAAAGCATTACCCTTGTTGCTTTCCTCTACAACCCTAACCCAGAGATTTTTGACAGGTCTATTTCTAGTTTCACACTGGAGCTCTGAGCAGTCATACAGCACAACTCCTTCTCCCTTTCTCCCTTGCCTGCCTGCTCCCCACCACACCCTTTCACCAAGCTCACAGTGAAGGAAGGAGAGAAGGAGTTTCCAGGCAAACTCCCTAGTAAACTTCCCCTTGCTTGGGACTTTAGTTCAACAAGGGGTTTAAGTACTGGTCTAACTCCTGAGTTTTAGCAACTTACAAAAAATATGTAGGTTAGCTATTCTTAATTGAGAGAAAGCTTACCTTAAAGGCTCCCCTTCAAAAAGCAGAGCAGTAAACTGGCTATGTTCACCTGTTCCCACCTTGACTGGGGAGGATCCTTTCATACCCTGCTGGGCCTGGACCAGGTTCACCCCCTGGTTAGGGCTTTTGTCAGACACAGGCAGCAAAGCACCCAGCTAGTAGCACTCCCAGCACATGGCCAGACACAGCCCACCAAACAAACACTCAGCCAGCCAGACACACAGACAACCCACAGAAACTGCTGGCAAACCACTGTTTGAAGTCCATGTTCACACTCTCCCTCCTGGTGCAATTTCTCAAGTCTTTGGTAGCGATTTGCAAAATATACACATCTTTCTACTCTAATCTCATTAAGTCCAGCAATTATCATTGTGTTAACCAAACACTTTTTCATAGTTTTTTTCCCAGGATTTTTGCCCCCAATCTTTTATCCATTTCGTAAGGAGGCTGCCTTAAAATAAAAGCCAACATAAGGGGAAAAGCCAAAAAAGTCTTGAAATGGAAACTGTGCTGTGACTTTCTCACAATCTCCAAAAATTTACGGGGAGTGGCGGGGGGGATAGATCTGATAGTAGTGGGTCTTTAATCCAGTAGACAAAGCAGGAAGAGATCTAAGTTGGTAGAAGACATGCTTCTAAGTTTAAAGCAGTGGAAAGACTCCCCCACTGGAATGACTGTAGTGGATTCCCCACCACATGGAGGCCTGAAGACTGGATGCCTTTCTAGAAAGATTGGCACCAGCTCACCCAGAAGTGACTGTTTTGATCCAGGGATTCCCATGTGAATCTGTGGCCTGTTCTATGCAGCAAGCCAAAGTTAGCAGCCAGAATGGCTTCTTCTGGCTTAAACCAGAAAATGGATATATGCTGGGGGATTTCTGTCCTCATGTTTCACTTCTGGCAATAGGTGGCTTGGCTCCAAGGGTTGTAGAGTTAGACAATGAGTGGTCTGGCATTTGAAGGGCTGGAATCTGTTGTAATAAAGGGGCTCAGCAAGCCTAGGGCAAATGTGAATTCAAGTGGTGGAAAGTGGGTGAGAGTTCAAACAACTTGCAAAAACAAACAAAAAAGCTCTTAGCTACTAGTACCACCCAGACTGGGCCAAGCTCATGCTTACACCAATTAAGAATGAAATCACACAAATCAGTGCAGTAGAACTGGGGAGTCCAAAATTAAACCCAAATGAGGAATGGAATTAGTGGATGGGCTGTTTCAGATGCTGTGTCCTGTGGAGGTCTTTAAAAGGAAGAATTTTGAGGTTTAAACTGACAGGTAGGACACATTCCTGGGGAGAGGCTAGCAGACTGGTTTTGCCCTCCATATGTTGCTGTGACTTCCAGACCACAGCAGTGAAGCAGAGAAGTTAAGGGAGGGGCAGCTGATTGTTACTGCTGGACCAGGTGAATACATGCATGACCCTGCTCCATTTCCCTTTCCTTGTGTGTTTCTTTTTATCTCACCCTACTTTTTCCACCCCCCACCCTTCTTCTTCTTTCTCCTCCTTTCTCACTTTTTAACCTAATCCCAAAGACCAGCTGAACCAGATGGTGCTGGCGCAAGTCAGCTCTACCGAAACTTGGGCATGCCTGGGCCAGGGCAGCGGTGATCAAACCAAACTGATGATGTTCTACTGCAGACATGATCCATGGTCCAGAGCAATAGCAGTCATGGCCAACCCGGCAGCCCAAGTAGGCTGGTCTGTGACTTACCAGCTGACTTGCATTCTAAGATTAGCAATGCATTTCCTTCACCCAGTATTGGCTTAGTATGTTCTTCTCCTTCCCCTTTGTGTCTGTTTTGCCAAAGGCAGGAAGGTAACTACTGCGAAAAGTGATCTTGTTAAAGTGCACACCAGAACTAGCTCCTTCCACCCACCATGAATGAATGACATATGCCCCTAGCGGCTGGGGGTGGGGGTGGGGGGGTGGCATGGCAGTGGCGGGAGCACGGTGGAGGTCCCACAGATGCACCAGTGCTGTCAGCAGCAGGGGGTGGAGAGTGCTGACCAGGGGTTGGCAACCACCCACAGACACCGCCAGCAGCAGCCAGCAGGCATTGTGGACTGCCTGCAGACACCGCCTGTGTCGGCAGCAGGGTGGCAAGTGATGACTGGCCGCCACTGTTGGCAGTGCCGCTTTTTTGTAGGGGGTGCACATGCACCCCCTATGCATTGCCTCTGTCCCGCCCATCAACCCCATAAATGATGGTTTGGCAACAGGGATGTACAGATATCCTCTCTGAAAAAGAGTCTTTGACCATCTTTGATCAACTGTTTTATATAAAACACTCAATTTCTTTTTCCAAAGTGCTTTTGATTCTTTTCCTCCTTAGTGTACCTGTTCATTAAGTCCCCAAACTTTGGCATGAAGTTTTCTGATCAGTTTACTATGGGTATGAACAGGCTAAAGTCTTTGTGCTCGCCACACCTCACCACCCTAGGCAGTGTACAGAGACAGCTGTATTAAATACCCTTGACACTGGGTACCAATAGCTGTGCAGCTCAATGCTGTAACTCATGGCACTTCACAAAAAGTGCCACAAGTTATAGCAAGTCTGTACAGGTTTGCCCAGTCTTCACTGAAGTGGGGGCAGGTGGATTGGATTGCCTTTATCTGAACCCTTATTATAGTATGGTTAATTGGTTGTGCAACTGATCACTTAAAAAATGCTCTGCAACCACCGGCTTCTGCCAGGGCATGGCTGTATGTTGCTTTCAAGGGACTGACCACGTGATAAAATGTCACTTCTGTCAGCACCCTTCAAGTTCGTTTGGTCCACAGCAGGCTGCCCTCTTTTACGGTCCATTTAATTTACGACCATGAAAAGTGCCAGCATTCTGCTTTGGCAAGGTCCTTTCTCAACAACTATGTAGAGTCCTAAGGGACTGCACAGCATGCCAAGCCACTGGAGGGTCCAGCCCACTAGTTCTCATCCATGGAAACAGTACATGGGCAAAAGAGCCACAGACCTCAGTACCAGCAGTTGAGCTCAGGATAGTTGCACAGTGGAATGCTGATGACAGCCTTCTAGGAGCACAACGCATACAAACGTAGCCCAAAACAAACAGGCATTATAACAATCTGCAGGTTGGATCAGGAGTTCTAGAAGGCACAACTTGGAGAAGGATACTGTAGTGGGTTCAGGCATTTGCTCACTCATACAGTCTTTCAGATTCACTTAGTCTCTTCCCCAGTATTTTTACTCCCTCCCAAGTCAACTCCCTTCCAGCAGGAGTCAGCATAAGCAACTCAATCCATAAACCAAACACTTGTACCCCACAGGGGTCTTCTCCCAGACCTAAAGAAAGTCCTTAGGTGTGGTTTTGCTGCCACTTGCCCACTCTCTCCTTTTTTTCTTCAGCCAAAGGAATGGCTCACTTACAGTCTCTTTGCTGCACTCACAGTCCTCTAGGAGTAAGGCACTCCTGGCATGGTCCTCAGACTCCTCCAGGATCTGACCTACCAGCTTTCTCCACCACACCACACCCACTTGCATCCCTCCAGTTCACAGCTCACTACACTGTTTTTCCCTGACTAACTCTGGCTTTGCTTCCCCAGGAGCCCTTTTAGCTACCTGGATGACAGCTAGTTATCTGCTGCAGTTGGTTCTGTTCCCTAGGCAGCCTGTAATCAGGTTTTCCTGACTGCAGCTGGCCTAGTCCTCCTAGCAAGCCTGCAGTCAGTTGTTTGCTGGCTGCAGCCCCTGAAATCATGCAGGCTGCTACAAGACTACTGAAAATACACAGCCTGCACCAGTAAGCTTCCAGGATGCTTTGTGTACCAGGGTATGGGGGCAGTTGGCAGTAGCACTTAACATAGTGCACAACATGGCTTGAAGTAACAGCACTGAATGAAGTTCCAGTTGCTACAGTCTAAATGGAGTAACTTTTTATTGCACAAGGCTCTGGGAATGAAACAGGCACTAGGTTTAGGAGTTGGAGGTGGGGGGTTCCTTTATATAGCAGAATAAATGCAGTTTTCCCCATGCAGTGTATTAAAAGGGACTTAAATGAGGGGGAGCACTTCAATCAGGGGAAGCAGGTCTGAAGTCCAATAGCATACTAACTGATCTGGGGTTCAGGAGACCAGGGTTCTGTTTCCAGTTCTGCACTGACAGGCCAGGTGACAGCAGGCAAGTGATTTCTTCCCTTACGTCTCAGTATCCCAACGTGTAAAACAGGGAGCCTCTGTAGAAGAGTTGGGTGTGATTGTTAATACAATTTGGGACTAAACATACAGGATGTCTTCCTGCCTGACAGCTACATTCCAGCAACAGATCAAATCCCCTCTTTCCCCTCACAAAGGGCAGCTTCCTGGGTTACTTCAGGACAAACAGAAGAGGATAGTGCACCCTGAAGTTTTCTCTGTATAAGGGGAGATACCCTATACCTCAGCAACTGCTCTTGGCAACCAACTATTTAACCCTTTCTTCATACACCAGCCCTACAAACTACAAACCATATTCCTTGTGCTAACAATGGATCAAGCAAACACTTCATCAGAAGACAAACATTCCCCACCCCCCAGTACTGAATGGTTTGAGGCCCACCCATGCTCCAAGGCCCTGTTTACAAGGACTCAGGGGTGGGGGGGATTTAAGGACCTTGAACCTGGATATCTCACCAGGCAACTGAAAACATTAAAGCCCAAAGAATGAAGCTGAAACTGATAAGCAAGCACTGTGAAATGGCCTCTGTCCTGCTTCAGAGTACCCATGAGAGCAGAGCTTAGGACCTTCACACTCTCCATTTACCCACCTAACCTGGTAGATTAACACAAATATCCCCAAGTGAAATATTAAATGAAATCACATCACCCAGCTACAGGGTGCTGCCTGTCCCTGACTCCGTCATCCTGCAGCTGGCTCAGCTACATGACCTGGTGGGAATACTTATGCAGTCTGCTGGCTTCTAGGTGTGGTATGTGGATGAGATGCTGGGAGCAGGCTTCTGGGTTGGGTTCCCATACATCTGGGGAGATCATTATGCCCATGTATCCTGTATTGCTGGCCCACTGCATACCTTTCTCAAAAACAACCCTCAGTTATGGCCCCTGGTAGCAATGGTTAGAGCCCCCAAGCCTATCTATTCAGTTCCTACACTGGAGAACGACCTGCTTTCCCGCAGTGCCTCCTCTGTCCTCAGGAGAAACAAACTGTTGGATGAGATAAGCAACCCTTCTCTCTAGAATCTGTTTCTGTCCTGACCAGACTTTTGCCACTCCAGTGCCCTGGAAAAGAATAAAAAAATGCTGTTAGGAATATAATTTTTTTTCTTGATAAATGTCTTTTTTTTTTTTAAATGCAAAACCTCATTTTTTGGCAGGAAAGCTTTTTTGGGGGACAGAACGTTGACCGGCTATAGTAATATGAGTGGTTCAACAAAACCAGGAGGAGGTTTGCCTAGCTTATGAGGCAGTGTGGCCTAGGACATAGGGGGGAAGGCAAGAAAGTAGCAGATAAGAAAAGAGAAGTCAGTCAGGTCTGTTTGTTTTGTCTCTAGAGGCAGAGACATGGTTGGCCCTGCAAGCTAGAACGGGACTGTGGGAAACGCATTGTTTTGCTCATGTTAAAAAGAAAAAAAATCTTATGATTGTTTCATTTAGATACCCCTAAACTTTGGAAGAGGGACCTGAACTCTGGCGCTGATGTTACCGTGAGGGCTTTGGCTTCTTCAACCATGCCATGCTCCTCAGGCACTGTGGCCTGTTGGGAAGAGATGGCATCCACCTCACGCTGAAGGGGAAGAAGATTTTCTTGGCTAGAATGGTGGACCGCCTGGATAGGGCTTTAAACCAGGATCACTGTGGGACAGGCCAACAACTACTAGTACAACCAGCATATCGGGGTACAATAGGAAGCATGCTTTGACACTGGCCAAAGGGCAGGTTATTCCACAGCTCCAATAGCAGGCTTAGTTGCCTGCACACAAACACCTGGAGCATGGGAAACAAGCAGGAGGAACTGGCCCTTCTACTAGACAACAAGTAATATGATCTCATAGGGATTACGGAAACCTGGTGGGACTCCACCTATGATTCGACCACAGGTATAGAGGGATACACCCTATATAAGAAGGATCATGTTGGGAAAAAGGGTGGAGGAGTTGCTCTCTATGTGAAGGAACATTACATCTCCCTACAAGTGAAGACTGTAAACAAAGAAGGGCAACGTTGAGACCCTCTCGGTCAAGATACGGACAGTGACATACCATGGGTCTCTGGCATTTGGGGGCCAATGCTTGCATTTGCATCCCCTCCCCCATCCTTCTCGTAGCAATACTTAAAGTCACGTTGCGTGATAAGAGCTCTCAAGGGCCCAGCCACCCCCCTCTCCCCCGCCAGTGATGGGACTGAGTCAACATGGTAGAAAATGACCAGTGGCATCTGAACCTCAGGGTTCAGTACTCAGACCAGTGCTTTTCAACTTGTTCACTTATGATTTGAATTCAGGTACTAAAAGTGAACTGGCAAAGTTCATGAATGACGCCAAACTATGGGGGAGTGTAGTCACTCTTGAGGACAGGCTAGCAATACAGGCTGAACTGGACAGGCTTGCGAGGTGTGATGACCTCAACCTGATGACATTTAATATGGAAAAATGTAAAGCGCTCCATCTGGGGAAAAATAACCTGCAACATGCTTACAGGCTTGCCAACACCACATCTGAACAACACTCGGGTGTCATAATAGACCACAAAATAAACATGAGCCACCAATGCAATGCCATAGCTGGCAGAGCTAATCAAACATTGGCATGCACCTACCAAGGCATCTCAAGCAAGGCTAAGAATGTCATCATCCCGCTCTACTTGGCCTTGGTGAGACCACAGCTGGAGTACTGTGTCCAGTTCTGGGCCCCACACTTTAGGAGGCATGTGGAGAAGCTCGAGAGAATCCAAAGGAGGGCATGCGCATGATTAGAGGCCTAGAGAGCAGGTCATACAAGGAAAGGCTGAAGGACTTTGGACTATTCAGCTTGGAGAAGAGAAGACTCAGAGGGGAATTGGTGGCAGCCTATAAGTATATTAGGGCTGTAGATCAGGGCCTGGGCAAGCATCTGTTTACCAAGACCCCCCCAGGGGAGGACAAGAAACAATGGGCACAAAACTGATTGAAAATTGCTTCAGACTGGACATAAGGAAAAACTTCTTTACAAGTCGGTTGTCGAGGGTTTGGAACAGGCTCCCCGCAGAGGTGGTACAGTCACCCACCCTGGCAATCTTCAAAAAGTGGCTTGACACCCACCTTACTGGAGTCATTTGAGCTCAGAAGTCTTTCCTGCCCGAGTGCAGGGGGGCTGGACCCGATGATCTATAAGGTCCACTCCAGCCCCTAACATCTATGAAATTCTCTATGAAACCATTATTCTATGTTTCAGGTATTATTTACCAACACTGCATTCCTGCCTTTGCCATGGCAACCACATTAGACATAAATGGCTCAATGCCTTTTGCCCAGTTCCTTTGCCCAGTCTCTGCCTAGGCACCAGAGGTGACGGAGCCAGAAGGGCACTGACTAATGGTATCTTTCTTCTCCTACAGGCACTGGAGGGACTGTGTGGACCTGGTGTGGCTTAGAGTAGGCATGTGGTTCTCCATACTATGCCCTGGTTTCAACAGCTCCAAAGGTGCCATTAGGATGGGATTGCTTGGGTAGCCCATTCACTAGAAAGGAGGGATGTCATCCTCTGTTCTAGGGTGGGGAAGGATGAATGTGCCGCAAAGGGGAAGGCTGTTTACAACCTGCAGAAAACCTTTTGGCTGCGACAGGACTGGCTTTTTTCTGAAATTATGCAACATCCCAAAGAAAGTGAATCTTTAAAGGAATTTGCCTTGTGGGCAACTGTCAACAAAATCAGCAAGCTTGGGCAATCTCTCCTTCAAAAACACACACACACACACACACACACACACACACACACACACGAACGACTTGGGCACAGAAATATTAAAGTTCCAAGTTTCCCAGAGCTCTGTCCCATCTTCATCAAGCATCAGGTAGCCACGGTGCCCCCTGAACAGAGGAGAGTGAGGGCCCCATTGCCTTTCATGATGGGGAAGGCAAGGAGAGAACCTCTTAAGGGACAGGGACTACTGTAGGTGGGTGGATGGGTTGGGTCACCAAGAGGAGTGGGGTTCCTAAAATTTTCATACCATCTTTTGTCCAGAGGTACCAGGATGATGGCTGAGTTGGGGGTTCAGTGCAATGCCTTTTCCAACCCCCTGGTTCTGTGGAAGAACTTATGCTACATCTGACACATGGCTCCTGGGGTGGGAGGGAAAGCTGAATGAAGGCGAAAAGGTCAGAAGGTGAGCCTTCCTTCAAAAGTACCTCCAAAGTTCAGTTTGTCACCCTCCCTCCTGAATCTACATTTTGTTAGATTCTTTGGGTTGCAGGACAAATAGGTAAATCAACAAAAGCCTCTCCCACCTGCACACATTCCTGCTGCATGTTGGAGCACATTGACCAAGACAGGTTTATTGAACTGAGCTGTGGCTTCAAGTAAGATGGAATAAGATATCACAACATGACCAGACAGGGTCCTAAAAAGGGTCCATGAGACAGAAGGCTAAAATTCAAGTAATAGAAAATAAGGCTGGAAGGGACATCAGGAAACCATCTATTCCAACCAGGTTCAAGTAATCTAAAATCATAGGGAGCAGTGCGGAGTTCAGGCTGTGACTCCTGACCAGCCAGGTCTTGCATATATTATTATCAATGCATTTGGGAGGGCTTTATCTTGTGCTTCAGCCAATGATGTCAACTATCACTTCAAAGCCACTTAGGATCAGCTGAGATGTTATGGCCTCTCTCTGCAGCATGGATGATATTTCATTCAATTCAGGTGCCCACAAATTTAAAACAGTGCAGACAAAAGTTCAGCAAGGAGCCACAAAAAATGGTCTGGGCCTGGGAACATTACCAAACAGTGGTGACACGAAGAGGGTTCATCTATTTAGTTTATCCTAAAAAAAAGTTGTGTGTCACATGGGGCAGGTGTGACTGTGAACAAGTTAAAGGACGTGAGGCTCTAAGGGTGCTAACACAAGTGACATTTTGTCACACAATTGGCCCCCTGAAGCACTTTACAGCTGTGCCCTTACAGAAGTGCAGAGTTGCAGTGCACTTTAAAAGACCCAGTCCTGTAACAATCTGAACTGTCATTACATGAGGGTTCAGATGAAGGTACTGCAAAGTGGAGTGCCTTCATTAATATCTGTCAGCCTGCATTGGGAACAGGGCTGGGCTGTGGGGGTCTCCAATCCACCCACCCCACCTTCCAGTGGAGGCTGGGCAAACCTCAGAGGGAATTCCCTCCCCATCCTTCTCCTCCTCCCATTCTGAAGACCATGCTTAAATTGCAGCTCGATCCTCCAATCCCTGGGACCCAACAGCGAATGCGTATTGGGTCTGGGGGAATTGCTGTAACTCATGGTGCTTCCTGCGCCTGACTTGCACATATCTGTCAGCACCCTCAGTCACTCTGGTATTGATAGCTTAGACCTTAGGCTGTCCAAAACATGCTCCAGATTAGTCAGAAGCTAGGGGCCTGTTGTAAGAATCACATGGTGAAATCCTCTGGCCTGTATTATACAGCAGGTCCACCTTGACAGAATTTTCCAGCGTTAACGCCTACACCTCTGACAACCAGTTACGGTTGATCATGCTACAGTGCACAGGGCCACATCAGTGGAGCTTGATGGGGGTAACTGAAGACAAATCTGTCATGCCAATTACAGTAGGCTGGTGCATTGGGAGGATGACTGAATATATCAGTGGTGCCAAACATACAGCCTGCGGTTGGGATCTGGTCCATGCAGCTACTCTATCTGGTCCACTGGGCTACTGATAGGCTAGGAAATTTGGCCAGCAGGGATGTCCTGATGCAGAATTCAGGGTCCCCAGGCCCTGATGGACAGGACCCCCAGCAGCAGAAGGGTGAACCATTGTCACTGCTGCAGGAACTGGATGCTTGACCCATGTGGTTGTCCTACTATCTCTGCCATCAGCCCTGCTGCCCTGGGTCCCATGCTGGATCCAGCCCATAAGAAACCACAAGGTCTGCGCCCAGCCTGATGCTTGGAGTGAATTTGATACCCCTGGAAAAGATGAGAAAGACAAAGTGTTTTAGGATTGGGAATAGCCATCCTTTTTGTGCCATTTATCTCCTGGCAGAGCAGCAGTCAGCATGAACAAAGACAATTCCCACCCCATAGTATCCTGTCCCTGTATCCCAGAGGTGTCAAACATACACCCTGAGTGCCAGATCCAGACCACAGAGCCCTAGGATAAGTCCCATGGATTTAAGAGCAGCATGCAGAGCCAGTCTGGCACACAGGTTGGACCCAGTGCCATGGGTGCTACATGCAGCACAGGAAGTCAGTCTGGGGTGCATGCTGCAAGTGCCCACGTTGGGCCAGCCCCATGCGCTGGCTCTGGTGTAGGTGGACAGCATGGAAGGCCAGCACAGGACATGCCTTGTGTGATCTGGCCCACAGACTAGCCCAGCAGTGACCCTCTTCCAGCCTGTGGAGCCAGATGAGTTTGACACGCCTGCTGTATCCAAAAGAAAGTCTCTGTAAAGATGTCATGACTTTATGCAGATCTGTCACTTTTTTAGAGAGACTATTGTCATGCTAGGGCTGGAGATTCTCTGGCTAATCACTTCCCCTTCTTTCTTTGTTGGGAGTGCTGGCTTAGCTCAGTCTCCACCTACTCTTACAGAGGGTGAGCAAAAAATGACACACTTCTGGTCTCTCTGGTTTGAGACTGGGAGAATCTGTCCACTTGTTTCCATTAAATGCATGAGAACAAGCTTCTCAGTGGTTTTAGGCATTGCAATACTTTTAGGTTTTTTTGTGCACTGAATTTTGTTGGGTAGGACTGCGAAAACAGCCAACAAACTGGGAACCAGACAAAGGAGGCTGCTGGAATGCAAAGCTGGGGTGGGGATATATTTTTCATTCCCTAATAAAGCACTAAACTAACACTTCCTTGTCCCTACATGCAAACCTTTTAACAGAATGCTGAGGAGACGCTCTCTTGACAATGTTCCAGTCAAATATATTAGTCTATGCCCCAGATGTCTTCCAAGGTGAGCTCTCACTTAGCCCCAGTACTTGTCTCAGAATCGTCAATATTTTCAGGTATTTTTCAAAAATTAACTTTGCTAGTGAGGCAGAAATTTGCACCACACAAGGAGCAGTGCTGGTCATGTCTGATCCAGAGTTTAGGAGTTCCAACAGTAATGGACACCTGCCTTCATTCTTTGTGTCACAAAATACAGACTGAGAGGCTGCAGAGGGATCTGCATGTTTTTCCTCCTAACAAACCTATCTGCAACACTGAACAGTCAGGCTTACCAGAGCTGTCCACTCTCTTGAGGCATGAGCGAGGCTTCTGAGGAGTGATTTTCAGAGATCTCTTTGGATGAACTCACAGATTTGTAAGACAGAAGGGACCGTGATTAGCAAAGACTTTGTCATTTGCACTCTTGATGCTTCCTCTGCTCAATCCAGAGACAAATACCATATGAGGCCTGTCGTCAAAAAACTGGTTTCCTTTTTCTGCCTATCCCAATTCACACAAAGACATTCTTAGGGTGGGAGTGATGTTTTTCATCTTCTTGGGGCATCCTCCTACCCCATATGATCCAGCCATAACCCCCAGAAGCAGCTGGGGCAGCATACAGTCTTCACACCAATCACAGGTCAGGGAATAGGAAACACTAGAGGGAATAGGAATCACCAGTGCAGACAAGGACACCTGCCTAATTTGGCTTCTAAATCCATCTTTAGTGTTAACAGAAATGGTTCTGTTTTCAGAGATGCTGAGCTGTGGCAGTTCTTTCTAGAGGCAGATGGGTCTGGGTACTTTTTAGCACTCCCCCTCCACCCAGGTGCAGGGACATCCTGAATTACTTTTAGAAAATTTGCCTGAACTGAAAAAAAATCCACTCAGAGTGACAGTGAAATTCAAGAATGTACTGTTTTAAAAAAGGTTTGAGAAAACAGGTCAGAAAAATTAACTCTTGAATGCCTCAGACTTTATGTCACCATGTGTGATGCCAAAAAAGAGAGATGCTGCCCTTCAGCAGAGAAAAGGAACGTGGACCTCTCCATTAGAAGCAAGGGCCATGTGGTTTAAACAGCATCATCTGTAATTTGGCATCTGGTGACATATTCCTCTGACAAGAGGGTGCCACCTCTAAATGTGTGCTGGCAGCATGCCTAGTATGTGCACTGAATTTTACACTCCCAGGCTGTTTCTGTAGGGTGGAGGAAACATGATGAGTAAAGGCAAAATGAGCTATCTATTTAGTTTTGTTCTTAAAACACTTCCCTTATATATGGTTTCAGGCAATGAAATGCAAATTCTGTCTTCAGTACAATTTAGGAAAAAAAATCAGTAAAGTTTTTATTAGCCAGTGGGTATGAGTTGTGCCTGGGTCAACACACCCATAAATGCATGCATGGGAGAAGAAATATTTTCCAGTCTCAGAGAGACACTATTTTTAAAATTACCTTCACATAACTGGAGTTCCCCTTACCTACACTGGGGGCCTATTTGTTCTGACATGTGCACGTGTGTACGTGAGTGTGCACAGTTACATTATGCAATTCTGTTCTGCTAGACTAGGCTGGCCATCTGGGGCAAATAGCTGAAAAAGGATCTTCAACCCATAGGCCAGGGACAGACATTACACATAAACCAGTTTAAATGATTGGAAACTGGTTTAAACTTGTAACAGAACAGACATTCAGTGCACATAAACCAGTTTGAAAATGGCTGAAACCGGTTTGAGATAAACCTGGTTGAATGTAGGATCAGACTTAACTGATTTGGCTCAAACTGGTTTATGCAACGTCTGTCCCAGATGCCTTTGCCGGTTTGAGTTAAATCATAGACCCCCAGCATCCCAGCATGCTCTCTGGGCTTGGCTCTCTGCTCCAGCCCAGCCAGGCTGGCCCTGCCCCTCTGCTACCCAGCCAGGAGTCTGGCCAGAGCGGGGTTTAATTCCCCCTCCCTGTGCCACCGACAGGGACCCAAGCCGGGTCTGCCCGTGCTCTCCCATCACTGCTGCAGCAGGGGGCACCACAGCCCCTGAGGCAGGGAACAGAGCTAGTTCCCCCTCTACCCACTGGCAAAATAGGCCCCTGGCTGTCCCCTCTGCCAGCATCCAGAGAGAGGAGGAATAACCCTGTCCCTGCCCCCCCACCAGGGGCCCTGCCTGGCTGTGCGCTCTCCCCACCGCTGCGGCAGGAGGGGGCAGGGCCCTTACTGGGGGTGGCAGCCCCTATCAGACTGTGTGGGAGAGCAAGCCCCTTGCTCGCAGGGACGGGGTTATTCCTCCTCCCTCTGGCCTCTGGAGGAGGGGACAGCCCGGGGCCTATTCTGGGCAGAGAGCCACCCAGCTGCCAGTAGGGTAGAGAGGAAACTAACTCTGTTCCCTGACCCCTGCTGCAGCAACGAGGTGGGGAGTGCAGGCAGACCCAGCTCGGGTCCCTGCTGGTGGCACAGGGATGGGGGATTAAACTCCCCTCTGGCCAGTTCAGCCTGGGTTGGCCATGCGCCCCCCACAGCTTTGCTGCAGGTGAGCGCCAGCTCTAGCGGCCCCTGCGGCTGGCCTGAGCTGCTGCAAGTATGTGCCCGCATTGCCTCAGTCCAGAGAGCATGTTTGTCCAGTTGCAAACCAGTTCAGCCTAGGCAGGTTAGACTAACCTGCAAAGGTTGAATCAGTTCAGGCTCCAACTTTTTGAATGTCTGTCCCTAGCCATAACCAGCTGGGGGGGTGGGGGGAGGCGTTTAGCACCACCTTCCTGAAGTATGAAAATGCCACTTCCCAGGGTGTTAAGGGCTAGGTGCTTTTGAGTCATCTTTCACGTTATTATATGATTTTTCTATGATTCTATATTGCTTTGTGTGTGTCAGTGTAGAGAGAGAGGGTTATGCCTTCCCTTCTACGGTCCTTGTATGGGGCAGGACGTAAAGGGCTTCCTTCCTCACACAAGCAGCAGTGCCAGGTCCCTCCAGGACACTTAGGAAAGCATTCAGAGCTGCACTCTGTTCAGGCCTCAGTGTAGGCACCATGCCCCAAGAAGCCATGCTCAAAGTCTAGTGATAACCAGGGATCCTGGTTTTCTCTGATAAAAAACAATCCCCAATTTTTGGATTAAAAAAAGTAACCCAAAATCCACATTTTTCATGATTAAAATGCAGCAGCATTATAATATATATATTAGTGGTGTTTCATTTTAATCACGGAAATTAACCGTGAAAGGTGACTCAAAAGCACCCAGCCCCTTACACCCTAGGAAGCAGCATTTTCATACTTCAGGAAGGTGATGCTAAACTGCTCCCCTACCACTATATATATGTAGTGGTATTTCATTTTAATCACAGAAACGTGGAATTTGGGTTACTTTTTTTAAACCGAAAATTGGGGATTTTTTTTTTTTACCAGAGAAAACCAGGATCCCTGATGATAACTGTAAAAGCTGTGACAGCTTGGCTGGACCTACACATAAAATCTATATGACCAAATTGAAATAACAGTGCATCTTGCACA
Source organism: Gavialis gangeticus (assembly GCF_001723915.1). Lineage (NCBI taxonomy): Eukaryota > Metazoa > Chordata > Crocodylia > Gavialidae > Gavialis > Gavialis gangeticus. The sequence goes on from NW_017729030.1 coordinate 67,017,063, forward strand.
AAAATGCAAGATGGTAGCTGGGACCACGTAAAATAAAGCAATCCCACTTGATTTCATTCTCTGTGTTAGATTACGCCAAATCAACATACTGTATGTAATCACTTAAAAGTTTGAATAGCTAGGAAAGAAACCATTCTGCCCAAAAGACAGTGGCTGTGGCAAAACTGGATTGTGGTGACAAGACTGCAACAAGGAAGATCAGTCTCGGTTAATGGTTGCAACCCATTAGGCATAGAGAAAGTGCAGCTTGTGGCATCCAATACCAGATCCATGCCATAAGATTATAACAGTCATAATGAAGGTCAGGGCAAGAGTAGATGAGAATAGTGAAAGCGCAATCAAGAAGAACAAACAGTTGCTCTGCTAGTGGTTGCCACCCACTAAGCATTGAGTTAGATAAGCCTCAATTCTCTACTATATCCAAGCCTAAAAATAAAAGCGATGGCTCCTCTAAAAGGAAATCTGTTGACAGAGACCTGACACACTCATCACATGTGTGTATCCAAGCTAAGCGAGAAAGGGAAGGGCACAGACTGAGTTAGTGTAACTAGAGAAGGCAGGAAACTACATATATGTTTCAGCTGAAGTAACTACTGAAAACAAAAGGCTTACTGAATACAGGAAAGATGTCCTGTACATGACAAATGCATGCGTATGCATGCTACAACACCCTCATACGTCTCAAAACAGGCATTCAATGTCTGTCTGAGGTTTTGTAAATAAGCCACCACTGGTGCAAGCTATTGCAAATTTGCTCCATTGTTAAGCAAATATCCAAAGACAGGTCCAGTAACCAATGCCTCTAGGTATCCCTTTTAGCCAATTAAGACTCATCACATTTAATTAATGTACAACCTCCAGACTGGTCAGAAAACTGCAAAAGAACATGTTTTACACCTGAACAAATCCAAAAACAGGATTTAAGCAATTTAACAACTGTAATATTATGGTTCCCCCTTCCTCCCTGTTTTGTTCAGACTTTAATCGAATAACCATCAAGGAGAAATGCTTTGAAGCTATACAATTAAACAATATAAGACCAAACAGATTTGCCAGCAAGGTGTGCAGTCCAGGAGTAACAGAGGAATCATTTTTGCACCCAGCTCAACCAGCGATGGATCCCGCTTGGTGAAGGCTGCCAGAGTGGACCAACTTCCTGCCTGCATTGGTGAGAAAACACTGCTGAAGCTGAATACGTACTAGGAGTTTCACTGATAGCTCATTTTATATTGGGAAAGAGTCTTTCCTGTCATTTCGTTTTATAGATTGTTTGTAGTATTATTATTAAAGCCTTTCTGCTATCAATCCAATGAGGTCTCATGTCAGTCCTTAACTGCACTAGGATTATAATCGTGCTTTTAACTGCAATACTATGAGAGATGCCCATGGCCCCAGCAGCACACACAAACTAGGTGGGTATGTCACTCCTGTCTGAGAAGCTGCTCCATTGGCTTCACCATGAAGCCAAGACCACCCTGCCCAGCCAGGTGGTTTCTCTACTCACCCCTTTCAGCAGAGCAAGGTCATTTCTTTACTCACCCTTTTCAAGGGGCGATGAAGGTGGACTACAGAAGAGCTGGTAAGAACTGACTGGCAGGGTGGAGTTGTTGCCCCAGAAGCAGCCTGAAGATGCCTCCGTTGAGTGGCAGGCAGCAGGCAACTGCATCCCAGCCCCACCATGGGAAGAGATGTGGCATTGGTGCACGGATCAGTGCATGGCGGGTTCAGGAGCGGATGGGATGTCAGCAGCTGCATGAGGCAGCATCGGTCTCCGGCCCTGCACAAGGCAGGAGCCCTCGGTGCATGGATCAGTGCACAGAGCTGGACAGGGTCCAGGAGTGGATGGGACCTTGGTGGCTGCTTGAGGCAGCGCTGATTCCTAACCCTGCATGAGGTAGGAGCCCTCGGTGCATGGAGCGGTGCACAGGGCTGTAGAGCTGAAGGGACTGTTGCAGCTGCACGTGGCAGCGTGAGTCCTCGTCCCTGCAGGAGGCAGGCGCCCCTTTAGTGAACAGGCAGTACACGGGGCGGAGAGCTGAGCAGAGCTGACAGGACACTGTGGCTGCACAAGGCAGTGTGGGTCCCCATCCCTGCACGAGACAGGTGCTCCCTTCAGTGCACAGTGTGGTGCATGGGGGGGCTGAGAGAGGGCTGACAAGCTGGGTGGCTGCACAAGGCAGCTTGGGCCTTCCTGCAGCAAGCAGCAATCAGACGGGTCAACCACCCCAGTGAGGGAGGACACACTGCATTCATTCACAGATAGAGACGAGCCTAGCCCTTCAAAGCTGCTGGGAGTCATGAGTTCCCTGGGAAAGGGATTTCCACAGGAGAGGAGTGCCCCTCCACATTTTGTGTGATCAAACGGAAGCCCCCGGCCGACAGGGAAAGGGGAGATTTGCCCTGGGGCTATGGAGAGGAATCTAGGACCCCCTGTTTGTTAAGGGGGGTTTCGTGGTTACGGGCATCCTCCTAGTCAGGTTACCTAGGAGAGGGTGATGGTGTTCATTTTAGGTAATGGAAACTTTCCCCTGGTACCATTGCTTCTTTGGGCACAGCTGCTGTGCCATTATTGTCTTTGGGTTTCTCGTGTTGTTGGCATTCTTGTCGTAACCTTGTATCCTTAACTTTGTATTACGAGAGGATTGTAAGCTGTTCCATTTAGTCTGCTAGTGGAGTCTGCTAGTGCAGCCTCAAGTCTATATCTGAATTCATTGTATTGGTTATTTTTACGGATTTATATCTCGTTTGATGTAATCTCACTGTCTGGTTATTGTCCCATCACTGCCAGATTTTCATTGGTTGATTTACTGCCTAACCTGTATTTTATCATTGAGTGTTCCCTGCCTGCTGCCTGGAGAGCCCTGTTGAGGGCAGGGGCTGCACACTGACCAGAAGGCCACAGGGGATCAAGGTGAATTCAGGGTTAATAAGAGTATTGTCTCTTTAAACCTATATTTGTAAATAATGTATGTATGTATGTATGTGTGTGTATATATGTGTCTCTCTCTCTCTCTCTCTCTAGCAGGGCACTAAGACGTGCCTGCTCGTTAAGGCTGAAGAAGCCTGGCCAGGGAGCTTGGCATAGTTTCATAGTAGGTAGAGTTGGAAGGGACCTGAGCAGATCATCGAGTCCAACCCCCTGGCAGGAAAGAGTACTGGGG
>NW_017729030.1:67020287-67021702 GCF_001723915.1 Gavialis gangeticus
TGTCCACATCCCTCCTGAAGTTCAGCACCCAGAACTGGACGCAGTACTCCAGTTGCGGCCTGACCAGTGCTGCATAGAGGGGGAGGATCACATCCTTGGACCTGCTTGAGATGCATCTGTGGATGCATGACAAGGTGCAGTTGGCCTTCCTGACCACGTCCCCACACTGCCAACCCATGTTCATCTTGGCATCAGCGATGACTTCAAGATCCTTTTCTGCCTCTGCCATGAAGAGAAGGGAGTTCCCCAGCCTGTAGGTATGGAGCCGGTTGTTCCTCCCCAGGTGCATCACTTTGCACTTGTCAGTGTTGAATCCCATCCTATTCTGATCCGCCCACCCCTGTAACCTGTCTAGGTCTGATTGCAGCCTATTCCTCCCATCTAGCGTCCCCCCACATCTTAGTGTCATCAGCAAATTTGAACAGAGTGCTTTTTACCCCCTCGTCCAAATCACTGATGAAGATGTTGAACAGTGCGGGCCTGAGGACCGAGCCCTGGGGGACCCCACTGCCCACATCCCTCCAGGTCGAAAATGATCCATCCACCACCACTCTCTGGGTGCAGCCCTCCAGCCAGCTGGTGACCCAATTGACTGTGTAGGTGTCGACACCACAGTCCCCTGGTTTCTTAATGAGAACGGGGTGAGAGACAGTGTCAAAGGCCTTCTGAAAGTCCAGGAAGACTATGTCCACTGCTACCCCTGGCAGGCCAAACAGAACTCCCTAGCTGCAGGTTGCTGAGGTAACAGCCTAAGGAAGTAATTGGCCACACCTATTGACATCACCTGACTGGCAGGAGGCAGGGTTCTGGGACATATAAGCCCAGGCTGTAGCTAGCAGACACACACTCTGTCTCTCGCATCTGACAGGAAAGGAGCTTCTACCTGCTGAAGCTACTTGAGACCTGGTGCTGCCTACCTAACTCTGCCACTACTGCCTGCTCTGCTATCTAGGTGCTACATCACTACAGGGAGTCTCCCAGGTCTAGGGGCATGTTACTCTGAGTGGACATTTGTCCCCTTAAAGGGGCATATCACTGTTGTTGTTGCTACTATTTAAGTTGTAGCTTAGGGCAGGGGTGGGCAAAATGTGGCCCGTGGGCCAGATGCAGCCTGCTAGGCCATTCTATCCGGCCCACAGGCCCCCTAAAATATTTAGAAATTTAAAAGTTATCTGCCCCTGGCTGCCTGTCATGCAGCCCTTGAAGGTTTGCCAAAACTCAGTAAGTGGCCCTCCACCTGAAATAATTGCCCACCCCTGGCTTAGGGGCTTGTGTTTGTGTTCATGTTTACCCCTGGAGGATTGGCATGAGGCTAGAAGGGGAGGTTTGGAGGTCTCATTAGTGCCTGGAGAGAGAAGGCATATGATTTGGTAGTGACCATAGTTTCATAGTTTCATAGTTTCTAGGGTCGGAAG
>NW_017729030.1:67021713-67021974 GCF_001723915.1 Gavialis gangeticus
GGGGGGGGCTGAGTTCACGTGTGCATGTGCACACCCATGCCCCCCCAGCAGGTGAGTCTGTGCAGGGAGGGGAAAGGGTGGAGTGAGCCAGGGGCTGGGGCAGGGCACTGCCCAGTTGGGGCGGGGCGGGGGATGGAGCCATGGCCCACCTGGGGGGTGCTCCTGCTGCACATACCCAGTACTCCAGATGTGGCCTCACCAGTGCTGAATACAGGTGAAGAATCACTTCCCTTGACCTACTGGCAACACACCTACCAATGC
>NW_017729030.1:67026974-67033175 GCF_001723915.1 Gavialis gangeticus
TATGCCATTAGCCTTCTTGGCAACAAGGACACACTGCTGGCTCATATTCAGCTTATTGTCCACTGTAACCCTCAGGTTCTTTTCTGCAGAGCTGCTGCCCAGCCGGTCAGCCCCCAGCCTGTACTGGTGCATGGGATTGTTTTGCCTTAAGTGCAGGACTTCGCACTTGTCCTTGTTGAACCTCATGAGATTCCGTTTTGCCCAGTCCTCCAATTTGTCTAGGTCATTCTGAATCCTAGCCCTACTGGATTATATCTACTACCCTCAGCATATATACTACCCCCACAGCTTGGTGTCATCTGCAGACTTGATGAGGGTGCACGCTATGCCATCTTCCAGGTCGTTGATGAAGACATTGAACAAAACTGGCCCCAGGACTGACCCCTGGGGCACTCCACTTAATAGCAGCTGCCAACTATATGGGCACTATGTTTGCCCTTTTCCAATCACCTTTCCTGATTGCCATGAGTTTTCAAAGATGATGGCCAATGGATCTACAATCACATCAGCCAACTCCCTCAGCACCCTCAGGTGCATCCCATGAAGCCCCATGGCATTGTACACATCCAGCTTTTCTAGGTAGTCCCTAACCTGTTCTTTCACCACTGAGGGCTGCTCACCTTCCTTCCCCCCTCTCCCACCCTGCAAACTGTGTTGCCCGGTGCAGTAGTCTAGGAGCTGACCTTGCCTGTGAAGACTGAGGCAAAAAAGGCATTGAGCACTTCAGCCTCTTCTGCATCCTCTACCACAAGGTTGCCTCCCCGATTCAGTAAGGGATCCACACTTTCCCTGATCCTCTTCTTGCTACTGACAGACTTGTAGAAAAACCCCAAAACTCCAAAAACTTCCTGGATCGCCTGCACACTGCTGTATTGCCCTCCCAGCTGGTGTCAGGGTGATCAAAGTCCCCCATGAGAACCAGGGCTTCTCTGGTTGGGGAAATTTCCGCTAGCTGTTTGACAAAAGTCTCATCCACCACTTCCCCCTGGTCTGGTGGTCTATAGCAGACCCCCACCATGACATCACCCTTGTTGCTCTCCCCTATGACTCAGATCTGTTGAGAGTCTCTAGGTTAATCTCTAGCTTCATACTGGAGCTCTGAGCAATCATGTGGCTTTTACATAAAGTGCAAATACATATAAGCTGAAGGGAAACTTGGAGAACTTAACAAATTCAAGAACACCTGCTGCCAGTCTGTGCGCCACCCTCCTCCTCTTTCTTAAGTCTCCCTCGCTGGTATAGGTAACAACCTATGTTGTGCTATCATGGGCTGCCAGATGCACTTTGGGATAACTGTTCATTTTTATGTTTTGAGGTGCAAACAATAAAATGTTGGACTGTAGACCTGTTTCTTGCCTCTTTTATAAGTAACCAACCTGCAAGTTTACCTGTCATCCAGGTAACCATGGTGTCAAGTCTCATTTGGCACAGATGGGCATGTCTACATGTTCATTAATGCACCATATTTATGGCGCATTAAGTTTAGTACTTGCAATGACAGGTACTAACTCAGTGCACCATGATGGGAGCTACTGAGCATTAGCGCAGATGAATGCTTTTTCACTGACTTTAATAAGCATTAGACTAAATCTACTGCACAGGTTTTGCCCGCTATCCTAATGCACAGTAGAATTAGTCTTCTGTGTATTAATCATCTTGTGTAGATTTGCCTGCTGTGTCAGAAAGCCCCCCTAGAGAAGGTACAAAAGATGGTGGTAGAAGGGGTTTCTCTTCTGACATACCTACATGAGTTCCCCGTGTGACATGAGCTCAGCTGACAGACATACTCTGCTGTGGGCAAGGCTGTGTCTGAACTGGGAGCATCTTAGGTGTAGCTGCATAGACTGGATGGCGTGATTTCATCTTCTTGGCTGAACTCTGCCATGCAGACCCAGACTCAGCTCCCAGCTCTTTAGAAACAAGCACTAAGGCAGGTCAGAGAATTAAGATCAAATGATGCTTCAGCAGAAAGTAAGACACCTTGTGAGATGATAATTTATATAGAAAAAATATTTTTTAAAGTTGGGTAATAGTGCATTATATGTACCACTGACAGGGTTAATAACATTTACCCCTTTAAGTGTTAAATTACCTTTCCAAAAGGAGTGGCACTGTTTCTCTGAACAGCATTCAGCATTTTTTTTTTTTATCTCCCCTCCCCAGTGGAAAAGGTGGGAAGCAATAGAAAAATGTGGGGAAATGGACAAAAAGCCAACTTGTGCATGGGGTTTTCATTTTCCACAGGCAAACCATAATTTTCTGATGTCAAAAATCCAGAAAGGAGATTTTTCCTATGAAACATACAATTTTCAAGCCAGTTGTCTGTGCTCCTCAGTCCTCCATGAAGCCAAGGCAGCTCCACCCTATCTCCTTTCTTCCTCTGATGTTCTCAGAGGTTATTGCTGACACACTTACATAGCCAAGGCAGTTAGGAATGGCACTAAATCCCACTTTGCACTCAGAGTGAGGCAGGACAGTGTTTAATTGGGACAATGCATAGCTAGGCACCTGACATCTGGGGCTGCAGAGCAATCAGCAGCAATAAAGGACAGCTGGGGTGTCTTGGGGTACCATCAAGGTGAAGGAGCTGTTTGTGCTGGACAAATGTTAGGAGCTCACATCTCCTAAGTACCTTTGTCAGTGGGAAAGAGATAGGCAAGAAGGAGATTCCTGGGTGAATGGCTGTTTTCAAAGTCTGGGGCTTAAAAAGGAGGGACAGGAGGAGGAAACAAAAGGGGCTTGGAAACCACATCCCTGAGCATGAGGCCTGGTGAAAAAGAGGTTGCCCACGCTGAGATGGGCAGGCCTGACAGAAAGAAGCATGAGAAAGAACAAAGAGGGAAGCATCTGAGGGAAGCACAGACAGGCTTTTCATGTCAAAACCCCAGCCCCAACCCATCTTCTCGTAACAGGGAAGTTACCTGGAACCCAGCTGTCGAAGGCAGAATGTCCCTGCCTCCTGCCCACAGGCTTACTCCCCACTCTGCTCTCCCCAACCACTAGGGTCCCAAGCATCTTCCCCCTGCAATCACTCCAGAACAGCCTGCTAACTAAGTGCCAGTTAGAGGATAGGCAACAGATTGAATTGGCTTCGTCAGGCACGTGGTTTCCACAGTCTGTAACAGAATAAACTGCTATTTCGTAATACAGAAACAAAAGCTACCCCACGCCCTGCAATCACTCATGTCACTCATTACAGTAACAGTGACTCATGCTTATTGACCTTGACAGCTCCCTAGGCTGGCCTACACCTCTCTATGCCCTCCAAGCATGAGGAAGTGAGACCTGAGAGGGAACCAAAAGTCAGGTGTGCCATAGCTGCAGCTTGCCTAGGAGATGGCTAGTCAGAGATGCTGACTAGCTTGGGCCAGATGGTTCAGATCTTCTAACCTGAGGGTACTCACTGGAGACTTGGCCTTCTGAACCCTCTATGCTTAGCCAGAAATCAGCAGCCCTTCATGCAAGGACCCTGGGTGCAGGCACCCAACGAAGCAACTGCAGGAGTTCCCAAAGGATGGTGGTTACAGACTGAAATACACATGGGACACCCCCTGCCCCCGTTCTTCTCCCCCAACCCATCTAGAGCAATAGTGACTGAAACACGGATAGCAGAGGGCTCCAGTCCTGAACAAAGCTACAGTCCTGCTCAGGCTGACTGCTATATAACTCTGAGCAATCTGGCCTTTGTTAAACTGGTGCCCCTGGGCCTGTCTGGCTACTACTGCAGCTAAGTTATCCCAGCAAATCATAAATGGTTTCCACAGTGCAGCTATTACTCCAAGCACTAAGTAGGCCTGTGCAAAGTGGCAAGTATTCGCTTTGGATTCAGATTTGGCTGATTCGGAGGGACAGTGATTTGATTTGGGGATTCAAATCACTGTCCCGATTCAATTTGGCCAAATTAGATCTGAAGATTTGGCGCCGCTTCGGAGATTTGGCCATAGACTAAACAGGCAGCAGTCCTCACCATGCTGGACGCAGCTGCCTCCAGCTGGTCAGTTTGTTGTGGTGGGAAAAGGGGAGAGGGAAGAGGCTTGGGGGAAGGAGGGACTGGGGCAAGGGCTGGGACAAGCTGTCTGGCTGGGGCGGCAGGGCCCAGGGACTTGGGGAGTGGGGTGGGGAGGCTTGGGATGCAGGCGTAGCAGTGCTGAGAGTGGGGGCTATGACCTGTTGCTGCTTGCCCAGTTGGGGTGGGGGGCGCAATGTGGACCTGGCTTGCTCCAGGCAGAAGGGAGGCACTTGCCCAGCCACAGTAGGCAGGTGTGGGATGCGGGCACTGCTACCACTTGCCCAGCTGGGGCGGGGGGGGTGGGATGCGGGCGCTGCCATCGCTTGTCCAAGCGGGGCAGGGGGTGCAGGATGCGGGTGCGGTAGTGCTGGGAGCAGGGGCTGTGCCCTGCTGCTGCTTGCCTTCTTCTGCCTGAAGTGAGCTGCGCCTGCATCATGCCTCCCACCCCTCCCCAGCTGGGCAAGTGGCAGCAGGGCACAGCCTCTGCTCCCAGAGCTGCTGTGCCCACATCCCGTGCCCCCCACCCCTGTCCCCAAGTCCTGTGCCCCACTGCCCTGGCTGGGCAGCTTGTCTCAGCCCCAATCCTTCCCTCCCCACTCTGTTCACAGCAGACTTACCAGCTGGAGGCAGCTGTGTCCGGCGTGGTGAGGACTGCTGCTTGTTTAGTCTATGGCCGAATCTCTGAAGCTGCACTGAATCTTTTCCAAATTGATTGGGTGGCTTCCAATTAGATTCAGACTTTTCAATCGGTCTCCCAATTCAGTTTGGATTTGGAGATTCGGCTGCCAAATTGAGCCAAATCTCCTCTGAATCAAATCAGTTACCAAAGCTTCGCACAGCCCTGGCACTGTCACTCTGCCTTTCTGCCCCTCAGTGATTTGTCTGAACCTCATTCTCAAGAGTGACTTCAGCTCATCCCATCAAGCCCTCAAATCCATTGCCCAGAAAAGAGGATTTCTACTATAAGGCAGCACTGCATTTCGCATTTTCCTCACAGCACCATGTATAAAGTACTAGGTTAAGGGCTAAACCCTAGTTATAGTATTTACCAGTATGTGAAGAAGGAGAGGGCTGTTTGATAGGAGTCATGTGGCTCTGCTTCCCGTTTTTGTGTCTAGAAAGCAGTAATTGCAAAGAAGGGCATTTCATGGGCAAGCATACTGATATTTCTTATGCAAGCCTGAGCTGTGAACAAGAAATTCACCCTACATAGCCCAGTGGGCATCCAGAAACTGAGGCATTCAAGGTGAGGAACTACTTCTGAAGTGCAAGGCTTAAGCCTTTTCAGATCCTGAATCTGTCCTTAAAATAAACGTCACCTCTGCACTTCCGGCCATGGTCTGAGTTGGCTGGCATTGGGCTTGACATCCTGGGTAAAAGATTTTTTTCCTCTGCCTGCTCACAGCATTGTGTACTACCCAGCTGCCTTGCTTCAGCCCAGAGATGGCTGCACCAGTGCTATTGAATGGAAGTGACACTTGGACAAAAAAAGACATGTGAAAGGTAATAGTTAGGTCACAAATGTGTGTATGTGCATATGTGGAGAATGCTTTTAAAAAGTATTTAGCTTCCAGCTAAGGGGAAGCGAATGCCTTAAAACTGATTTGGGGTCAAACTGCTATTTTTTTTAAATCTATATTTTTCTGGTAAGTGAAAAGCCTGAAGCCAGGATACAGTCACATTACACAAGGAAATGAATAAATACTACCACAAAAATAAACCAAGGCTTGTGCACAAGGTGAAAGGCAGGAAAGCCCAAAACACAGCACTTTTGCTTCCTTTCTCAGCTTTCAAAGAAAAAATCACCAATACACCTATAGACTGGGAAGTACCATTCAAAGTAGCACAGCAACAGAAAGGGATCCTGGAGTCATAGTCAACACAAAAATGAACATGAGTTGCCAATGTAATGAGGCAATAAGTAAGGCTAATCACACTGTTTCTTGCATTGGTAGGTGCAGCACAAGCAGCTCCAGGGAGGTGATATTTCCCCTCTATGAGGCATTGGTGAAGCCACAGATGGAGTACTGCATCCAGTTTTGGGCACTGCACTTCAAGAGGGATGTGGATAACCTGGAAAGGGTCCAGAGGAGGGCCACTCATATAGTTGAGGACCTGCAGGTAAGATCCTATGAAGACAGATTGAGGGACTTGAATCCTTTCAGCCTCCGCAAGAGAAGGGTGATAGGGGA
>NW_017729030.1:67038175-67038776 GCF_001723915.1 Gavialis gangeticus
CTTGAATCCTTTCAGCCTCTGCAAGAGAAGGGTGATAGGGGATTTGGGGCTGTCTACAAATTCATCAGGGGGTGTCAGCAGGGAATAAGGGATACTCTGTTTATCAGGGTGCCCCTCTGGGTTACTATAAACAACGGCTATAAACTGAAGGAGAGCAGATTTAGATTAGACATCAGGAAGCAATTCTTTACGGTGAGGGTTGCCAAAATATGGAATGGACTTCCAAGGGAGGTGGTGCTTTCCCCTACCTTGGAGCTGTTTAAAGGGGATTAGATGAGTACCTGGCTGGGGTTACTTGACCCCAGAGCTCTTTCCTGCCCAGAGCAGGGAGTCAGACTTGATGATCTAATACAGGGCTGGGTAGTTATTTTGGGCGGCGGACTGCTTACTGAGTTTTGGCAAGCCATTGAGGGCTGCATAACAGGCAGCCGGGGGCAGATAAATATTAATTTTCTAAAATTTTTAGGGGCTCCATGGGCTGGATGTAATGGCCTGGTGGGCCATGTCCAGCCTCTGGGCTGCATTTTGCCCACCTCTGATCTAATAGGTCCCTTCCAACCCTAGAAATCTATGAAATCAAGATCTCTCCACTCCTGCCCTC
>NW_017729030.1:67043776-67044530 GCF_001723915.1 Gavialis gangeticus
CCCCCAACAGCAAGTGCTCCAGCCGGTAGGGGGGCACGGACAGCGCTTGTGCCCCCCGAAAACTGCCTCCACTGGCAACACCGCCCCGGTCCTGCCCCCCCCCAGACTTGGAACGCACCAGTCGCCCATGCAGAGGGCTGTGCTCTGAGTTACTTGCTGAGCTGCTGGGACCTCCTAGTCCAGGGGTGGGCAAAATGTGACCTGCCAGGCCATTCTATCCGGCCCACAGGGCCCCTTGAAAATTTAGAAAATTAATACTTATCTACACCCGGCTGCCTGTCACACAGCCCTCAAAGGCTTGCCAAAACTCAGTAAGCGGCCCTCTGCCCAAAATAATTGCCCGCCCCTGTCCTAGTCCCCATGTGCTGCAACTTCCAAGACGCTTGAGGACTGTGGCGGCACCCAGCCTGGCGGCCACATGGGGCTGACTGCACGAGGCCTGTTCTGGTGCGGGGGGAGGTGGGAATTTTTTTTTTAAATTCAATTTGGCTAAATTAGCCCAAACTAATTCCAAACGCAAGAGTCCAGTACCATAAGGGGGCAAACCTCCTCCACCCGCACCCGGCGGGGGGGGCTTCAAATGTTTCCAAATCCTTTGGCGGACATCCTAGGTGCAGGGGAGGTGCGGGGGGAGGGGAGGAGCAGGCAGGTGCGCTGCCCCTCTAGAGGGGCGCAGCCTTCGCTGGCACTGCATGAAGCCTCCTCGCTCGGGGAGGCAGCGGCAGGAGCAGGGCGCGGGCGGGCAGCCCACGCC
>NW_017729030.1:67044700-67061142 GCF_001723915.1 Gavialis gangeticus
CAGCTCGGCGCGGGCGGGCTACAGCCTGGTGCTGGCCTTCCTGGGCAGCTGCCTCGGCGTCCTCGCGGGCTGCGCCCTGGCCCTCAGCTTCCGCCGCGGCTGCTGCTGCCCGAGGAAGCGGGCGCCCCCCGCGCTCCCCGCCTACACCAACCCGCTGGACGTGCTGGAGGGAGAGAGGCCCGGCCGCGCCCTGCCCTGCGACTCCGACCTGTAGCCCGGCCCGGGGGCCGCCGCCCCGCACACCAGGACAGCGGCTGGATGGCGGGCAGCACCGGCCCGAGCCCCATCCCACCCGGGGAAGGGCAGCAAGGACCTGCTCCTCGCTGGAGAAGGACAGCCAAGCAGGACCAGACGTGGCGGGGCTCAGCCTTGGGGACTGCAGACACCAAGGCCTGTTTGTTGTGCGGGCTGGAAAGGAGCGGGGAGAGTATTGGGGCCTGAGTCGGGGGGCCATCGCAAAGGACCTTCCAGGTTTCCATTCCTCTGGCCTCGGCTGATACGACACCCCGTGCCTTCATGTCCTCTATTTTTCTCTTCAAGAGAAAGGGCGCAGTCAGCACTCCTCGGGTCGGATTGTCAGCAGCATCTGTCAGCGGGTCCAGTTGTGCTTGAGGACTGGGGGGAAATTCTCCACTGCGCTCAGGGACACCAAGGGATACAGATGTCTTCTGCCTCTCCAAGGGAAAAATAAGGATATAAAGGCATCCAGTTTCGTATCAATAGAGGACAACTGGCCTGTCCTCTGTGATGGCCCCCCCAGGCCTGAGAGTCGCCTAAATAGCGAGGGGTTGCTGGTTCAAAAAAAGTCATAAAGCTCTGCAGAAGTGCCTGTGTCCTTCAGAAGCTTAACGGTCACTGGAAACCAGTGGACTTCAGTCTCCAAATTTGCCTGAGTCACTTTTAGCAGTAGGACTGAGGAGCTTAAATGCCTTTGAGTCTAGTCTGCCCCATAGTCCTACTCATGCAGACACCTGAGCTAGCTTTAAATTGGCTAGGTCGGGCACTGGTAATAATGTTGATGTACCAGAATGGTGGCCAGGAGCCCAGGCAGGTTTTGTAGCCTGTGCTAAACCACAGGTTGCTGGTGGCTATCTTGTTGGAGTCTCTACTGGATGTAAGGGGTAGGGGGGGAGCGCAGTAGGGGCGACCACCCCGGGCACTGGCAGCCATGCATTCGTGACTGAACTGAAAGTTGCTGCTTCCACTTTTCCCCAGGCCCCTGGTCAGGTCCCTACGCTGCTGCTGTCTAAGTTTCCAAGCTGCAGCCTGTGTGCTGCATAGTAATATTAGCACTGAGGTGTGCAAACACCTGTAAGTGGTTCAAACATAAACCCAGAGATTTCAGATGGGAATGCCATAGCATCCTTCTGAGCCGTTGTAGGCTTTCAGAGTTCTCCACGTGAGGATCGCTCTATTATTTTTCTGTTGTCAAAAAATCCAAGTGGAAGCTCAGAGCTAGGATTTCTTGAGGGGCATTGCAAGTCTTAAGTGCTACTGCTGTAGGTAAAGATAGCTTGTGTACAACTACACAAGCTGTAGATCTACCCCATGGCTATTGCACTGAGAGCTGTTGAGTATTCAGTACTTTTAAAAACTGGTCACTTAAGTGTCTTACTTTCAACTGCCAATTTTTGCAGTTCTTGGCTTGAGATTTTAATCAACATACAGTACAACAGTGAGAAAAGTAGCTTGGGGCATTGCCAGTTAATCACTTTTGTTCTGCATAAAGATTCAGTTCATCCCCCCACTTCAGAGTTTCCTATACCAACTTTGAGCTTTCACTCCTTTCTTTAGACAGTAGTTGAGTGAAAGGACGAGTGGGAGACTTGGTCTTTTGTAAGTTTCAGCTTAAGTTAACAAACTCAAACTGCAGATTTTATAGCTCATGCATGATGGTATAGGCCACATGGCAAACACAGGAAACAGGCAGAATACACAGAGCAGCAGGTACACAAATTGTCTTAGAAGCACTGCAACACAGTGAGACTTTCCTGTTGTTTTCAGGACTGAAACTTGTTGCATTTAATGGCACAGCATTACCTTAAAGTATGCTTCTGCTCTGTTAAGTATAATGGTCACTTTTCACCAATTGATCTGCCTGCAGGAATTAAGAAGTCAAGCAATTTACAGTATAATTTTACTGCTTTTCATTTACTGCTTTAGAACCAATGTGTCTTTGGGTAGGGTTCTCTCAAAATAATTGTTACTAGAGTTCAGAGAGCCCAGCTCCTTATCCAGTTTTTTGAGTAGTCAGTGCATACACCTCACTTGTAATTGGAGCAGGTATGATTGTGGGGGAGTGGGGATGGTCAGGGAGGCAGCATATATGGGGTGGGAGGGAGTGGAGTCTTTCTAAGAGGAGAGCCTTTATTGTTCCCCTCAGTCCTTCACAGGGAAGTGTTAATAGGAATTGGTTTAAGTGGCAGAATAACTGGATTGGTACCTATTTGGTCAGGTGTCATATTGATACAAATTGTGTAGCGGAGACAGGAGGGTTAGTTAAGAACTAAAACTAAATTGCTTTTCACCTACCGAAGAAGGGGGATATCCTACGTTCAAAGAAGTGCTTGTTTCATTAGAAGCTACAGCCATTGTCACACTGTAAAAAAAATGGGGAGGTGAGGAAAAGGGAAAGAGAAATAGCAATCAAGCCATGTTTGTCAGCGAAATTTGTCACTCTGCACCACGAGAAACTGATGCCAACATTTTTTGAAACTATAGCTGCAACTGTCTCCTGTAATTTTTTATCCTTTTCAAATGCCTCTGATTATTAAAATAGTTTCTGCTGTTGCAAGAAGCTTACTGGAATAAATACCTGAGACATTGGTTCCAATGGGACATTTATTAATTGGGGGGGGGGGTTATGAAACAAAATGTAAATATTTTGAGAGAACTATGTTTCATCTTGTAACATACAATTCTTTCAAGTACTGTATTTTGAGTGGGAAGTAAAAAAAAAAACCCTACCAAAACGAACAAACCCATAATCTTTCCTCAGAGGAGGTAACAAGGTTTTGTCAGTGGCTTTGGTTCCTATAGAGCCTTTTAAGACCAGCAGGCTTTTGCTTGAGACCCAGTTGCCACCACAAGCTACCAGTTTCCTTCCCTGCTAGGTGATTGCCCCAATTCACCACCAACCGAGGCAGCATATGGGAGTGGGAGAGGGAAATAACATCCCAATAATTTCAGTTCCCTCTTCAGCTTAATTTTCCTTCTCTGTACCCCCTCAAATCCCATGGGACCCTGCTGCTGCAGAGAGCGGTGTCCATATGGCCAGTGGCCTCACCAATACTTTTACCAGGAGCAGCGTCTCCAATGGAGTGTGGGGGTGCTCACAAGAAAATTAGGGCTACTCTGACTCTGCTGTGGATATCAGTTGTGATCCCCTGCTCCATAGGATGCAACTGAAAGGGGAAAAAATATCTTGTGTGCTGGTGTGGGAAGTGGGAGCAGGAAGGAGGATGGGCTTAGCTCTTCTGGCCATACAGTGCAAAAGGCTGCTCCAGTACACAGGGCTATGGCTGGAGCACATGCTTTTATCAAAGTGCTTTCCAATCCCACCCCACATGCTCCTCCAAGAAAGAGGCACAGGACAGTCCCACCGTGCTAGTGCACCTCTACTTGTGGGAGAAGTGTTTTGGCATCAGACCAGGGCTTGCATGTATAATGTGGTCTCTTCATCACCATTCCAGCTGTGGCCGCTTCCCGATCTGCCTCTACAGCAGACACATGGGGCGGTTCCACGTGGCTATGGCTGCACCCACAGCACAGCTCCCCTGGAAGGATCTCAGCACCACGGTTGAGAGCCACCAGTGTAATCTTCCCAAGGATTGCAACCTCGATATGGCTGAAGCTTATGTGCTACTAATGACCTTGAGAGTGATGCCATCTGTAGTTTTGTATTGGTAACATCACCAAGACTAGGGACCTACCTAAATAGTGGTTTTGTGGATTTTGTGAAACTGCAAAACAGCCTTTGTCCATGATCATAGGGAGATCTGGCATTGGCTGCAATTTCCCGCAAAAAACAAACAACAAAAACAACCCCCAAAAAGCGGTCATGACAGACTGAGTGAAAGTGCCCTCCACCAATCAGTGACATGGGGTGGAGCTGCCAGGGCCCCTCCACCAATGAGTGGTAAGGAGTGGGGCTGCCACAGAACTGGTTTTTTGTCATGAGTGGGCTGTGAAAAAAAACCTTTGGTCTTGCTGTGACTTAAGTATGTCCTTACCCATGACAGCAAGGTTTAGAAACTATTGACTTGGCAATCTAAAAATAAAAGTACTCAATGAAAGAACAGGTGGATGAGGAAAAATACTTCACAAGGGCTGCAAAGGCAGATGAAAGCTGCAGCAGAATAGAAACCTCCAGTTGCCTAGGTTTTCCTTGCGATTGGATTACGGTTTCCTTCCCATGAAGTATTGCATGGTTGCAGATGTTAAGACACCCCCTACAGCAATGGGCATGTGGCAACAGATGCAGGTGCTAGTGATTACCAGAAACCCCTAGCTGTAAACCTACATGGAGAGCATGATAGAATGATAGCTGTTTCGTACTTAGAACTGATACACCTATGGAACTCAGCAGCTGCAATTGTGACTGAGCAGGCCTATTTAGGACCTACTAGGCTCACCCAGTATGGGGAAGGGGGGCTAGAAAAGGTACCTTAAGGCAGTGGTGCTCAACCTGTGGGTTGCAACTCAAAAGTGTGTGTCTCAAAAATATATGAAAGGGTCGCAAACACATTTTTTAAAATGGATCATATTTTGCATTGGTTTTAAAAAAACAGATGCTGCTTGTGCTTCACTATATGTTTCATAGTTTCATAGTTCATAGTTTCTAGGGTTGGAAGGGACCTGAGTAGATCATCTAGTCCAACCCCCTGCCATGGCAGGAAAGATTACTGAGGTCAAACGACCCCAGCAAGGTGTTCATCTAACCTCCTCTTAAAAACCCCCAGGGTAGGAGCCTGCACCACCTCCCTTGGAAGTTGGTTCCAGACCCTAGCCGCCCTGACCATGAAATAGCGCCTTCTGATGTCTAACCTAAATCTACCCTCTGCCAGCTTGTGACCGTTATTCCTGGTCACTCCTGGCAGTGCTCGGGGGAACAGTGACTCCCCCAATGCCTGCTGATCCCCCCTGACTAGTTTATAACAGGCCACAAGATCCCCCCTCAGCCTTCTCTTTTGGAGGCTGAACAGGTTCAGGTCCCGTAGCCTCTCCTCATAGGGCCTGCCCTGCTGTCCCCTGATCATGCGAGTGGCCCTCCTCTGGACCCTCTCCATGCTGTCCACATCCCTCTTGAAATGTGGCGCCCAGAACTGGACGCAGTACTCCAGCTGTGGCCTGACCAGTGCCGCATAGAGGAGGAGTATCACCTCCTTGGACCTGCTCGAGATGCATCTGTGGATGCATGACAAGGTACGGTTGGCCTTCCTGACTGCATCCCCACACTGCCGGCCCATGTTCATCTTGGCATCAGTGACGAGTCCAAGATCCTTTTCTGCCTCTGTACTGACTAGAAGGGAGTTCCCCAGCCTGTAGGTATGGTGCCGGTTGTTCCTCCCCAGGTGCATCACTTTGCACTTGTCAGTGTTGAATCCCATCCTGTTCTCATCTGCCCACCCTTGTAACCTGTCTAGGTCCGATTGCAGCCTATTGCTCCCTTCCAGCATGCCCACAATCCCCCACATCTTAGTGTCATCAGCAAATTTGAACAGGGTGCTTTTTACCCCCTCGTCCAAGTCTCTGATGAAGATGTTGAACAGCGCGGGCCTGAGGACCGAGCCCTGCGGAACCCCACTGCCCACATCCCTCCAGCTGGCACGGGGGGCAGTGCGGCCCTCCCCCACTAGGACCCCTGTGCCAGCTGTGCTCCAGCAGTGCAAGGAATAACAGATGGGGAGGGGGTGAGAAAGGGTGCTGCGCTTCCCTCCCCTGCCCCCCCCCCCCCCTGCTGCTAGCCACTCACATGCTCTACCCTGCTGTTATGGCCTGGCTGCTGCCACTCCCCTCAGGTTGCTCATGCTGCTGCCACCTCACCTCCCCTCAGGGGTAGAGCCATGGCCTGAGAGGAGCAGCAGCAGTATCTAGGCCATGGTGGCAGGATAGAGCTGTGGCCTGGCAGGTGAGTGGCTGGTGGTGATAGGTGAGAACAGTGTGGTCTGTCCCCCACTTTGCCCTCCTCCCTGTTACTTCTTGCACTGCTGGCGGTGTTGCTGGTGTGGGGGTCCCCACAGCAGTGGCAGCATCAACAAGTCTTGCTGCCTCGCTTTGCCTTCCTGTGCCAGGTCCTGCCCACTGGGCTGTAGAGGCAGCTTCTGCCTAGGCCAGTCCAGCCAGGCTGCACTCTGTGTCCACTGTGGGTGCCCAGGGCTGGGAGGAGGGGCACATAACTCCTCCCACCCTGCCAGTCCCACATGCCCACTCTCTCCCCTGCACACTGGGTGGGCCGGTGCGGGGTCTATGCTTTGAGAGTGACAGGTACTGACATGGCAATTGGGCTGTTTTCTACTTAAATTAATCTACTGGGTTGGGACTGGCCATTGGTGTTTACAAATGGGTCTCAATACAAAAAAGTTTGGCAATCACTGCCCAAAAGTGTAGCTTGCCTTTCCACTTCACTGAGTCATTCTGTCTGGAATCCAAATCAAGTAATGAACCAAACTAGAGCACCCGTCGCCTGATGGACAACCCTTACAGCAACTGGCTGGAGGGAAGGACAGCACCCAGGGTGAGAGAATTTGCATGATTTGATATTGACATTAAGTGCAGTAAGGAGACCAGATGTGCAATGAAGGCACCTCACAGAGCATGGTGGTAGCTATGCCCTTGCTTGGTCTTTTGGCTTTTCCTTTTCAAACACATCCACAGAATTGGTTCTGCTATCAAGACCAAGGTTGCTGACTGGACTTTCTGGCATCTGAGTAACATCAGGATGGGTTTCATAACCATTAGTCTTCAACTGATCAACTGACAAGACATGACAGTCAGTATGCATACCTTTATTTTTTAGGTGTATGATGAAACAGAAGACTTCGCAACTTGATAAAGTCTAATCTTCTGTGGGGACAGATGGTACCATATTTAAATTCAAAGTCATTTTGAGTCTTCAACTGATAGGGAGGCCTATTTAACCTTGACTGACTAAAATTTGGTTGCCAGGTTAGGGAATGCTGAAGGAAGAGACAAAGTCAGAGTGGGTACGGGCGACACTTGAACAATGGTTAATAGTTCATCACAACGTCCAGCCCGTTGGAGCCCTGACCACAAATGCTGTCATACTTTTCCCAGGATGACTGGTGGAAGTCCTCCCCCCAAAGTTTATGAATACTCCAAGTAATCCCCTTAAGTATGTTAAAAGACTCCAGTAAGATCTTAAAGTCATGCTAAGCTGAGGCTTATTCACAACAGGTAAAATACAAAACATTGATGCTGACTTTATAGTGCAAGCATAGCTAGGCATCTGAGAAGAAATAATGTGGTATCCCTTCTAGTATATCTTCTATATTCATAAGAATTTCAAGCTGGCTCCTAAGTATCTGGTTACTCCTTAAAAATTTATGTTTTTCCTGGTTGTTAATCAGTTTCTTGAGATGTTCCAAACCAGATAACCCCTTGTCACTGAAAAAGGTAATTCATTTAAATTGAAACTGTTTATATAACAGGATTTTCTCTGTCAATTATGGCTTGGGACCCTCTTGATTTACACAATTGAAAGAATGCTTTGAAGAGGCTGGGCTAAGGGTATAAGAAAGCTGTAATGCAGCAAACAGTGTGCTTCAAGGGAGAGAAATCTCTCTGACACCATCCGTTGTTCTCAAAAAGCTGGGATAAACAGATAGCCTTCTTTCAATGATCATCCTAGGAACCTTGCTTGTCAACAAATCACCCGAGTGCCTTGGAACAGTAAGATCCCAGCTCTTGCTCTCTCTGTCTTTCTCCCTCTTTTTTTCTTTTTCTTTCTAGGCATAGCTTTCTGAACCTGAGTTTTATTAGTTAAGGGTGAGCTAAGTTTCTCCAAATACTCAATTCAACCAGGGTAATGTTGTAATTGTTTTTGTTTGTTTTTCCTTGCGTGGCTATTACTACTAGTACCATTATAAATTTCATATACTTAACAATAAATAACATTTATAGTCAAACTGGTGGTAACCGGGTGTATTGTTCCTTCTTTACTTCCCCTTCCCCACTTGCTCTGCAGCAACACTTTTACCTAAGCCAAAGATCCCTGTGAAGCCCAAAAATACTGTGGGGGCTTGTTCATCGAGAGGCTACCACTACTAGGATAGTTAGGGCAAAAGATCGGGACATGCCAAATTTGAGACATAAGGAAATCAGCTGGTATAGGGTGATTGACCCAGTTTGGCTCAGATATGCCCTGATTAACTGAACACTGGCCCATGAGGGTGTCAGCTGGACACCCAGCCGGATTCAGAGGTATTCTGTTCACCTGTCTGCTTGTGTCAGACTGCATTTTATCGTTACCTTAATGAACTGATTCCTGGCATATGATGGTGTCAGCCTGTACATGCTGATCAACGCAGCCAGGTCAGGCGTGTCTGTGTGAGAGACTGATTTGGTGGCTGGAGAAACCCAGCCCCACTGAAACTGAGTCCTGCAAGATAGCTTCCTTGGGGGCGAGGACTTGCAGAAGGGAGAGAGACAGCTCCCTATCGAAACACAAGTAACACAAGCAGCGCATTGATAGAATTACAAAGACTCCCTTCCAGCCCTAATGTCTATGAAATTAGATAGAGCTCTTTTGAGAAAAATCTTTGCCACATTAACCACTTTTATTTATTGTTTTGCCAGAATAAGACGACAGAGGCACCCTTGCTCAGAACATGCCAGACAAAACAAGAGATTCAAAAATCTTTGCTCACAGCCATAACATGCACATGTTCTTCAGCACAACCAAAGCTATCTATGGGCCAAGCACACAAGCAGCCACTCCTGGTAAATTGGTGGATCTGCAAGGCAGCCCTTAATGGGGTGTTGGGGAATCTGTTCATGTTTCCAGATTCCAAGCAACTTGAGAGATGCCAGAATCATAACCAGTGCCAAGAAAGAAGATAGATTTGATCGCAGCACTTACTGTAGTATTGCACTCCTGTGCATAGCTGGACAGAGCCTCACTAACTCTCTCTTCAAACAGACTCACTTCCCTTGCTGAGGAGTTTCTACCCAAGTCCCACTGTGATTTTGGACCACTTAGAGGTGCAATAAGTATGATCTTTGTTGCTAGACAACTGCAGGATAAATGCCACAAGCAACACCAAGATTGTTGTGGCCTTCATTGACCTGAGCAACACCTTTGATTCAATTAAGGCCCCATAGAAGATTATGATGGGATTTGGATGCCTACCAGCAGACTTCTTCACAATGACATGATTGCAACTGGCCTAAATAATGGCTTGGAAATGGACCCCTTCACTATCAGACCTTGAGTTCAGCAAGGATATGCTATTGCAGCACTCTTTTTCCATCTATATTGCAGTTATCCCACATCTTGGGACAGGTTCGCTAACCTAGAGAGGAGGGCTTTAAACTAGGTTCACTAGGGGATGGAGACCAAAGCCCTGAGGTAAGTGGGGGAGCAGGAGACCTGAAGGAAGAACAAGCAGGAGGGGGCAACAGGGGTCCTCTCATACTTCCTGAAAAACCAGGGCAATTGGCTAGTTACCTCAGGTGCCTGTACACAAATGCACGGAGTCTGGGAAACAAGCTCTGTGCAATTCTCCAGATAGAATTGGAAGTCCTTGCACAGTCAAGAAACTATGATGCAATCAGACTTGGTGGGATAGCTCACATGACTGCAGCAATACCATGGATGGGTACAAA
Source organism: Gavialis gangeticus (assembly GCF_001723915.1). Lineage (NCBI taxonomy): Eukaryota > Metazoa > Chordata > Crocodylia > Gavialidae > Gavialis > Gavialis gangeticus. The sequence goes on from NW_017729030.1 coordinate 67,054,547, forward strand.
CTTCAGAAGAGACAGGCAGGGAAGAAGGGGAGGAGAAGTTGCACTTTATGTATAAGAGCCATATGATTGCTCAGAGTTCCAACTGAAGCATGGAGTATGAAACAAGTATGAAGCTGGAGACAGGCTTGTTGAAAGTCTCTGGGTTAAGGTCGGGGGGAGAGCAACAAGGGTGATGTCTTGGTGGGGGTCTGCTATAGACCACCAGACCAGGAGGAAATGGTGGATGGGCTTTCTTCAAACAGCTAGTGGAAATTTCCTGATTACAGGCCCTGGTTCTCATGGGGGACTTCAAATCACCCTGATATCCGAGAAGGCAATACAGCAGTGCACAGGCCATCCAGGAAGTTTTTGGATAGTACTGGGGACAACTTCATGGTACAAGTGCTGGAGCAGCCAACTAGGGGCTATGCTTTTCTTGACCTGCTGCTCACAAACAGGAAAGAATTGGTGGGGGACGTAGTAGTGGATGGCAACTTGGGCAACAGTGACCATGAGATGATTGAGTTCAGGATCCTGAGGAAGGGAAGGATGGAGAGCAACAGAGTAAGGAACCTGGACTTCAGAAAAGCAGACTTCAGTTCACTCAGGGAACTCATGGGCAGGATCCCCTGGGAAGCCAGATTGAGATGGGAGAGGAATCCAGGAAAGCTGGCTGTACTTCAGAGAAGCCTTACGGAGAATGCAGGAACAAACCATCCTGATGTGCAGAAGACTGGCAAGAATGGCAGAAGACCAGCTTGGTTTAGCAGGGAACTCTTCAGTAAACTAAATCACAAAAAAGGAAGACTATAAGAAGTGGAAATTTAGACAAATAACTAGGGAAGAATATAAGAGCATTTCTTGGGCATGCAGGGATGAAGTTATGAAGGTCAGAATGCAATTGGAGTTGCAGCTAGCAAGGAATGTGAAGGGTAACAAGAAGGGTTTCTACATGTATGTCGTATCAAGTCATTTTGGGTCAAAATTACCCTCCCTTAATTAGGTTGGATCCACGGAGAAATTGATACATTTGCTACAAGTATATCCTTAGCAAGAGGAGGATCTGGGAACATGTGGGTCCCCTACTAAATGGGGGAGGCAGCCCTGTGGTAGAGGATGCAGGAAAGTGCTCAATGCCTTTTTTGCCTCAGTCTTCACAGGCAAGGTCAGCTCCCAGACTACTGCACAGGGCAGCACAATTTAGAGGGGAGGAGAGCAGCCCTCAGTAGTGAAAGAGCAGGTTAGGGACTACCTAGAAAAGCTGGATATGTACAAGTTACTGGGGCTGGATGGGATGCACCAGAGGGTGCTGAGGGAGTTGGCTGATGTGATTGCAGATCCATTGGCCATCATCTGTGAAAATTCATGGCAATTGGGAGAGGTCCTAGATGACTGGAAAAGGGCAAACAATGCCCATATTTAAGAAAGGGGAAAAGAAGGATCCAGGGAAACTACAGACCAGTTAGCTTCACCTCACTTCCTGGAAAAATCATGGAGCAGATCCTCAAGGAATCCATTTCTAAGCACTTGGAGAGGGTGATTAGGAGCAGTCAAAATGGATTCACCAGGGTCAAGTCATGCCTGACCAACCTGATTGCCCTCTATGATGAGGTGACTAGCTCTGTGGATGCAGGGGGAGCAGTGGATATGGTGTACCTTGATTTCAGCAAGGCTTTGATATGGTCTCCCACAACATTCTTGCAGGCAATTTAATGAAGTACGAGCTGGGTGAATGGACTGTAAGGTGGATAGAAAATGGGCTGAAGCATTGGGCTCAGGGAGTAGTAAATCAATGGCTCAATGTCCAATTGGCAGCTGGCATCAAGTGGAGTGCCCAGGGGTCAGTCCTGGGGCTGGTTTTGTTTAATATCTTCAATGACCTGGAAGACTGCATAGAGTGCACTCTCAGCAAGTTTGCAGATGACACGAAGCAGGTGGGAGGGCAGGGGGGAGTAGTAGATATGCTACAGAGTAGGGCTAGGATTCAGAATGACCTAGACTAATTAGAGGATTGGGTCAAAGGTAAGCTCATGAGACTCAACAAGGACAAGTGCAAAGTCCTGCACTTAGGACAGAACAAATCTCATGCACTAGTACAGGCTGGGGGCTGACTGGCTAGGCAGCAGGTCTGCAGAAAAGGATCAGGTGTTACAGGCACCATGCTGGGGGCATCTGATCCCCAGTTATCTTTCCTGCTTTGTGCAGGAAGCTGGACCCTGATGATCTTCCATGGTCCCTTCTATGAAGATTCACAGATAGTAAGGCCAGTAGCCTGTTCCCTTTTTTGGAGACAGCTATGCTATCTAATTCTAATGTGTGGAAGAGCAGTTCATTGGTTGGGTAGGGAATCAGTAAAGGATCTTTGGTTTTGTGAAGCTGATGATGAGTTTTAGCATTGCACAGAAGGCATCTAGTGTGACCTGCAGCTTTTCAGTTAGGTGGGTATATACACAAATAATTGCTTACTGAAGATCAGCAGAAGTGGCAGGATTGGTTATCCTGGATTTGGAGTGCAGGTTAAAAAAAAAAAGCAGTGTAGGATACAGTGAGTCTCCTGGGTTTGAGAGCTAGTTGTTGGGCATTTGTCAAGTTATGAAGTAGGATTCAAGACTAGTGTAGAGAGGATCAATACAACTTGCTCTATGACGGATAGAAGGCCATTTTTTCCCCCCACTACAGCTATTAACTGTTAAATAAGGCTAAAGCACATTCCATTTTAAGTGTGATAGCATCATCTCATTAGTACAGTTTTGTTAGTTTTTCAGGGCATGGATCTCTTTACCAGAAGATCAGCTGGGAGTAGTGCTGACTTCAAGATAGTTGACTACACTATTATTGCAGCACTGTGACAATCAGGACTCAAACAAGTTTGTTTACCAGGCCATTATCATAGTCATCCTTGTTCTGCTGTGTAGGTGTTCAACTTGGACAACAAAATTGAAGACAGCTGAAAGCTTTGGAATGTCTTTTTTCCCCCCACCCCTCAAAGTCTTCCACATTAAAAAGCGGAAAGACAAGAACAAATGCCAGCATTCTGGCTCAAGCAAGCATCACCAGCATTGAAACCATGTTTATGACAACAGCAGCTCTTTTGGACAGGATGTTATAAGGACACTGATGACTGAAGCTTAAAAGCTTAGGTCCCCTTTCTCTTTATGCCAGCCTGAGCACAAAAGCTAAAATACAGTCTTGATGGCAGCTGCCTAGCACAAGGATTTAAGTTTGAGGCTGGACCTTCTGAAAAGAAATAGTGAGGCATCACTTCCAGCTTATCTTAAGTATGATGATTTTAAGCAGGCTTCTATGCATTTAGTATGCAACTGAGATGTCTGTCCCTGGTTGTCTTTTCCTGCACACATCTACTTCTTTAATGAAGAAACTCCTGTTTAATTGATGTTTGTTTAACATTCTCCATATGGGGTTGATAGAGGTCTCTTCTGCTTTACCTCACTTTTGTTTTGCCTCAGTGGCTTCCTCAATCCTTCAAGGATAAAGAGCAGCCACACTTCTCCCTGCTTGTTAAAATCTATACAGTTAATTATTTTCTTGATACAAATTGATAGCCTCAAGTTCCCAAGGAATGCAATTTAAATAAAAATTGGGACTGATTAGCCAATAGCAGACAGTTTGATTAATAGGATTTTCCTGTCAATTATTGCTTGGATTTCTTTTGATTTATGCAGCTACTAGAATGCTTTTAAGATGCCAAGCTAAAGGGGATGAGAGAAGCAGCCAACAGGGCATGCTTCAAAAAGAGCAGTCATTCCTTCTGGGCAAGAACTGCTACTGCACCTAGCTTATCTTCTGGTGAAGAGATCTAGGTCTTCAGAAACTGACAACACTGTAAGAAGAGTGATAGCATCTCACTAGTACAATGAAATATACTAGAATTTGCCTTAGGCTCAGCTACCAGCAGTTGTAGTAAAAAGCCTTCTGTCCTTTATACAAGCAGTGTCAGTCCTTTATATAGGAGTCCTGAATCCCATTTCATGAAAATTTAACAGAGGCCCAATAACTAGCTCTCAAAACCAGGTCCTGTACTCCCAGCTCACTAATGGTTACTACTCTATAGGTAGGCAAATGAGATTCAAGGATACCTTGAAGGCTGAGCTGAAGTGTTAATATCAAAATACTTAGGAGACTCGTACAGAATCCTACATTGCTTGGGATGCGGGCTTCAAGTATGGAGCCTGACCACAGTGCTGCACACTGATGAGAATGTAGCTGTTAGCACCTCATCAGCTTAGGAACACAGGGGGAAAAACAAACTAAGAGAGTGAGTGGAATATGGGGCAGGATCCAGGAACATTGCTGCACACTACTTTTAAGCAGCTCCTGGAGCTTAGTCCCTAGATTGTTCCCATGTCAAACACCTGAAACTAAACTTTAAAATTTAGTTGGGGGGTAGCTGCAAGTTAGACTACTCTATGCTGGGTTTCTCTGATCCATGTTTAACCAGCTGGTGTTTCATTGAATGTGTAGCCACTCCCCGTAGATAAAACTGATCAAGCTGCAGTCTTCCAGCTGAACTCCCTCTCTCACCCCCACCAAGAACAGGGGTAGAAACTTGTCTTTGCCCATCAGCTCTGTGGCAACCCAAAAAAGTTGTAGCTTCTAGTTTGACTCTATTAGAGGCCTGGCAAGCAGGGGTCAGTGTGCAAGTGGCCAGACAGTCAAATCTATCTTATTGCTTGCCTGCATTTGGAGCAGTTGCATTAGTGCTCACTCCAAGATGCCAACCAACATTTTCAGCAGCCTGCAGTTCAATGTGCATCAAGGCTTTAAGAAAAGAGATACCCTGAGTGTAAGGACTGAAAGATTAGCAGATAGGTGGAGAGCTGGGAAGTAGGGACTGATGGTAGGGAGAAGAAGACTGCAGTCTACCTGAAAAAAAGGTGAAGCCATCAAGCTACTAGAAAATGGAGAACAGGAAGGAATGGAGAGGATAGTCAGCCAGCCACTTGGCAAATGTGAGTGGGAGAACTGTGGCCTGAAGGGTGAGGGTGGAGAGGAGAGCACAGCTTGCTTTTGAGGTCTGGCTCTAGAACAGCAACTAAGACTTGCCCTCTAGTGCTTGGGATGGAAGGAGAGACCTGGTGGCATGAAGTTTGAGAACAAATTTTAGACTATTTCTTTAGTAATAAAAAAGGATCTGAGCAACTACTCTAGAACTATTTTGCTTTGAGCTGCTTCATCCAGGATGGTTCCCTTTCTAGAAGAGGCTAAAAGGTCAGGCAGAGCTAAAAGTGTAGCTCTGTTAAAAGGAAAAAGCTGTGTCCCTGCAAGCTGATGTTGGCAACCAGGGTGGATGACTGGAAGACCCTCTGGGTTAAAAGCTGTGGGGAATATGGCACAGGGGACAGTGGGAGTCTACTATAGACCTCCCACCCAAAGTCAAGAGCTAGACCAGGAGTTTGCCCGGGAACTGGCTGAGGCTGCATACTCCAGAGGACCATGGTTGTCGTTATGGGTGACTTCAGTTACCCAGACAGCTCATGAGAGGATCACTCAGCAAAATCTGAGTGTTTGCAAAGCTCTCATGTGTGGATGACCTCTACCCGACTTGAAGTATATGAGCCAATGAGGTGAAGCACTGCTTGGACCTGGTACTGGCTACTGGGGATGACAAAAGCCACCCACAAAACACCAGCAACCTAGTGGTCTATGGGAAGCTGGGTGACAGCAGCCACAAGCTGGTCACCGTCACCATCTTGCCATAAAGCTGGCAAGTTAGCCAGCAATACCAAAGTCCTTGACTTCAGGAAAGCCAACTTTGACAAGCTCAGGAGACTTGTCAGTGAGGCCCTAAGGGACCATGACTCCAGGGAAAGGGGAGTTCAAGAAGAGTAATTACTCCTCAACGGGAGTGATTCTGAAGTGCACAAGCTAGTTTTATTCCATCTCAGAAGAAAGGCAGCAGGAGGGGGCAGCAGCCCCCCTTGGCTCTCCAGGGATCTAGCAGGCCTCCTAAGGCTAAAAGAAAGGCCTACAAAGAGGATGGGATTTACCTCCAAGGAGGACTATTGTGCACTGGTCCAGTCCTGCAGGGAGGAAACCAGGAAAGCCAAGGCTGCAACTGAACTCCAGCTAGCTTCGAGCATCAAGAACAATAAGTCTTTTCAGATGTGGGGAGCTGGAGGAAAAGCAAGGGCAACATTGGACCCCTGCTGAACCAGATGGGGCAACTGATGAACTGATGACTAGGAAAAAGTCAGCCTATTAAATGGGTACTTTGCATTAGTCTCTCAGTCCCATGGGATGCCCATGCCCACTATGGGACAGGGAGGTCTGGGTGTGGGAGATCCCCTCCATCAATGCTGACCTCATGAAGGAACATCTTGGATAGGCTGCATACCTTCAAGGTCAGCCAGCCCTGACAGTCTACACCCCAGAGTACTCAAGGAGCTGGTGAGCATCATAGCCCAGCCCCTGGCACGGATCTTTGAAAAAAACTTCTGGCACTCTGGTGTAGTGCCCAAAAGACTGGAAGGTGGACAATGTGGTGCCTCTCTTCAAGAAAGGGAGGAAAAAGTGGATCTGGCTAACCATAGGCCCAATCAGCCTGACTTCTATCCCAGGGAAGATCTTAGAGAAAAAAAAAAAAAAAAAAAAAGGTT
>NW_017729030.1:67061221-67069746 GCF_001723915.1 Gavialis gangeticus
TTTTTTAAAGAAAAAAAGGCTATCCTTAAATGGACTGGCCAATGCCAACATCCTAAAGGATAGCCAACACAGGTAGGTCTTACTTGTGCAATCTCATTTCCTTCTATGACCAGGTGACCCATCACAAGGGAGGAGAGATTGAGGTCATATCTTGACTTCAAAAAAGTCCTCCAATCTGGTATCCCATGATCACCTCTTGGCAAAACTGGCCAATTGTGGCCCTGGGTCCACCACAGTCCACTGGCTGGGAAGTTGGCTCCATGGTTGGACCCAGAGGGTAGTAATTGATAGAAGTCAATCATGGTACCCTGTGACTAGTGGGGTACTCCAAGACTGTCCTTGGACCCATATTGTTCAACATCTTCATTAGTGATGTGGACATTGGAGTCAGGAGCAGACTGGCCAAGTTTGCCAATGACACCAAACTTTGGAGCAAAGCATCCACAGCAGAAGACAGGCAGGTGATCCAGGCTGACCTGCGACAGGCTCAGCAAATGGGCAGATGAGAACCTGATGGTGTCTACATTGAAAGATGCAAGGTTCTCCACCTTGGTAAGAAAAGACTGCAGAATCCTTATAGGCTTGACAGTGCTATGCTGGCTAGCACTATGGAAGAAAGACTTGGGGGTCATCATTGACCACAAGATGAACATGAGCCTGCAATGCAATGCTGCAGCTAGTAAAGCAGCCAAAATGCTGGCTTGCATCCATAGATGCTTCTCAAGCAAAGCTCAGGACATTGTTCTCCCCTTGTACTCGGCCTTGGTGAGGCTGCAGCTGGAGTACTGCATCCAGTTTTGGGACCCACAATTCAGAGAGAGTGTGGAGAAGCTTGAGAGTCCAGAGAGGAGCCACGCACATGATCAGAGATCAGGAAAACAGAGCCATGGGGTCTTTGGCCTGGAAGCACAGGCTCAGGGGTGATGGCCACCTACAAGTTTAAAATCAGGGGTGACCACCAGGATCTGGGGGAATGTTGTTTATTCACTAGAGCACCCCAAGGGATGACAAGGTTGAACAGTCATAAACTACTACAAGACCATTTTAGGCTGGACATCAGGAAGAATCTCTTTACTGTTAGAGCCCCCAAGGTCTGGAACAGCCTGCCAGAGGTGCTTCAAGCACCTGCATTGAACACCTTCAAAAGCAACTTGGATACTTATCTTGCTGGGATCCTATGACCTCAGCCGACTTCCTGCCCTTCAGGTGGGGGGGCTGGATTTCCATGATCTTCTGAGGTCCCTTCTAGCCCTAATGTCTATGAAGTCATTTGAGTGCTTGATGCAACCCCAGGATTGCTTTTTTGCTTGACAGTGGGGAGTTACCATAGTGCTTGGTTTAGCGTGGACTAGACAGGCTCCATTCCACTTGGAGTAAGCATGCCTTCTGGCCAAGGACAGAGGCTCCATCAGCTTGTTTGTTTTATATCCCCAAAGGGCAATTCTAGGAAAAAGGTGAACATAGTGCTACTTAAGGCCCATATGTTCTTGCTTTCTGCCTGGAATGCCACCACTTCATTCCCATTACCAGAAGTAGACTCTCCATCATCTAAACGTCAAGTGGTATGCAGCCTTGCCATGGCAAGAAATTCAGCCCATCATCACAATCTCCTCTGCCACTACCAACACTCCATCACCCCCCATAAAAGTCAATTGTATGATACACCTGGTCCAATGCAATGAGGGTGTCTGCCTATTGCCTTAAGCGCCCAACTGAAAAAGTAGGACCAGGATGTACACACCATTCTGGTCTGACCTCACTACCCTTGTGCTCAAGAGTCATCTACCCAGACTCTAGAAGGTGAATTTAGAAACAAAGTATAAAAGCTGGCTGGATACTGAGAACTAAAAGGACTGAACACCTATATTGGTCAAGTTATAAGTCAACTCCAAAAATACTTTTCATATAGGGAAGTATAAACTGCTGCCCCCCCACCCCCTTTGGCTAGGGCTTGATCTCCAAGTATTCAGCTTTTCTTCTTTTGCTAGTGTCTGGTGTACCCAAGAACTGTGTGGGAATACAGCCTAGAGCAGCTAGCTTGCTGTGCTTAAAGATCCCCCAAAAAACAGAGGCCCAAGGGGGATTTTTCTTGGTATGTGAGAAAGTATTTAAAAATCTCAGCTACATAGCTGGTCCAATTAAAAAAAAAATCAAGTCCCCCCTGCCTTTTATTCCCATGAGTATTAAAAAGGAGTGAGACTTGCAATCCAACTGCCTTTTAACTGTCTGCTTTAGGAAAGGCACCACCACTTACTGCTAACAGTTCAGAACATGAGAAACATGCACATCTCCAAAAAAACACTGTTCCTCTCAAGCCCCCATAAAACAATAATGTAACTGGACTTTGTTAGTATGGACCAATAGGTCATGTATTGCTGCTGAGCTATTTCAAGGTTTAGTTTGGGCTTCAAGGGGTTGTGAAGGAGTTTGATTTCTTTAGACAAAGTACAGCACTAAACAGATTCCAGTAGCTATAGGGCAAGAGCCTGTCCAGCTGGGAGTTGGAGCCTTAGCTTCCATTTCAAGGGAGCATGAGGTTGTTAGAGCCCTTTGGTATTGAACCAAGAATAGAAAGAGACAGCTGCCACCCTTCAGCCACTACCACCAAGTGTAGGCTTGCAGTCCCCATGCAGGCAGCATTAAAGCCTGCTGGAATTGAGTAAAATATAGCAGATGTTACAAGACAAGGCTCCCTTCCCCACCCCAATTTATATCATGGGGGCAAGGGAAGAGCCTTTCAGTAGCATTAGGGTGGTGGGGAAGCAGGTGGCTGCTGTGGCTTGGGCTCTATCTCCTACTCAGCTGTAGCCACAGCTTCCCCCTCCCCTACAGCCTCTGCTTCCCACCCATCCCTCTCCCTCCTCTACTTACTTTTGCTCCATCAACCTGGGGCACTTTAACCCCAGTTCCATCTCCAGGCTAAGGTAAGATGGCAGTAGGGGGCAGGTTTGACCTCCCTATATTCCCCCACCACCACTGGGGTGATGGGTAAGAGATAGACCCCACAATAAAAAGTTAGATTTTATACATGGATAGTTAAAAGCAAAAAAAAATTATGGTTTCCCCATGCACAGAATCCAAATGGGGGAGGGGAAGAAAAAGAGTCAGGGTTGCCATATTTACTTGAGATCCAAGACAATTGCATTCTAGGCTTTTAACAAATCATAAGGCAAGGCTAGTCTCCAAAAAGTGTTACCCAAACTGGTATCATTGACTATGGATGTCACTGATGATTAATTCATTGCTATACAAAAAGGACCAAAAAATGTACTTTATAAGTAAGGCTTTAAAAAAAGCTATTACCATTCCTTCCCAGCAGTACCATTCTGGAAGGGGGGTAGGGACCAAACAAACAAAAAAAACCACAAACACACCACTATACATGCAGATTAGCTGTTATTTAATTTCATTAAGACTTTAATTTCAAGGTTGAACTCATTCCATCTTCAGGGGAGTTACCAGCTCCTGCAATGAAACAGGAAGTTAGATTTGATCAAGTCTTACTTCACAGGCCAATTGAAGGAGTGCTCTGAACCTTACATATTCCCCATTAAGGAATCTTGGAGGATGATTTTTAGGGGCTCAAGCAGCTTGCTAGTATTAGTGTTCAGGACTCTGGTCCCAAACTTGCCTAGGTTGGATGGCCTTAATGGAGTTGACTGCATTGCAGCTCTTTAATGAGGCTTTAATTTCCTGTCCCATCAGCAGCTTGAGGGCTTCTTGGTGGCTTTTAAAGCCAGGATAAGATTGACCACTTTGCTCTAGTGCTGGTAGAAGCAATGCAGTGTCTGAGGAAGGAGCATGTCTGCTCTGCTCAAGGCTTCTGGGTTGCCTGCCTGCCCTGCAGACAGGGTTTAGGGGTAGGATGGACTCCTCACCTGTTTTCCATCATAGGCTTTATTAACAAATGTTGAGACATTTGTGGCAATGTCGTCTTCCTCTGGGTCACTCTCCCTGTGATAGGAGGTCAGAGCCCTATAGGAGGCTGTGCTGGAGGTCCTGCATTAGAGTAAAAAATGTTCCTGAAGCCATATTGCACTTAAGCACTTGTAGATCTTATTTAAAGAAGGGGAAAGTTGCTGAAAGATTCTCTTACTGTTGGGACTATGGGCTAAAGTCCATTGCATTCAAAGTGAGCCAAATTGCTAGGCTGATTTCTAAGGGGAAGTAGTATGTACTCCCAAACAGTACTAGTATCCAATACACTATTAAGTTCAGACAGGCTACAACAACCCTGTCAAAGCTTCCATTGCAGTAAGAAGAGCTATCAAAACCTCTGGTAGGTTGTTTGGATACCTTCTAAAAGCATTGGTGTCAGACACATTAGTACTACCATTTAAAGTAGTGACACAAAAGTTTGTGACCCCTCCACCTTCCCCAAAAGGTGAGCCAGGTTCAACTGTGGCAAGCAGCTGCACTCCTAGGAGGGTCTATACAACTGTTTGAGGGAATTGTCACTTTGACCTCCTCAAGGAGCTGTAATATCATGGAGTCAGTCAGTCAAACCTTCTTTCTACAAGACTCAAAGCTTACAAGGGTAAGATTTTAAAAAGTATGCATCATGTATGGATTAGTCAAGTAAATACAGCCTCAGGCAGAGTCTTGTTGATTCATGAGCTGTGCTCTCAACCTTTGCGCCTCATCCCCAGCTGGTGTGTCTACATGGGTTTTAGTCAGGAGATCCTTACCTTCTCAAGGTACTTTGCCTTCTCATGTAGAAGAAAGCTCCCACTATTGCCATGAGGACAAGCAGTACTACAAGAATGCTCAGGATAATGGGACCAGCTGCAGGTTTGACTGCTGGCTCTTCACAGTGGTCACCACTATATCCCAACATGCAGTGGCACTTCACCATGCCATCTTCAATGGTGCAGTCTCCTCTCATATTACATGTTTCACTACTGCAAGGTTGAGAACCAAGGACCCTTTCAATGCTAAGAGATGGAGAAGGCTCTATATGCGGAGTAATCCTATCCTCCCTATATAGGGGAGGAGTCTGTACAGTTGAAGGCTTCCTTCTAGCATATTTTGTCACCTCTGGGTGCAGATATTTGGTTCTAGTGGTGGGTCTCTTGGTGGTGGTTAGGACACGTTTTGGTATTTCTTCCTTCTTGCCTGGCCTCTTTGGTAATGGTACTGTTGTGCTGGGTTTCTTCCTATCTTGATAGGTGCCTAGGAGGAGATGGTTAGTTTTAAACTTGATATTCAACATTTTATATTGTTGGCTAAACCTGAAGATCATTTTACTGGTCTCCAAGTGTTATTTGGAGCCTCCCCAATTATATTGGGATAGGCAAGCCTATGCGCATCAGGAATAGCTTTTCATATTTACTGTGCGCTGATGGGTTTGTCAAGCCCTTGTCTTCTCAGCTATTGAGAGCCACTGACACTAGAAGAATCTTTTGCTAGTTTGAAATTGAGAGACTTCCAGGAGGTTCATGGGATGTTACATCCTTGATCAAGGAGTCAAGTGGATTTGTGGGCCATAGTTGATAGCTTAAGCAGCAATAAAAAGGGCTTTATGTACTCAATATAGTCAGTTTTCCATAGTGAACTTCCAAAGATCTGTTGCAGGCTAAATGGACTTGTCTGCTCATTAATGGGAAAAGCTGGCAGTACTTTCATCTTACCCACCACCCCATGAGCATGTGCTGTTGGGTTTACAGCTCAGATTGGAGCAATAGCATGGAACCCCAGCCTGCTAGCTTAAGCTGAAGGAGTTACTTACAGTCACTTTCATCAGAGCCATCCAAGCAGTCGAAGTAGCCATTACATGCTTGCTCCTTGGTAAAGCATTTCTTGAAATCTCTGCAAGCCTTAAGTGGCTCAGGACATGTCACAGTTGCAATGCATTCAGTCCCATGCTCTAGATTATAGCCAGTGGAGCATTTACAGACCCTCCCTTGTGGTGTTGCCAAGCAGATCTGGCTGCATCCACCATTGTTCTCTGAACAGCCATTTGTACCTAACAATTAGGCAGAACAGTTATAAGTTGTTTTGACACTAAAGTTATGGTCCATTTGAGACCTAGAAAGTGAAACCCTGGTGGCATGAATGTCCTTCCATTCCCCTTCCCCCCCAGCTTAAGATAGCTAGAACCCCAGTAGGTGAGCTTAAAGTAAAGTGTATTGTTCTTCTGTAAAGAAGAGCTTTATACTCTCCCTGAAGTATTCTAGTCCAGATCTATCCTTTTAGAAAAACAGTTAGGACTTGCCTTGCTGTGTGAACTTGCTGTATATCTTTATGTCCATGATCTTCCCATCCACTTGAAACCACCAGTTCTCTGTTGTTTCTAGCTTGCTGTGCCATACTCTTGTATCTGGCAGACAGAATATAAAGGAGTTTAGAAAGGAAGACAGATCCTCCCCTTGCAGAAGGGGCAGTCCAACTTGGAACAAAAGCCATAAGTTGGCAGTGCACAAATCTACCTTCTCCCTGCTTCCTTCCTAAGCACAAGTTGTACATTTGCTTAGAAAGTGAGCCAACTGTTCTTGGCACCCCAACATGGCTCTTGAGTTGTTGCTAGACAGTGCACACCCCTCCACCTTGACACCAATTATCTGCCTTACTGAGCATCTTACCATTGTTAGTGGAGGTTGTCCAGACCATCATGCCTTCACCAATTGTGAAGAGCAAGAGGCCATGCAGCCCTCCCCGCACTACTCTGTATTTTGAGCCATCCAACTGAATGCTTTCAACAACACCTTTCACTGCAAGAAGAAAGAGTTGTTAGCTTTTTGGTGATGCATGAAATGCAAACAGGTGCTGAAGTTTAGTGGCAAATATACATGTTAACTAGCAGTTCAAGGCTCTTTTCTTTGTGATATTTTAAAGGCAACCTGCACCCTACCTCCAGGAAGGAGGAAACCAAACCTTGGCTTGATCCCATATCCCAGAGGGCTAGACTCAAAATAAACAAAAAAGTTTCATTCAGACAGAAGATACTCTTCCTCTGCTGATGGGCAGATACCAGTCCTCACATCTGGAATCTAACATTCAGTTAGAGGAATGAGTTAAAAAAAAAGTTACTTTGCCAGCACTTTCTAGATCACAGATCTTACCACAGAGCCAAGCCTGTCATACTTACTACGGTCAGCCCAGTAGAGCCGAGTGCCCACATCTGCAAAAGTCAAGCCAACAGGAATTTGGGATCTCCTCCAGAGCACCATCCTTTTGCTACCATCCATAGCAGAGCACTCTATCTTTGGGGTAGCCCTACGAGTCTCAGAGCCTAGGTCAATAAAGCACATCATTCCAGTTGGTGGGTGCAGTGCAATTGCAACTGCTTTATGGATCTCTTTGTCAATCAGTGTCAGATGATAACGCCCATTTGAAGTTACTACTTGAATGTATGGGTTCTGGCTGCTGACCCAGTATATATTGCCACTCAACCAGTCAAGAGCAAGAGATATTACAGTGCCTTCCACTGGCACTACTTTTTTCCAGTAGAGTTTGCCAGAATCCTTGATTTTTAACAGCCTTATGTGGCCACCTCCCAGCTCTGCAAAGTAGAGTGACTGGTCTTTCACAGCATAGTCCATTGCTGTCAGATGCTCTAGGTTGACAAGAGGTAGAATACTATGTTCAGGAAGAGTTGTCCCTCCTATTGTAGCTGGCAGCTTTTTCAGGTATACCTAGAATACAGAGTAAAGGCAAAATATTTTTTCAATGCTTGCAGTTCAAAGTCTATTGCAGGCTTCCAAGACCCAGGGATATCTAATCTGCCTACTCCAAGTTGTATGGTGACCCAGGAATTGTCAAAGCAGTTAGGTCCAGAAATAGCAAGTGGAAGCCAAAAATCTTAAAGACTGGTGCTACAAAGATCCAAGTGCTAGAGAAAATAAAATTTGCCATCTCCCCATTATGCTGTACTTCAGCATTTGGCACTTTTGTATGAAAGGACTGTAGTGTTTGCTTGCCTAGAGGCAGTATTAAAAAAAGGCAGCTTGGTCATTGTTTTTCAGGCTACAGTATATTTCCTGGCTCATGCCAAAGGCTACAAGAGTAGTTGTCATTTATTAGAGTTTTGGATTCAGACTGAAAGAGACCTAGGCATGGCATGATCAAGTAAGTCTCCCTGCACTCAGCTTAATTTTTAGCAGAAGGTTACCTGAGTAATAGCTGTTGAAGCTACTAGGAACAAGAATGCAGAATCCTTAACAGGAATGCAGTTTTTTCCATCAGCAAGCACTAGTTCAACTGGGCACCGACAACTTCCTTTGTGTTTTGGATTCAATAGACACAAGTGGGAGCAGCCAAGTTCTCTACAAGGGTTTGGTGCAGTTGGTTGCAACACTTCATGCATTACCTAGAATGGTTAAATAGCCATAACATTGTATTTGAAAAACAAGATAAAAAAATATGCAAATATGAATACATAGATGTATGCCCCATTTCTGTATTCTTTAATGTATTATCCTTCTTATATTAACAGTAGAAAAGGCAAGGGGTCCTGCCTTTTAAACCTTTGGAAACATCAGTAACTGGAGATTGGTTATTTGTAACTGTCCTTGGAATTCACATCC
>NW_017729030.1:67074746-67076482 GCF_001723915.1 Gavialis gangeticus
CTGCATCTTCCAATCATGCCCCAAACAAGCCATGTATGTTACTGCTTTAAGCCATGGCCAAGTAAAGTCTGCCTCTTAACCCAGCTCTTAAGCCAAGATGGCAGCCAAACTTGTTTTAAAAAAAAAAAAAAACCTTTCAGAACAGGAGTTAGTTTTGCATTTCATTTTTGGCATGATTAAATTTAGACTGAATTGATCAATGCACTGATGTGGTGTTTGTCACATTCTCAGTAATGAGTTTTTATTCTAATCCTTGTGCAAGCTCATACCATCCACAGGACTCCACAGGCCATGCAGAAGGCCACTTGGATTCTAGTGCCCTTTTGCATTTGTACATGAGTGAATGCTCAGAGCAGTGCACAAGATTTTAGACCAGTTTCTAAAAATCAGAAGGATGGTATCAGTTCTCCTTAAATAAGTGCAGTGGGGTGGGGAGGAACAGCAGGTTGTTCAAGACACCCAGACTGTCCATAGACAGCTTAGGTGTTGACACTTACAGCTATGCAACCCTTCCCCACCCCACCCCAGGGAATCTGTTTGGCCTAGGCCATTAGACAGTGAGTGAAGCCTGTTTACCTATGGCATGTCCTTGTTTTTCATATGCATACAAGGCATCTATCCCACCACAGTGTGATTATGCCAAGGCAGTTTAAGTGAAAAAAAGTTTCACTAATACCTTTAGGCTATAGGGCTGTCCATGACGCTTGATCAATACAGTCCTGTTTTTACCAGTTTTTTTGTTTACTTTTTGTACAGTCCTTGTCTTCATCTCAGACCAGTAGATATCATCCTCAAATACAACTACTGAGAATGGACTCTTGATCTGGCTTAGTTGGAATACCTAGGAGAAGCGTTTAAAGAAAAAGTTGTGTATGCGAGATAAGCAAGTTTGAAGGCAACTATAATTTAAAGACAATTTTGATACCTTTATGCCACTGCCATCTAGATTAGCAGAGCCAATGTTGTGAAATTTGTCATCAGACCAGAAGATTTTCCAGCTTAGGAGGTCAAGAGCCAGACCAGTTGGCCAACCAAGCCCTTGGTCAATAAGTATTTTCCTATTGCTGCCATCCATGCCAGCTTCTTCTATTTGAGGTTGGCCCCCTATTTCAGACCAGTACATTAGCCTACATCAAAAGAAATGGATTGTTCAGTTACTGTTTGACAAACTCCACCCCCCTTGAAACAAACAGAAAACCCTCAACAAGATAGTATGCAACATGGCTGCACACAGTTCTCAATCATTTCCTTTTTTGGAAAGAGGAACCAGGGAAGGGGGTTACAACATGCAGGAAGTAGTCTTACTGAGAATGGTACCAGTTTTGCTCTACAAGTACAGAGGCATTAAAGAGCATTTCAGTATACAAGTGCTCAGGCTAGCCTGAATTAGAAAAGCAAGTCTTAAATGCCCCTTTAAAAAAAAAGAAGGCCTATAGCACATTCTGAAGCTAGGAGTGCATGTGTAGCTTTGACTATCACTTACAAAACAGCCAATACAACACTAAGCAGTCTGGTCCCATCTACAGGCCTATTTGGAAGCATTGTTCCAGCCAAAAATCCCACACTCTACTTCCAGGAAGGAATTTGTTCAGAAAGGCATGTCTAACCACTGGCCTTCAAAGTCAGCCTCAAGTATGGCAACACTGACCCTAGCATGTCAGTGCTGTAGTAGTCTTCCCCCCCCCCCCCCCCCCCCCCCCCCCCCCCCCCCCCTCTCCCAGCCCCCCCATGGCTGC
>NW_017729030.1:67076493-67078674 GCF_001723915.1 Gavialis gangeticus
CCTAGCATGTCAGTGCTTTTGTAGTTTTCCCCCCCCCCCCCCCCCCCACCACTGCTGTTCCAATCTATTCCTAAAGATGAAGACTAAGGAAAAAAGAGAGAGTGTTGTGTATCACAGCTACTTTGCAAGTCAAGAATAAAAAAAAGGTACAGAAGAAAAATGGACTGTGGGTGTGCATGCTGCAGATATAGTAGAGAAAGGGCAGGCTGACCTAGCAAGTCATAGTCTTGGTGTAGTTCTAGTTCTCAGCTAGTTTGGAACATTCAGTGAGCCAGTTAAGTTCAAGACAGCTGGTGTGGTATATAGCTCTTACCCATTCAGTGGATGGAGCACCAGTGATCGAGGCTGGTCTAAATCCTCATCTAGAACCACTGTGTACTCAGCATTTCTCCTCCAAGGAGCGTTTAGTTGCATGGCCAACAGCTGCCCTGCAGTCCCATCAATCCAGTAGAGATTCCTCCCTATCCAATCTACTGCAATAGAGTCCGACTTGATGCCTGCAACAAGTTGATACTAAAGGTTACTCTTTTAAAAAGGAGTAGTGAAATAGAAGTGCCTTCAGCAGGATGTCAGAAGATGCAGGGTATTTTTGATAGTTTGTGCTTTCTATACAAGTAGTGCTTCAGGAGCCCCAAGTGATTGACACAGCCCATTTGAACCCTACTTGCACTTAGAGGGCAGGTAAGTTCCTTCCCCAAGCACCTGACTCTAGACACCAAATTTTACTCAAGTAGCAACAGGACTCAAATTTCACATCCTGGACTCTATAGCACCCTGCAGTTTTCAGGGTAGGGTATTTTTTGGATGAATGGGGGGGTAGGCTGGGATGGAATTCAGCCAACTGTTGTCTCCCCTGGGGTATGGTGCTTGAGCATTACTCATGTTACACCCCTTTCAGCTTTTATACATGTGTAGAGAGGCTAGTCCAGCACTCTGGAGCAGACTCAATTAGTCAAGTCTGCTGGAGTGCAGAAGTTAAAACATGCTCCAATCACATTAGCATCTGTGCCAAAAGTGGTGGCATGGCACTTGTTAAAGCTCATTGAGCACTAGTTTAAAAATTAAGCCAGCAAAGAGTCACATGCATTAAGTGTCCCCATGCCAAAAAAGGTGGTCAAGTGTTTGAATTATCATGGCTCACTAAAGTGCCCAGTCTCCTGGAACACAACAAGGATCAATTACAGCCTAGCACACTTTGCTAGCAGCTAAGGACTTCAGAACTGCTAAAGACTAACACTAGTCTTGCATTTACTTCTTCCCTTGCCCCCCCAGTTTAGTTCCTGCTTTTTGGGGGGGCAGCTATAGCAGTTAAGCTGGCACATCTTCTAGTCTAAAAGAAGATGCTTGAGCCATGACTCCCACTGCAGACATTTCTTAGTAGTAGGAAGCTGTAGGAAAATTTTGAAGTGGTGATGAAGTCAGAGCTAACCTTTCACAAGAGTTCCCTTTTTCTTGGCATCCATTGATATCCATTTAATACTTTCTGCATTGAGATCCATCCAAAAGACCTTCTTTTCTACCAGGTCATAGTCAATAGAGAAGATAATCAAGTTCTTGTCAGTGGTAGCTAGGATATCATCTTTCAGACTTCTCAATCCATAGAGCAATAGGTCAGACTGGACTGCTACAAGCAACATTGGCTCCGAACCTGCCAAGGCAGAATCCAGTAGGCAGGAATTAATTTCTTTCCCTTGTTAAGGAAGCCTCTACTTTCTCCCCACCCTAAGTTTATAGGTCTGGTTACAGTACTGCAGAACAACTAAGCATAGGCCTTGCATACTAGTATGGGAGGTGGTCAGCAACTGGCTGTAGCAGTGGAGCCTTGCTGCAAGGGTCCAAGACATTTGGAACAGCCCTCTTCCAGGCAGAGAGATTCTATAGCAGAAGGATGGGTTCATCTCTGGCTTGGAGGCTGCCCCCCTGCCAGAAGAATGAGCAAGCACTAAGACCCAGCTTTCTGGGATATCATTATTGTAACAGCCCCAGTGCTGCATTAGTTTCTCCTTTCTGGCACCAATGTTAACTGCTCAAGAGAACCCACCTGGCTGTGGGACAAGCTAGGAACAGCCCAACTGCCATCAAAGTCAAAACCTGGACAGTTCCATCATATGGACATTACAGCCTTTGGGGTACTGGAGGAACTCAAAGCTCAAAAAAAAAAAAAAAAAAAAAAAAAAAAAA
>NW_017729030.1:67078685-67088685 GCF_001723915.1 Gavialis gangeticus
AGGAGGGAAAAAAAAAAAAAAAAAAAAAAAAAAAAAAAAAAAAAAAAAAAAGACTTTAGTAAGGGCTGATGCTTCTGGGATTAAAGGAGCAAAAAGATGCTGAACATTTTGGATTGAGTTGGAGAACATCTAGTAACTTGAATCCAGAAGCACAGGAATCCTAAGTGGGACAGGATCTAGCTAGTGCAGCCACCTCTGCCCACCTTCAAGAGCAGGTGCCAGAGCCCACTGAGATCAGAATGATTTGGTCCTTTTGGAGGAGCAATCCTAACTAGGCATGGCTTCCTAAGAGGCTTAAAGGGCTGAGCTGAGTTGACAAATGTTTCTCTGCATTAGGCACTAGGTAGAGGCCTCAT
Source organism: Gavialis gangeticus (assembly GCF_001723915.1). NCBI lineage: Eukaryota > Metazoa > Chordata > Crocodylia > Gavialidae > Gavialis > Gavialis gangeticus. The sequence goes on from NW_017729030.1 coordinate 67,079,042, forward strand.
TTCTGGGAGCTATATAGTCCTCTAGCCCCCTGCCCCAGTGTTCTGGGTACTGAATTGATCTGGGGAAGGGACAGAAATCCCTTACCTGTCACTTTGCAGGTGTGGTCATCTGGTTCCAGCAGGTAGCCAGGGTGGCAGGCACAGCTGTAGGTGCCATTACTATTGACACAGGTCTGGCTACAAGGGTCATGCCTTAGCTCTTGGCACTCATTGATGTCTCTACAGGAGAGGCCATCATCATGCAGTTCAAATCCCTTGTGACAAGTGCATCTCTGAAACAGGAGCAGCTCATCAGCCTACTTCACCTTCAGCCAGCACAAGACTTCAGTACACTAGTCATCCAGGGCTTGTTTTGGACCAAGTGAGGTTCAAAGCTAGGTCAAATGAGTGAGTGAGTAAGAGGGGCATTTGGACAGCCTCAAAAATGGAAGAATAAGAGGCATGCTTGTAGCAAAACAGGATGGCTTTACTTCCCTGCTACAGACAAGGAACCAAGTCAGCTCTGTCCATTCTACTGCCCACTTCACTCCTGGAGTTTACTGCCCCTCAGGTTCAGCAAGAACTTGGCTGACTGTTCAAAGTTCGGAGAGCACAGTTCCTCAGTTGAGGCAGGAGGAATTGGCTACTTAAAGTGCTCTATTCTCTGCTCTAGCTTGAGGGAGAGAGGGCATGAAAGAGGGAAGTAGGGCATCCTTAGTTTGGTGCAACAGGTGCAGGTAGGGCCTAGGGGAGTGGGCTTCTACTCCCTGAAAAATAGTGGAAGCAAGGTATGGCAGACCTCATAGCAAGTGCCAGAGAAGTAGTTCCATAAAGCTACTGGCAGGTAGAACACTAGCCAAGATCTGCCTCCAGAAATATCTGGGGGCATAAGCCTTTTGGGAATTAGACTTGGACTGGTGTCACTTACAGGCCACATCTTGCTGGTTCAGTCTTGGAAAGCAGCTACAGATTAGTACTCCCTTAAAGTGTACTATATAGACAGGCAGGTAATGGGCAATGATATAAAAACAAGGAAAGAACCCCAAAATACACCAAAATGCCAGGTAGGTGGGTGAGCTGGCTCCTTCTTAAAGCAGTCACCTGCATTCACTTAAATTTGGCACACCTTTACAGGTAAGCCAAGCAGGATCACTCATCTGCTGGCTGAGAACCAAGCCATTAAAAAAAAAATGGACTAAAGTACTGGAAATACAAAAAGGTGGGTTTTGGTTTGTTTGGGTTTTTTTTGGGGGGTGTTGGGTTGGGTTAAGAAGCTTCCCTTTTACTCACAGGTCCTCCAGGTGACTGGTAGCAGATTTGAGAGCATGGCTTCTGACATGGCAGAACACACTTATCACCTTCATCTGACCCATCTGTGCAGTCTCTCTTGCCATTACAGACCAGGGTGTGGTTGAGGCAAACACTTGTCTTGCACTGGAACTCCATACTTGAGCACTTTGCAGGCTGACCTGTGGACAGAATTGTGTTTATGGACTGCCCCACATGGGATGGGGGATAGACAGGTCTGTTGCAGTATAGCAGCAACAGTGGTGGCAGTCACCCAAGTTTGTAAGAGTTCAGGTTTACCCCATCATTGAGTAGTTCTCAATTCTTTATTTATTGACTAAAAGTGTCAACATCCTGTTTTCCCTCCCCACAATAGGAAGTAGGAGTTCTGTTCTGCCAGAAGCTTGTATTCTTTGTGGGTAAGGGTTTCCAGACCAGGTAAGAGTGAGAGCCAAGGCCTATGATCTACCATATTAAAGAGCCAAGCTCTGCTTCCTTTGAAGTAGTTCTGCAAAACTTGGGTGGGAGCAGCTACCTTAGTAATGCAAGCAAAGAATGCTAGTTTTAGCCAAGCACTGTAGAGATTAGCTCTGCACCAAGTTTGTTACAGGTGCAATTTTAGTGCAGTTTATTTTATAGTACAAAAAGCCATAACCCCCCCCCCCAAACTTAGGCCCAGTCACTGCAGTATTTGTGTTGTTCTCATTTGGATTTTGGGAAGTCTCCTACTGTTTTTGACTAGATCACAGCTGCAGTAGACAAGTCTATTAGAGAAGAGGAACATTTAGGCATAAGTTGAAGATATAGTAAGCCTAAATTAAAGAAGTTTTGTACCATCTGTGTGCAAGACCTAGACCTGAAAAATTACTTTTTCTACAAGCTCAAGGAGGATAGTCTTAGAATTGCACTAGAGGAAGCTTAAGAGCTTGCTTACATCCAGTTTCACCACTTCCATCTTTGCAGTCTCTCTCCCCATCACAACGCCAGACATCTGGAACACACTCCTTGAAACTAGTGCAGGACCACTGCTTTGAACTACATTCAGGTTTCTCATGCTCACAGTCCTGTGGATAAAAGAATAGCTTTGTTATAGTACCTTGGATGCATGCTACAATGGATTGATGTCTTTCGTTACCCAAGTGCTCCTGGCAAGAGTACTATGTTGCAGCATAGCCATTGAGAACGAACCTAAAAACTGGAGGCATGAGGAGACCTGCTACTCCATGGACAAGAAGTGGAGCACAGCATTTGATGTTAAGTTCCAACAGATCTCAGAGCTTGTCATTTGACATTTGTTTGCTCCTCAGCTGCTACAAGCTACTTTTTAGAGCTCAGAAAGGACATGAGGGTGTTAGTTCACTATCCAGTATGCCTCAGAACTGGCATAACCAGAACAGACTCCACTTACTGGCCAGTGGGTTCTCTAGGATTCACTTTAGAATCCAGTTTGAGCTGTAAGTCCTGCAAGTTACTATTTTCCACACCTGCTCATCTGATCCATCTTTGCAGTCTATGTCATCATCACATATCCATTCTTTCAGGACACACTCGCCACTTCTGGGACACATAACTTCTCCTGATCGGCATAGCAGTGGCTTGGGGACTGCACAGTCTTCTTCATCAGAGTGGTCCTTACAATCATAGTCCCCATCACAGCGCATGGAGTAAGAGATGCACTGGCCACTCCTGCACTGGAATTCCATCTTGCTGCACTCTTCATGAACTGGAGGAGAAGAAGAAAGCCTGTGCTTAAAGATGATGGGAAACACAGCCAAAGTCATTTTTACAATGAAGTTTTGGTATGCTGAAGTGGCAGCATTAAAGAAAGAGTGCCTCCAGCAAGCCATTTAGGGAAGGGCATATGGGCAGGTTATAATTCTAGTTTAAGAGCAGTATTGTTGCTAGCTTACTCATCCAGCATTATGATGGATAGATCCCATGCCTGGATTCTCCAACCATGCTTACTGCTCAGAAGCAGCTTTGCTTCTTGTCTGTCATTCAGCCTAGGGTAGTGTAAGAAGTAGTGTTCCTGCTTGAAGCCATTAATTTTGAAAGTTTAAAAAAGGGACCCCCACCCATGCCACAAAATAGAGGTGGAAGACTTGAGCTTAAGCTCTTCACTGCTTGTTGGCTACTGGAGAGAATCCCTTCTTCCCAGAGGAATTCATACCCCTGGGACAGTTGAAAGACACTTTTTAAAAGTTAAATTAAGAATTAAAAGGTCATACTCAACCACCCCTCAGTACATGGGCTAAACAAACCCAAGTCTACTTATACTGGTCTTACCACATCCCTGCTCATCTGCTTGATCAAGACAGTCTGGGTTGCCATCACACAGCCAGCTCTCTGGGACACAGCGTATGTTGTCATCACAATGCAGAGCACATTCTTGTGTGGGCTTCCAGCAGTTTAACTCATCTGAACCATCAGGACACTGTTGTACACCATCACAGCGCTCGCTCTCCTCAATGCATTTGTTCCCACTCAGACACTTGAAGAGTCCTAGAATAGATGCAGTACTGTCAGGCTGCTTTCACTTTTTTAAAAAAAAAAAAAGGAGAGGTGGTGCCAAAAACAGGCCATGAAGTCCTATTCAGGAGTGACCTTATTTAGCAAGCACTGAAATCTGATGCTGTGGGAGGAGGGGTTGGAGGTTTCTTCCCAGGAAAGACTGGATTCTTGATGGGCATGCAGGCCCCACAGTTCCATAGTTACTCAGAACCTACAAGTGCTGTAGTAGCAGAGCAGGTGGCAAGATGCTATGCACATAGGAAGTTAACCCCTGTGAGCAGGGGCATGCAAAAAAAAAAAAGTTCCTCTTGCTTGTTAAGAGCCATTGGATTCTCTATACACCCAGCTAGAGATGGTAGGTTACTAGTTGGTTGGGTCACAAGTAAGCCAGACAAGGTGAGTTTATGGCCCATGTCTGGAGCCATTTCCTGCAGATTTGCTCTTTGTCTGGCCACTAGCTTTAAAACAAAGAAATGCTGGCAGTTTTCTAGGTTTAGTTCTGGCTATTGGAGACCAATAGCAAGATGTTAGTGTTTAAACTAATAAGCTGAAAGGATTCAAGGGACAAGCCTTGTTTGTAGTTTCACATGCTTCCAAGAATTTTTTTTGCCTATCACACTAGGAAGTAGTCTTATTTTGACTATGCCTGGAATAAGGTTTCTTTTGCAAGGATGTTGAGGCTTAGGCCATTAATCTCCCTGCCTTGACTGAATTAGTAGTGCTCGAGTACCCAACATTTAATAAACATGTGTATACAATACCTGGAGAATTACAGAACTGAGAACAGTCTTCTTCATCAGAGCCATCCTGACAGTCCCTCTCTCCATCACACCAATACTCATTTGGTATGCACTCTTTCCCATCTTGGCAGGGTACAAGGGTCCGAGGACAAGACAAAAGGGTTAATGCAACTGAAGTGGTTGTTGACTTTGTTGTGGTAGCTGCTGTGCTCTTTTTGGTAGTAGTTACTGTTGTCTTCAAAGTCACCGGTGCAAGTGTTACTTTGACAGCTGGCTTTGGAGAAGAAGTCACCGGTGCAAGTGTTACTTTGACAGCTGGCTTTGGAGAAGAAGTCACCGGTGCAAGTGTTACTTTGACAGCTGGCTTTGGAGAAGAAGTCACCGGTGCAAGTGTTACTTTGACAGCTGGCTTTGGAGAAGAAGTCACCAGCTCTGGTGCTTTAAAAAAAAAAGTAGAATAAAAAACAGAGTAGTTGTACAGCTTGTACTAGAAGTGACACTGAAACATCAGCAGTCTGTAGATTACCTCACTTAATCCCCATTCCCTTCTCATTTTTAGAGACTAAGACAGCCCCCCCCATCCAGAGCTTAAAAGCAGGTAGATCAACATATTATAGGCAACAGCTAAGTTGAGAAGCCCAAGGTATTTGCTCTAGTACTGGCATAAGTGAGACCCTTCTAGTTCACCAGCACCTGACTAAACTAGACTAAGTTAGAGACCTCTAGGAGGCTCAAAAGTTAAGTGTTGCCAGAAAGCCAGATGCCCATGATTAGCATTTCTGTGAGCCAGCTAAGCACTTTACTGGTCAGCTAGCAGTGTCCCACCTGCCAAGCCTCACTTGATGCACATGGTACTTTAAGCATTTCAGAGTGTGGCAATTGTGCCCCTGGCTAGAGTCCTCCATGTAAGGTTCCCCTGAATATACTCTAGACAGGCAGCAGTAGACTTTAGCTTGGAGGTGCTACCCTTTCCTCCACTTCAACTCAGAGGGACTCATCCCTCTGCCTACAGCCAAGTTCCTGGCCCTAGTGACAGGGATATTAGGTTGCCTTGATCCTGGAAAAGGTCTGAATAGCAACTTCAAGACTTATGTAGCCTGTCTTAAAATAAGTCCCTTCCCCTCCCAAGTTGTATATTATTAATTAGACAGCTTTGGTAATGAAGATACCTCTTGAACAGGGCAGAGGTCTGGGGAAAACTACATGGGGTACCCATACTCAAGTCAGAAAGACCTGGCTTTGAAGCTTAGCCAGCACTAAGCATACATTAAGAACAACTATTGTAGAGTAATGGAGGGTTTACCAGTCTTCACTTCTGTGGCCAAGAACACAAGTACTTCCTTTATGTCAGCTTCCTCCATGCTGGTTAGGACCTCCATCTTCCTTCTGTCCCAGAGCAGAAGAACAGTTTTGTTGACTGACACCAGGTAGGGTTCATAAGCAGCTACTATCCCATGCAGCCAGCTTTTCTTCAGTGTGTCCACTTTATTCTTAGCAAGGCTCAGAACCTGTAGACCTGTAAGAGAACAATAAGGCTCTTGCATGAGCATGTCATGTAGAGAAGTATTCAATCCTGTATGCCTGGATACCAGGGAAGTCTTCTGTTTGACAACCCTTCCAACCCCATTAGAGCAGGAATAGCCCTGGTTTCTTACAGGTTGTGGAACACTACTGTGAGCATTCAAAAGAGGTGCAACAATTTGTCACAGTGTACCAGATCTGTTAGTCAGGAAGACAATATTTGGCCTCTAGTCTCATTCAATTTGTCTTGAAACATACAAGTTTACTAGGACTTTAACATAAGGGCATCTGACTATTAGGCTAAATAACAGGTTAGATGAAGATTCTGATCCAATATTGTTTCTTGCTCCAGTCTATTAGTCAGCAGCATAGAATCCCAAGCCCAACCCTCCTAGCTCCTCCATCTTGGATAGATGGTTTGCCAAAATTTGTCTGCCAGAGGTAATAAGAAGAATCAGACTAGTGGGCTCAACCTGCTCCAAGCGCATGCATATATATATATAGGAAAAAAACACTATAGAAATTAGGCCTGGCTTGGATTAGCTGAGACAACCACTTCAGGCAATAGTAGATCTCAGGTTTAGTGTTGAATTAGTCTCTACCTACAAAAAAGAAATTCATCTAGGTGTTCCAGAGTGGACTTAGACTCTGTACTACCAAAAGCAAGGTGACTGCTTGGCTACTACCAGCATACAAAGTGTCCACTATGAGCACTAAAGGGACTCCTGTATTAAGTGTCACCTTGGAAAACCAAGCAGCATACAAACAAGTTGTTGCTGTTCCTCAAAACAGCTCTGGGGGAGAAGATGGAAAAAGGACATAGCAAGTCATCAAGCCTTTTATACTAAAAAACAAAAACAAAAAACAAACTTTAGTTTTTTTTTTTACCCAGGTTTTTTGAACTCCAGAGAAAGCTGAAAGATCTTGTATCTAGGGCAATATGAAGGTCATCTGACCAGGTTACATTCCAGACATCCTGCATACTACCACTAGTAAGGTTCATCTTCTTGAGAGGTTTTCCACTTTCAAGCCAGTAGAGAGATGCCTTCTGCCAGTCTAGAGAGATGTGCCATATGATGCTCTCAGCATGGTAGAGTGTACTTGTGACCATGTCAGCAAGTTTGGTAACTTTAATGTAATTTCTATTACAAGCTAGCCAGTATATGGCTCCAGATGATATATCAACTTTAGCAGAACAGACTGCAGAGAGAATAAGAAAAAAAAATTAGATCTTAGAGGCACAGTCTATTATATTAGATTACGTTCATTTACAAGGAGCAGTCACCCCATACTGTGTGTGCAAAGACTGTTGCATAATAGGATCAAAGACACCCTTTCTTGTTGCAGTCTGAATGGACTCAGAGCTGCCTGTGGCCTTTGGAGCTTTATGTCTGCAAAAAAAAAAAAGAGGACAGCCACTTTTGGTCTCCCTATGGTACCCCCTCAGCTTCAAGTCTGGGTACTACTGTCCCCAAGAGCTCCTTCCCAGCTTCTTGCTTCTCAGTTTTGAGAGGGTCATTCAGAACAGGCTTCACATTAGACATCAACATCATTTGATCCATTAGGCTTTGCAAGCACTTTGTTTATGCTCCTCTAGGATGGGAGTCAGTTTCTCACCTGGTAACCCAACGTGGATAGTTTCTCCTCTTCCTGGGCGCCCAGTGAAGCGTATTAGTGTCCCTTTGTTATCTGTCCAATAAGTGAAGTCTCTCTTCCAGTCCACATCCTGCAGATGGAGGTTTTCCCACTGCTCTTGAACCATTGTCTTGTTGACAGTCAGACCCTTGGGGCCTACTTGCAGGAAGTAGATTTTTTTGCCAGTTGTATATACAAGTGTCAACTCTGCAGAGGTTAATGCCACAAGTTATGCAAAAATAGGGGTGATTAGTCTGTGACCAGGCTGGACTAGTAACAGCCTGGTGTGACTATGACTTTAGCCATGATTATCAGGAGGCTTAGATAAAAAAAGTGAAGGTTAAGCCAGGTCTGTGCCAGTTGCTTTGGAGGTCACCACCCTGTGCATTTGGTTGGCTAATCTGGACATCAGTCCAAGGCAAGATATGATTTTAGAAAGGACTAGGGCAACAGTATATGAAACTGGAGTTGTTTGCCCTTGAGGAGAGAAAGTGAACATGGACTCAAGGAAGAGAGGCCTGCTTAGTTGGCTAGGTCACTCACTTGCTTCTAGATGCAATTGTCACATGGGGTGGGGATACTTCAGGCTGACAGCAAGATCTTGTTTGCTGTCTATGGACAAGTAGAATAAAAGTTTCTGCTGTTATTTTGATGCTACACAAACAGCCCTCTGGGTCCACTTAAGAGTGGCATGATCAGCTGTTAGAGTCCTAGACCCATCAAGCCATATGCAGGGGTTGCACACACCTAAGACCCACATCTTATTATAAGATTGTAGCAGCCTGCAGTAGTATTTTCTAGTGGATACAAGGTCTAGTTTTTAAAGACAGAAATCAGTCTTTTACAGAGCTAATGGCCTGTAGCCTTATAGTGCTTAGAGATTATGACAGAACAGCCTCCTGAAGCATCTCCTTCCTGATCTGAAAGACTAGATAGTCCTGGGAGAGCTTGAAACTACTTGTAGCTCTCAGGCAGTAGTAGTGTTTAGCACAGCTGCTTAGCAGGATTTGCTAAACCTCCCAACAGTTAACTCAGCTTAGAGCCAGACATTTGAGAACAAGAGAAAAAAAGAAAAGCTATTGTGGTTGCTAGTCCATGTAGCACAGCTTAGGCTTCCTACTTTGTCTTTGGAACAGTAAGTAGGCTGAACAAGAACTGCAGCTAGATTCCCAATACCGGCTTCCACCCCTCAGGACAGCAGCTGCCCTGCAGAGCCTGGACTGCTCAAGCCAGGCAACACCCATTCCGAGATGGCTAAGGCAAGCACTCGGGGAAGGGGCCAGGGGGGCATCTCTTATAATACTGGCTGCAGCTGTGGTGCTCAAGGTCAGACAGTCAACCACCACATCATCCATGAATGCCTTTATGGCCCTCCTTTAGGTACTCAAGGAGCTATTGACATTGACCATTCTACCTGTTGCTGGCTTTCTGACCCATGATTCAAATATGAGTGCAGTGATACTCACTTCATGAGCAGCAGCTGCTCAGGCTTCCTAGCTGAAAGTCCATTCAGGGCTACACTTTAAGGCACTTTCCATCTAGTAGTCTCAAAATGGAAGTTACAATAATCCTGCAGGTGAATGGATGCCCAGCTGCTAGGTATGTGGTCATTGAAATAAAGTATGAAAGCCAAAAAAAAAATCACCCAACTGTTGTTAGCTCTTAGATTTGGAAGAGATTGGGCCATATTCTAGTAACTGATAGTGGCTGGTTTCAGGATGAGGCATGTTTAAACCCCCACCCCATGTATTAAGTGACCTACTTTAGAGAGAGTCAAGGACATTCATTTGTGCCTGTGGAGTAAGAGCCACTGTGCATAGCCTCATCTAATCCTACATTAGGCTTTGAATATCAGAACTCCTATGGCTTATCCAGAATGCAGAGGGATATGCTCCATTATCCACAGGACACTGTTCCTATTCTAAAGGGATTTAGCAGGTTAAACTGCTTAAAAAAAAAAAAAAAAAAAAA
>NW_017729030.1:67088710-67094388 GCF_001723915.1 Gavialis gangeticus
GTATCCTGCAGGGGTCCCACATTACCCGGCACCTTCTTCATCCTCCCAATATCTTTGAAAAAGGACTTTTTGTTATCCTTAATCTTAGCTATCCCTCTGCCCTGCCTTCTACCTAACTTCAGACCAACATGGATAACTGCTTCCCCCCCACCAAAAAAAACAAAACAAAAAAAAAAACACCTCAGCCTCAAGACATGTAGCCAGGCCTACCTGTACATTTTCCAGAAGGCAGGAGGAACATGCCTTCTGGACAAGCACACTTGTAGCCTTTTGGATGGACAGGTGACAGGAGGCAGATGTGACTGCAAGATCCTGGAGTACATGTAGTAGTGTTCCCTAGTAAGAGAAGAAGAGGTTAGGGGTAGCAGTTCATGGTAGTCCTGGTTCATCCTAATGTTGAAGATGACATGAGAAACTCTTGTTAAATTGGTTCCATACTCTGCTGGTGCCAACCAGAGCATGCCAACCTCTTGTTCCAAGGATGCCCAGCCTTTTCCTGGAGCTAGGCTCTCCCTATTTAATCCAAAAAGCTCTCCCTGGCCCTTGGGTCACTCAGGCTCTTGCCTTTATCATCATTAGTGTGTATCTTATGCCATCTATACACTAGATGTTAGGCTAGTTAAGACCCAATGCTGACCATCTTTGGTATTATTTCTACTAAAGAAGGCTTTTATCTTACTCTAAAAGCCCTTTATGCAGCATTAAAGCTCTTGGAGACCCAATTGTTTAAAAACCAAGCAATCCAAGATTAAGTTAATATTAGCCAGAGCAGGCAAAAAAGGGCAAAGTTTTGCTTAGCTGGAGGTTGGAGGATTCAGTGTCCTCCACTAGGAAAGAGAAAGAAGAAGTGACCTAGGAGGACTGGAGCTACTAGTTAGTATTTTCAAGTACTATTTGCTTAGAGGCACTGTATGAGTAGCACTTAGCCAGCCATGGAAGCTAGTTGGAGCAACATTGCTCAAATGTGACAGTGTATGGGCACTGGGTGCAGCTGCACATCAAGTGCCACAGCAGCTACAGTGAGAAGTTGTTCCTTCCTATTTGGGATTCTTGCTCTCAGGATGCAAGGACATACTTATGAAAACAAGGCAACTCACGTGGAGACTGTTGCAACTCATGCAGCACTGTGAAGGCAGAGATGGAGGCATTCAGCAGCACTTCCATTTTCTCTAGGGAGTCCCAAGAAACAGACACAAGATGGTCTTCACTTGCCCAGAAGAAGGTGCTTTCAAATACAGCAAGTCCCACAGGGTCTTGATGATTCATGAGTATCTCTGGAAAAGTATGTCTCCCACTGCCATCAATTTTTATTGTTTCAATAGACTGAAAAGAGGGAAGAGAAGAAGTTAGAAGATCTGGCATGTTTGGGGAGGCAGAAGGGATAGTGTAGGAGGAAGGATGGACTTGGGAGGCAAGGGATCTTGGTTGCCTTTTCAGAGTATGCATGTTTTTGCTTTGATTAGCCTATCAGATATCGTAGAGGCATCAGACCAAGTAACAAGGCAGATTGCAAGCTCATGCCAGGCAGATTGCCTTGGAAAGTAGTTTTGGAAGGACAGCCTGTACAAGCTTTTGGAAGACTGATACCAATTGGCGAGTTGTTTTTATCCCCTCCATCTCCAAGAGGATAGGCTTTGTTATGTCTGATCTGCCCTTGTAACAAGGCAGCTTAACATTTTTGCTACTGGAAATATGAGACTCCTATAAATATGCAGGGAGCTTGCTCTCATGCTAATTAGGGTCTGCTGGGAGCACAAAAATAAAAGCCATGCATCATGTGCATCAGCATCCCCATGTTCAAGAGTGGCAGCAGCATGCTTTGAACTAAAGCTTGTTCAAATGAGCTTTTAGTTCAGAGTGCCATGCCACCATTTTTTAGTGCAGAGGATACCCATACATGTGGTCAGGTGCTTTTAATTAGTATAGCTTGCTAGTTAGTTAAGCCTCCCACACCATGTGTGGGAGTGCCTATGGTTTTCACTATACCTCTTTGTATTCACTGATCCAGTATAGTCTGCCAGTTACTGGATCGAGAGTCAGGCCCAATGGTTCTTCCATGGAGACTGCAGCAAGCACTTGTCTGTCAGAGCCATCCATTCCTGCTGCTTCTATCAGAGTCCTGCCCTTGTCACCACGATTCACCCAGTACATGTACCTGCAAGGGCAGTTACAAGAGATGCTAGAAAGCTGCATAACATGTTCTTGCACTCATACAAAAGCTGGAAGTAGCTGCAGAAGTACAAGTCAGGACTAATTCAGCTGCCACCCCTACCAGAGTGGGGTAGGTCTTACCAAGAAACTCAGCCCCAGAGCCTTCCTTTGGAAGTACCACTTGCAGCCATGCACAGAATGCAATTCTGTCTAAAGATGATTTAGATGACAGATTCTGCTTGCTACATCTAGCCAGAAGGACCCAAGTTACTACAAGTGCTTTTAGAAGACATCCAAGGGTAGTGGTGAACACTTCTGGCAGCTGTGCCCATGATTAGTTCTCACCTTTTCTCTGGATACAGAGTCAGTTGCTCTGGTACCAGTTTCTTTTCCAAGACTTTCACATATCCCCGATTATCGCTTAAGCCAGTACAGATCATGTGAGGGTGGCTGCTGGCCCAGTATAGCTGTCCTGTGAGCCAATCCACTGCTATGCTGTTCACTTCTCCAACATCTAGAGAGAAAAGGGTTGGAAGGACTTGCATGTGATCCCCGTCCCCATGGATAAAATAAGGTTGCTCAGCTCAGGGAGAGGCTCATTTGAATAAGTATTCATGAAAATGATGCCAGTTATACCCACTTGTCCTTATTGGTCTGAAGTCTTAAACCTTGCCTGGCTAGGTTTGCTGTAGTGGAGTTAGTACTAGTAGGAGTGTTACTAAAGATGCAATGAAGCTGCCTAATGCAACTGAAGGGCCCCTGATCTGGAATGGCTTTCTTCAGCTCTTAGTGGGTAAAGCCATATCTTGGGCTTATGCAATTCATTGGTCTTATCCAGATTAAAAACCAAAACAAAGATGACTAACCCCAGAGATCTTAGTGTCCTAGCCTCTTCTCTTCAGATTAAGATCCCCATTATCACTTTACACCAAGTCTTGATGCTTATAAGAAGAGAGACAAAAAACAAAACACAGGCCAGAAATACCATATTGTAGAGGCATTTACCTGGGTAGAATAGTGTACTGTTCTTCCCAGGCATATAGATATACATTTTTCTCTTTTCATCCACCCAGTAATAAGTCTCTCTCAACCAGTCATAAGCAATAGCTTCAGGTGTAGTCTTTGTGGAGATGAGGGTTCGATAGTCATGAGTTCTCACATTCAAAACAGCAAGGCCATGGCCTGCAGCTAGCAAAATTTGTGTGGCATTGTCTACAATAGAAGATGAAGTTAGATAATTACAATTCTATTGATATAGCTATGGGCAGCTCCCTCCAAGAGTATAAGGACAAGGAAGAAGTATGGGGCCACCCACTTCAACTTGACATTGTGGTGGCTGGAGCCTTCTGGCTTCAGTAGCTTTAGGCTAGAGACATGCATAGAAACAGGCCAGAGGCTGTTGAGTGGACAGATGGAAAGGCGGCCAGCTAGCAGTCAAATTGATGGCTGTAGACACATGCAGCCGAGTGTTGACTCAGAGCCCATCCCTCGAGCAGGTTTGGTTTTTAATGCCAGAGTTGGCTGTTGACTGGCATAGTGAGGAGTTTAATAGTGAGTGTGCTAGAAGCTACTGCATGATGATAACCAGCAGTACTGCTGGTGTTTACTGCTATGGACCCATCCCCTTAGCTACTCAGTAGGGCTTGGAATTAGTTACTCTCAGCAGTCACTACACTACTATATATTTGCAACTAGAGCAGTGGTTAGTACCAGCTAGGAGTCGCAAGTTCTAGTGACCACAAAGTGTTGTTTAAAGCAGTAATGCAAAGAGTGTACATTCACTAAAGCTGCAGCAGTTTGCACACAGAGATTGCATGTTCTTTAACACAGTTCAAAGAATTATCAGCAACTCTAAGAAAGCCATCTTGAAAAGCAAATTACAGAGAGTCTTTCCCCTCACTAGTTTGATAGTTGGCATTCCCAGGGGCAAGGTCTAGTTCTGGGAGAACAAGCACTTCCAACTCAAGGCTAAGGCATTAAAAGCCAACCTTCTGCTAGACAGGCTCAGGATAGTTTCTGCATTACTGCAAATGCAGATGGCAGAGATAGGCTGCAAGCTCAATCTAGGCCTTATGAAGCCCTTCAGCACCTCCATTATGTCAGGAGATAAGTTGGCCTTAAGTACCAACTGTTACTCCACCTCAAGGATTCAGCTTTTTTGGAGAGGGGTTGGAAGGAAGGGAGGGTCAGTCTAGGACTAGACAGGAGTTCAGCACTAGCTAGTCCAGAAGTATCCCTCCCCTTCTCCATAGGAGGAAGTGCACTTGTTTGGACATCTGTAGTTGTCCATCTATGAAAGAATAAGTACTCTAGTTGTCAGCCTCCATAACGATGCTGGCAATGTCAGCAGCAGCTACCAAGTCACCATGCCATTACTGTCACCTAGTAAGTTGGGTCTCTTGGTTCATTTTCTACAGGAAGTCTCATGAGAGCTGGACTCCAGCAGTTAGTGCTGAAAGGAATACAGCCCTATTTGCATGTGGGTTACCATACGTACCAGCAGCCCTGCACATAGTCCCATTGTGGAGCCAGTAGCCCTGCATACAGCCACATGTAAAAGAGCCAATGGTATTCTGACACAACTGGCTGCAGGGATTGTATTCCAGGGCACATTCATCCACATCTGTAGGGAGACAAAGGCCAAGAAGCTGAATAGTAGTTATTCCAAGCACATTTTATAGCCTCAAGATAATCTACTGTAATAAGCTCTTTTTTAAAAAAAGAAAACACCCACACTTTCTTTAGCCAGAATGCTGAGCTCAGTGGGCGAGAGCTCAGGCAGGTTTAGGCTTACTATATAGAGATGGTTGGTTAGCTCCTATATTTGTATACCTCACCTCCACCCTCATACCTCAACCCTACTGCAGTTCAGCCAGAAGGCCCATGCCTCAGATGGCTAGATAAGTTCAACATTATTTTACACACACATCTAGATAGAGTCACTATTACAGAGTATTCTGTAGTAGTCTACTAGCATTAGAAAGTTGAACTAGCTCTTTAAAATTTCCCCCTTCTATCAATCAGAACCTTAGATGGTACTGATATGGGCTATACTGCATAGCAGTGTTGTGGAAGCCTGGCTTCCTCAGCTGGGGAAGGAAGCTGTAATTTTGCTTCTTCCACCCAAATTCTTGCAAAGGACACAACTCACTAGGCCTTTAAAAGGTGAAGGCACCAAATTTAAGACATTATATAGTTAGATAGTGCACAGTCATCTGACTGAAGGCTGGCTGTACAGATAAAAGCAGTGAGCATCTCCATCATGGAGGTCATGAACACAGCCTTTGAGGGGCAGGAAGAAGCTTCCTGCCCTTCAAGCTACACAAACCACATGGACCAACTTGGTATCTTCCTATTACTGCAAGTTGCATAAAAAACAAGCTTCCTTCTTAGAGGAGAGAGAAAAAAGGGGGTACCAAGATCCAGATGCAGTCATACCAGTACAGTTCTGTCCATTAACATGAAGCTCCCACGCAACTCCATTTGTGTCAATGGCACTTGAACACATAGACGGTTTTACTCAGCCT
>NW_017729030.1:67099388-67105834 GCF_001723915.1 Gavialis gangeticus
CCAGCCAGCACCACATGAGCACTTTACACCCCAGTGAGTTCCAGTACATTTTCCCTCACAGCCTCCATTATTTACAAAGCAGTTTTTGCCTGGGGGGAAGAAACAGAAATAAGAAATCTTGACCATTTAAGTTGTTTGAGGTTCATACTATATGGTGTATGGGTGACTAGCATGCGATCTCTATTTATAGAGACAGGCATGATTACATACCACAGGTAGTGATCTCATCTGTTCCATCTAGACAGTCTCTCTCATCATTGCACATAAGGGACTCCATAATGCACTTCCCCTCATCACATTGGATCATGCCTTCTGGACAGGATGCTGTGTCAGAAAAAAAGAGTTGGTTTACTCCAGAGCTGGATAGGACACTAGCCACAGAACAGATTAAGTACATCAATATATTGGAGGCCATAAACTATCCCTCTCTCCCCACAACTCTGACCATCTGCATTTTGTTATAGAGAAACAGCTTAAGAAAACCCCACACAAACAAGCCTCCTTCTTCCCTACCCCCCCCCCAAAAAGAGTCCACTAAAAGCCACACAAGCCAGCAGCTTGCACATTAGGCATCTACATTCTTACCAGATGTCAGATGCAAGAGAGCTTAAGAGCTAGGTTAGAGGGTTTGAGTTTCATGGAGACTTGACACATGGAAGTTTGCCTACTTGGCTATGATGTAGCACAGCTGAAAGTAGTGTTGTTTCATCAAGTTAGCTTTTCATCCAATAGCTAGGAAGTGCAGCTTTGAGAGGGGCCAGGTACTACATCAAGTAGTATTAAGAGGGCATGTGTGATGTTACTATACAAGTTTTGCTTTCAGATGCATACCAGTTTATTTTGGAGCTCATTTGGATTCTCCTTTAGTGAAGACTGAAGTGAAACAGTAGCAGTTTCAGCAGTTTTAAGCTGAAGTGACAAGGCATTGAAGTAAATGCTAAGACCATCTCCCAGTTCCCATAGGATCAACAAGCTGGGTTTCCTTTTTGAAGGCATTAAATCACCAAGCAAGATTAGGTGTCTGGTACAGTTTTCATTGCCAGATTTTAGTTTGCTGGATAGATCCAGCCCAATTTCAGTCATCATACAATTGACAAATTGCTTATCCTCAGGAGAGTAGGGCACAGAAAGCTCACCAAAGGTGTTACTAGTAACATACCACAGACTTCTTCATCTGAAGAATCTCCACAGTTGTCAATGCCATTGCACTTCCAGTCTTCCATGATGCACACCTTGTTCTTACATTGCCATTGTCCTGGCAGACAGTGGCTCTTGGGACAACTTGCTTCATCTGAGCCATCTTCGCAGTCTTCATGGAGGTCACAGACTTCCCAAGTATCAATGCAGTGAGAAGTTCCCCGACAACGAATTTTCTTCTCTCCACATACTGTGGCAAAGTAAACATGCATTATAGGAACAGTCTGTAGACTAAGGTAAAGTCTAAGGAGCATTACAGGCTCATCTGATGCAGGGTCATCTTTGGTCATGAGAACCACTTCCTGAGCACTACCCAGTCAAAGAATCCTTCACTCAAGCCTACCTTGATAGGACTAACCCCAATTAGGTCTTTAAAAGAGCTATTACAGACTACCTTTGAAAGGCACTCAAGTGTTCACATCTAGCTATTAAGTGTCCAAGCCATACAGGATAATTTAACAACCCAACTCTTAGTTGAACAGCATCTCATGTATAGGGAAAGGTGGGGAATTAGGTGCATTCCAACTGGTACATGTCAGTTTAGTGTGTGCATGTTCAAGTGACTGTGGTAAGCTATGTTTACTTAAGAATAAAAGTGTAAGAACTAAAACTAAAAAAAACCCTGTCACTAGGTAGTTTCAGAGGTTCTTTGAATGCATCATCGATTATATCTGGGCTATGTGAAGTCCAGTTTGGAGTTGGCCATTTCTCCTGTAGTCTGCAGGAGAGAGAAGCATCCAAATTGACTGGCAAGCCATGGCATAGGTGTCAAATCAAAGTTACTTGCCTCAGCATGCATCTATTTCTCTTCCTGAAACCAACTTAAGTTCTCCTTAAAAGCAACATATTGTCAAGGCTTATGAGACAGTGCTGGTGCCATCTGAAGCTTCAGCTGCACACACTGCCATGAAGTGATGTAGTCTTCCATCAGTTGGCGTTCTGGCAGAAGATCTGTCATGGTGGGTATGGAAGATCCACGCACAACATGTCATGTCTTTTGCCCAGGAAGCCAACTTAAGTTTATAGAACACAAAGAAACAGGTAGAGAACTAGACTCCCAATATCTCAGCTTCTGTCATTGGGAGCAGCCCTAGTGTTCAATCTGAACTGAGTGCATGATCCACAACAGTAGTTTATCTAGTTGAACTACTAGATTTCTCATCTGTAGTGCATGCAATTGGTCAGCCCATTGTTAGATTAGCCAGTAGAGTACTTGGGTACACATCTCTAGAGAGATTCTGCTTCTAGATAGAAGAAGTTTTTTTGGATTAGCTTGATATCTTACATACCACAGTTTCTCTCATCTGAGCCATCCATGCAATCACTGACACCATCACAGAGCCAGCTACTAGAAATGCATCTTCCATTGTCGCATTGCCATGCATTTGGGTCACCATGACATGCTACTTCTGCATAAGAACAAGAAAAGATAGAAGTTAATTTGTCACAGCTGTTAGTAATACACAAGCCATTACTGCTACTTCAGGGTAGTGTTGGTATCCTTTGGATAAGAATGGTTCTGCTAGAAGGCAACCAATCCATTTACTTACAAGACCACCACTAGTACTAGTTTAATGCTATAATCTAGTTGCCCAGCTACAAAATTAGCTTGACCAAGGAGAGGTAATGGAAGCTTTAACAGCAATTTGTTTTTCCAGTGTTTACCTCACTTTATAAAGGAAAGGTTAATGGCATAAAAAAAAGCACAAGTAGTAACTAGTACTTAAAAAAGTACTCAAGTTTTGTTTTTTGAAGCTATTCACTAATCTAAGTCAGTTTGTTTAGGGGAATTCCTGACCTCAGATTTATGGATTCCCATTATTGCTGCAGTAACTTTTTGGCTGCAATAGCCATCCTGCTCTGCAAATGGCAACTACATCTTAGGTCTTAGAAAGCCAGATAAGCAGCTTCTGTGGAAGGTGGAACTGCACCTGGGATTTAAGTCTTTGCTTCACTGCAACCAATTTGTTCTTCTAAAAGCAAGCTAGCATCCAAGACCAAACAAGAACACAGCTTTTGGCAATCTATAGATCTTCCTCCATCTCAGCTCTATTAGAGTGGGTGCCAGAGGCTAGAGCCACTTTAGCTTTTTTACAGTCCTAGTTAAGTACGTAATAGGGGATAAAATTCTTTCTACTTGCAGTATTCTGTAAGACTAAGGCTTGAAGTTGTCAAGAAGCTTCAAGCTCTGTGTTTGCTTAGTTTCTCTGGCCAGTCCCATCATCCTCCAGGTTTTTGCCAATTAAAAAAACTTCCCTTCAGAAGTACAGCTAGAAGCCAGCAGAGCTGCTATGGGGGTTATGTACAGCAGGTTTCTGTTTTAGTGGGAAGTAATTAGATGACAGCATGCATTTCTCTCTCCAGCTAGCTGCTTGTTCTCCTACCTGAAGGAGTGAATAGTATTTCCCCCACCCCAAGCAAAAGACTTTTTTTTTTTTTAAACTAACAGAGTCTTCTTTATTCAGAATTTCACATGCAAGTTCTGCCCCCCCCCCCTTAAGTTTAATGCTAAATTGGAAGCATTTACTCCTGAATAATTCATCTTCCTGCAAAAGAAGGGGGGGGGAAAGGAAGAGAAGGAGGCAGGGAAGAGAGGTTGGCACATGCTACTGTATATACATTAGTGTAGATAGGTATTTGTTCCCCATATGGGAGTGGGCATTTAGATTCAGTTCTGTCAGCACTCCCAAAAAAAAATTTTTTATAGAGCCCTTCCATGGAAGGAAGGGATATTAGAACTTGTGTTGCAAGCAAGCCAGAAGCTTCGTTGTCAGGTAATCCTGAAGCAACAGCCAGGTTTCTGCTCCTGCCTTCCCCTTCTTTCAGCCACACCACTCTAAAAAAGGCCATTGAAAAGTTTACTTATAGGAGCAAGCCACCCAAGTAGACAGAGGACTTACCACAATCTTCATCAATCCCATTAGTACAATCATGTTCCCCATTACAAAGCCATGTTAGAGGAATACACTTTTCTCCACATGCAGCCTGCTGTGCAGTACCACAAGCTTGCTCATCTGCCAATAAAGGAGGCAAAAGTTAAAGGTTGTATCAGCAAGTGTGAACACCTGCCAGGCAAGTGCTTGCTTTGGCCAGTACCGTTATTGCTGGATCTCCTAAGTGGATCAGGCTTGGTCACACTTGCTTTCCAGATGGTCTCCATTCTGGAATGCCATCAGTATGGTACATTTTTAATGATGACAACATGAGGTAGCAAGGATCATGACAGTAAACCCATCAGGGGAGGGCTGATAACTCTGCCTGCTACTAACCCTGTGTTCCTGCAGGGGAGTTCAGTGCTTTTGACTACAGGATGTTCTTCTTTTTTTTTTTTTGGTGCAGTGGCAGGTACACCACATGCATTCTATAAAAGAACAAGCCTCACATTTGAAGTGCAGGTATAGCACAAGTCATTCTTTTCTACACAACACCCTTGAGGCAGACACACAAAGCCATTAGAAGTCTCCATTGCCTTATGAGCATCTTATTTAGTCACAATAAGAGAGGAAAGATCCTCAAAAGGGAATTAGGCTGGACCAACTGCTTTTCACACTCCCGTATGTAATCCGAGATCACAAAGCCACTCCAGTTTGTTATATGCTTAAGTCATTCCTAGTAAGTAGACTTTGAAGCTAGAGTTCTAGAATACGTCACACTAGCGATCAGTATATGTTCAGAAGCCAAGCATATGCCTAGTCACTTCTTGATCAAAACTAGAGGTTGTTGAACCCCAAATGAATGGCAGAGTCCCACATTTATACCAATTCCATGGTAACACCACCAAGTAATGGAGGCTCAATGTGCACAAACACAACACTAGGGCATTACTGGAAGTTAAGGCCCATGTTAGTCTTTCCCCATCAAGAATAGCCCCCATACCCACCAGAGCCTCAGACCTCTCTACCATCCTGGAGCACACATTACACAAAGTTGAAATGTAATGGAATCAGGTGAGTGTGTCTCTAGTTCCAAGTGACTAGTGATCAAGCAGAGCTTGACCATTGCACCCTGGTCAGTAGGAGAGTCCTCAATGAGCTGCCTATGGTTACTGATCAGACATACAGCAAGGCAGTGTTATGGAGAAACAGCTACAGCTGATCAGTGGTTTGTCACAGCCAACAGCTGTGGCCGACTCGGCTCAAGTATTGGACAGCCTACATGAACATGGCTTCTCTAACCCATACTACTGGTTTCAGCACTCACCCAGCAAGGGCAACTGCTGCAGCACAGTCCAACATGGTCTTCCCCTGGGGGCTGACTGAAGGCATGTAATGTGACTGATGGGACACCCAATTCAGTTCAAGAGGACCTTCTTGCTAAAGAGTAGAGACTTTCCTGTACTAAGAAAAAAGTTACCTAGCTGCACTAGTACCTCATTAAGCAGCAGAGAACAGCATGCCTGCCTTCAGCTACATGATTTTCCCAGAACAGGTGCCTGGGAGTTAGTCATACTTGCTTAGTACCTTGCAATCGCATAACACTAAGTGCTATAGACCCATCAAGATAGGGCTGGAAGCAACCTCAGGTGGTCATCTAGTCCAACCCCTGCATGCAAGTACTTATCTAACTTGCTCTTATGATCCAACCTGCTCTTCAACTAGTCCTTCAAAGGAGGTTCCACCACCTCCCTGGATAGCTTGTTACAGTGCCTGACTAACCATTTAAGGAGGAAACTCTTTTCAACATCCAACCTAAAGTTTCCTTACTGCAGTTACTTCTTGTTCTACACCCTGCAGCTATGCAGAGTAGTCCATCACCAGCTTTAAGTCATAGTAAAAGCCACACAGGAAAGCTGGCATGAGTGACCCACAGCTCCCAGCCACTTTTTAAGTGATAGAGAATCCTCAGATGCCCCCTACTTCAAAAGAGAAAATGGAGGCTGCCAAGCTAAGCAGGTATCCAGCTTGACATGATCAGCCCCAGGCTTCATGCAGGAGGCCCTACACAAGCTAGCTATGCTACATGGGCACACCAGTGCCCAGCCAGCCACCACTGGTGCCTTTCAGAGCCCACCTCAGTGAGGCTCCCACACTTAACAAGCATCCAGCTGCTTGGCGTGACCAGAGAGCACTTGAGGGCAAGACTTGTTGCTCCCCTGCCTGGGGCAGGGAGAGGGACCGCTCCCCCGGGACGCAGCCTGAGGAGGAGCGCGGGAGCCCTTGCCCCTTCACCTCCCGCACCCAGCCGCGCAGGGCGGGGACCCCCGGGCCAGCAGCGGCCAAGGGCCAGGGCGGGACCCCCTCCGGAGCCCG
>NW_017729030.1:67110834-67111345 GCF_001723915.1 Gavialis gangeticus
GCAGACAGGAGGAAGCGCTAGTGAGAGGGGGCCCGGGGAGGGCTTATATCCCCGCCAGCGGGCCCCCATTGGGCGGGGGCCGGGAGCAGAAGGGAGTCAATCAGGCGGGCTGCGGGGGCGTCGAGGCCTCTGCCCCTGCCCCTGCCCGGCCTGGCGGCAGCTGAGCCGGGAGCCGGCTCTGCGCACGTGTGGCGCGCCGCTGTGCCGGGGCTCCGTCCTGCCCGGGCCGCCCTTGGGGGCTCCCCGCGCTGCGCTAGGGGCGCCCGGACACCGGCCATACCATCCCGGCCCTGGCCAGCCCCTCCTGCGGCAAAGGCGCCTAGGAGGGCACTGAGGGAATGAAGCACTTCCTCTCCTGAATGATGCTCAGAGAAAGCCAGCTCCTGTATTCTTAGTGCTTGGTGTCGGGAGCCCTGCCGCCACGATGTCCTGCAGGGCACCTGCTCCCATTGCCATGCCAGATCCTCCACACCTAATGCCCAGAAAGGATGGATAGCCAGAGCCAATACTC
>NW_017729030.1:67116345-67127183 GCF_001723915.1 Gavialis gangeticus
GCCAGCCCGTCCTGCGGCAAAGGCGCCTAGGAGGGCACTGAGGGAATGAAGCACTTCCTCCCCTGAATGATGCTCAGAGAAAGCCAGCTCCTGTATTCTTAGTGCTTGGTGTCGGGAGCCCTGCCGCCACGATGTCCTGCAGGGCACCTGCTCCCATTGCCATGCCAGATCCTCCACACCTAATGCCCAGAAAGGATGGATAGCCAGAGCCAATACTCGCTCGAGGGCCGTCAGATGGGCCTAAGGTAGAAGTTAGGTACTTGTATCCGGACTTGCACAACCCATTCTGCTGCTGCAAGCTGCAGGTGCCTCAATCACATAGGGGCCTCCTAACATTGGCAACGCAGAGGGTTGCACGTGGGTGCACGTGTACCCCCTGAGCGTGGCAATGCACCCCTTGCAAAAAGGTGCTGCCAACACTGCTGCCAGCACCTGCTGGCTGTCGCTGCTTGCCACCTCCCCTTGCCGCCAACACCACCAGTGGCATCTGTGGGCGGTCTATGATTGCCGCTGCTGGCGGCCTCTGCAGATGGTTGCCAACTGCCGGTCAGCACTCGCCACTGCCCCCCCTCCCACCGCCGACACCACCATGACTGCCTGTGGCAGCTCCCTGCTTGCCACTGCCATGCTTCTGCTGCCAACAGCACTGCTGCCACCTGCAGGAGCTCACCAAGCCCCCCCACCTACGGGGGGTCACACGACGTTCATGCACTCCTCCTTGTGACTTGTTCCCCTGGCCCCCAGCGTTCTGCTTTTCCACATGCTGGGTTTCACTCCAGTCTGGCCAGAATGGCTCCACATACCACATGCAGTATTCAGGGCTGGGGGCAGGGCACCCCGCATGCAGCATGCGGGTCCAGTCTGAGACTGGACCATTTGAGCATCCAGCCAGGCATGGTGCCTGTGGGTCTTGGACTGGACCGACACACTGCATGCTGTGTGTGCTGACCCCAGCCCTGAAATGACAGGGCTCTGTGGGCCAGATCTGGGCCACAGGCCATATCTTTGGCACCCCTGCATTAGAAGATCTAGAAACATCTGCTAGGCTCGACGGAAATATGCTGCAGTTGTACAGTGCCATTGGTTTTCTGAAAACGTGCAGCTGAGGAGGAAATGGTCATGGCTCAGAATCTTAAAATCCTAACTATTTTGGATACAGGATGAGTGTGCACGGTCAATTACACCTGTGCAGACCAGCAGACCCATCCATTTCTCTCCACATTTATTTTCTGCATATTTTCTGTTTTAGTAAACCCTGGTGGACAGTCTTCTTCAGCAGTTCTTCACAGTCCAGGATGATTGTCTTCCATGATTCTCCTATCTGTGTGTCCAAAGATGGCTGATGAGGCCAGGATCAACAGACTCTACTGCAGCTCGGACATATTATTCTGTGTGGGGTGGGTGGAGCTGGATTCTTGATTTGGTCCATGACATGCTGTTTCTGCTGCTCCCACTTTTTCACCTCCTGTTGTTGTCCTGAAGTTTCAAAATACTGAGATCCCTGCAGCAGGCTCTTCCTCCATTTGGGGTTGTCCTGGATGATAGTCTCCCATGAGTTGACATCAATGTGCATTTTTTTAAGTTGGCCTTGAGGATGTCCCTGAAGAGCTTTCTTTGCCCTCCTCTTGCCATCTGGGCTGAGCTCAGAGAATAAAACTTGCTTTGGGAGTCTGGAGTTGGACATCCAGATGACATGGCTGGTCCAGTGAAGTTGATGCTCATAGATTCATAGATAGTAAGGCTGGAAGGGACCAGCAAAGATCATCAGGTCCAGCCCCCTGCACCAAGCAGGAAAGACAACTGGAGTCAGGTGACCGTCCAGTCTCCTCTTGATGATTTCCAGGGTAGGCGATTGCACCACCTTTGGAGGGAGCTTATTCCACAGTCCAGACATCTTAGTTGTGAAGGAGTTTTTCCTAATGTTGAGCCTGAAATGGTCTTCCAGGAGTTTGTGACCATTACTCCTAGTTTTCCCTAAGGGTGCCCCGGTGAACAGTTGTTCACCAAGCCCTTGATGTATGCCTCTGATGTAGCAGTAAGCTGCTACCAAGTCCCCTCTCAGCCTTCTTTTTTTCAGGCTGAAGAGCCCCAGATCCCTCAGCCTTTCCTCATATGGCTTGCTGTGCAAGTCTCTGATCGTACAGGTGGTGGACTCTCTCAAGCTTTACCACATCCTTGGTAAACTGCAGGGTCCAGAACTGGACACAGTACTCCGGCTGTGGTCTCACCAATGCCAAGTAGAGTGGGAGAATCACTTATTTTTCTGGAGATGCATCGATTGATGCAAGCCAGAGTATTGTTAGCCTTGCTGGCTACAGCATCACACTGCTGACTCGTGTTCATACTGTGGTCTATTATTACCCCCAGGTCCCTTTCACTCGTAGTGCTGGTCAGGCTGGCATTGCCAGGTCTCTTAGTGTGCAGGGGATTGTTTGTCCCCAGGTAGAGCACTTTACATTTCTCAACGTTGAACTTAATCTGGTTCTGGTCCACCCACCTTGCAAGCCTGTCTAGGTCTGCCTGTATCTGCAGCCTATCTTCAAGCATGACCATGTTTCCCCATAACTTGGTATCGTCTGCTAACTTGGCCAGTGGGCTCTTCACCCCCACATCTAAATCATTGATGAAGATGTTGAATAGTACTGCACCAAGCACTGACCCCTGTGGGACACCCCTGGCCATTTCCCACCAAGATGACACAGATCCGTTCATTAGATCTCTCTGGGTCCTGCCCTGCAACCAGTTTCCTACTCACCTGACTGTCTCGCAGTTAAGGCCACAGTCTCCAATTTTCTCGTGAGTACATCGTGGGAGACCAGATCGAAAGCTTTTTGGATGTCAAAGTATATAATGCCAACCTCCTCTCTGTTATCCCAGTGGCAAGTCACCTGATTGTAAAAGGAAATGAGGTTGTTAAGACCAGACCTTTCCACAATGAAGCCATCCTGGCGGTCATTCAGAGTCCTACCTTCTACAAGCCTATCACACATAGACTCCTTAATGAATTTTTCCAGGATTTTCCCTGGGATATAAGTTAGGCTAACTGGCCTATAGTTACCTGGGTCCTCCTTCCTCCCCTTCTTGAAGATGGGCATAACATTGGCCTTCTTCCAGTCCTTGGGGGCCTCCCCGTAGTGCCATGAGTTTTGAAAGAGATTCGCCAGAGATTTTGCAATAACATCACCCAGCTCCTTCAGCACTCTTGGATGAAGTTCATCCTCTCCTGCTGACATGCAATTTCTTTAATTGATCACACATGTGTTCTACAGCAATACAGTAAAAGCCTCGTTATCCGGCACTTTATTAACAGGCATGCTCTATTAACCAGCATGTTGGTTGACACCGGTCGATGCAGCAAAAGCAAAACCAAAAGTGGGACTTCTGGTTTCGCCGAGTCCCGCTTCAGGCCACAGCCCATGGCAAAGCAGCCTGCGCTGGGTAAAGCAGCCTGCATGGAGCCCCCCTCCCTGTCCCCTGGCACAGTGACACCAGGGAAGGGGCAGGAGGGGCAACGCGGTTAATCTGAGATGTGGACACCCCAGATGCAGTGGGAGGGGCATCTTTGTTCAACCAGCCAAAGATGCCTCTCAGGTAACCAGCACATTTGGTTATCTGGCACCTCCTATTCCCCATGGGTGCCGGATAACAGAGCTTTTGCTACAATAGGAAGGCTGTCATTTGCACCTTGCTCATTCTCTATGCTAGCTGGCATGATTTTCCCTTTGGCCTGGTGAAAGACTGAAGCAGTCATTCAGGAGTTCAATTTTCTCTTGAGTGCTGGTGACTAGCAGTCCTGAGTTGTTGAGCAATGGCCCCACACTCCCAGTTGTTTTCCTCCCACTCCTTACATACCTAAAGAAGGACTTCTTATTGCCCTTGATTTCCGTTGCTAATTTTAGTTCAGTCGCTGCCTTAGCTTTTCTGATCTGATTTCTACAAGTACAGGCCATTGCTATATAGTCCTCCTTGGGGGCTGTCCCTAGCTTCCATTAATTGTACACCTCTTCTTCTTTCTTAAGAGGACCGTGATTTCCCTGTTTAGCCAAGAGGGCTTTCCAGCGCTTTTGCTACATTTCCTCTGCATGGGAATGGCCTTCCTTTGCGCTTCTAGGATCATGTCCTTTAGGAATGACCACTCTTTATGCACTCCTTTCGCCTTCAGTCCCTTGTCCCTCAGCACATTCCCTACTAGTGAACTGAGCTTGTTGAAGTTTGTATTTTTGAAGTCCAAAGCTTCAAGCCTGCTATCCGATTTGTCTGCCTTGCAATGGACCATGAATGCAATGGTTTCATGGTCGCTATCACGCAGGCTGCCCTGTATGTTTAAGTCAGTCACCAGATGGTTTCCTTTGGCCAGGACCAAGTCTAGAAGAGCATTTCCTCTGGTTGGATCGTACACCTCCTGAGTCAGAAAAGCTCTTCAGTGGAGGTCAGGAAGGAACGCAACCGATCCAACTTCACAAAGAGTTCATGTTGGATGATCATCACCTCAACACTTGTGCTGTTTGCTTGCAGGAGAATGTTAACATTGGTGTGTCTGTCTTCTCACTGGATTTGGAGGATCTTCTGCAGGCAGCATTGATGGTACTTCTCCAACAATTTTAGATGTCTCTAGTATGTTGTCTATGTCTCAGCTCCTTATAGTAAGGTGGGGATCATGACTGCTAGGGCTGTGCAAAGCTTTGGATCATGATTTGGATTCAGAGATAATTTGGATGATTTGGAGGCTGAATCTATGAATCCAAATTGAATGGCTGGAAGCTTTAGGCTTACCAAATCGATTCGGAGCTTCTGAATCGATTCGGAAAAGATTCGGAAAAGATTCGGAGATTCAGTATAATGGGGAATCAATGAAAAATCTATAACTTTGATGCCTTTTGGCTGATTTTGATTGAAACTTGCAAGGGTGGTAGCCTCTGCTGAGAGCATGATATGTGCCACATTTCAAGGTGATAGGTGCAGAGGTTTCTGGGAAACTGCACCTCAAAGTCCTGAAAGCAAAACTCGTGTCACTTGTGTGTATTAAGCCACAGCGGGGTGAAAACTGAAGGGATGGTAGCCCCTGTGGAGGCCACAAAGCCTGCCAGCTTTCAAGGACATAGGTGCAGGGGTTGGGGGAAACTGCACCCCAAGTTCTTGAAAGCAAAACTCATATCACAGGTACATGTTATACCACAGTAGGGTGAAAACTGCCGGGGTGGTCACCCCTGATGAGGCCACAAAGCCTGCTAAGTTTCAAGGAGATAGCTGGAGGGGTTTCTGGGAAACTGCACCTCAAACTGCTCACTAGCAAAATTCATGACATAGGTGACACTGTGTGTGTTAAGGCACAGTAGGGTGAAAACTGCAGAGGTGGTGGCCCCTGCTGAGGCCACGAAGCCTGCCAAGTTTCAAGGAGATAAGTGCAGGGGTTTGGGGGGAACTGCACCTCAAGCTGTGGACAAACAAAATTTGTGACATGGGTGACACTGTGTGTGTTAAGGCACAGAAGGGTGAAAGCTGCAGGGTGGTAGCCCCTGCTGTGGCCACAAAGCCTGCCAGCTGTCAAGGAAATAGGTGCAGGGGCTTCTGGGTTCTGGGGCCCTGCACCCCTAGCTGCTGACTGACAAAGCTCATGACATGGGTGCTTGTGCAACTGACTGTTTCTGTCTTACTACCCTCCTAGTGAGGACCTTGCTGCAACTTGAGACCATTGCTCCTTGTTTTGTTGCGTCCAGTTACTCAAAGGGCCAGGGGGAGTGCCTCAAACAGCAGTAGGCAGAGCTGTCCCTTGGGTAGGGTGAATCAGGGTGACCGCCCTGGGCCCTGCGCTTTGTGGGGACCTGTGGAGCTGGATGGAGTGGCCGTGGCCCCTCCCCCGGGGCCCACCTGGAGCTGGTGGTTCAGCCATATGCTGTGGAAGAAGCATCTGGTTGCTCACACCCTCCCCCCTGGTTCTGCATCCACTGAAGAGCAGCTTGTCCAGAGTGTGCAGGATCTGCTTGGCCCTGGGCACCAATTTTCATTGCTGTGGCACTGCCGTGCCCTGCCTTTGTGGGGGTCCCATGGCCCCACACAGTGTTAAAGGGGCCCCACACAGTGTTAAAGGGGCCCTACACAGGCTGATTTGCTCTGGACCCTGCCCCCTGCTAGGGTCGACTCTGGCAGTAGGCCAGGAAAGTTTGGGGGAGGTTGTATATGTGCAGGACAATGTAGTGCTACCATTCTGTGCCTGTGGTACAGATCCAGAAGAAATGGGCTGTACAGAGTAGGAGGTTCTGTCATGAAATACACCAGCAACTGAGTCCATTTCTCCACCTCCATGTGGTGCTGCCCGTTCTGTCTGTAACTGCAGGTTGCTGCCTCTATCTTCTCCATGAAAAAAGCCACCTCTGAAGGACTTGGCACCTTTTCTTTGTAACCAAAAAAAGTCAAAACCCACTAGGCTAGTCCCAGCGGGATCTATACCTTCAGCACACAAGCATGCCTCATAAATTTATCCAGGAAACAAATTTCCTAGTCCTAGATCATTTCTATTCATGGTTTCCAAGGTTGGCAGGCAAAATCATTCCCCATTACCCTCTAACACTGAGCACAGATGGATGCAGGACAAGGTGCCACTGTGACAAGGAACCAGGTAGCTGCATTGTGCCTTGTGACCAGATATGGTGTTATTGTGGATGATGGGCGATAGCAGCAGGTGGAATTAGACAGTGTCATCACATTCTAGTGAGCAGGACACAAAGAGCAGAGTTCATAACCATCCCCTACCTCCAGATTAGCCAGCAGTGAAGACAGAGATCATGTTATGCCCCACTTATTGTCATATAACAGTATAGAAAATGAAATAGAGCTATGATATATAAATGATGGGTAGTCTGCCTTAGTGTTGATTAATTATATGATGGCTGTTCATTCATATGAACTACAGATCCTTTTCCCCTAAATAATTTTGTCTTCCCTTTAATGCCTCTGCCTAGGTACACACCAGTTGCACATGTTTTTCTCTAATTAGTGAGGAGATTTTTGTCCACATGTCTTCAAGGAACTAAGCTTTTCTTTGAAAGCAATGAGATGGGTTGTCATTAAGCCAGTAGTCTAC
This sequence comes from Gavialis gangeticus, assembly GCF_001723915.1. NCBI lineage: Eukaryota > Metazoa > Chordata > Crocodylia > Gavialidae > Gavialis > Gavialis gangeticus. Next base: position 67,123,427 of record NW_017729030.1, read on the forward strand.
AGCTAATGTTACAGCTGTTACATGATTTGGGGTCTGGGCACTGGAGGAGACCAGGGGGTAGAATGGTGCTTGAAATCACAAGAGGGAGGGGGAATAGGAAGCCAATGAAGGGGACAGAAAGCAGTCAGAGGAAGGGACTGGGTGGAGGCACAACTGTGATTCAGGACTCTCCAGGTGCCTGGTGACTCCCTCTGCCCCAGCAGAAAAGGCACCCCACTTCTAGCTTTCTCTGCTCCCTGCCCATTTCCCCTCTCCCTTCCTTGACCCCACCTTGTTTTCATTCAGCTTCCATTTGCAATTATACTTTGTGAAACTCAAGAGGAACCCTTCAGCCTGTCTGATCATCAGGGGCTGCAGATGGGGACAAGGCATTTTCACACCGGACCTTTCCAGGTACTTAGGGGCATGTAACAGGGTTACTAGAAAGCAGGGCGGCCCCTTTAAGGACAGAGTTTCCAGAGCACAGCCTGCCAGCAGAGCAGGGGTTAAAGGGTAGGCCTGGGGGCCCATCAGCTGACTCAGGCTATAACATGACCAGAAAAGAGCTCAGGCTGGAGCTATGTAAGCCCTGGGTTGAGCTGGCTGGGGTAGAGGTCTGTCTTGTTTGCGGTGGAGTGAAGGGTTGCTGGGTGCCCAGGAAACTGGAAGAAAACAAGCTGGGGAACAGGATAGAGTGGTTCAGAGAGAAAAAGATGCTTGGTAAACAGGCATGCTGCCTTTATTGTTTTTCTTCTTTATGTTAAAGCCCAGGGGCTTAGCATTTAAGTTGCATTTTAAATTGGTGGCTTGCAGTGTTCCCTCTAAGCTGTGTGGTGTGTGTGGCTGTGCAGGTGTGCTCATGCTGTGCTGTCAGGTGTACCTGTGTGGCTATGCAGGCTGTGCAGGTGTGCTCATGCTGTGCTGTCAGGTGTACCTGTGTGGCTATGCATGCTGCATGGTTTAGAGGGAATGCTGGTGGTTTGGGCTGGGATTGTGAGGGGTGGTATAAGGAGGTCCCATCAGTGCCTGTGGGGCATGTGATACCTTTGAAGCCTGCCGGGGGCAGTCTCAAGGCCTGAGTGGTTACTGAGACTGGAATGGACAGAGAGGACAAGGTGCAGTGAGAGGCAGGAGCTGGGCCCCAGAAACCAGGCCTAAAGCAATGAGCTGGGGCTGTGGGGCCAGCCAGAATGGAGGGGTGGAAGCTGGGAAGGCTAAAGCTCTAACAAAAGAGAATAGGAATGGCCTAGAATGACCTGGAGATGTTGGGACAAGTGTTCCATCTGACTGAAGATCTGAAATCTATGAGGCATGGGCGTGTTGTAGGGATGGTATGAAGCCCTGTAATTAGCCCTTAAGGCAGGAGTTCCACACCTCCAGGTGTTTTTCGGAGTGAGACGAGATCTGGGAAGTCCTGGGGCAGCCTCCCCTTTGAGAACCAGAAGGAGCGTCAGGATGTGGCAGGTGAGTGAAGGGGAGACTCTGTTCCCCTGGGGATAGTGCCCTGTTACAGGGTGCCTGTGTTGGCTACAAAGGACCAACTCGCATGATCATCATAGCATTCTAGTTTATCAGATGGATGCAAAAGTGAGATCATAAAACTTGGGGCTGATTCCCCCAAACACACACACATTTACGCGCACACACGCGCTCACAGTAGCTAGCTATGAGCACTAAGCACCAGTGTCAAGATATACCTATCCCCAAGCGCTGGAGTCTGCCTTTGATGGCCAGTCGTAGTTTCATAGTTGGTAGGGTTGGAAGGAACATGGTAGGAGCCAGCACGACTTCTCTTGGAAGTTGGTTCCAAATCCTAGCCATCCTGACCGTGAAGTAGCACCTCCTGATATCTAGTCTGAATCTACCCTCGGCCAGCTTGTGACCATTATTTCTAGTCACTCCCGGTAGTGCTCGGGGGAACAGGGACTCCCCCAATGCCTGCTGGTCCCCTCTGACTAGTTTGTAAATGGCCACTAGATCCCCCCATAACCTTCTCTTGTGGAGGCTGAACAGGTTCAGGTCCCTTAACCTCTCCTCGTAGGGCCTGCCCTGCTGCCCCCTGATCATGCGAGTGGCCCTCCTCTGGACCCTCTCCATGCTGTCTGCATCCCTCCTGAAGTGCGGCGGCCAGAAGTGGGCGCCATACTCCAACTGCGGCCTAACCAGTGTCGCATAGAGGGGGAGGATCACCTCCTTGGATCTGCTTGAGATGCATCTGTGGATGCGTGACAAGGTGCTGTTGGCCTTCCTGACTGCATCCCCACACTGTTGGCCCATGTTCATATTGGCCTCAATAATGACTCCTAGATCCTTCTCTGCCTGTGCACTGATGAGAAGGGAGTTCCCCAGCGTGTAGGTTTGCTGCTGGTTCTTCCTCCCCAGGTGCAGTACACTGTACTTGTCAGTGTTGAAACCCATCCTGTTCTCTTCTGCCCAACCCTGTAGCCTGTCCAGATCTGATTGCAGCCTATTCCGCCCTTCTAGCATGGCCACTTCTCCCCACATCTTAGTGTCATCTGCAAATTTGAACAGGGTGCATTTTACCCCTTTCTCCAAGTTGCTGATGAAGACGTTGAACAGTGTGGGCCTGAGGCTTCTTTCAGTGCAATGTTGTTTCAGAAGGGGGTCACTGGCTGGTGCTTCTGGCTGGACATGCAGGGTGCTGGTCAGGTAACAGAGGGTGCCATTGGGGGTCATTCTTCTCTGCCTTTTATCCCTCTATGGCAGACTTTGGTGACTCTCTAATTTTTGAGCTTACCCAATCCAGGGGTCATTGACCTTGTGGGACATCCCCCTTGGCAGTTGCTGGATGGCAGCTGTCAGCCCCAGGGGTCACGTCCACAGGTACATGGGGTCTCAGGAGTCCATTGATAAAGTTTGATTAATTCACTCCCATGATGACTAGGGCTGTGGGAGCGGTTGATCATGGGGGTGGGGTTCAGTCCCAAGAGTCCGTCTTCGGCATTGATTAGTTCAAACCGGGACTTCTATACCTTTAACAGTGCAGTTTCAGGGAGTTCCTGGCTCTGTATTGATCCTTTCCTCTTGTTATAGTCTGTGGTTTGGTAGCTCATTAGTAGTTAATTGCCGCTCATTAACTTGTTATCCTGGCTAGCTACTATGTTATGCAATCAATCAAGATTCCTTCAGGGACTCCCTGAAAAACAGAGAAGCCATGGTTCAATTCCTGCCCTTTAAGACTCGGATACCAACTACTTCTGGTACTGCTAGATAAAAACTGAGCTAGGGAACGCATATTAATTATAGCCACATTGTCAAAGAGTCTCTGTTAGCTGGAAGCTAACTGTAAGATAGCTTCTAGGGAAAGTGGAAGAGTCATGTAGTGGCCTGACGAAAACAGAAACATGAAGATGGCAGATACTATGTGTGAGTTCGAAGGTGTGGGAGTGATACTATAGTTTTTGAGTTAGCTGAGAGGAGAATGTGGCCCAGAGGATGTCACAAAAAAAGGAAAAATATCATCCAAAGGGAAGGAGAAAGCTCAAAAAAGCAGTGCAGGGAGCAACCGGAGGCTGGGTCCTCTATGGAAACGGTCTGGCTGTCAGAGCGTCTCTATGGTTGGCCCTTGCCCTTGTGCTGAAACATGTGGCGGGCCAGGCTCCAGTGCTGGTGAGTAAGGGGTCAGGAGCCTGGAGGAGGGGGGAGGCGACCATGGGGGGGACCCCAATAGCTCCGTCCACTCCTCCAGCTCTCCTGAAGCCCCCAACCCCTGCTGGGGCTGGCCTCTCCCCCTGCCAGCCACCCAAAGCCCCCGGCC
>NW_017729030.1:67127608-67128261 GCF_001723915.1 Gavialis gangeticus
AGCTGGTGGGGGGTGGGGCCAAGTGGGGCAGCAATCAGGGGGTTGGAGTGGGGCATGTGGGCCTTGAAGGGGGGGTGGTAGCCCCTGCGGGGGCCATTTGGCCCCTTGCATGGGAGGCTAAATCCCCTGTTGGGGCGCTATAGCCCTTGTGTGGGGGCTTAACCCTCTGTTGGGGGGGGCCAAACCCCTTGTGTAAGGGCTGAGCCCCCTGTTGGGGGGCTGTAGCCCTTGTGTGGGGGATGAACCACTTGTGTGGGGGCCATCGCTCTGTGGGAGGGCAGCAAAATATATATTCATGAATTCATGAAACCTGTATTTAGAATTCACTTTATTATTATGATAAGAGACTTGCTTTAACACTGTAGATATATCAATAAATTGTCCAACTGATCGCTGTTGCTGTCTCTCTCTCTCTTTATAGTGGTCTTTTGTTTTACTTGTGGAGCAACATGGATTTGAGGGTATTTTAGAGAGTGACTTTGGGATTTTTTTATCAGGGATTTTTCAGTTTTCCAATAGGGAACACCAGAATTCCTGCTAGGGAGGCCAGTGGCAGGAACCTGCTTGCTCAGAGCTGGCACCTTGGACCCACCTGGCTGTGGCTGACCTCCTGGCCAAATGGGGCCAGGAGGACATACTTTGACAGTTCAAAG
>NW_017729030.1:67133261-67142053 GCF_001723915.1 Gavialis gangeticus
GCAGCATCCCCCACTGCCAGACTGCTGCAGTGGGTAAAGGGTGCAGGGAGCTCTCAGGGCTGCTTCAGCAGCCCAGCTGGCACAAGGGATAGTGTCCCGAGGTACCAATTGGATGGGCCCCAGAAGCTCGTGAGAGCTAGTAGCCCTGAGCTACTTGCCAGGGCGGCTTTTTATACTGCCGGGGACAGCACAGGTGCTGGCCCTGGGCTCTAGCGCCCCCTAGCTGAAGATCCGGGAGGAGCCAGGCAGGGTTATTTTGCCCCAAGTGGCACAATTTGCTCCACAACAAAGTGCATGTCCGAGCAGGTGCGCTGAAGTGAAAAGCCCCAGCTCAAATTTGCACTGCTTCTATCTGAGCTGCTGCAAGCTCACATGCTTGCATGTGTGGACGTGCCCACAAAGGGCAAGCCTTGGGCTTTAAGACCCTGACTCTTCTCAGTCCCTGGTAAAGGTGCCAACTCCATGGGTGCTCTGGGGCTCAAGCACCCACTGAAAAATTAGCAGGTGCCCAACACTCATAAGCCATGACCGTTTTGGTTTTACATATAAGATCTCTGTATCTGCTTGCAGACACGTAAAAAAAAAAAAAAACAACCAAAAAACCACCAAAAAACAAAACGTGCCTTACCAGAAGAAGCAGAGCATTACTTCAACCCACTCTGCAGCATCTGTAAAGACTGGGTGCTTCAGCAAGGTTTTTTGGCACTCTTACTAAACTTGATTCATTCAGCTATTGGATAAAAGTGCCAAAAAAGCCCCACTGAAGTGCCTAATTTTTATAGATATTGGGCAAGCTGGGTTGAAAGTAATGTGCTGCCTATTCTGGGTATGTGTGGGGCTTGGAAAGGTGGGGGGCGGGGAACCCACTGGGAAAAACCAAAGTGTTTATGGCCCCTGGCTTCCCCACAGCACCCCACCCTCTGGGAGCTCCTTTTTGGTCAGCTCCTAGAAAGGAGGGAGGTTGTTTATTCTTTTAAAAGAACAGGGTTATAAGAGTGCTGATTTGTCTCCAAAAGCACAATAACTCTGCTTCGAAACAGTCTTTATTGTACCATTCCAGTTCTCTCTGTCCTCATTCAGATTGTCTGCTTTGGGACCATTCCTCTTCTTCATCCACCCTGGGACCTTCTCTGTCTGTCCTGGGACCTTCTCCCCCTCCAGCTTCCACAGAGCTTCGCTCCTTCTCTGCAGGGCTAGTCAGCTGTACTTACAACAAATTGGTTACAAACTATAGTCTTAAACTGGCCACAACACTCACTCAATACAATGAAACATTGTCATGGGGAACCAATCGGAGGGGCCGCATGACTCTGGGACAGCATGTGTCCCAGATTCGCAGCATCCTGCAGGGATTGGGAAACAGAAGGTTTCCTCTTGCAGGTTGGCAGTGTTTCAGGGGACACAGGGAGGGGGTGGATTTCCACCATTATGCATACCCCTGGGAGGGAGTATGGGGGCACATATCCCCAGATTTTTGCATGGGGTGGGGGCAGATGCCAGCTGCCTACTGTGAGCTTGGGGCTTCCCACCCTGCTGTCTTTCCCCTGGGAGCCCTGCACCAGCATGTGCTGTTGGCCCACCTAGCAGCAACAGAGGTGGCAGCAGCATGGAGTTGTGCCCCCGCTGCTGCCGGGCAGGTAGGGGGTGCGTGGCTGGCACAGGGCTCCCAGGGGAAGGAAAGCAGGGCGGGGAGCCCTAAGCCTGCAGCGGGCAGCCCGCATCAACCTCTGCTCTACTTGGCTCAGCTCTCCTCCAGCTATGCTGCCAGTGGAGGGGTTGGGGGAGATGAGAGGTGGGCATGTGTGTTAGCAAATAAAAACATAGGATTCTGGACTAGCCCAGGGATTGACACGACACCTTGTCCGATGAGTGACAGAAAGGCTTTATTTACTACAAGTATTCAAAATCAAGTCAAGTGAGCCCAAACCAAATCGAAGTCCAGTAATTAGCTATAAGGTGAAGATTTCTCACCAAATGGGCGATGAAGAGGCCGTCTGTTTCTTTTCGACGTCTCGAGTAAGCCGGGTGCATCAGCAACTGGTGTCAGAGAGATTTCTCACTCTTGAAGCGTGCACAGTGTTTGCTGTTTTACTGGCTTCTTATACCCTTAGTTTAGCATCTTCAAAGCATTCTTTTAGCTGTGTAAATCAAGAGAGTCCCAAGCAGTAATTGACAGGAAAATCCTGTTAATCAACGTACTCATTATTGGTTATCAGAAATTTCTAATTTGAATGAGTTACCATCTTCAGTGACAAGAGGTTATCCAGTTTGGAACATATCAAGAAACTGATTAACAGCCAGGAAAAACATAATCAGGAGAAGACATCATCACATATGGAGAATGTCTCTTCCTGCACATAAACATGGGTTAATTGCAAAAGAAATAGTTACCATACTAATTAATCAAGGATAGACATTTCACACAGTTACGCACCAGACAACTAAGAGTCTGCCTGAAATCATCCTGAATATAGCAAGGTAAGGTGGAAGAGATACTTCATTATTCCTTCTCAGATGGCCTAGCCATGAACTTGCATCCTCTTGCATTACGCTGTTAGCATCAGTATTCTGTATTTTAATTTTTGTGAGTAGGCCCAAACTTAGCACGAGTTTCAGAGTCATCAATGTGTCTTGCCTTTTCATTTTGAAAAGGTGGTCACCCTATCTCTAGGCCCTGTTGCCAGGCCCAGACTGCCATCCTGCTCCTGAGGTAAAAAGGGTATCTAGATGCCCTACTTAGGAGACTATTTACAAATGCTGTTGGCAGTAAAGCCTGCCCCAAACTGAGTCCTTCAAAGTTCTCTCCACCAGAACTGCAGGCTAGAATCCAGCTCACTTAGCCTCCTTTGTCATATCTCTCCTGCCTTTAAAAAGTGAACTGAGCAGGATCACTACAACCAGTGATCCAGCAACATTCATGCCTTCCCTCTTCAAGAGAAAGCAGTAGTTTTGAAACCCTGACTCTTCTCAGCCCCTGACTTCTGATGGGCTCTTCTTGGCCCATTCTGAAAATGAAAACATTTTTGCTAATTTTTAAAGCAAATCGTCTACATGTATGAGTGCAAGGTGATCTGCTTTAGAGCAAATCACCTACAAGTCATAGTCCTGCAAGGCTAGATTCCTCTCAGCTTGGCATTGGCATCCCCCAGCACCAAACACTTCATCAGAAACTCCTTTAGGAAACAAAAAAGCTTTCTGGCACCGGGGTCTGCTGCCATTCTTGGCTATTTTCAAGGGCCTAGGCTAAGCTACAGAAGTGTTGTTAAGTAGAAGGCTCACAGCCTGTTTCCGAGTAACTGCAGTGTGAACCTTTGCAGATGTGATGACTGACTTGATCAGCAAGGAAGGGAAACCATCAAACACAATTAAACAAAGCACAAGGCCTGAAAAGAGATAAGGGAAGACCGACCATACATTAAATAATCCATATACAATATAATACATTATATAATCCATATAATCTATATACACTATGGATATTTTATGGATTATTTTAAAAGAGTAGTGATTGATGTTGTTGTCAACTGAGAGAGTTCACTCATGTCCAGATGAGTCCAGGTGTACACATGGTGGCTAAAGCTACTGAGTCTGAGTCATGGGAGACGACCCTGAGGAGAGAGTATTTCCCATTTGGATTCAGCCCAGAGACGACTTTGAACCTTTCCACCCATAAAGGAGTAGGTAGATTGGTTGGTTGATTGAAGGCGATAATTAACCAGTATCATTTATTTTAATCTGTGGTGTGGCTGTTGAGAGAACACAGATTAAAGGAGGGGTCATCACGTGTCGCATTGTTGTTTGACTGCTTAATCAGACTAATATAGATAGGATATAGGGTTGCACTATTGTTATTGCTCCTTGCATTAAGCTGTTATTGCACCACTGTTGTAGTTTTGTAATTGCACAGAAATATTGTTGTGTTTGGTAACCCACACTGGATTTTTGTGTTGTGATAAAATGAACAATCCAATGGACAAAGCTGTGATAGTGTTATTGAGCAATCTGAGGCCTGGCTTGAGCTGAAACTGCAACAAAAGCATGCATGACAGTATCCAATTAAGAAGATTATGTTCTGGAAACAATCAGACGTGACTGATAATGAATTGGCTTATGAGACATTCTGTGACAAGTAGCAGCACTGGATATCTGAGACAGATGAAAAGGCATGTAAAAGGCAGCTGTGTTAGGCATATTTGACTGTGCTCAAAACTTAGCTGAGGAAAAGAGTGATTGGAAATGCCAGTCAGAGGAAGTGGCAGCTGCTTTCCATGGATTATAGAGACAGTGTGCAGAGGAGTTGAGGCTAAAGTAGTGAATTTAGATTAGCAATGGGAATCAAGGACAACAAGTCCTTTAGGTACATAGGGACCCAAAGGAAAACAAACCGGAGTGTGGAGCCATTGCTCAACAACTCAGGACAGCTGGTTACCGGCATCTAGGAGAAAGCTGAACTCCTGAATGACTACTTTGCCTTGGTCTTTCACTGGACCAAGGGGAAAACAATGCCAGGTAGAGTACAGGATGAGCATGGTAGGAATAATCACCTTCCTACTATTGCAGTAGAATTGGTGTATGACCAACTTAATAAATTAGACATGTACAAGACAGCAAGACTGGATGATCTTCATCCGAGAGTGCTGAAGCAGCTGGCTGAAGTCATTGAGGAAGCCCCGGCAAAGCTCTTCCACAACTCATGGCACTCTGGAGAAGTCCCTGAGGACTGGAAGAGGGCCAATGTTGTGCCCATCCACAAGAAGGGCAGGAGGGAGGACCCGGGTAAGTATATCAGCCTCACTTCCATCCTAGGGAAAATCCTAGGAATGTTCATGGTGAGGTGCCCCCTGCCCAGCCAGAGGCAGTGGCAATGGTGCAGAGTTGTGACCCCCACTGCTGCTGGGTGGACAGGGGGTGTTTCACCATGGTGGTGTTGCCAGCATGGGGCTCCCAGGGGCAGGACAGCAGGGCAGGGAGCCCTAAGCCCACAGCGGGCAACCCACATTCACCCCCCGCCCCAAGGGCTCTGCTCAGCTCTGCTCCAGTCGTGCTGCAGGGGGCGAGGGGTAATGTGAGCCTTCCAATGGTTACCCTACACCAGAGCCAGACTAATAACTAAAAGGGAATTCTGGGGGAAGCAGCTCCAGGCTAGAGACAGATGAGGGAGAAAGCAGAAACAGGGTGCACCTAGGCAGATAGAAATGTAAGGCTGGGAGGCAACCCCATGGACAGTTGTGACTGAATGGGCACTAGGCTAGGAATCAGGCTGGGGGACTCTCACTTGTCCCCCTCCCAGTCTTCCCTTGAGTGGTCTACCCTATGAGCCAGAATGCTATAGTTGTGCCTGTCAGGAGACTTTGTGACACTTAAGGGTAACCCTAGTTCAATTGCTGGAGATCCATGAAGCCTTGAGTAAACTACACAATTGGTATCTGAGCAGAGTCCTGTGACACTTGTGGTGCTCTAGGTGAGCAGAGCAGGATCACAGGAGAGTGCCTCCATTGCAGGTAGTCATTGTTCCAAAAGCAGCACTGGGTGTGGGGGTCCCCCTGGTCCATAGGCTGCTGTCCAGGAGCTGTCTAGTATACTATGTGAAATGTTGATCCCAGGTGGCAGTACCCTCCCTGGCTGGGGGATGGGGTGCCTCATGGGGACAAGTGTTTCTGTGCTTCTTGGTCCCCAGGGCTGGAGGCAATACAGGACAGGTCCCTGAGTGCTTTATGAGGGGCCATGAGTCTCATCTGCTATTGCTGTCCTTATGCAGGGAGGGACTCTGCTATTTCCCTACGTGTAGGCTCTCACTGTGCGGTTCTGTTGGATCCTGCACTTGCAATGAGGCTCTTCTTTGGATGTGGCTAAGACCACTTGGTGAAGGTGTCCTTCTCAGAGGGGAGGGTCCTGGCCGGTATCCAGGGCAGTGTGGTTCCGAGGATCACTTCCCCAAGCAGCAGTGGTGTGGCTGTGCTGGTGGTGCCAATGGTGTGAGCTGAGGACTGTCTGAGGCTTCTGGAGGACCCCTGGCAGATGTCTCAGCTGGGGGCTCTCTAGAGGCCAAGATGCAATGGTCATGTGAGGGATGGCGGGAAACCTCTACAGATGGAGATTCAGGTACTGGGAGTGCACCCAAGTAGACGAGGGAGGAGATCTGCTTTTGGCTGTGACAGATGAAGTTGGCTATTTTGGAGATGTGTTGGGAAGGGAAGAGGGGATGTAGGAGCTCAGTGAGAACTGGCTGTGGGTGACCCTATGACCAGGACTGCTGGGGCTTCCTATGTAGACTGCAGGGAGTGTGTAGCTGCCAATGATAATGAACTCCTTGCTGTGTCATGGGGTGCTGCTGACATCTCAGTAGTAGCCTGTGCTGCTGTCTGCTGCTGAGTTATCCTAGCCTACGTGACATCAAGGATGACTGAGAGTGTCCTCCTGATGCCTGTGACTGCTCTGTGCTTGGGCACCACCTCCTGTCTGTTCTCCCTGCCCTGAGCATCCTGCCCAGCTTGCTGCATTGCCTGAGGCATGGGCAGGACTCAGGATAGCTGCCTTGGGAGAGAAGGTGCTATCCTAGCCCTGCAGATGGAAGGGTGAGGAACACTCCAAGACTATACAACCAGGATGGCTGCCTTGGCCATAAGGAACCATCCATCTTGCACACCCTGCAGTGGGCCATGTAAGTTAGGAAATTCAGGAAAGGCTATTTATACACCTAGAGCCAAACCCAACTCTCACTGCCCTTTTTGCATGGTCAGGTAAAACCAGGCACCCACAACTTACTTTCCCAACTCCCTGTTTACTAGTGCTTGTCCTATGTGGCCAGGAAAAGAGCCCACCCAGCAGATTCTCATTGGCTGAGTAGCCTGACCTTCAGGCTCCCTTTAGTCTGCCCACTGCTGGTGAGGTGGAGTGCAGCATTGGAGTAAGCTGAGCAGGCTCCCAGGAGACACCACAGCTCCACAGCTTTGCCTTCAGGAGAATGTTGTGGCCCAGCACCTGGGGAAGGGGCTTCTTTGGACCCACCCATCAAGCAAGACATCATGTAGAATGAGCTGCAGCAGTGGGTCAGTGTGATGATGGTGGAAGTGGGGAGGGCATGCTGGATCAATTTGTTCCAGAAGAAGGGGCAGGGCATGAAGCAGTGGGCAGGGTCATATCTCTCACATTTCCTGAAGGAAGCTTCAGGGAGCTTGACTAGGAAGTAAGTCAGACACATGGTCCACAATGTGGCAACTAGAGGCTGCCAGACCCAGCATTGAAGCCAGCAGCATGACTGGGATCGATGCCTCAGAGATCAACACCTGGAGGCAAAGCCAGTATGACAGAGGATTGCTGTCTGCATGCTTCTGACAGCCTCCTGAGAAATATCTGGCTCTGAGTGGCTTCTTTTGTATAAACTAGTGCTGTTTGTTTTGGCAGCCTGTGAAGGCTTGTGCCATGACCACCTGAACAGAGAGGCATGTTTTGTGATTATCTCAAGTTGCAGAGTTTTGAGATTTTCAAGAGGGATCAGCCAGCTGCAACTGCTTTGGTAAAAACTTTCCCATCCAAAAGAGCTTAGACCTCATTGTTTCCTTACACCCGAGTTACTGTTTATCACTTGATGCTCAAGACCACAGCTCTGAACATCTTGCTGTCATTCTATACTGCTCCTAATTCATAGATGTTAAGAGTGGGAAGGGACCTCATGAGATCATTGGGTCCAGCCCCCCAGCACCTGGGCAGGAAAGACTGCTGGGGTCAGATGACCCCAGCAAGGTGGGTGTCAAGATGTTTTTTAAAGATCTCCAGGGTAGGTGACTGTACCACCTCTGGGGGGAGTCTGTTCCAGACCCTCAGCACTGGAATTGTAAAGAAGTTTTTCCTTATGTCCAATCTGAAGCAATTTTCAACCAGTTAGTGCCCGTTGTTTCTCGTCTTCCCCTGTGGTGCCTTAGTGAACAGATGCTCTCCCAGACCCTGATGTATGCCCCTAATATATTTAAGTCCACTCTAAGTCTACTTTTCTCCAAGCTGAACAGTCCCTTGTCTTTCAGCCTCTCCTCATATGACCTGCTCTGCAGACGTCTAATCATGCATGTGGCCCTCCTTTGGACTCTCTCAAGCTTCTCTACATTCTTCCTGAAGTGCAATGCCCAAAACTGGACATGGTACTCCAGCTGTGGTCTCACCAAGACCAAAAAGAGCGGGAAGATGACTTCCTTACCCTTGCTTGAGATGCACTAGTAGATGCATGCCAGTGTTTGATTCACTCTGCCAGCTATGGCATTGCACTGGTGGCTCATGTTCATTCTGTGATCTGTCACAACTCCCAGGTCTCTTTCAGTTGTGGTGCTGGCAAGTGTAGCACTGCCAAGCCTGTAAGCGTGTTGCGGATTGTGGCAGGCACTGCTGGTGCCTGTCACTTCAAGGGCCAAGTCATGCAGCCAGCAGGTGCTTGATTGGGGTGGCCATTTTAAAACTATGGCTGCCTATATAAACAGAGCAGTTCACTGCTGGTACCAGGTAGGTCACCTGGCTGAACTGCAGCATGGAACATCTTGCAGGTAGGAGCAGGAGGCTTGTGGTCCTAGGCATGACCTAAAACTGCACCCTGCTGGGAGTGGGTGGTCTGGTGGTGCTCTCAGTGGTGCAGGAGCCTTCAGGAAAATACTAGACCAGTTACCACCCTGGTGGAAGGTGGGTTGGGATACCTCAATAACCCCCAGCCCCCACATCACTATGGGTAGCAGTTGGGGTCGGGCGTGCCTATGGCTACCTGAGCCTCCACCAGGGAGGGAAGCCCCATAGCCCCAGTGAGAGGGTAG
>NW_017729030.1:67147053-67149619 GCF_001723915.1 Gavialis gangeticus
GTGCTCTCAGTGGTGCAGGAGCCTTCAGGAAAATACTAGACCAGTTACCACCCTGGTGGAAGGTGGGTTGGGATACCTCAATAACCCCCAGCCCCCACATCACTATGGGTAGCAGTTGGGGTCGGGCGTGCCTATGGCTACCTGAGCCTCCACCAGGGAGGGAAGCCCCATAGCCCCAGTGAGAGGGTAGAAGATGTGGAGCCCCAGTAAGGGTAGGCTGCAGTGAAAGGGTAGAGAGGTTGAGCCCCAGTGAGTGGGTGGGTGTGGAGCCCCACTGAGGGGGAAACCAGAGGGCTGGGAGCCTGGTGTGTGTGTATAAGAGTTTGTGTACGGTTGCCCCTGGAGGGGCCAGGGCCAGCTTGGCCCCAGTCAGGTAATTGGCTGGCCGCTACTCTGGTGAGGGACGTGGGAAAGGCCCAAAAGACAGTACGTCTGCCACCCAAGGGGTGTGCTACATAAAGTCTATGGCTGAAGGGGCCTGGTCTGAGAGGGAGCAAGGTGGTACAAGTTGTTGATGCGTGAATGAGACCCTGTGAGAGGGGGTGGAGTGTGAGAGGCCATAGTTAGAGGAGGGCGGTATGAGCGTGTGTGTATGAGACCTGACAACAAGGGCTAAGCTTGGCCAGGCTGCAGGCCAGGAGTATTTGTCACCTGGATGCCATCTGTGAAGCTTGGTCTGTGGTGTAGGGCAGGATCGGAGCTGCAGATAGAGCCCCCAGCATCGGGGCAAGAATGGTCAGCCTCCTGCCTAATTGAAACCAATTATAAAACAACAAGGCGTAATAGGCAAGTGAGACGGGTGGCTAGCCCAGGAACAGGTGGATGGGCTGACATCTAACTGGCCCCAGGAAGGTCCCCTGTTACATGGATTATTCCTCCCCAGAAGGAGCACTTTACACTTCTCCGTGTTAACGATCATCAGCTTATGATCTGCCCATCTTGAAAGCCTATCCAGGTCAGCTTCTATTCCCAGCCTGTCCTCAAGCATGGCTACACTCCCCCATAATTTGGTGTCATCCATGAACTTTGCCAGTACACTTTTTTTTAACATCTGAATCCAAATCTTTGATGAACATGTTTAAAAAGCACTGATCCGAATATTGAACGCCGAGGGATTCTACTGGTTACCTTCCACCATATCAACGCAGCGTACACTGTCTATTCAGACAGCAGTACCACACAACCAGTGGGTTATTCTTAACACAACCTGTTTCTCCGCAACTTTTGATTGCTAAAGTTGCATCACCCCTGTGGTTAATGAGCAGTGGTTGCAAAGCTTGAGCTACGAGTCTCCTACAGCAAGCTTGTAGATGACTAAAATCAACAGAAATTATTATTACTGTGATTTGCCATATGAGTTGTAAATTTTATCCCTTTGCAGGTCCTGTAATCTCGTATGCATCTCCAAACAAATAAAATAAGATTCTCTTGGTTTTTTTTCCCATCTGTTGACATCTTGTGGTATGATGCAGTATTGTGATAAAGTGGAAAACACCCTGAGTTTTTGTTCCAAGTGTAATGGGGAAACTACAAGATGTCAAGCTAAAAGAACTTTCAGTAAGGTTACTTGTGGAGTTTCTCAAGGATTGGTTTTGTTAATAATGTTATTGTAGCTATTATCCAATACAGTTATCCAAAGGAAAATGTAACTATTATCCAATCTTTTCCCTTGGTAGCTGCAGAGATATTGTCTGACTTGCTCTGTGATAGACTGTGGTATGAAGGATAAACATATCCTAGCATAGTAACAGTATCCTGTGTTGAAGGGGATGGTGATGATGCACTCTGCTTCCTTCATGGGGTAACTTTTTATTAGAATGAAATTTTGATTTTTTTTTTCTAAGTTGTAAAGGCTTTTCTTTATGATTCAGTTAAAAACTTTGAATTAAGACTGGAAGGGGGACCATAGCATAAGTGGTTGCCAGTAAGGATATCTGAACAGAGAAGGCCTGATCCTGACTCTTGTTCTGGCTGGAATCAACATTAAGCTAGTTGGGGTTACACCAAAGTAAAATTGATATGCGGCTAGAATTGTGTCCAGAACTTTTAAGGTTAATAATGCTTTAATTATGGATGTTGCAACTGGGAAACTCTCAATTTACAACAGCTGTTAGTCTCTAACTGTACAACCTTGCATTTTGTACAATTGAATTTCTTCCCATTTTTATAAATTTAGTTCTTAAAACCATCTACTTTATTGATAATGATCCCAACTTTGCATTATCAGTAAATTTAGTGCACACCTACATTTTATGCCAGCGCATTAATGGAAATATCAAATAAAATTGTAAACAAGACCAATCCTTGAGAAACTTCATGAGTAACCTTTCTGAAAGTTCTTTTAGCTTGACATCTTGTAGTTTTCCCATTAACCAATTTCTTACCCATTTTACAGTTCTTTAGTTAGTTTTAATTAATAATATCCCATGTAGCACCATATCTAATATCTTCCTGAATTCAAACTAACTAGATTGACTGAATTTTCTTTGTCTAAAGAATTAGTTTTCTTAACAAAGAAAGGTACAACTTTTTATTTCCTGGGAATGTTCTACCTCTAGTAAACTTC
>NW_017729030.1:67152954-67154013 GCF_001723915.1 Gavialis gangeticus
TCACAGCTAGGTATTGATCTGCAGGATGCACTTACTCTAGCCTGGGCCTCTTTCCTTGACTGGAAGAATCAAAGAGAATATGATCTGAGTTCTAGGTCCCTTCACTTTTGCACCCAGAGTTCTGTAGTCACTTTTGATCCATGCAGGGTCTCCTGGCAGTATTATTCATGCCCATATGGATAAGCAGCATAGAGTAGTAGTTAGAAGGCCAGATAATTCTCAGTAATCCCTCCATGCCATCTTGGATCCAGGCTCTCGGAAAGTATGCTGTTTGTCCAGACAATGGGTCAGGACAACAGATGACTCTCCCCATTCCCTGCAGAAAGAAGTCTCCAACCCCTGCCACCTGTTGCTGCTTCTTGGTGGCAGTTGTCTTGATCCTTACCACCTTGATGAGGCCTGTCTTCTGTTCTCCTCTAACAACAGAATGTGCTCCTCCCTCTCTTGCTAGGACTGCATATCTGCAAGCAGAGGCAGTGGCTCTGGCATTGCAATGTTAGGGTTATCATACATCTGGGCTTTCCCAGATGTCTTTTCTTTTTTTGGCCCCCTATCTTGTCTGGGTGGGCTTTTAAAATGCAAGCAAATGTCTGGGTTTTTTTCTCTAGCTCTGGCTTTTCCCGGGTACTTCCAGCTTGGTTGCTTGGAGCTGGGAGGAGAGAGGCAAGGTGACTGGCTGTTGGGGGATAACATGCTCTGTGCACAGGCCCCGGCAAGAGAAACAAAGACAGAGTAGGTGCATATGCACATGGGAGCTGTGTGGGCAGCAGGGCTGGGGGGGCTGCAAGTCAGGATTGAGGGGCACTGGCAAGGTTAGGGGGGCAGCAGGGCTGGGGGATAAGGGGGCTGTGGGTCAGGAGCGAGGGGCAGAGGCAGGGCATGGGCATATCACTGTGTCCTATCCCCTCCCCCTCCCCCTCCCCCTCCCTGCCACTAGTGTCCTATCTTTTAATACTGGAAATGTGGTAACCTTATCAGTGTCCTCCAGCCATTTCCTTAGGTCTCTTTTTAATCTGCCTTCTCTTTTTCTTACTGCCCTTCTAAGTGCACCTTCCCTAG
>NW_017729030.1:67159013-67159845 GCF_001723915.1 Gavialis gangeticus
TTCTTTATAGAAACAGCATCCTCCTTCAGGCCTAGGAACATGGCACGGAGAGCAGAGATTCAAAGAAACCCCATCGTCCGAGGGGTCACACACGTGTGCGAGCTACGTGGGCAGCAGGGGTAGGGGGGCAGGGGCTGTGGGTCAGGAATGAGGGGCAGCAACAGGGCTGGGGAGGCTGTGGCTTAGGAGCGAGGGGCAGAGGCAGGGCATGGGCATATCACTGTGTCCTATCCCCTCCCCCTCCCCCTCCCCCTCCCTGCCACTAGTGTCCTATCTTTTAATACTGGAAATGTGGTAACCTTATCAGTGTCCTCCAGCCATTTCCTTAGGTCTCTTTTTAATCTGCCTTCTCTTTTTCTTACTGCCCTTCTAAGTGCACCTTCCCTAGCAAACTCACCTGGAAGCTGGCTTGTTTAGTGCTCATTGGCCCCAATGGGGTTCCTTCTTTCCTGCTTCCTCGCACCAAGCTGAAAGGCTCTCTCCTCCAAAAGGGGTCAGGGCAGCAAATTGAGCTACAAACTGCTTACCCTACTTGTAGCCCCTGGTTGCTGGCTCCCTGGTCGTTCAGGGAGTCTCCTTTTTTATACCCTGCTGGACCTGGATTGCATCTGTGTCTTCATTGGGGCTTCTATCAGGCAGCAATCACTGAGCTAGCAACACTTCCAGCTTTTCAGACCACACACTCCAAATGCACACAGCCCACCAGACAAACACTCAGCAAGCCAAAGGCTTTTGGGGCTGAAATGTGGGAGAATCCTTATCCTCCTCCAAATCTCCATGGCCATGTTTTTTTCCAGGGGGAGTTCTGTGCGGTATGCACACCCAGTTTACA
>NW_017729030.1:67164845-67169346 GCF_001723915.1 Gavialis gangeticus
CACCAATTCTTCTCTGTTTAGTGAGCAGCAGGTCACGAGCACAACTCCTAGCTGGCTGCAACAGCAATTGTACCAAATTGTTCCCAATACTTTCCAAAAACTTCCTGGTTTGCCTGTGTATTGCTGTATTGCCCTCCCAGCAGATGTTAGGGTGATTGAAGTCCCCAGTGAGAACCAGGGCCTGTGACCGGGAAACTTCTGCTAGCTGTTTTGAAGAAAGCTTCATCCACCATTTCCTCCTGGTCTGGTAGTCTATAGCAGACCCCCCACCATGACATCATCCTTGTTGTTCCCCCCACTCTGACCCTAACCCAGAGACTTTCAAGAGGCCTATATCCAGTTTCATACTGGAGCTCCGAGCAATCTTATGGCTCTTTTACATAAAGTGCAACTCCTCTTCTTCCCTGCCTGTTCTTCCCATCCCCAACAGTTTATACCCATCTATGACAGTGCTCCAGTCATGTGAGCTACCCCACTAAGTCTGTTTATTCCAAACATGTCACACTTTAGTGACTGTGCAAGGATTTCCAGTTGTTCCTTCTTGTTTCCCAGGCTCTATGCATTTGTGTACAGGCACCTAAGGTTACTAGTTGATTGCCCTCATTTCTTAGGAAAAATGAACACCTCTCTTGTTGCCCCCTCCTACTTGCTCTTCCCCCAGATCAGCCACTTCCCCACTTACCTTGGGGCTTTGGTCTCCACCCCCTGGGGCAAACCTAGTTTAAAGCCCTCCTCACTAAGTTAGTGAGCCTGTCTGTAAAAGATGCTTTTCCCTCTCTTTGTCGGGTGGATCCCACATCTTGCTAGCAATCCTTCTTGGAACAACCTCCCATGGTCAAAGCAGCCAAAGCCCTGCTTCACAGCTAGGTATTGATCTGCAGGATGCACTTACTCTAGCCTGGGCCTCTTTCCTTGACTGGAAGAATCAAAGAGAATATGATCTGAGTTCTAGGTCCCTTCACTTTTGCACCCAGAGTTCTGTAGTCACTTTTGATCCATGCAGGGTCTCCTGGCAGTATTATTCATGCCCATATGGATAAGCAGCATAGAGTAGTAGTTAGAAGGCCAGATAATTCTCAGTAATCCCTCCATGCCATCTTGGATCCAGGCTCTCGGAAAGTATGCTGTTTGTCCAGACAATGGGTCAGGACAACAGATGACTCTCCCCATTCCCTGCAGAAAGAAGTCTCCAACCCCTGCCACCTGTTGCTGCTTCTTGGTGGCAGTTGTCTTGATCCTTACCACCTTGATGAGGCCTGTCTTCTGTTCTCCTCTAACAACAGAATGTGCTCCTCCCTCTCTTGCTAGGACTGCATATCTGCAAGCAGAGGCAGTGGCTCTGGCATTGCAATGTTAGGGTTATCATACATCTGGGCTTTCCCAGATGTCTTTTCTTTTTTTGGCCCCCTATCTTGTCTGGGTGGGCTTTTAAAATGCAAGCAAATGTCTGGGTTTTTTTCTCTAGCTCTGGCTTTTCCCGGGTACTTCCAGCTTGGTTGCTTGGAGCTGGGAGGAGAGAGGCAAGGTGACTGGCTGTTGGGGGATAACATGCTCTGTGCACAGGCCCCGGCAAGAGAAACAAAGACAGAGTAGGTGCATATGCACATGGGAGCTGTGTGGGCAGCAGGGCTGGGGGGGCTGCAAGTCAGGATTGAGGGGCACTGGCAAGGTTAGGGGGGCAGCAGGGCTGGGGGATAAGGGGGCTGTGGGTCAGGAGCGAGGGGCAGAGGCAGGGCATGGGCATATCACTGTGTCCTATCCCCTCCCCCTCCCCCTCCCCCTCCCTGCCACTAGTGTCCTATCTTTTAATACTGGAAATGTGGTAACCTTATCAGTGTCCTCCAGCCATTTCCTTAGGTCTCTTTTTAATCTGCCTTCTCTTTTTCTTACTGCCCTTCTAAGTGCACCTTCCCTAGCAAACTCACCTGGAAGCTGGCTTGTTTAGTGCTCATTGGCCCCAATGGGGTTCCTTCTTTCCTGCTTCCTCGCACCAAGCTGAAAGGCTCTCTCCTCCAAAAGGGGTCAGGGCAGCAAATTGAGCTACAAACTGCTTACCCTACTTGTAGCCCCTGGTTGCTGGCTCCCTGGTCGTTCAGGGAGTCTCCTTTTTTATACCCTGCTGGACCTGGATTGCATCTGTGTCTTCATTGGGGCTTCTATCAGGCAGCAATCACTGAGCTAGCAACACTTCCAGCTTTTCAGACCACACACTCCAAATGCACACAGCCCACCAGACAAACACTCAGCAAGCCAAAGGCTTTTGGGGCTGAAATGTGGGAGAATCCTTATCCTCCTCCAAATCTCCATGGCCATGTTTTTTTCCAGGGGGAGTTCTGTGCGGTATGCACACCCAGTTTACATGTGTATGGCACTGCTTATATGCCCAGATGGCATGTAGCCTACTGAGCATGTGCAGTAGCTGTGTAAATGCTTACATATACCCATTACACAGGTAATAGAATTGAAAACTACATAAGTAACAAAAATGTTATTCATATGCTGGAAAACTGCCACTTGAACTGACCAAACAGTACCAGAATTTGGGCCTCCCTGTCCATAACTTCAAGTTTCATTGTCCTGCTTGGGATTACACTATATTTTTAAACTTTTTTTCTCTACCTTTTTTCTAAAGCAGTCTAATTCACACTTTTGCTACAGTTCTGATAACCTCATTTAAGTTCTTGATACTGCCCTTTTGTCTTTAATATATTTGACTGTTTGGTGACTTGTTCCCTGAATTACTTCTCTGTTAAAATTGTATTCATAGTGGCCATGGGCTGTCCTAAGAGGGTGGATGAAATTCAAGCTTTGATGGCAGGACTCTCCACTCTGCTGTATTTCATAAAGATATAGACCCCCTTGGCACTGCCCTAAATGTCTATGTAAAGATGTCTCAGATTTTCACCTGAATCAGTCTATTTACCTCCATTCACCTCTTTCATAAGTCATCTAGACTTTGTCATAATTTGAGGATGAGTTTGGGGACTAGGAATGGAATCTGCATGTACTCAATTCAACATTTTGAAGCTTAGTGTATGTAAGGGGGAAAAACATCCCATTAGTCCAATCTGAACCATTCAATTCTATACATTTGATTGTCTTCTGAAACTTCAGTCATTTCAAATAAAAATTAGACTGTGTTAATGTTCAGTGACTTACCCTAGGGTTTATTCCTAGGGCAACAATTCTAAACCCTGAGCTGTTGCACAATCCTTCTAAGGGTGCCATCCAGAATTAGCTCTGTTAGATATGCAAATACCTATACATGATTTATGAGAGAAACCCAGAGATTTCAAATAGGAACCCATAGCATCATAAAACTTCTCACTTGTTGTGGTCTTTCTGAGTTTGTTGTAACAGGCGAATTGCTCTGGGATTTTTTTCATAGTTAAAAAAACAAGTAAAAGCTAGGAACTGGCATTTTCCAAGGGGTGCCTTGAGTCTAATGAGGGGAGCCTTTAGTCTAAAAAAGTCTGAGATCCACTGTCCTAGAGTTGCAGTAGAAGACCTTGGCATCTTAATGTGAGTGTGGCTCTCAGAACTAGAACTAAATAAACAAAGTTCCTGAAGTCTGCAGTGCAAGCACAAGCTGCTTGTTGTACACTATTCTATATTCTCTTAAGGTTACAACTCTATGGCTAGTGACAGACATTAACAAAGCCCCACATGGCAGGGCTGGGCCACAGGGGTGGGAGTAGGGCCACCCCAGACAGCTATGGCTCATTGACAGGGAGGCTGAGCTCTGTCAGTGAGTGCAGCTTGGCCTGGCGCACATGATCCACGGCTGGCCAGGCAGCAGGATACTGAAGCCAGTTCAGAGGTGCTGCAGGGGCTCATGGGTCCACAGCCAGCCCCTGTGCTGGGCAGCTGCTAGGCTCCAGGCCTGCTGGCACCTCCAAGTTGGCCTGGGTAGCCTGCTGCCTGGCCAGCCACGACCCGTGCACACCGGGCTAGGCTGTGCTCATTGACAGGGCTCATCCTCCCCATTACTGAGCCACAGCTACTGGGAATAGCCCTGGCTCACAGCCTGCTCAGCCCCAGTCAAGGCAGCCACATGATGGGGCCAAGCCAGGCCATGGTGACAGGGCCACCCACAGTGGTTGCGGTTCAGTGACAGCCACTCCCTTGGACCAGGCTGGGCAGCGCCACACAGCTCCCCTCCCTGCCTTGCAGTGGTGAGGGGCAGGGGAACGAAGTGGAGAGGGTAGAGTCCTCCTCCAGCTCTGAACAGAGCCTCCCTTCCCACCCAATGGTGGGGGAGGAGCAGGGGGAAGAATCCCCCTCTGGGGCTGGGCTGGCCAGCCCTGCACAAAGCCCCTTTCCCAGCTCCATGGCAGGGAGGGGAGGAGAAGGGGGAAGAGTACTTCCCCAGCAGCGAACAGGACCACCCTCCCCACCCTGCAGGGAGGGGGGAGGAGTAGGGGAAGGGTCTTCCTCTGGTGCCGGACAGCCCCCCACACAGCCAGCCCCACACAGAGCCCCCCCAACACCCTGCAGCGGG
>NW_017729030.1:67174346-67176273 GCF_001723915.1 Gavialis gangeticus
CCCCAGCAGCGAACAGGACCACCCTCCCCACCCTGCAGGGAGGGGGGAGGAGTAGGGGAAGGGTCTTCCTCTGGTGCCGGACAGCCCCCCACACAGCCAGCCCCACACAGAGCCCCCCCAACACCCTGCAGCGGGGGGGGTGGAGAGGAGTGGGGCTGCTCTGCCCCAGCTGCAGTCCCCTGGTGGGGGGTGGGAATTAACCCCCTTCCTGCCTTTCTTCCCATACCACAGCTGGAGTCTGCCAGCCCCAGCCGCCCCCTCCGGGAAGGAGGGAGGAATTAACTCCTACCCCCACTTTGCTTTAACAGGGCTATGCCAGCCGATGTCTCGCTATGTCCCTGCTTGGGCTATAGAGCAGACGGGCAGGGCCAGCCCTATTCTCTGGAGCAGAGAACACAGCCCAGGCCAGACAGCATGCTGGGATGCTGAAGGACTCTGGTTTAACTTGAATCAGGAAGAAGTCTGGGACAGAAGTTGCATAAACCGGTTTGACTGAATTCAGTTAAGTCTGATAGCTACATTCAGCCAGGTTAATTTTAAACCCGTTTCAGCTATTTTGAAACTGGTTTATGTGCACTGAACTTCTGTTCTGTTACAGGTTTAAACCAGTTTCTGATCACTTAAACCAGTTTATGTGTAACTTCTTTCCCTAGCCCGTGGGATAATGTACATGATCTTATATACACTATTTATAAAGGTACACTTTTGAAACACTGAACTGAGATTTAGCCACCAGCTTCCTATACTTCTCATATAATTTTCACGCTGAAGTTTTGAGTCTTAACTCCATTATCCAGATTTAAGTAAATGGGCGAGAGTGTCAAAACTGAGATTCAAGCATGGTGACAAACTTCTTGATCCGTATCCTTATGTTTGTATTATGTATGTGGAATGCAGTTCATTTCAGCAAAGTGTTTTCATCCGTGAGTTTATAAATTTATGTTTGAACAAAGTTTTAAACAAATGTATGTTGATACAGCATGGTCTAAATGTCACAAGTAAATAAAATAGTGTTGTTCTTTTTCAAGGTTGGGAAGAGAAGCCATTGACAAATTCTGGTTCTCTGGAACAATTGAATTTGGATTGTTCTTTTAAGAAAATGACTGGCAAGGAATCTTCCTTCTCCTTTGATCTGTCTGCCCTTCTCTCGCCCTTCTCGTTTCCTTTTATAGTCATCTGTGTTGATCTTGAAGCAGTACTCTGCAGTGCAGCAACTTGGGCACTGATGGTGCCTCACTTTTCTCCATTTCTCTTCTATTAGTTTACACTTTCATTTTTGAACACTGTAATATTTGGGATGACTAAATTCTTTGGATCTAGTATTGGGTTTTGGGGGTATGTCTACACATGCAATTAATGCACAGAAAGCTTACTGCACAGTAAAATACTGCACAGTAACTTTTCTGTGAGAGCCCATCTACATGTGTACCAGTTGGGAGCAAATTTGCTTCCAATAGGGGCAGTTTAGGGCAGGGATACTCCTACCATATAGCAGCCAGGGAGATCTCTAGGCTCCCCTGGGTCCCAGCTCCAGGCTGGCAGGGTGCACCAGTGTCAGGTCTGGGCTCTGCATGGTGGGGGACAGCTGTTTCCCAGCCCCAGGGATGGGAAAATGTCCCCTCCCTTGCAGCTGTTTCCCAGCCTCCTGCCCCAGTTGGCCAGTGGGGCACCTGGCAGTGAGCCCCTGGCTGGGCGAGAAATTCCTGCCCAGCCAGGGGCTGGCAGGAGCTGTCCTGCTGGTGGGGCAGCTGGCAGTGAGCCCCCAGCTGGGCGGGGAATCTCAACCCAGCCAGGGGCTAACCCAGGGGTGGGTAATTATTTTGGGCAGAGGTCCACTTACTGAGTTTTGGCAAGCCATTGAGGGCCGCATGATAGGCAGCCAGGGGAATATAAATATTAATTTTCTAGATTTTTTTTTTTTTTTTTT
>NW_017729030.1:67176374-67192691 GCF_001723915.1 Gavialis gangeticus
GGCCCCCACGGGCCGGATAGAATGGCCTGGCAGGCTGCATCTGGCCCCCGAGCTGCATTTTGCCCAGCCCTGGGCTACCTAGAAGCTGTCCTGCCTATGGGGCAGCTGGCAGTGAGCCCCTGGCTGGGCAGGGATTCTCTGGTCAGCATCTACACAAGCGCTACTGCACAGTTAATTTAGTACCTGTATTTACAGGTACTAGCTAACTGCGTGGTAGACTAATTTATAGCACAGTAGCTGCTGCACATGGTTACATGGTGGTGGTTTACTGCACAATAGATTAGTCTACTGTATAGTAAAGCATCTCATGTAGATACACCCAGGGTGAAATATGATGGCTGTGATAAGCATGAGATTGGATGATCTTATGGTCCCTTTTGGCCTTAATTTCTATGAAATAAAAAAAGAAAGGAAAACAAACAACACGGCATGCATTTCCATGTGTATTAGTCCTCATGCTCAAGACAGGAACTTTGGAAGACTGCATGATAGGCTCCCCTGATGACCTCTGCCATACAATATCCTTCCCATGTTTCCCCCCCACCTTTAAAAGCATTTGTTTATGGATATAACAGTTTTATGCTGAACCCTTTCTTAGATTGTATTACACGAATGTTTTTCAGTAGCAGACCTTAGCTAGCTCATGAAAAACAGTTGCTTCCATTGCTCCATGATATAGCCTTCACAGGCTGGAGTTCTCATTCTGAAAGAATGATGCTGTTTGTATAAACAACAAAGTATACACCCATTCTCAGTATGCAAGTCCAAAATAGTCTCTAAGCTGTTTCTATAGCTCTTGTCTAATTCCCTGAAATTAAGATGCAATGCAGGCATTATATTGTTGTAAATAAGTGAAAAAGGTCCTTCTTAAATATTAAATATATTAAATATTACAGGAAAAGAAGCAAATTTGGATGCTTGTAACTCTGTAAGTAATATTTTTACTTAAGGTTTATAGTGCATGGGCTAGAAAAGGAAAAACATGCTGCCGGGAATGCATATATTAGGATACATAAAATAACAAGACAACAAATCTGGTATTTCTCTTCCTTTAGATCCCAGTAAAGCAAGGCATATAAGCATGTAATGAACTTAAATAATTTGGGTCTGATCCATAGTTCACTAATGAGAATGGAAGTCTTTCTACTGACCTTGACAAGTTTTGAATGAGATTCAGGAATGATCCCATTTGCTTAAGGTGGACTTCTTCCACAGAAGACCCAGTGACTTGAAATTGACCTGTTGCACTAATTATCTCCATCAGTTGAGTCAGTGCAACAGTAAATATTTTTACAGTAATGAAGTAACTTTCTAAAATACCAACCTACATGGTATATTTCAGGAAGAAGTTAAAGTTATTCTGAATTCCTTTGCTGTTTGAGGCCTCAGGGCTAGATTTTTAAGGGTGTTTAGGCACCTGAAGAAGCAGAACAACTGCAACAAAGATTTTCAAAATTGCATATCTACATTTTTAAGCATTTAAATGTCTCAAGTACCTTGCTTTCTTTTAATATTAAACTCCATATGACAATAACTTGTTGTTGTCTCCCACCACAACAGAAGCTAGAAATATGAGTAAAGAGGCTGGTACATTAATAGTGTATGTGTTTCATCCTGTGTTGTAGTTGGAAACTTTTAAAATCTGTTTGAACTCTGTTAAAATTAATCATTTCATTATTTTCTTTACAAAATGTCTTTGTTAAAAGCAAATGGGAGAAAACATAAAGTCTTAAATGTTTTAAAGGTCAAGAATAGAAGTGAAATT
Source organism: Gavialis gangeticus (assembly GCF_001723915.1). Classification (NCBI taxonomy): domain Eukaryota; kingdom Metazoa; phylum Chordata; order Crocodylia; family Gavialidae; genus Gavialis; species Gavialis gangeticus. The sequence continues at coordinate 67,178,140 of NW_017729030.1, forward strand.
ATAGAAGACACTGAAACAAAAGCAACAAGGAGGCAGAGGAGGGTGGAGGACCCAGCAGAGCTGTCACAGCGAGAGCCATGTGTGGAGAGGTCAGTTTACTAGGAAATAGTTAATATTTCCTCAGAAGTCTATGCTTACAGTTTTAATACATTATGGGCCTCCCTTTAATTTCATTGCTATTTAATGCGCTGTGCTGTTTGGTTTCTATTTTCCCCCCAGAGTTAGCACTTTTCAGCAATGTTGTTTGCAGCAGGAGTGAGATAGTAAGAAGCTTTATGTATCCATGTGAGAGGAGTAAGCAGTCATAAGGTTCCTTTTTTTATACCTGGGGTTGCCTACCTTTGTCATGGGTAGTTTTTCAGAGAGAAGGGGCTGCTATCCACATCCTCCTGTGTAGGTGGATGTGGCTGTATAGAGACAAGGCTCTGCCCACAGCAGTGTACCAGCCAACAGAACTGAACCAACGCTAAAAGGAAAATCATTCTTCTCCAGGGATAAAGGCTGGTAGCAAGGGGCGAACTAGCAATCATGTTGTGTCTCTGAGTTCCAGTCTAATTGGTCTCCTGCAGCAGTGCAACTGCCTCTGACTAAAACGGTTATGCAGAAGGTGGGGTAGGATGGCACCTTAGGGTGCCTCTAGATGCGTAGTGAGGTGGCTCCAACGTGCTGCAATTACAGCACGTTGGAGCAGACTCAGTTAATTAAGTCTGCTGAAGCGTGGTAATTACTGCGCTCCAGCAGACTCCAGCATCACATGTATAACAGCTCATTTGAGCTTTAGTTAAAGCATCCTCACTGCCATTTTTCACTGTGGGGACACTGATACACATGATGCTCCAGGTACTTTAATTAGAGCAGCTGTCTCCCCCCCAGCCAGAGAACATGTATAAATGCCCTTTGAGACTAATTGGCTCAGAAAGGCATGAGCTTTCATAGGCAACAACTTACTTCATTAGATGGTAGAGATGGATAGCTCATGCTTTTTTAAACCAGTTTGCCTCTAAGGTAGGATTCCAGTTAATCACCCTACCTTAACTTCTGCCTGACTTGAGACTAACAGCACATGTCTACACATGCACTTTAATGTGCATTAGACTATTTTACATCTGCACATTAAAGCATCACATAAGCTGTGACATTAAAATAGTCTGCTGCACATTAAGCGTCACTAAAAAAGCATGCAAATGTGCTACTGTACGTTTAGATAGTCATTGATTAAAAGCAAGGAATAACCCAGAAGCAGGGACTAGAACCATGGTTTCCTCCTCCAAGGGTAGCACCCACAACACTGAAATAGATTAATACTCCATTTTGCGTCCTGTTCTTCTGGCCTCAGGACTCTGGCTATCTGTTGGGGCCCAGCTTCAGCATCACTGGACTGGACTTGGAGGATGTCTTCATCCAGCCTGTCCTAAAAGTTACCCAGATCTGCCATTCACCATGCAAGTGTCCAAACCACAATCTCTAATGGTGCTTCTACATTTTGCATTGAACAGTCCTTAATGAAAAGAATAGATATCAGTGATATAGCTTCTGCCCTACTGGGGCAGAGGTCAGGACCCAAAGCCCCCTCCCTTCTGGGGCAGTGCCATTTAACCAAGCTTTGCTTCCTCTGGCTGCCTCTGCTGTATACCCCGGTCCTATTTATCTTCCCTTCTTGGCTGCCCAGTGGGCCAGCTTCAACAGGAGGATGGGAGGGGTCTCTGAACAATGCCTATGCCTCAGCCTGGTGGTTAGAGCACTTTTGGAGCCCAGGTCTCCCACTCCCTGGCTGTGTCTACACAAGATATTTAGTACTTATGTAAACAAGTATTAAATGACTGTGCAGTAACTGCACAGTATTGCTTAGTCACCAAGGAATGGCTGTTTTGTGACACTGACTGCACAGTACCTTGTGACTACTGTGCAGTAGCATTACATTACACTTCCTGACACACGATGCTACTGCACAGTCAGTGATTATCTCATGTAAACATGGTCCCTGAGCAAGTGCCGTAACCACTAGGATTTTGGGCTATAAGATAGGAACAAAACCTCCTCTGCTGCATGTTTTTTTGTGACATAATCAGAGTTTTGCTTCTTCCCAAAAGGGCGAAGGATCTAAGATGGATGTTTGGGGTCCAAAATGCCACTCAGGTAGCTAAAGATAGCCAGGCTAGTGTTTCTTGCCCATCTAAAGATGGGATTGGTTTGGGGCATTCAAAAAGTCTTCTTTCAAAAACCCTACTTTTTATTCATATTTTTTCTAATATTTTGTTTTCCTAATCTTTCACTCACAGTTTTACTTGGCTTAGGAAAATTAACTCTTTTGAAGCACCAGGCCTATATAATACTAGTTGGAACTGTCTTCTCTTCACAGAAGAGAAAAGTAGCATTCACAGTAAAGTAGGGTTGGAAGGGACCTCAGGTCAGCTACTCCAAGCCTTTGCTCAGATCAGGATCAGCCAGTCTAAATCTTTCTAAACAAATATTTGCTTCTTGATATCCTCCTACTAATGCAAGGACAGGAAGTAATTTGTTAAAATATGCTCAAGAGATCCAAGGAGGGGGACCATGCCCACTGTTACAGAGGAAGGCCCCAAACCCTCATCCTTCACACTAATCTGACCATGGGGTGGAATTCCTTCCTGATCCCAGATGTGGTGATTGGTCTCTCTAACAGACTGTGTATTTTCAGGGAGCTTATAGCAGCCTGTATGCTTTCAGAGGCTGCAGGCAACAAGCAACTGATTTTAGGCTTGCAAGGAGGACTAGCCCAGCTGCAGGTAGCAAAACCCGATTATAGACTGTCTAGGGAACAGGACCAGCAGAGGCAGATAACTAGTTGGCATCTAGGCAGCTAAAAGGGAGAGACAGGGCTGTGGGCTGGATGCTGCGAGCTAGAAGCTGGAAGTTGGACAGCTGCAAGCAAGAGTGGAGTGTTGAGTAGGTTAGAGCCAGTGGGTCAGCTCATGGAGGAGCTGGGGGATCGTGCTAGGAGTTTCTCTCTCCTAGAGGACCATGAATGCAACAGAGAGACTGAGAGTGAACCTTCCTGTTACTGAAGAGACTGGAGGGACAAAGGAGAGAGTGGGCAGGCAGCAGCAGAACCATGCCTGAAGACTCTCTTTGGGTGTGGGAGAAGACCCTATCTGATACAAGCATTTGGTTTATGAACTGAGTTGTTACGTTGACTCCCAATGCGAGGGAATTTGCCCTGGAGGAATAAAGATAGTGGAAAAGACCGTAAGTGAACCTGAAAGACTGTATGTTTGAATGAGCAAATCCTCCAAACCCACTACAGTCTCAAACTAAGCAAAAGAGCAAAACCCTCTAGTTGGGAACCTCTGGGTTTTTTAAGTCCCAGAAGGAACATTGGCTGCCTACAGTCAAAATCCACAACTTTGACTGTGGCCAATGCCCAATGCTGTTGAGGAAGATGATAAAAAAACCCAAAAACAAACAATGCCTGACACTCACAGCAAATGGGGGGGGGGGAAAGTCCTTCCTGGCCCCATGTGGCAAAGAGCAAAGCCTAGAAGCCTGGGATAACCAGGTAGCCTTCCCTCTGCACTGCACCCTGGGGACTGCAAGCACAACTCCATGCATCCCATACCCTGACAGGAGAGCCAGAACTCCCTTTTCTATCATCCTCTTTCTTTCATAAACTTATCCAAGCTCCTTAATTTTTTTTTCATAACCAACTGGTTGTGGAACTCTGCTTCATCCTCCTGTTGCTGACTTTGATCCTCTTCCATTTCCACCTGCTCTGGACTGCAGAGTGCTTCACATGGCCTCTGAACAATTGTGTGTGTGTGTGTGTGTGTGCATCTTTTAGGCTTTCCATCTGCTGCTTTTCACAATGCTGTCCAGGCATTGCTGCTTCAAAATTGTCACTGTATGTAAATATAATTGTCCCTCATTAAATGTAGCTGGGCCACTCTCCCTGCTCCTTAAGCCAACCACCAGCTTCCAAATTAATTTCTCTGTGGCCATTTTAATAAAGTTCAGATGCAACATCATTTCTGTTAGAAAATGACCATGTGTGATGAGCTTTCCAGCATCTGTCTCCTAGATCAAATCTTCTAAGAACAGAACATTCTTACCACACATTAGATGCTGTATGCTTAGCTCTGTTTCTTTAGATGCCAGTCTGTAATATAAACTCCTTGCAAGACCAAGTGTAATTCAAAGTCTATAAAACCCCTATCTCAATTAAAGTCTGTGGGACTCTCAGACTCTTTTAGATTCAATCTGCCTAACAAAACTCAAAGATTAACTGCTAGGTCTATGGACAGAAGAACATTTGAAGCACTTCAAATTCCATTCCAGTTGGGAGCACTTTCAGATGCAAAGCATTTCAAATGCTGTACAGGTGTGTAATATCTTCCACATGTCACCCTGCCTGAGGACATCCGCAAAAACTACTTCACAGTTAGGGCGGCTAGGAGCTGGAACCAACTTCCAAGGGAAGTGGTGCTGGCCTCTACCCTGGGGGTCTTTAAGAAGAGGCTGGATGCCTACCTGGCTGGACACATTTGAGTCCCGTTTCTTGTTTTGGGGTTTTGTTGTTCTCCCACCCTGGCGGGGGGTCGGGCTAGAAGATCTACTAGGTCCCTTCCGACCCTAAATCTATGAAACTATGAAGACTTCAAAAATTGCTGTGGTGACATGTAGTAGTGGTGCTCTGCATAACAGGGCCACAATAGGGAGTTGTTCAGTCCTGCAGCTCTAATGCACTTGCCTTATCAGGAAAGGGAGGGGGAAAGCATGATGGACAGCTAATAAGTATTCTCGTGTGTGCTTGGCTGTCCTCAGGACCTTCTGGAGCTGATGGCATGCAAGAAATCCTCTTCAGTCCCCTCACTGGAGAGCAGGAATTTCTGCTTTACCTCTCAAGCTTTGGTCTCTTGAAGTGCTTCAAAACAGAACATCTGTCCAGGGCCTTAGTTTGCTGAAGAAATCCTAAAAGTTGGCTGTCACATCAGACATGGCTAGGAATTAAAGGTTGCTTCCAGACAAAACACTTGGTATTCTAATCCAAGCAAAAAAGCTGACAGGCAAATACAGATGATTTTATTAAAAGTGCAGGGTTGTTGCTTGTAGCTGTGTTGGTCTACGGACATAGGTAGGCAAGGTTCTTTTGGTAGATGTGATAGCTTTTATTAAACCAACTAAAATAGGTAGAAAAAAGTTATTTTCAAGCTTTCCAGCACAAACACCCTTCATCAGGCATAGGGAGACTCTGCAGCTGTTATGAGTTCTCTAAGAGGAAAAAGAAACTAAAATGTAACAAGAACTCTGTGAAAATTGTAAATGAGTGAAAGTTTGGAAGACAATGGGTAGAGATAGGCGGTGGGGGATGTGTGAAGGAATGCAAGTGAGAATTTAATTTTTTTTATTAAAAGTGAGAATTTTTAATGTCTCATAGCATAATTACCATTAAATCTGACCACAGTCTTCCCTTTTCCAGTGCCCATTCATGAAGCATTTCATTGGGAAAGAAAATGTTTCATTTGTTTTTTAAGAATTCTTCCTGGGGTGGTGGGGAGGTGGAGCTCGCAGTAGGGAAACTCTACAAGATCACTATGGAGCTGTGATGGAAGCTGCACAAGACCATTGTAACCTCTATTTTCAATTTTGCAGTTACCATAATACACACAAACATTCAGTTTCTAATATCATATTCAGATTCCTTTTTTATGGGCTGTACTTTTTAAAAAAAATCAGCATATTGGATTGTCTATTGTCTCTGAAGTGACGTACATGCTCAGGATCTTTTACCCAAATAAAATAAGCTAAGTGTTCAGCAAATATGTGCTGTGGTTGGTTGAGTCATATACAAATGGGTCATTTCCAAGGCTTAGGCGTGCCTCTAGGACAGGAAAGAATGAACATTTGTTGATGCCTACAACCTTAAGTTTCATGTTCTGCATGAGTCTTCCCTTCTAATCAAAGCTGACCAGGGAATGACTTTTGTGCCTAAGAAAAAAATTAAATGTATGTATGTAGTTTTGTATATGTGTGGAAGCACCCGTGCCTATCTCGTGAGATGCACCTCAACTTTTCCACCTGATCTCTTTCAGTCTCAGTTCCCCTACAGACAGACAGCTTGCTCCTAGCCTTGTATAACTGGAACTGGAGTAAGACCAACCACTCTCATCTGCCACGACTTGTTCTTAAATATAAATTGGGAGGGAGCTCTTAATCCTCATGCATGTTGTACTTAATCCAGCCCTGGCACCATCTTCTGGGGCTCTACCTCCCCTACACTCCACCTTACACCAACCTCTGAGGTCTTAAATAGATGGTTATGGGTACGAAGACTATATTCTCTTGTAGTGCCTTCTGAAGTAGATAATGCATAAAACAAAACCATACACAATTCAAAGATTACTCCGGATCTTAGTTCATTCTTACAGTCTTTCAGCCCAGAGTTGGACCACTTGGTCCTTGTCCTGTGAGACCCTGCTGACCGTAGGATCCACGGTCAGAATGGGGTCCACTGTGAGCTATTCTTGCCCCACTCTACTCACAACTCCTCTCAACTAACGTCTCTATCTTCTCTTTCAGGTTCGACGTCCTTGCTCAGGTCCCAGTCATCTGCCAATTGCCAGGACAATCCTGCCGGTAAGTCACTCTGTTCCTCCGAGCTGTCTTGGTGGGCTTGCTGCTGACAGGCTGCTCTCCACCGCCTGCCACTTCTGGGGCTTCTGGACCTCACTTCTGGTCTGTCCATCTCCATGGACCTGGCTGCTTTTAACCTGGGCACAGGGTTCCTTCCCATGAAGTGGCAGCAGCACATGCTTACAAAGTGTGACCACACTGGTGCTGGGGTTTCCCCAGCGGTCGTCTTTTTAATCGGCACCATTTCTCGCCACTGTTTCGCCACTCCCTGCTGGCTCTGCAGGTACAGTTCTTCTCATCCTTCCTCCATTCCATCACAATATGCATTTTTGTTGTTGTTATTTTTCTTTTAATTTTTTATAAAGGTTTCAGTGAAAAAACTCCACTGATGTTTTTTCAGGTTTTCATTTTTTATTAATCAGAAATATTTAATCGAAATCAGAGCTCACCATAAAACTTTAAAATTGAAGTATATATTTTAGAATCCAAAATAATATCAAACTGAGCTTTAATTTAAATATTTGTAGTTGTAGTTGGTTATAGCATAATTCTCTGTGTCTTTTCTTAGACTTCAGTCCTTATACTTTTGGTTTGTTTTTAGGGCTGGAGCTGAAGATATTCACAATACAAGTGAGACAAAGAGTCCATGCAGATGGGTAAGATACAAGATCATTCATAAGCATTCATATCTTGTAGGGAAAAAAACAGAAGAACACATAAAATCAAGTTGAATGTTGCAGGGTGGAGGACTTATTGCATGTTAGTACAGTGGAAGAGGGAGAGAGCCCTCCCAAATTTTAGCCCAGTTGCCCAGGTGTAAGAAATCTGGGTTCAAGGTACTTCACATCTAGAGAGGGGAGTGTGCTCTTTATGCTGGCCCATTGCATTTGTCATTTAATTTCCAATTGATAAAATGGCTAGACCAGTGATTCTCAACCAGGGTGTCACAGCACCCTGGGGTGCCTTGAGATCTTTTCAAGTGTGCTGTGGGGTGCCATGCAATATTAGCAGTACTAGATGTTGCAAACATGTTTTACAGAATAAACCCAGAGATTTCATATAGGAATTGGAGTTAAAAACACTCTGACCTGTTGTAGTCCTTTTAAATTCTTTCCAACAGAAGAATTGCTCTGCTGTTTTTCTGTAGACAGAAAACTAAAAGCTGAAAACTAAAACTAAAAGCTGGCATTTTCCAAGATGTGCCTCAAGTCTAATAAGAACCACTAAATTATACTACACCGTGATTTGTTTCTATCCCACAGGCAGTAGGGCCCTCAGCTAGAGTCCATTTTCCCCCTTACCAACCTCCTTTTCAGGGCAGGATACATCTTACTGAGCCATATTTGATCTGCATCATCTGTGTGACTACATGTCTTCCCTTCCTGACTGTTCAGCCCCCTGGCTTCCAGGGAAGGGCTGGAGAGTGCACTAGATAAAAATGATCACCTCACTTCTGCCCAGGGTCCCATGAGAGACTTTTCCCTGACCACTTTCCACCCTTTCCTATATGCTGAATCCCAAACTATGTGCAAGTGCCAAAGCCTGCAGTAACAGTACTCCATAAGGGCCTCTGTGCATATGAAAATAAATGGGATTTAGACTTAGGTGTTCCACAGTAATGTTTCATGAGTCTGCTCCTATCCCACAGTAAGTAGAAGCTTGCAGAAACACATTTTATTGAGGGGTGAACTGCCTCAGCTGAGCTTCCACTTCCCTCAGAATTGGACTGGCCCCATGAAGCGCTGGGGGTCAGTTCTTGGGCAGTAAATCTGTCCAGCCCTTTTTAATTTGGTATAGTTTGTTCATCTCTCTGTATCCTTAGACCCAGATTCTCAGAACTGCAGCTATAAAAGTTCATGTGCCTGACTTCAGTATCTCTTTGCTGACACGTTTTCTGGTGAGAGAGAGTGTATGTGGACAGTTATGCAAATGAACATATTTCATTGAATAAATATCCATTTATTGAACTGTTTAATAAAAACATTTGATATTCTTTAATTTTCTGCACCTGCATAGGCATCTTTTCTCAAACTGTGACCACCATGGAGTAAACTTAGGATCTTTGGCCACATCTAGACAAGCAGGGGTGTGTGGTTTGTGGTGCCACAAATTGCACACGTGGAACATTAAAACATGCAAAATTTAGTACCAGGATTTCTGGGTAGCAAAAAAATAAAGCACCAGGAAAAAAAGTGGCACAACACACATTACAGTAGCGTGTGCCATAACTAATGGAGGCTTGGTTCCCCAGGGAGACACTGCCAGAGCATCTCTATGCTCCATTTGTGTCCCAGCTGTTCCAGTATGCTGGGAGCTGGGACAGGGCAGTTTGCCCACAGTAGGGCAATGTGTGCTGCAACAAAGTGCATATGCAGGGGTATGCACTGTGGCACAAAGTAGCAGCATAAATTTGTGCTGCTACTATTTGTGCTGCTGCAAGTGTACACCCCTGTTTGCCTGGACAGCTTTCAGTGACAAATCTGAAAGATTGTCCTCCTGGTCTTCAAAATTCTAGTTGTCTTTTCTCTCCACAGGTCCTGACATGTAGAGGGACCTTATGCAGGGCCCTTTTTTGTGATCCTGCATTCCGCAATCCATGTAAGGCCTCCTGGAGGGCTCCCAAATGAGGTCTGGTCATGATCATGATACTGTCCTCAGAATCAGTGCAAAACTGGGCCAGAGTTGCCGTGCCGAACCAGTCCTTGGGCTGGATGAATTGTGCAGAGCCAGTTAATGGACTGTGTCCAGCCTGTGGAGCTGTAGCATCTAGTTGTCAAATTTCTGGCCCCGTGACACAACTGCAGCATAATTGTCACAGGTTCAGGCACCATGGCAGCTACTGTATTTCTCACTACCAAAATTCCAGCCCCAGGTTGCACAGCTTTGCTCTCTGGATGTGACCCATGGGGCTGGAAATTTGACAGTGGGACAAGTAGTAGCAGTGTTAATTTCTGCAGCTGTGGGAGCTGAGGCAATTGATGCTGCCACTGCAAATCCAGTTGCCAAATTTTCAGCCCAGTGGGAAGCCTTGCAGGCTGTCTGACACGGTGACCATGGGCTGGATCTTTGACTCCATTCCACCTAAGGAATGGAATGAGAATCTTGAAGAGACATCCTGTACGATTCTCTCATGACAAACAGAACATTTCAGGAAATAGAGAAGAAGGGCAGACAGTGACTAGCTGCAAGTAGGATGTCCTGACACTAGAAACCTCTGAATCCCTATTTAATGTGTTATAACTATGGACCAAACCAAAGCTGGTTCTTCATCTCAGCTCTGACTTTTTTGACCCAGTGAGGGCTGTTTGTCTTTTGTCATCTTCACTTCCACTTACACACAAGAATGGGAAGGAGCTTTCCTTTGCCAGGTGAAGACCATCAGTTTCTATTACAGCATCCTTTGATAAACCACCTCAAGGTACAAACCACCTTGAGGTATCTGCAGCTTTGGAGAGAAATTAGAGGAAGTAATGTACTTCACTCTGCCCCTTTAAGCAGAGGACAGGAGTTGGACACCTTTGATAGAAGAGTTTCATTCATCTTTCTTGTCCCTTGAATGACCAGGTATCAAACCGTCAGAACCATTTAGGTAGGGTGACCACTTTAAAAATGTAAAGATGGAATACATGCTCGCCCTCCCCTCCTCCCCCGCCTCTGCCAGTGGCACAGCCAAACCAGAGCTGAACTGGGCAGGGGCAGGGATAGGGGCAGGTGTCGACTGCCTGCTGTGAGATTGGGGCTCCCTGCTCTGTTGCCCTTCCCCTGGGAGCCCAGTGCTAACCAACCATGTGCCCTCTGCCCACTGCACCCTTCCCCCAGGAGCCCAGTGCCGACTGACCATGTGCTCCCTGCCCACCCAGAAGCAGTGTGTGTGCGGGGGGGCACAACTTCACATCATTGCCACCCCTTTTCTCCAGGAGCCCAGTGCCAGCCATGGGCCCCCTCCACACCACTGCAGCAGGGTGTGCATCGCTATGGAAGGCAGCATGGGGCTTCTGGTTGGCGGGGGAGGGCAGCAGGGCAGGGAGTCCCGAGCCTGCAGTGAGCAGCCCATATCCAGCCTCGCCTTGCAAGCAAATCTGGGGAGGCACGTGCTCCTAATGCCCCCCTGGGGGGGGGGGGGCATGCAGCAGGGGAGAGGAACCCCCTTCCCCATGTCCCGTAGATGAGCTGCCTGTGGCTGTGTCCTGTTCTACACCCTGGCCCCATGCACTGTCCTGGCTGGGCAGCACCCCCAGCCCTACTCCCCCTCTCACCATGGGGGCCTCAGTCTGCCCCTCTCCCCCAGGAGTGCTGTCAGCCTGCAAGGAGAAACCCACCATTCCCCACGGATCCTTACACAACAATGCAAATCCAAGACAAATGCTGTCCTAGAGTCATGCAGCCTGGGACCAGGACTTGAGGTTCCCATTCCAGGACTCTCTTACCCAATAGGATGGGTGGTCACCCTACATTTAGGCTGCTGTGTTCTGGGCTTCTGAGAGTCCCATCTTAGATCATTCTTTAAGTAACATAAGGAAATGTTTAGTTGTGGTGCCCACAGGCTATTCATTCATTAGGCATTCTTTCTGCAGCATATGATGCCTGAAGGAGCTGTGAAAGATCAGTGGAGCAGCTAAAAAAAATTGTTCTTTGGAGGTATTTATAGCTGAAATCCTCTGGCCTCACATATGAAGGCCTGGACAAACAAAATATTTATACCATGAAAAGTTATCTATCCCTGGTTCAAAAAAGCTGTAGACTCTTGGCACAAACCCTGAACTTAGTTTCATATAACTCCACCAATGGCAAACTTACTCCCAGATGAATCCAAGCTAAATCCATACCCATTTTAAATATCCCACTGCCTGAAGAAACATCTTTGTATCCTGATAAACTGCTGTCCAGTATTATGACTTGGCATTGAGACTATATGGTTGTAGTAAAGCTATGTGTTTGGAACCAAATGCTGGTAAATGTGACCCATCATAACTGGACCTATATTGTTTCAGGCCAGATAATCTCTGACCATCTTTCTCTGGCCTGGGATTTTTTATCCATCTGGCAAATAGGGATGGTCTGTCAATTGCCCTTCTGCCGTTTCACAGAGAAGGTATGTGAGATGGTGGATCATGCATATCTTATAGGCACCCTGCAGGCATTCAGATCTGGTCTCTATTCTCTTAAAATGAAGTTAAAAAACTGAAGGTGAAATGGGAAGATTGGAGCTTTTTCTAAATTCTGAGTTTTTTAACTGATCATCTAAAGTTACATATCTAGTATAAAAGTGCAGGCTGATGAGAAAAAAGGAAAAAACATAACACAGTTGTTATGATTATACTGTGTTTCTTATAGAGGAAAAGAGAAAAAAAAAAGCTATGTTGTAAATGTAACAAAATTGTTTCCCTCTACCCCCAGAATCCCTCTGAAGAAATTTGGTTTGAATATCAGGCTCCTGAAGACTTTAAGAAAGACAGCATTAATTTATGTAAGCATGAAATTACCAAATTAGTATGCTTGAATTGGTTATAATAATAATTAAAAACCTGCACCGATTAAATGAGTGCAATATTCCCTTTATAATAATTGTGGTGTGACCTTACCCTACAAGTGTTACCAGATTTGTCCATCCCTTTGGGGTCCACTCATTTATTTGAGTTACGTTTCTGGGGTCTCTGCAATTCTTTCAGTGTGCTGCCTGTGTCACTTCTGTTTCTCTACAGAGCTCTATCTCTCCCTTCTGCAAGTCCTCACCCACAGTGGATCTACCTTGCAGGGCTTAGTTTCAATGAGGTTGGGTTCCTCCAGCTACCGAATCAAGCACACGCACGCACACATTAACAGAGCACATCTGAGCGGGCAGGGTTACTCAGCATTTCCAGGCTGATACCCTCATGTGCCGCAGCTTAGCACTTCCCAATCTCTTGTCCCAATTGTCCTGATAGTAATTCCCTTGATAAGCAGACCCTGCAGGATTTGGGGGCTTTACAGGGATGTTTTGCTTAGGTAAAAGAAGCATTGCTGCAGAGCAAATGCGGGGGGTCAAGGAGAAGAAAGAGTAAATGAGGTTCAGAGAGAGAGTATGGCAAACAGCTCAACCATAAGTTATTTTATTACCAGGTATATGAAACTTGTGATGATACTAGTAGTAATAGCCATACAGGGAAAAACAACCAAAACAGTTACAGTATTACACAACTTAAATTGGGTATTTTGGGAAATCTAGCTCAAGTCTGATCAACAAAATGGTTTATAAGGTAATGCCTGGAGTAAGAGAGAAGGAAAGAGAGAGATTATATCAAGTCTGAGGCTTAGAAAGTGGGCTTAGAGAGAGAGAGAGAGAGATTTGGGGGTCTCACCACTCCGTGAAGCTTGAACTGGTCGAGGTTCCAGGTGTTTGTTGGAGCTTGCAGACAAACTGTTCAGTTTCAGGTCCAGAGTGCTTGAGACAAGCAGAGCCCCCGGCACGATCAGTGGAGGTATTCCAGGCAGGAAAGGAGAAGGTGAAGTCTCAGTGGAACTGGTACAGCATTTGGATCCAAGCACCAGAACAGAAACTTGAGCTTGGTAGTGGGGTTTGTAGGGAAACAACAACGGATCAAGGGAGAACACTAGGTTTCTTTATAGGTAAATGATGGCTGAAGGAAGTATACCTGAGTTGTTTTGTTATACTGGACAAGAGGAGCTGATCATTCCTGGCTATGGGCATCTGTTACTCTGAGGGAACTTGCAATGCAAACAGGCAGATTCAGTGTGTTGGGTACCAGTAAAGGAGTCATCACTAGAATTGGTCTGACAAATCCTAAGCTGGGTGTGTGCAGATGTGGGTTGATTAGCATTTGGAGCACAGATCCTCCATCATGCAGTGCTCCCCTGCTTCTCTGGTCCCAGAGCTCAGTGCAGTCCTTGCCTTGGAATTTCTGTTCTCCATCCTGAATGTTAATGGAGATACCTCCTTGTCCCATCTTTGGTGTAAATGAGACAAGGGGAGTTGCCTTACTCCTATCACCCTTGTCCAGAGGGGTTTAGGAGTGTCTCCCACTGCATCTTCATTGCCCTTTGTAAGTCCTTCCTATGATCAGTTCCAGTTCAGGCAGAGGTTGGGGGTGAGGGGGAGAGGTGAATCCTTCATGAGTCGGACAGGCTGCGTACTGTGCCAGGGTTCCCCAAGAATACAGAGCTGAGAGGTAACACAAGAGCCAGAGTCTTAGCAAAATCAGCAGGTAGCAGCTGAGATTCTGACCCAAGGTAAGTACTTCTCATCTCCAATCACACTATCTGTTCTTATTCTTAGCTGTTGTAGGGGAACCTGTGGAAAATAGTGCTGAACCAAATACATCAGAAAACAGCCAGTGGGAAAATAGAATGCTGTTGCTGCAGCCAGTCAGCCCAAGTGAGAATAGAGGAAATGTGGAGTCTAAAGGAAGAGGTTTTCTTGAATTATGGAAAAGGTACTACACTAGCTATAAAGCACCTATCATAGAATCATAGAAAAGTAGAGCTAGAAGGGACCTCTCCGTAGGTCATCTAATCCAACCCCCTGCCTGAAGCAGGACCATCCCTATCCAAACCATCCTACACAAATCCATTGTCTAACCTCCTAGCAAACTACAGTCAACACAAGGCATAATGCCCTAACCTACCACAGTAAAGCAGGGGGGGCACAGTGCCTAAAGTTCTAGTGCTGTAAAAGGTTGTTAATATAAACTCAAAAAATCCCAGGAAGAGGGCCACACCCCCCACTACAGAGGAAGGCCAAACCCTTACAGTCCATACCAATCTGACCGTGGGGCAAAATTCCTTCCTGACCCCAAATACGGCAATCAGTCTGATCCTAAGTAGAGAGGTAAGACCCTCTAGCCAGGAACCCTCCAGCTTTAAGTCCCAGCAGAAGCACTGACAAACCCTACTAAAATCCCCAGCCTTGACTGTAGCCAACACCCAGTGCCTCTGAGGGAGACTTAAAA
>NW_017729030.1:67192702-67207151 GCF_001723915.1 Gavialis gangeticus
AGTTCCTCTGTGACACCCTAACATATGTAGCAGAAAGAGGGAGGCAGAAGCAACCAGTAAAGCCAAGAAGCATGAAAAATACCCATAATAGAACATAGGCATCATCCCCAACCAGTGGTTGTCTAATGTCTTCTTGAACATCTTCAGTGATGGTGAGTCCACAGCTTGCTTTGGCAGTCTATTCCACTGTCTCACTATTCTAACAGCAAATTAGTTTCTGCTGATAGCCAGCCTAAACTAACTTTGCTGCAACTTCAAGCCATTGGTCCACATCCTACTCTCTGCAGCAAGAGGGAAAAGGTACTGTCCCTCTTTATGGCAGCCCTTATCATGTCCCCTTTTAAGCACCTTTTTGCAAGCTGAACACACCTAGCTCCTTCAGCTTCACTTCATATGACTTGCTTTACAAACCCTTTATTATTTTTGTCACCCACTTTTGGACCCTCTCTAATTTTCCATGTCCTTCTTAAAATGTGGAGTCCAGCACTGCACACAATATTCTAGATGAGGCCTAACCAGTACCAAGTAGAAAGGCAGTATCACTTCCCATTGCAGCTAATGTTTCTGTTGATGCATCCAAAACCCACGTTTACCATATTGAGTCTGTAACCTGCCAAGGCACACAGATCCTTCTCCATAGTACTGCCATCCACCAGGCTTCACCCATTTTGTATGTGTATTTTTTTATTATTCTTCCCAAGGCATAGCACCCTGTATTTATTAGCACTGAACTTCAGCTTGTTAGCTCCAGCCCAGCTTTTCAATCTGTTGAGATTCTTCTGAATTATGCTTCTGTCCTCCTTGTTTACAATCCTTCTCAGTTGTCCACAAACTTGCTCAAGAAGCTTTCTATGCTAGCATCCAAGCCATTAATAAATGCATTGAACAGCACTAGACCAAGGACAGACCCCCGCGGGACTCCACTGAAAACCTGCCATTATGATATGGATCTATTTATAATTACCCTTTGCTTTCAGCTGTTGAGCCAGCTGTCTATCCACCTTGTAGTTTTGTCTAGCCCACATTTCTCCGATTTGTTTATAAGGAGGTCACGTGGGACTTTGTCAAAAGCCTTGCTGAAATCCAGGTATATTATATCTATAGCATTCCCTTCATCCACCCAAGCGTAACTTGGTCAAAGAAGAAGTTCAGTTTTGTTTGACGTGATTTTTCTTTGTAAATTCATGCTGGCTGCTTGTGATCAGGCTTTTGTTCTCCAGATAGTTGCAAATGGACTTCCTTGGAATATGTCCTAGTAATTTCCCAGGTATTGTGGTAAAGCTAACCACTCTGTAGTTCCTCAGGGTCTACTTTTTGCCTTTTTTTAAAGAGGGGCACTATGTTGGCTCTTTTCCTGTCCTTTGGTACCTTGCCTATCACCCACGACTTTGTGTTAGGATAAGCTTCCGTGACCCCAGTTCACTTCATTAGATGCTATGAAAGAACATGCTCAGAGCAGCATATCAACTGGAGAGAGTGCTTTGAATACAAAAGGCTGAGATGAAAGGGAGGGAGGAGAGAGGGGGAGGAGGAGCAGTGCCTGGTTACATCTGTGTAAAATGCCATGAGTTAGAGTGGGGCCCTAAACATCTGTAGGTACCTAAGGTATCTGATTCTAGGATTTTTCTCCTTCTAGAAAAGCTCTTGTAGGTGATTTTAGTTTGCAGAGATGTATAGAAAGCATAATCTGTTTTCTTTGTTTTGCCACAGCACACTTTTCCCTCCACTACAGCGCATTTTTGGTGGAAGCAACTGACTTTGTGAACATTCATTCTTGTGGAAGGTGAATTTGTAGCTTCAGGATATTTCCCCCAGAAATACAACTTAAAAATGTTTCTTTCTTGGTTAGTAAATGTAATTACTTCAGCTATTTGGGATTTTTTTAAGGAGCTATGTTCGTTCTGTTAGGTATTATATTTCCTTTAAAATAAAGAATATGTGTGAATGAATGTGTCTTATTTTTTTAAATGTGCCAAGCATAGGATATTACTATTTAAAATGTCTTCAGCCTACAAGGTTCTAATAAAAATTCTTATTAAGAACAAAGTATCAGTTATTTTTACTGGGATGATGTAGACATTTCTAATAGATCAATTTCTGTCCCATGTTTTGCAGAACTGTAGAAAATAGAGATGGCTGAAACATTCTGAGAATTATTTTTTCACTTCCTTAGCCTTGCATAGTTACTACCCTTTTGCCTTGTTGGTGCACTCTTGATAATGTTTATACATGAGTACAGAATTAGCCCCATTTGTCTTCTGCAGAAGTAGCAGCTTGATATAGGAATTACTGCTAAGGGCATTAAGGGCCTTGTAAGAGGAGGGGCAGTGAGGTGGAGGGAATCGTAAGGGCATCACTGTGAGAGCAGAGGCAGTCAGGTATCAGTGTGAGTGAGGGACAGAGTGTAATACTAATGTTATGATGAGAGGAGGAGCAGTGAGGGGGTGTCATGATGGCATCACTGTGAGGGGAGGATCAGTGAAACAGTGTCAGGTGTTGGCGCTGATGGGGAGGGGACAGTGATTGTTGGAGTTAACATGTTTCATAGATTTCATAGACATTAGGGCTGGAAGGGACCTTGAAGATCATCAGGTCCTGCCCCCTGCCCCAGGGGCAGGAAGTCAGCTAGGGTCAAAGAACCCCAGCAAGATAAGTATCCAAGTGTTTCTTGACTGAGTCCAAAGTAGGTGCCTGCACCACTTCTGGAGGGAGTCTGTTCCGGGTCTTGGGGTCCCAAACAGTAAAGACATTTTTTCTTACGCCCAGTCTAAAACGGTCTTGTAGGAGCTTATGACCGTTGGTCCTTGTTTTTCCTTGGGGTGCTCTGGTGAACAGACGTCCCCCCAGATCCTGATGAACACTCCTTGAATACTTAAATGCAGCCACCAGGTTCCTCCTGAGCCTGCGCTTTTCCAGGCTGAAGAGTCCCATGGCTCTCAGCCTCTCTTCATAAGGCCTATTCTCTTGTCCTCTGATCATGTGCATGACTCTCCTCTGGACTCTCTCAAGTTTCTTCACATCCTTCTTGAATTGCAGAGCCCAGAATTGGATGCAGTACTCCAGCTGCATCCTCACCAAGGCCGAGTATAGCTGGAGGATGATATCCTGAGATTTACTTGAGAAGCATCTATAGATGCAAGCCAGGGTTTTATTTGCTTTGCCAGCTGTGGCATTGCATTGGTGGCTCATGTTCATCTTGTGGTCAGTCATGACCCCCAAGTCTCTTTCAACAGTGATGCTAGCAAGTGTGGCACTGCTGAACCTATAAGTATTCTGCAGGTTTTTTTTCCCTGAGGTGGAGTACCTTACATTTATTGGTATTGAACGTCATCAGGTTTATGTCCACTCATTTACTAAGCTTATCTAAATCAGCCTGGATTACTAGCCTGTCTTCAGGTGTGGATGCAGTGCCTCAAAGTTTAGTGTCATCGGCGAACTTAGCCAGTGCGCTTCTGACACCAATGTCCACGTCGTTGATAAAGATGTTAAAGAGAACTGGTCCAAGGACAGAGCCTTGGAGGACACCACTGGTCACGGAGCGCCATAATAATTTGCTGTCATCGACCAGTACTCTCTGGATCTGACCTCAGAGCCAATTTCCCAGCCATCAGACTGTGGTGTAGCTGAGGCCACGGTTCTCCAATTTTTCCATGAGGAGATCATGGGACACCAGATCAAAGGCCTTTTTAAAGTCTAGGTATATGACATCAATTTCTTCTCCCTTGTCCAGGTGATACATCACTTGGTCATAGAAGGAGATGAGATTTGGTCAGGCAAAACCTACCCATGACAAACCCGTTCTGGCTGTCCCTCAGGATGTTGCCATCAGCCAGCTTATCCAGAAGTGTCTCCTTGATGACTTTCTTGAGCATTTTACCAGGGATTGAGGTCAAGCTTATTGGCCTGTGATTCCCGGGATCTACTTTCTGGCCTTTCTCGAAGATGGGTACCACGTTGGCCTTCTTCCAGTCTTCAGGTACTTCACCTGAGTGCCACAAATTTTCAAATATTTTGCCAGTGGTTAGGCTATAACACCTGCCAGCTCCTTGAGTACCCTAAGATGTAATCTGTCAGGACCAGCTGATTTGAAGGTGCCCAGCCTCTCAAGGTGATCCTTTTCTAGATAAACACCGATGCTGGGTATCCCACATCTTGCTAGGCAGTGCTGTCCCATTGGACTGAGGAAAGACCAACGCAAAGTACCGTAGAAGGACTGAATGTGGAGGGGTGGAGTATCAGGTGTTGAATTGAGGGGAAGTGATTTATATACTACTTATTAATACTAATACTATATACCCCTTTGCTGAGCCCTACTATTTTTATTCCGAGGAACAAGGAACTACGAAATGCCTTTAGGAAATTGAGATGGAAAAATATATTCTCATCAGGCATGTAAGTGTTCAAGGAGGGACTGGTATTGATTAAACCAGAGACGTCAAACTCAAAGGAGTTAGTAGGCCTAATCTGGACTGTGGGGCTTCTCACTGTTTACCCTTCTCGCCTTTACCCTTCTGTCTGAATTTAGCCATATGATCTGCCAAAAATGGATCAAATTGAGCAATCAACTCCCAAATCCCCAAATAGTTTCCATTATGTGGTGATCCTAACAGCTCATTGTGCCTACAGAATGCAAGTCCATGTTCACTTAGGAATTTGATAACTGCTAAAACATGCTTAAGGACATCTCACCAGCAGTGACACGCTGATTGAAATTGTCATCTTAGGTCTGCATCTACCATATCTGTTGCCTTTGCATGCCGTATCCATGCCAGCGTACAGTTCCAATGTTGTGGACTTCTCTCATGTTCTCATAGGCATTCAGGGTGTTTCCAGTCATCAATCCTTCGATAAACGCATGCACTTTGGTAGAAAGAGGTTTGCAGGGAAAGCAGTAGACATTTCCAATAGATGGTAAGTAAATAAGCCAGTCCCATGTAACAGATTCACCATTGTGCAGCTGACAAGAAAACAGATCTTTAGATAGCATACATGTCTTCCCTCCAATCACCCAGGCAGAAGCAGAGAATTTTTTTATGTTTTTATTTTGACAAGCTGCTGAACACTTAGTGATCCAAAAAGTCCTGGAACTGTCATCAGTGTTACTCCATAATGCAGGATAGCTGCTAAATTGACCTCCTTCTATTGCATTTGTTTCACCTGCATAACGTAGTCCTGGCTTGTATGTTTTGTGGTCTGCTGTTCATGGTCTGCTGCTTCATCCTCATGTTGAAGGCCTACATTGTCAGCAGCACTGCGTACCCAGCCAGCACTGTGGTCTTTGCAGTCAGCAGTTTCTCATTTCTCCCTCTCTCCTTGAAATAATGGACAATTGTTGGTATCTTTTGAGGCAAAGAAGCATCTTTAACCTCCTTTGCTGGCTTCAGCTTTCTCTTAGTTCTCCCACTCAAGTTATGCCGATCCATACTGGGTGTTTTGTACACAAATACTGACATTATATGTGCCTGTGAATTCAGATGCACATTGTTCACACACATTGGACTAATCACACAGCAAGTAATTTGCATATTGGAACGTGCATTATGCACATGTGTAATGTGTGGTGCATATGTGTGTGTGTCTGTCTTGTATCTTTTTTTTGTGTGTCTCTTACAGTTTGTCAGTAAAAAAAAAATCATGTAATTATAAACACTTGGGAATTGCATTCTGTCATTAATATCCTACATATTAATATATAATATGTTATTCATTTAAGAGTAGGGTTTTTTTCCATAATAGTGTTAGAGATTTTTCCCAGAGGGCCTCTGACCGGCAGGGGCCTCTGGGCCCAGGCCCCGCAGGCCTAAGTGTTAATTCTCCTCCGACTGCAACAGGTCAGTACTTGTAAATATATATACATATATATTTACATATATATATCCTGCTACAGTTTTTTTGTGAGCAGTAACACAATGCACATATAGATGTTGACCCGGCTGGCTGGGGCACGAGGGTGTTTCGGGGTGGGGGGGCTGTCTGCTGGCTAGCCCTGTCTTGGAGCATCCTTGTCCCTCTGCCAGCCCTTCCGCAGCATTTTGAGCTGGGTTGGAGCAGCCCCAGGCTGGCAGACTGGCCCCCTGACAGCTGGGGCTGCTCTGACCCAGCTCAACATGCTGGTCCTGGACACCCGTCTAAATGCAGTGCCTGGGAGCAATAACTCCGGCATTATATGCACCAGAGTTTATTGCTGTGTGTTAATATGCACATGTAGATGTGCTCACTGCCTCCATATACCACAGGTATGTACATGAACAGCTGTGCATTCTCCAACACCTTTCTCCATAGGCTGTTGTCAAGGGCTCTTAAAGGCAGCTCAGCCTGGACTAATTGCTCAGGTGGCCAAACCTACCAGAGACACTAACTGGCAGCCTAAGCCTGCTGATATATCAGCTGGCCACTGATGGTGTTTTCCAGTTGGCTGCTGGGGATAGCAACCTCCCCCTTTAAGTCCACCTGTAGCAACAGACTGCAGGCCAACCAACAGTTCTGCCTGAAGGTCGGCTGAGGGACTCCAGGAGCTGTCATGGCAGAGCTGATGAAAGAATCAGCAACTGCAGGGGTAACCAGCTAGCCCACATTCATCCACCAAGGAGAGGCAATAACGATGGGTGAAATGGCAGATGGAGGATAAGGATACCTTGCGTTTGAGTTAGCATGAATGAGTTTAGGGATGAGACTAGGAAACTCATTATGAAACAACTGGATTTCAGCAGGCAAGTGATCCAGAAACATTTACTCATTTATCTGTATGGCTTGAAGGCTTTGACTCAGCTCCTGGGTGGGCTGGACTGGGAGGTGAGCTCTTAGGCTGTGTTGGGTTGTCCATGATTGTGTTTCTATGATTTTGGAGCTGTGCAAACTGCTGCCCCAGTGTCTGAAGTCTCAGCCTGGCTTCACGGCGACAGCACCTGCACACAGACCTTGGGGCACATGGTGGGGAAGAAGCCAAGGTTGCACTTTCCCAGGCCCCTTCCCTGCCGTGAGCCCTGAGGCATATGTGCCTCCACCACTGCCACACAGCCAGGCCAGGGCTCTGGACCCTGGTGCAGCTGTTTGTAGTCTGCCTGCTGCAAGCAGCCCAGGTTCTGTGTTAGCAGTGGCTGCGTGTGCACCTCACGGTGAACTCGGAGGAGGGGGCTGGGGGCAATGCAGCCCTGGCCCCTTCTCCACCATGCTTCCTGGAAGCACAAACATAGCTAGTCCCAGCAATGAGCTGGGCTGGGGCTTTGGACCTGGGGACCTCTTTTTCATAGCCTACCACTTCTGACAGCCCTGACATGGGGTGTGACATCATAATAGGTGTGCTGGGGCCCAGTATACTTTTCTTTAGGCTTTGGTGAAAGCTATGAGGAGTGGATCTATTCAGCTCTCCACCTTTCATACCTGCTTTGCCTTGCTACATCATCCAAGCTATTGGGGAGGCTGAAAGACTTTCCAGAAGCCACCAGCTGCCCTATAATGAGGCATTTCACCTCTGTAGGCTTTTCTTCATGGACATCAGGAAGTGTTTCTAGAAAGTGATGGGTGAAAGAGAATTGTTCCAGTTGTGGCCCTGGACACATTGTCCCACAAGTGGAGGAGGTCTTCAGGAAGCCAGCTGAGCATCCAGCCTCACTGCATACTTAAGCTACCCTGAGTTTTATGGACCCGTCAGTGAGCAGTGAGAGTGCCATCTTAAGAAGATGGACATTCAGGAAGCACTGGCCTGAGCATATTTGGTCTCTGCCCCAAGGCCAAACCAGATGATCATTGCAGTCTGGAAGAAATGTCTTGGCCACCCTCTCAAACATTTTCAACAGGGTCCTCCAGATGAAAAGCTGCATCAAAAGCTGGCAGGGTTCCTGCCCAAGGACACCACAGATCTGGAGAAACTAAAGGAGATCTCAAGTCATTTCTACAGTGGACTCCCTCTACCATGTCTGCATCAATAGTTGCTTGGGTGATCCACAAGGGCCTGGTGCTCCACACAACTGTAAGTGGTTCGTGAAGTCCAGGACACAGAAGAATGGAGCACACATATAATCCAAGGGTCCAAATTCAGGATGCAAAAAAGGCCTCTTTCTGCTACTCATGGTGGATAAGCACTATGAATATGTGGGATGATAGCAGGTAGAAGGCAGAGTCAGCTCTAGCGCAGATGTGATGGTGCAACTGCACTCCCCTTTTGGACCATACCACAGAAGCAGCAGCCATGGACTTTAAGTCCCCAAAGCAGGTAAGAATTTTCCCTTCCCTCACTCCCATTCCCCTCCTTCCCTGTCTGCTGCTGTCTGTTCCTGGCTCCCCCTGGGGCAGAGGAAACTAAGTGGCCTCCCATTTCCCCTAAGGCAAGGCAGGGCAATTATTTTGGGCAGAGGGCCGCTTACTAAGTTTTGGCAAGCCATTGAGGGCTGCATGATAGGCAGCCAACGGCAGATAAATATTAATTTTCTAAATTTTTTAGGGGCCTCAGGGGCCAGATAGAATGGCCTGGCAGCCTGCATCTGGCCCATGGGCCACATTTTGCCCACCCCTGCCCTAAGGTCACTCCCTTGTGCCTTCCTTTTGCCCCCAAACAGAACCCAGCCTTTCTATGATGCCTTTCTTCCTGCCCTCCTCTACTGTCTCCTGGGAACTTGCTCTCCAGGCTTTCCTCAGTCATCAGTCTCACAGTGCCGTAAGGACCTCCTTCCTGCTACCTGGGCTAGACTGACCCTCTCCTACTCTGTAGCTGCATTTATATATTTTAGATCCACCTGTTCTTGTCTCCATGTAAAACCTTCTGTCTTAAAGAGCTGGTGCCCCTTTCCTTAGTAATATGGTAGGATCCCTATTACATCTTACAAGAAGGTGGCCACTGGCTAGAAAGGAATTGCTGGTAGGGCACCCTGGGCTCAGTGATGCCAATGCTGACTAAGCTCCCTTCTGCTGCTTTGCTAGCCTTGCTCACATTTCTTGCCTGCTGTTTGTTGCCAACTTCCTGTTCCTGGAAATCAACCTTCTGAGGAATTCCCTTACACTGTCACCAGCTCCTGCAACCAGCCATGCCAAAGAGACAGGTTTTGATGCCTGTAAGGTCCCTGCAAAGATGATGACAAAGGAGGAAGGAGAAGGACAAGATGGAAGACATAGCTTGGTTAATTAACCAGGCGCTAATCATTGAACTGATGATGCTGATTATAAAAGCCACAGGGAATGTGACTGTGGGTATGGTGTGTACCTGTGGATGTGTGGGAGGATTAGGGCACAGTGTACAAACACAGAGGGGAGGGACTCTATGGGAGTCCATGCTTGAATCCCCTATAGAGAATTCCCTGTGCTGAGTCTGCAAGCACAGAGGGGAGAACCTCTATATGGGACAAGGCACCTGGGGCCCTTTCCCCCAGGACTGTGCCCCTGAAGCCATGGGAGGGGCAGGGAACTGACCCTGGGAAATGACAGCCTGACAGTGTCTGTGAAACGTCCGTGAAGTGCATCAGCCGTGTCATGACATGTCACACTCCAAAGAGGACTTTTTTCCCCAGTCTGAGTTCCAAACACCAAGATAACATTTGGGTTACTTTGGCTTGATTGTAGAAAAAAACACTAGGAAAAGCCATAGAGTGTGAGAGAAGAATCAGAGTTCAATAATGGTAAAGTCTGACTGATTCACATGATCTTTTACAACAGATGGCACTACTCCAACCACATCAGTGAAAACTACAGTACTGATGACAGAGACTATGCAAAAAAGGCATTGCAAGGGGAAAAGGGGGCCATTTCACCTGGATCTTTTTCCCACCACTTCAAAGAAATATCTAAAAAGGGGATTGCTGCTTGTGCCCATTTGAGGATATAGGACTTTCAGATATTCTGATATACCTTCTGTGCAAGTACTTGGCATCCAGTTTTTCTAGCCCATATATAAAATAGAGATCCTTTCAAAGGCAGTAGTAGAAGTTCACTGGTGCCTGGTCTGAGTATGGGCTTGAACAGAACTCAAATGAGCTTTACTTTCTAGAAAGAGAGGATGATATCCTTGCTCCAACAAAAGTCTGTGACAAAAAAGCCCCACGTAATTGCAGTTCATCCCCAAAGTTTAATGTTAAATGTTTATTATAGCGTTCATTGTCAGTATTTCAGTAAAAGTCATGTACTTGCTTAAAGTTACGTTTGTGGCTAAATGCTTTGAGACATTATGGGGTGGGGGGAGGAAATCAAACATTCAGCCCTTTGAAGAACTATGCCCTAAATGGTAAATACTGACAGGCAGATTGTGTCATCATTTCACTTCACTGTGTCAGTGGAGCCTTGCTCTATACATACATCATACCTGGAAACGATGCTTCATTATTCAGTGCTGCCATCCATTTCCCCACTGGTTTGACAAAGCCATAGTCAGAGGGACACAGACAGCTGCTCTCAGTGCTAGGGGCCAGGTCTGCAATGGCAGTGAGCAGCTGGGCAGGCTGGGATGTAGGGGCAATGAGGGAAGAACAGGTGACACGCCAGTGCATTGGATAGTGATTTTCATCCACTTTCCACCGCTGTAAATGATGCTGGGGGAATGGTGAACTGGATGTTGTTCATTTTCTTCCTCATCAGGGCCAGGTCTAAAACCCACCGAAATTAAGAGGGGAAAGATCTTTCCATTGACTTCAAAGGGTTTTGGATCAAGCCCCCTAGCGTATTTGAAAAATTCACGTATCTTTTGTCCTACAGGCCAAATCCAAGTCAATCATTGCCATTTTGCCAGAAGGTGAACATCTGCTAGAGCAGTGGCCTCCAACCTTTTAGGGTAGGAAATCACTTTTTGAATGAAAAAGGAACCCAAACTCTACCATGTGCCGCCACTCTCCCCGCAGGTCAGTCTGTGGGGAGAGTCAGATTGAGACAGAGAAAAAAGTTTGGGGCACAGCCTCCCAGCAGGTAAGTCTGTGGGGAAGGGGAGGGGTGATGGTAGGAGAGGCAGATTGAGGCCCTAGGAGTGAAGGAGGGAGAGGGCACAGGCAGGGGCTGGGGGGCAGTGGGGCTAGGCTGGGTAGTAGGGCAAGCAGAGGCCCAGGGGGTACATGCCCCCCAGGCCTCTGCTTGTCTCCCAATCACCTCAGCCCCTGTCTGTGCCCTGCTCCTTCACTGCTGGGGCCTTGATCTGTCCCCCACCCTCCCATGATGGTGAGCGAGGGAGTGGAGCAGGGGCAGGTCCTGCACAGCCAGGGCAAAGCATGGGATGGAGCCATGAGTGGCTCATCCAAGGGGCACAGGAGAGTGAGGGGCCCAGCCTGGGAGGGCACTGGGGGCACATGCCCCTGGATCTGCATGCAGGGCAGGCCAGGTTGGGGACTACCTAGAAAAGCTGGACGGGGCTCGATGGGATGGCACCTGAAGGTGCTGAGGGAGTTAGTTGATGTCATTGTAGAGACACTGGCCATCAGCTTTGAAAACTCATGGCAATTGGGAGAGGTGCTGGATGATTTGAAAAGGGCAAAGATAGTGCCCATGTTTAAGAAAGAAAAAAAGGAGGATCCAGGGAACTATGCCAGTCAGCTTCACCTCAGTCCACGAAAAATGGAGCAGATCCTCAAGGAGTCCATTTTGAAACACTTGGAGAAGGTGGTGACTAGGAACAGTCAGCATGGATTCACCAAGGGCAAGTCGTGCCTGACCACCCTGATTGCCTTTTATGATGAGATGACTGGCTTTGTGGATGCGGGGAGAGCAGTGGATGTAGTATATACTGTGATTTTAGCAAGGCTTTTGATACAGTCTCTCACAGGCAAGCTAAAGAAATATGGGCTGAATGAATGGATTGTAAGGTGGACAGAAAACTGGCTGGGGCATCAGGCTCAGAGGGTAGTCATCAATGGCTCAATGTCTGCTTGGCAGCTGATATCAAGTGGCGTGCCCCAGGGTTGGTCCTGGGACTGGTTTTGTTAAATATCTTAATCAATGACCTGGAAGATGGCATAAAGTGTACACTCTGCAAGCTGTTTTTCCTAATGTTCAGCCTGAGACTATCTTCCAGGAGTTTGTGGCCATTGTTTCTAGTTTTCCTACAGGAGGCCCTGCTGAATAGTTGTTCACCGAGCCCCTGATGTATGCCTCTGATATAGTGGTAAGCCGCAATCAGGTCCCTTTTCAGCCTTCTTAATGTTGAAGAGTCTGAGATCCCTCAGCCTCTCCTCATATGGTTTGCCATGCAAGTCCCTGATCATACAGGTGGCCCTCCTCTGGACCCTCTCAAGCTTTAGCACGTCCTTGTTGAAGTGCAGCGCCCAGAACTGGATGCAGTACTACAGCTGCAGCTGCACCAACATTGAATAAAGCACTTCTTTGGCTTTACTGGAGATGTATCAATTGCTGCATGCCAGTTTTACTGGCCCTACCAATTACTGCATCACATTGCCAGCTCATATTCATTAGGCCAAAAGGAATCTCATGAGGTTCAACAAGGACAAGTGCAAAGTCCTGTACTTAGGACAGAGCAATCCCATGCACCAGTACAGGCTTGGGGCTGACTGGCTGGACAGCAGCTCTGCAGAAAAGGACTGGGGGGGTGGTGTACAGTGGACAATAAGATGAATATGAGCCAGCAGTGTGCCCTTGTTGCCAAGAAGACTAACAGCATACTGGGCTGCATTGGTAGCTGTGTTGCCAGGAAGTCAAGGGAAGTGATTATTCCCCCCTATTCAGCACTGGTGAGGCCACATCTAGAGTACTGTGTCCATTTTTGAGCCCCCCACTACTGAAAGGATGTGGACAAATTGGAGTCTACAGAGGGCAACAAAAATGGTGAGGGGGCTGGGGCATAGACAGAGGGCTTATTTAGTCTAGAGAACTACCTGAAGGGGGTTCTAATGAGGATGGAGCTGGACTGTTCTCAGTGGTGGCAGATGACAGAACAAGGAGCAATGGTCTTGAGTTGCACCAAGGGAAGCTTAGGTTAGATATAAGGAAAAACTTTCTTGCTAGGGGAGTAGTAAAATACTAGAACAGGTTACCCAGAGATGTGGTGGAATCTCCATCCTTGGAGGTTTTTAAGACCCAGCTAAACAAAGCTGTGGCTGGGATGATCTAGTTGGAGATGGTCCTGCTTTGAGCAGGGGGTGGGACTAGATGACCTCCTGAGGTCCCTTCCAACCCTAATTTCTATTATTCTATAATGATTCTACGAAAGGCTGAACTCCATCCATTGCCCCTAGCCCAGTTTTCTAGTCTAATAAGTTGAACGCACATTGTCTCTACAAGAAAGTTAAAGGAGAGCTAGGTCATCAACATGACAAATACACTTTACTGGAGCTCTTAATATGGAGTTCAGTTAGCATCCATGGGGCTCCCAGGTGCTGTGATAGTACTTAATCCTCTCACGGACTGAATGAGCAAAAACGGACAGAAAACCAAGCATAAAAGACAGGCAAAATTTTTTCAGCTCCTTGTACAAAGATGGCTGTGTGTAATGGGATAAATAAAATGTAAACAGAACTTGCACTTGGTGTTCTTTGTTGTAGACACATGAAGACCAGCAGCATTATCTTACTTTAAAGCAATGAGGATCTGATCCCCACACCCTTGAATGCATTTACCTTTTGCTTTGAGTTAATCCTGTTCTGGATCTCTTCTGTAAGCCTAGAGGAAAATCAAGCCATGGTCTTGATTTAGCTTTGTTGTTGGTGGTGGTGGAGAAATAGTGCCTTAATAGTCTATTAAGAACACTTCACTGCACTGTGAGTAACACCCAATCGCTCTGGCTGTACATTGTCAGGCACTGAACTTCATGCATCTGTCACCTTTCTACATGCCAGGAAAAAGAAATACATGCTCTTTCTGTCAACAGCTGTGTATGGTAGCAGAGATAGAGATGGAAGCAAGGCAACACCACTTCAAAGTTGCCTTTCCCTTTCAAAATGTTGTGACAAAGGAGTGGGAGAATCTAGAAATGTGTTTATTTTTACACTCACAGGTTGCCGCATCGAACATCAGAACAGGCAGTGTCTCAGTGCTATTAACACAAGTCAAGACTTTCA
The DNA here is from genome assembly GCF_001723915.1 of Gavialis gangeticus. Taxonomy (NCBI): domain Eukaryota; kingdom Metazoa; phylum Chordata; order Crocodylia; family Gavialidae; genus Gavialis; species Gavialis gangeticus. The sequence goes on from NW_017729030.1 coordinate 67,206,682, forward strand.
AATTCCACATATAGAATCAAAAGAAAAAAAAATTGTATTCTCCTCCCATGCCCCACCCCCAAATTCAATACTTTTAAGGGTGCACCAAGAGAGAATTTTTGGGCCGATACCGATGGCCAACTTTTAACAAGCCATACCAGCCGATACTGATCTGATTCCTATACGGAGCTAGCCAGCATGAGAGTGGTGTCCAACTGGCAAGTCTGTTGTGGGGGAAGGGGCATGGTGGGGCAGATCGAGGCCCCCACAATAAGGGAGGGAATGGGGCTGGGGCTGCACAGCTAGGGTGGAGTGTGGGATGGGGCTGTGAGAGGCTTGTCTGGAGGGGTGTAGATGGGGGCTGTTCCTGCTGCTGCATGCACCCTGGGAGGGCATGGCAGGGCACGTGCCCCCCAGATCTGTGTGCGGGGCAAGGGCAGGCTGGGCCAGCACCAAGCTCTTCCCAGCTGGGTGGCTGGGCCAGGCTGCAC
>NW_017729030.1:67212151-67212600 GCF_001723915.1 Gavialis gangeticus
CCGCTGCTGCCTGCCCTAAGCACAGCCCAGCTCATCCCCCACACCAGGAAGAGCCCCACACCACCCCAGCCCCAGCCCAGAATGGCAGCCCCACCCTCGCCCCATGCAGATCTGGGGCACTTGCCCCCATGCCCTTCTGGGGAGTGTGCAGAGGTGGCAGCCACTACCCTCATACCCCCTGGATGAGCCACTTGCGGCTTTCTTCCCCGCTCCACCCTCCCAGCGCCAGCCCCTGCCCCTGCCCCAGCCCCACTCCCTCCCTCACCGCTGGGGCCTCAATCTACCCCTCCACCATGCCCCTTCGCTCACAGCAGACTTACCGGCCTCACAACACTTACCTCCATGCTGATGGGCTGGACACCTGCATGCTGTGCTGTGGCTGCGCGCATGCATGGAGCATCCATTGGCTACATCAACCAAAAAAGCCAATTGCCAATACAGTCAAATTT
>NW_017729030.1:67217600-67224740 GCF_001723915.1 Gavialis gangeticus
CCACTGACTACATCAACCAAAAAAGCCAATTGCCAATACAGTCAAATTTCCTTACATTGTTGCCAGTCTGATATGGGACCAATGTATCGGTGCACTGATAAATACTTCAGGACAATTCTTTGTCTTCCCATTTTTAAACTCCCCCCACTAAGTCAAAAAGGGAGCTTTAAAGGGGACCCCCCCCCCCTCAAAAAACCCCTCCACAACTAGGGACATGTTTTTCCTCTTACTGTAGAGCAGCAGTTTTCAAACGGGGGGGGGAATGGGACGTGAAGGAATGTTGTGGGGGGGGCACCATGTGCAAAGCATGTTTTACTTTTTAAAAATATTATTATAGAACAAGAATATGGTTCTGAGTGGCCCAGTGTAGGACCAGCATACAAACTGGGCACACGCTGGTGGGAAGTATTTGGCTCCACCATGGGAGCTATGCGTTCTGCATCCCTTCTGCAGAGAGCAGGGTGAAGCTTCAGGCGGAAAAGGCGATTAAAATGTTGCAAAAAGGAGCGTCCCACCCCTGCTTCTAGCCCAGACAACACACTCACAGCTCAGTTGCATGGCAAACAAGGTAAATTACTTTTCTTTCAAGAAATGCTGCCTGGCAAAAGCGTTAAGTGGCCTGAGCAGGCTCGTAAATCAATACACAGTTGTCCCAACGCAGCTGCTCATTTTAACAGGGACCACTTCGCAATGGCAGTGTTGGGTAGAGAGATCTCCCTCATCGTTGGGAGAAACACTTCCCAATTTTGTTCGTCAATTCGAAACTGTGAATTTGAAACTTGCAGGTGTAGGTAATATAATTGGGTAATTTAAGTTATGTTAGTCTGTTAAGTTTATGCAAACATATTTTGCATGTCTGGTTTTGTCTGTGTTGGGGTGGGGCGCACAAACAAAACTGTAACTCAAAGGGGGCTCAGGACAAAAAGCTGGAAAACTGTTGCTGAAGAATAATTGTTCGCTTCTATCACCGATAAACTAACATGCTGCATGGGGCCTGAAGTACAGGGGCTGGACTTTTTGTGTATAAAAGAGCACTGTTCAAAACTGGTAGGCCTGTGGGGTAAGGGGAAAAAAGGGTTGAACCTTTGAATCGGGTTAAGGTCTCAGATCCAACCCTTGCCGGGTTCAACATCTTCCTCAGTTTTGCCTTGCGCTGGGAATGGCAGCAGAAGCTCCTTGCCGAGGGGAATTTTTCTTTAGCAGGGGCCTAAACTCTTACCTCAAGCTGACAAGAGAGCAGCTGTCTGCTCCGTAGGGTAGCTGGCTACTGACTGAACTAGCACAACAAGGCAGCAAACTGGGACGGAAACAACAGTAATAAAAAATATTCCTTATAGATTCCTGCAAGGAAACAATGATGGGGGTGTTATATATAGCACAGAAGGGGAATGATGAATCTCCACTAAGGATTTCAAATCCCTAGTGCATGGCAAAATGAGGAAGGTGTTGAGCACAGCCAGGGCTGGAACTGAGGGATTAAAACCCTGATTCAAGGTGAACATTTAAGGCTAGTGAAAAGTGCAGGGTTGCTTACTCTCCTCCAGGCCTGACTTCCATCCACAGGCAGGCAGAGCAGCAGCAAAGTGCCCCAAACTGACTAGAAACATCCTCTTGCTAAATCCCAGTGGAAAACCCTGTAAGTTTTCATCTTTTTAGGTTCTGAAGAGTAATCCAGACTGACTGGTTTTGACACTAACTCACAGCCTGGCTCTACATCCACTACTCGCTGAATTAGCATCTTAACAGTGAATGAAGTAGGCTGCCCCCTACAAAAGCTCAGGCCTCCCAGTCACGCTCTAAGGGCTGCCCTGTCATGCTTTCTACCCACTGAATCTCAAAACACCCTTTACAGAGGGCAAGGAGCAGCAAATAGTTATCTGTGCCGGATGCAGCCTTAACCTCGCCTGTATTCATTATTCATTTTCATTATTCAGTTCCAGAAAAAAAGTCAGCCCAAAACAGAAGAAAAATCACATTTGGTAAATGGCCAATGGTTCATAGCTGAGATCCAAGGTTTCCTCTGGTGAGTGCAGTATAGAGGAGCAGGATGCTCAAGCTTTTGGGGACAACGCAGCAACATGAGTGAGATTTAAAATTCTGGAACGTGTTGCACAATGGAGACAGATTGTGACCATGCAGTGAGAGACAGTTTGGTGCATAAATAGCATTTGAATTCAGTACATAAACACTCTACCCCAGTTACCTTTTTTCCACAAATATCCAAATGGAGTCCCACATATGGATGTGCAGCATGCAAGAGTTTAACACCAATTACAAAAAACAGGAATGGGGAACACCTACATAGGGGGAATGGGGTAGGGGAGATGAGAAATACATTTGTGCTAGTAAAAAGAAGTTTTCCTTTTCTTGGTGGGACCTTCCTGGGTTAGGGTCTCAACTGGTGTAAAGCAGGACAACTCCATTTGCACCTCAGGAGCTACATCCATTTTTACTAGGGCCTTGATCCTGAAAAGACTTAGGTGGCTCAGGCTGCTGGCAGATGTTAAAGAACAAACGCACTTTACTGGAAGAACCAGCATGTTGCTTTGACCTGGCTCTGCAGCATCTGTATAGATTGGGCACTGCAGTGGGGCTTTTTGGCTCTATTAGCTAAAGCTTATTCAAGTAGTTATTAGATAAAAACACCAAAAAAGCCCCACTAAAGCACCTGATTTTACAGACAATCGGGCGAGCTAGGTCCAAATAAGGCGCTGCTTCTTTTGGGCATGCACCGAGCTTAGTATGGGAATGCACCAAGGTTAAAGTAAAGCGTTTGAGGGGGGCAGGTTTGTTTTTTAACATCTGCAAACAGCCTTACGACACTTTTTCCCCCAAATCACATGCGTAAGACATTGACTGAAGGCTCCTATGGTTACATAGGCATGCTCCAACAATGTACGGATACTCGAGAGGAAAAATGTGAACAGGAGTCATCCCTGCTTAGGAGCTTGCTGCATAGGGCTCAACAGGGTATCTAGCTCTTCTTTTTAGGAGGCCTGATCCAAGTAGAGCTGAGCATGTAAGCAGCTCACTCAACTCATCATTCATGGGTACCTTGGTGAATTAGGCAGTGCTGTAGTGGGTTTCCAAAGTCAACTGTCCCTTCAGAGGATGCACAGACACCTTCATCCTGCCATCCTTGATGAGGCAGCTCACACAGTGGGAGTTTTACCCGAGCAGGACTCCAGGCTCTGACACTAATGGTAGACACAGCCACACTTTAAAGGGCTTCAAAAAGAGGAACACTTTGACCATGGACAAACATATGGTCCTCTGCTGTGCCCCCTAGCTAGACTGCTTCAGGAAGAAAAAAAAACACTGACCGCTGCAGAACTGACCAGGAGCATTCTGCAGCCTGTAGGCAAGCGCTCTGTGCACTCTGCATCCACTGTCTTGGCATGTCCTCCTCTACCAGAACTCAGAGACCGAAGGCCCCCCACATGGCCTCCCCCACCACATTGGTTCCACTACCTCTACGTAGTAGTTGCTTCCTGCAGGATTTTTGGAGCTCTTCAAGGGCATGCACATCTCTCTGCTCCTCCTCTGAATTGCTTCAAATATTACATTTGTTGACGGCCTGAGAGAACACCTCTTTTTAATTGGCTAGTCAATCTCTCATTAAGCTTTGACCGTATTCCAGGTAATTGTGCTTGGATAGACTGTTCATTCCATCAGGGTCACCTTAATCCCTGGCCGTGGGGTCGGCCTAATTCAAGCCTCTTTGGAGCCCGTTTGAGGACTCAAGCAGTGAACAAGTTTTTGGCCAGCCCTCAGCATAGGGCTGCATTCCCCCCATACAGCTGAACTCTGCTCCTCCATGTATCTTCAGTGAAGTCACACAGGGTGTGATGCTGTTCCAGCACTGCATGGTCACTGCATGATCAAATAGAGATAGAAGGCAGGTTCGGACAACCAGTGCATCTTTCACAACATGCAGGCATTGTTAGTAAGAGAAGTTGGTATAGAAACAGTAAATTAAGTTGGCCCTCAGTTCAACACCACTTGTTAAACTTTTCCTGTATTGAAGCTTTTTTGATTTTAAAGAGGTATACATTTTACAGTTTTCTAGGTGTGATTAGCCACAGTCTGCTTAAGGTACAAGACCATCACCGAGACTATCAGAAGGTGAAAGCTATACTCTTTTTCTGCTTTAAAATGTTGTAAAAAATGTTGAGTGAATATTTTTTTTAAAGTTTTAATCATAATGGCATATCAGGCAAGTGATTGCAGTATCTGGGCTGGTAAAATTGTGACAAATTTGCAAAGCCAATTTAGTATTTCTTAGTTATATGCACACATCCACTTTATTCTTAGTAGAAGAAACTGCTTTGCCACTTCAGAACTGGCTTTCTAGCTAGAAGCAGTATAGATGATCTAATCTTAGCGCCTGGACAATGCTGAAAAATTATTGTGCTTCTGCAAAAGCAAGAAAAAATGAATTCAGAGCAGAACTCTGGTGCCTTGTACTCCATGCAGCCAGAGAAAGAGGAAGTCTAAAATATTTTGCAGTGCTTTCTTATTCCATGTTCGAGTCTAGCAATGTTTTGTGGTCAGGAACATCAACCACCAGTATCTGGCAAGAAGAGCATCATGTCAGATTGGAAATAATGATAAAATAAGAGGATCATAGTAAATACATGCACATAGACTTGAGGGTAATTTTGATTCCAACAAAATGTTTGGCACTTTCCCAAGCTCTCTACTGAATCCAGTTCTGAAGAAAATGAGTAATGCGTATGTGCCATATCAAGACTACATTGGATTGTCAAGCACATAAAAAAAATCATTACTGGTCAGGCTTCACAAAAGTCAAGAGAGTCTTCTAATGGAGCACAACCAGTACAACTTGACTGGATAGGAAACGACACCATTTCATAAAGAGGCAGAAGATTAGCAGAGGGGAGGGAGGTGGACAAAAAAAAAGCCTATACAAATTGCATCAATACAACAGTATATAAAAAAAGCAGCCATCTCTGCTTATGGAACTTCATATTAAAAAATTAGAAGTCATCCAGGTCTCAAGACCCATTTTAATCATTTGTTTAAAAATGCAAAGAGCAGACTTGGGATGGAGGTACAGCTTCCAGAGTACCCCAGGTCAGGATGTTTAAAATTAGAAAGGTCTCTAGGTAGTGCTAGGTAACACCTGTAGGGCTTTATTACTCAGAAACCCTCTCTGGACATTGTATCCTCACTCTGTCAATAGTCCATACATTTTGTCTTGACATAGCAATGTGCACATTATGGCAAGGAGGAAAAATAATAATAATAAAAAAATTCCAGTGCAGTATCTTGGATCATAGCCAAAATTCTCTGTTCCACTTTTCTCTCTATTTTTGGTAGTGAAAATCTTGGAGAGAACACCTCTGTTGCAAATGGTGAGCAAACAGACCACCACAACTCTCACCCCCCCCTCAGTGCCCCTCTGACCCACAGTTTAAAAAAAAGAAAAAGGCAGAGATGAGGGAAAAATGAGGTAACTTCTCCCAACGGGGTGCATACATGTACCGCTGGCTCTTCTAAAGCGCCTACTGTCCTTTAGGAGATAGGGTGTGGGGACTTGGCAAGGTGACGGTTACATAAAGAAGAAGCTACAGGAGGAGAGAAAAGGAAAAAGAGGTTCAGAATCAAAAAAAAGAAAAAAGAAGAAAAGAGAAAACAGCAACATTTTAAAGAAAAGTCATCTGTGAAGGAAGAGAGAGTGTACTAGTGTCTCTTCAGAAACTGGGGCAGCTTAAAAATCAGGAAGAGTGCACGGATGCGGACCTTACCAACCTGCTATTTTGTTAACTGGGGAATAAGAGTGGGGAAGAGCCCAATTCTTCTATAGAATTGCTCCATAATTTTTTTTAGTGAAAAAAATGAGTGAAAACTGAGAGTAAGGCACTTTAGGAGAAGTGCCTTGAATCTAAGGAGCAGTGCCTTGAGTCTAAAAAGGTGGAGAACCCTTGCAGCAAGGGAAGTTTAGGTTACATATTAGGAAAAACTCTCTTACTAGGAGGGTAGTAAAACATTGGAACAGGTCACCCAGAGAAGTGATGGAAGCTCCATCCTTGGGGGTTTTTAAGACCCAGCTAGATAAAACTTTGGCTGGGATGAACTAGTTGGGGCTGGTCCTGCTTTGAGCAGAGGGTTGGACTAGATGACCTCTTGAGGTCCCTTCCAACCCTAAGTTTCTATGATTCTACGGTGGTAATGAAGGCTGTAAATGCTAACTGCTCAGAACAGCCAAAGGAACAACCAACTCAACAACAAAAGATGTCTATGTATACTTCAAGTACAAATGTGTACACTCAGTTGACATGTTTTCACTCCCATGTTCTCCCTCTTCCCCCATGCCAAACAGACATCAACCAACAGTGACAACAAGAAACAAAGCAAAACAAAAATCAAAAGCACGCAAATACAAGAACGTTTGGGTAAAAATATATTTTCTATCCCCACTTCATGTGTTGGCACTAGCCATATATGTAGCCTGGGTCAAGTACAGGTAGTAACTGAGCTATGCCATAAGATTATTATTCAATTTGTACTTCCAAAATGAAATATGCTTACATTAATAGAGTGACAAATATCTAACAGATGAATATATATATGTCTGCATTAACACTGTATGTATGCTACACAGTCATTTAGATATAAACATAGGTTATTTTCAAATAGAAAGGCAACAGTAATAATGTTCTACACCTATAGTTTAAGGCAATCAAGATATTAAAAATGTATACAAATACAAATATTTCTACTGCTGTTCACAGCTTAATTTTTAGTTAATTAAAAAAAATCCTTCATATTTGTATAATCCCATACTTTTACACGCTGGCTGGAAAATCGTAGATACTACATACTGTAATGCAACCCTGGTCCTTGAAGAAAAGATGACAGGAGTAAGGAGTTCTAACGTCTGAGAATAGCAAATGGTAACGTGATTCAAGCGGACAAAATTGCATATGATCACACACACAAGACATTTCAGTTTTCAAGACAACAGTTTAAAAGCAGAATGAGAGCTACCTGAAAAACAAAACCAACTGATGACATTAAATAAGACTTGCTTAAAAAGAGACACAAATACAACAAAGCCTTCTTGACAGGATAAGTTGCTAAAAATGTACAAGGTACCAAAAGGATGAAAGATTT
>NW_017729030.1:67229740-67248155 GCF_001723915.1 Gavialis gangeticus
CAAGCAGACAAAATTGCATATGATCACACACACAAGACATTTCAGTTTTCAAGACAACAGTTTAAAAGCAGAATGAGAGCTACCTGAAAAACAAAACCAACTGATGACATTAAATAAGACTTGCTTAAAAAGAGACACAAATACAACAAAGCCTTCTTGACAGGATAAGTTGCTAAAAATGTACAAGGTACCAAAAGGATGAAAGATTTAGGATTGAAAAGGCGGGAGTTCCCAGGTAAAATCTGGATGTGCTGCTTAAATGTAGCATTCTGGGGTTCAAATGCACAGCTACTTCGATCGTTTAGACCAGTGATTTTCAACCAGGGTGCCTCAGCACTCTGGGGTGCCTTGCAATCCATTCAAGGGTCCTACAGGGTGTCACACAAAGTTAGCACTGGTAGGTGTGTAAACATGACTCACAAGATAAGCCCTGAAAATTCAAAGAGGAATCCATAGTATCAAAACCATTCTGACCTATTGAGTTCTTTGCAACAGAAGAATTGCTGTTATGTTTCTGTAGTCGAAAAAACAAGCGAACATTAAGAGGTGACATTTTTCAAGAGGTGGAGATTGAGAATCACTGGCTTAGACTTCCGGGGTGGAGAGCCCAGTGAAGGGACAACTACACAATTCTCCCCTCCCCATGTAACTACCCTTTACTCCTCAGTTTACACTGCAAGACAAGGACTTTAGCACAGTGATGAAATATTCTTTAAAACTCTGAGCATGGTTGGAGCTCTTGGCATGACAGACAAACCTGGGTTGAAGGGCAAGAGGAAAGGGGCTTACTTCTTCTGAGTGTGTATTAGCTGGTATGTTGTAACATTTAGTCTTTACATGACCCTGAGTTGAAGTAAGGGAAGCTAAATCACAGTGATTTATCCCTAAAACCAATGATAAACTACTGTTGTTTAGCATCCACTCATCACAGGATATAGCAGAGGGGTGAAACAGTGACAAGATTCATCTAAGCCTGAAGTCCCTTGCTTTTAGATCAGCCTAATAGTTTCATCTCTTTACACTCTCTGATAGCCATGGCCATCACCAGTGTCAGTAAGGCGCAGTTTAAGAAAGGCCACAGGTTTGTATTTACTTCATTTACCTCATTCTTACTTAATTTACACAGAAGTAAGATATTCAGGAGTAATCAGAGTTGGCCTCACTCCATTACAGAAGTTAATGGGCTACTTGCACCGTTTGTTTTAATGGGAGCAGAGAGGCCAAAGTTGAGAACTCTTGGTCCTCCACCCTGTTCACTCTCCTTGGGAAGTGGATCGAGTCACTGGGAGTTAGGCACCCAACTGCCACCTGTGCCTTTGATAGTTGGCCTTGAAAAGCCATTTTAGCAGTGCAATTCAAAGCAAATACTACCCTTCTCAAGGCAAGAGTGTGTCATTTGGGCCTTTGCCTACAGGGGTATTTCCACATCCAAGAAACACTAATTCGCAGAAATTCATTCAACATTCTTACTCATTTTTAATAGCCTCAAGATTTTTAAAAAAGGCTTGAGGGAAATGTGGCATGGGCAGTGACCAGCTACTTCAGTTTAAATAATTTTACGACAAATCACAATTGTGCAGATCCTTGCAAGCAAGAGTTAAGATTACACAACTGTCATTAGAAATTAGATTGACCAGGCTAGTGCCATAAATTGATATTTTCAAAAAAAAGATCACATTTGAAATGCAATAGGAGTGAGGCACTTAACTCTTTTAAAAGTCCCAGGCCAGTCTGGTTATTGTTGAATCAAAACACTTGAAATAATTTCAGCACTGCCACTCAAAAAAAGAGGGCTTAAAACAACAACCACCACCAGCAGCTGTTTGGTTCATTTCAATGGTGGGCAGAAAGTCTTACTACTATACTTACATGCAGAAGTGAAAGCACATCCAACTAGATTTGAGGGGATCATTTATTCCAGGCAGAGCCAGGGGTTGCTGTGAAAAAAGGCATAGATACAGAAAGGGAGTGCAGCAGTAATAAGCTAAACATGGCCCAAGGATTTTAAAAAAATTAGCATCACACTTGACCAAAAAAAAAAAAACTTTTATGTCTGCAAGATAAAATTTTATTTCGAGCTTCTTCAAAGCAATATGATATATTTCTTGTTCAGGGAGGGGGTAAATGAGGAGGACGGTGGACCTGCTGAAAAAAACCCAACCCAAAACATGTCACTCAATTCAGATGATCTCTGTCAAGCATCCCTGGAAAGGGGCTAAGCAGGAAAAACAGTTAAAAAAAATAAGTCTGACTTGGCACAGAAAGCCATCTGCTATTTAAACAGACAGACATGACTGATGCAAACATACTACACAAGCAGTCACACTTCAGAGCTGAGCACTTTGTGTGATCACCAGGGATCCTGGTTTTCCCTGATAAAAAAAAAAATTAAATTGCAAATTCTCTGATTAAACCCCCAAAATCCATGATTAAATTGTAAGACTGGGTATCAGTTGAACACAATGTCTTATGGCTATATATATAGTTTTAAAGCAATCTGGAAGCCTACTAGTACTTCAATCATTATAATAAAATAAATTCTAAATAACTATACATTTTAGTGTTTGATTTTGGGTTTTTCATCGTGGAAAATCAGAACTTTTGCTGCCCCCCTCACTTACCAGGATGCGGGTCCAGCTGCGGTTGCCCCCCACACTGCTTTGTGGTGCTGAGCAGCCCTGATATGCCATTGCCCCTCACTCCCAAGCTACAGCCCCTACCCCAGCCCTGCTGGTGCTCCTCACTCCCTGCCTACCTCCCACTTGCTCCCTCCTGGCAGCAGCTCCCCCCATGCACCAAGATGTGGGTCCAACTGTGGCTGCTCTATCACGAATCCCCATCTGTGACCTGTAACCCCCCAGCCCCCTGCAAGGCCCACTTACCTCACAGGCTCCAAGAAAGAAAAGTGAGCCCGAGCCAAGGCTTGGCTGACAGAGCCTCAGGTCCCACCCTTTCCCCTGCTCCCTCTGGACAGGGTTGGGGGTTCGCCACCCTTTTTGCAAACAGCTCTTGCAGGCTGGACCTGTGCTTGCCTGCAGAGGTCTTTGCAAGAGTGGGAAATCCGCAGGTATCTCTGCCAAAAGGAAAAATCTGTTTTTTTTTCTCCAATAAAGGGGAGGAATCCGTGGTTTTCTGTTTTTCCCTGGGAAATGAAAAACCCAGATCCCTGGTGATCACACACTGCCTGTGATTGGGAAACTGGTTGCAGGGAGTCAATTCCCAGAGAGTCAATACGGTTACATTCAGTAGTAAGCTGACGTTTGGTACTATTTTACTTGACTACTGTAACTGCTGGTCTTTTCACAGATTAAGATGTTCGCATACAGAGTTAGCCTGAATTCTGAAATGGTTTCTTTCCTACTTTTACCTCTGCTTAAATTTAGCCATCTGTCCAACTACCCTTCCTATGTCCAAGAGCCATGTTTAAGCAGTGAAGGTGGAGGAGTGAAAATAAATCTAAATTAATAAAAGAAAGAGTGACACAAACTTGCCTCTGTTAACTTTAAGTGGGAGAAGGAAAAAAATTCCATCCTGGTGTCTGAGTAGAATCAAGCAGTTAGGAGTGAGTGTATGAGGTGAAGAGGGTGAATTTCAAGAGTGCTTTCAAAGTAAGAAAGAGGAGACTACCTAGCTAGGAGCAGTGGGGAAGCTGGTAGTACATCAGCAGCAGAGAAAGAAATCCAGGAAGTCATAAGGTAAACATGGGTCTCCACTTCTTGGAATGTATCAGAAAGGAAAAGACTCTGTCCAGAAAGGAATGGCAGAGAAAATACAGAATTAAAACAGGCAAGTCAATGTTCATTACAAGCTGACCATGAAGAGAGGCTCAGATTTTGTTTGCATGCCCAAGATATATATGCAAGAGAATTGCAGGCCACTCAACAGGAGGAAGAAGAGAACCCATTCTAGCCATTTTCTCCACCTTCTCTTCCATTTTGGAGAGGTTAGCATGCTAAGGTTGCTTTGGCAGTTAATTGAGCTGTTCACTGCTCTTTTGGCAAACTGCTGTTTACATCCTGTTTCTTAGCCCTCACAAAGCTAAGTGGTATTTTCATATAACATTTTTATGCCTTGGTCAAAGTAGCTGTAAAGGGAGCTAACTGTGGTGTTCTCAGGAGCCCAGAGTAACTGAAGTTAACAAGTGTTAAATGACCCTGCACTTGGCATCAGAAGATGGGATTTTCTACACTCAATGTAGATTAGTAGTGAGTGGCCTGACCTTGCAGCCATATAAAATTCAGTGCATAAATTTCTTCAGGTGACTATTTTCCTGAAAGCCCTTGGCATTGCATTGCATGAACAGGTACATCCATATGTGTGTGTTTGCTGGATGGGGATTTAAAGGAATCAGTTAATCTTTCCACTGTGTACAATGGGGATCACATTTTGGAACACTTATTTGCTTTTCAGGATGGGCCTCAAAGGTTACTGTTATATGATTAGTTTTGATGGGAACCTTTTTATTTCAAAGCAGGAAAACTGGAAGAAAATCTCTATCTATTGGAAATTGTGGCTCCATTTGATGCAGACTTCAGCCGTTACCAATTAGCCACAAGATTTAAGAGTTATTGTAAGAGACTCGGCACATAACAAAAAGCCAAGCCACAGTTATGCACAAATCTAGAACTCTTGGTTCAGAGATGATACCTTTTATTAAGCTAATTAAGAAATTGCAACAACAACAACAGAGACTCTTTTTCTTAGCTTTTCTTCTTGCAGAAAAAGATATATTTTTTGTGATTTCTTAGTTGGTCTTATAAAAGGTATCATCTCTGAACCAAGAGTTCTAGATTTGTGCATTTCTTTTTGTTTCAGATAAACACAGCTACCAAATACATCCAAGCCACAGTTATGTTGTCCAGTAAGAAAAAAATCCATGCAAGTGTAAAATCATGCAAGGTCAGTTGCACCTCTGTTAACTATACACAGAAAACAGTGGGATTTTTACAGTCATATAGGTTAGCTGTCAAAGGATGAGAGTTTGAGTGAGGCTTCTGGGTTCAGCAATACAAGCAGAGAAAAAGACTTTGACCAGACAGCAGTGCACTGACAATGAACAGTATCTTATGCCATAGCTGATCCCACAGATTTCCATGGGACTGTGCCCAGGCATAAGGTACTATTCAAGCAGAGTCATGGAACAGCAATCTGGCTCTTTGAGAGTTGGGTGTGCAAACAGTAACAGTAGCCTGACTCCATGTCTACTGGATCCCAAGGAATGTTACCAGGCACTAAACCAAGCCTGCAATGGACAGTACTTGCTCTCGATTCAAATCTGAATGACAGCTGCTGTTTCTTTCCAGAAAGGCAAATGGCATCATTAGATTTCCAACCCCGCACCCCAACCCTCCCCACCCCCCAATTTCCCAGTAAATATTGTTTTACCTTCCCACTACAATACTAAATGAGTTAATAGTTATTTGTGTTTTGTTTTTTTTTAAAGATGGCTGAGACACATTACTGCAAAAGCAAGTGAATGCAGGAACATCCTTGGCTTGCCAGGCTTTATGTGAAGCTTGCACTGCAAGTTAAAAAACAAAAACAAAAAAAAAATGTTAGAAATAATAGAAACCCAAAAGGGAAAAAGGAAAGGAAAGGTAAAGGGAAGCTGACACTGATATGCTGCTGTGGTTGATGCTCATGCAAATGGATTAAATTAAAAAAGGTGCAAAACAAACCTTCATGTTGATTCAATTCAATTCTATATGATAAGCAAAAGCAAAGGAAAACTAAGTGGATGGGGGGGTGGAAGGAAATCCTCTCAACCAACCAACCACATAGTGAATCGTATGCCTTCTTTTTCAGAAAGGGCTACTGATCTTTTGAGTGCACATCTTGGAGGAAACAACTTTCAGAGGACAGGTGCTGAGCACCAGGCCCTTTGATGGCCCAACCTGAAAAAACTTCAAAGGTCTGTCTGCACCAAAGGGGCATAAGTCAGTCAATGGACGCTGTTCTGTAATGGGTGTTGGATCAGACTTCATATGAACTGGCAGCATGCTTGGAATTTAAGGATTTATGCTGGGGCTGAATATGGGCCATAATATTTGGAAATTGCTTTGGAATTTCCATGTAATAAAGGAAACTGGAAAAAAAGTCTCTTGTGCTGCTTTTTAAAATGGTTTTAAAAGCCCAAAGGAAAAACTTCCAACTTCTGTACAGTTTGACACGCTGCAAGCAGTGCAATCCACGGGCCTCGGTATGCATCTGATAACCTATCACATGATGCAGATGAGGTTAAAAAAACCACTCCCGGTCACTCTTATAAGCCACTCTGGTTTTGACAAGCTCATACCACAGACAGCTACAATCACTAGGCTGTTTAACTATGCAGCAATGCCAACCCCTTTGTTAAGATTTTCGGGTCTGTGAAGGATTTGGCCCAGATTTCAGCAAAACACAGAAGCACGTGCTACCCAGAACAAGAACACTTTTCCCAAATCAAGACCATAGCCACAAAAAACATTTTTGTAACTTGTAAGTCTCAAATTCAACTCGTGAATCCATTGGGGAAATATATAATAAAAAAAAAAAAGTACCAAGGACAACATTAGTCTCATAGGATGGGCCCAAGTGTTGTGAGCCAAAATTCTCTACAGTCACATAATACCAGAGAGAACCTGGCCCTATGCTTTTATTCGGTCTTCTAAAGAATTGCCCAAATATAATTCCACTTTGATGAAGGAGCCTCCAAATAAATTGCATTTGGAGGGGGAGGGGGGATAAAACAGAAGCCATGCTAAGAATATTTTAGCGATTAGCCTGTTTCCACTGGTGAATGTATACAACATCATAGTCATGCCATTACAGTTCAATGATTAGAATTAAAATGCCTTACCTATAGGACTTGTGTAGCATTTCGTTAAGACTGAAAGCCTTTAGAAAAACCAAGATGTGCTACAATGTGACAGCATCAGTATTTCCCTTTTAATCATATTTTCATAATTCAAAGATGATAAAACAGTTTTAGCAGCTACACCACCTGGCACGGCTACATAAAGACTGTATAAATTTGTGCATGTGCATTTTCCTCATGCCTGGATTTCAGTGTTGGTGCACTGGCAGACAAGAAAAAAAATGCTACTAGTGATGGCCATGCCACACAAGTGTATTACATACTTAATAGCATGCATGCGCCAGAAGACTTCACAGAAACAACTAGTAGCTAATATCTACGTAACTCCCATTAAAAGTAGCCTTAGTCTACTAAAAGATTGGAAGAAACCTACTGGGAATGGCATATAAATACTGAGTTAGCAGCCCAGTTTTAAAAAATCCCGTAAAAGGGGTCTTTAAAATTTCCAAATTTCTCTTCAGAAAGTCATTATATTGCAGTATGACATCAGCCATTTTTCCAGTCATTCCTAATTACATCACGAAGGCCAGGAAAACAAGTACTAAAAAGTTTTTTGCTAGATACTAATAGTTCTTTATGTAGACATGATACTAGCTTGCTTTGGGAATTATGTTAAATTAAAGAGTATGAAGGACATATGAGAAAGCTGCACCTTTTTTCTGGTGATTGTGTCAGCATGCAGGGCCAGATAGTTAGCGTAAAGCAGCATGGCTGTATGGGAGCTACAGTGATTTACAGCAGCTGAGAAACTGGCCTTAGATGAATTTAAACATCTTCCTAAGGTGAGCGTTTAAGGTTGTGACCTAATCAGACAGTAAAGACAAGACACAAGCATACCAGCCTCTGCTAATGCACAAGTGAGAACATTTTATATAAATGTATAAAATGAACTAATATGTGCAAATTACAGTAGAACCTCACTTGCTCACACTGGATGACCTATTACAAATGACTGATGTTTGTGATGCAGCAAGTAAATAAGCAGTAACATCACCTTATTATTTGAACTTCCTTTCTTTGGTCAATGGTAGCTTTGTGTTGCTTATTTATGACAATATAATCACAGAAGTCAAGGGACCTCAGGTCCAAACCCCTGTACAAATGCAGGATGTATTAGTCCTAACCCAGCCTAGACAGATACTCATCTAGCCTCTTCTTGAAAACCTGTAGGGAACAAGATTCCACAATACTTCAGAGTACCCTAGGAAATGTCAAATAGCATAAATCGTTAGAGGATATTTGGCACTGGCAATTAAGACAACTGCCAAACACTGGTTTGTTGTGCACAAGTTATCAAGCATGAATTTGAATGAGATTCTACTGTATCAATCTCTGTAGTTTATTTGATTGTAATGACTGCAAAAAATGTATTCTTTTGTTATAGGTGCACAATTTAAGGAATACAAAAAAAGTACCTCCTACCTATATAGGAAGGGCTGATGGGAATTTTTGGGGGGTGAATTATTTTTTTAAAATAAAAGTTGTAGAGACTGGCCTTACGTAACTCCCATTCCTGCTAGGCTATGTAGACCATCCATGTCACTTCTTTGGCTTCACTGCACATCTCACACTCAAGAGGTGGTTATTTTTTAAGCAAGGGGGGAAAGTCAGTTTATTACACATACAGACCTCTTATGCTAATGAAGAACTAAAATAATCACTTTCCAGTAAAGGCAGTGGGAAGGTGGTTGCATCAACAATACTTCATCTAAACAGCAATCCCCTCATACCTGGGGAGATTCTGGGAAGAGCCCAATCATTGCTGGAATGAAACTGCTTTTTGGTCAAGAGAGGAAGTCATCTGCAGTCAATGGTGCACAAAGCAGTTCTGAGAAGTGCTCAAAATCGGCCTCACTGTGCTCTCATGGGGGGAAGGGGTAGGGGGAAATCAGTAGAAATTTTACCATCCGTTGCAATTAGAGCAAAAGTGGACCAAAACCAAGTGTATTGGAAAATCCCATCTGTAAATGCTAACCAAGGGACAAATTCTGCCCTTGAAAATATCCACCTCCTACTGAAGCCACCAAAAATTCCCAAAAGTATCCGGGGGTGGAATGCGACTCAAAGTATAAAAATATAGTGGTAGAAAAACACAATGCCAGCATCTTTGCTAAACAAATCAGTTTTGCTAGCTTATTTACTTTATTCTATATGAAGTTCATCTGCAACTGTAGATACGATTTATTTAAAAAAAGAAACAAAAAACAACCCCCCCCCCAACCAAAACACAAACTTCAAACCCACAAAAACAAATATTCAACATATTTGCTTTTGGCACCAACATTTTCCATGTCAAAACAACATGGTGCTTCTGGTTAAACTATAACAAAACCCCTTAAGAATTACAAATCTGGAACTGTTCCTAGGGTAAAAGTGGGGAAGAAAACCTACAGACACACTTCCTTTCGCACAGGAGGGAAAAAGGTGAGTTCAGAGTGTCCCAATGTTGGTCCAGCAGATGCTGACAGGTTACCAATCGGACCTTCATTTTATGATTGCTTTTTCACACCAGTCAGTGAGAGAGCGAGCAAGCGAATGTCTGCGCAAGCAAGACCACGCAAATGCAATGAAGATACCTTTTAGTGAAAAAGATCATCTCCCTTTCCCATCCCTTCAAAAGAACATTTTGATTTGATCAGTCTGGTAAAACGTGGTTTCCAGTCTGATGATAGGTGGGAGGGCTTGCGGGGAGGGTTGTGGAAAAAGCAAGTATAAACATGAATCAGGAAAAAAAAAATCAAAATAGAACTAGAGGAAGCCCATAAGGTTGTAGCATGACGGCCCCTTACTTTTTCTTGTCTTTGTCTTTCTTGGTTTGTTGGGAACCTGCTTGCTGGGCCTGCGACTGTAGTAGCTGAGCTGCAGCCTTCTTCTTTTGAAAGTTGCTCAGCTCCTCCTCAAGCTCCTTCTTTTTGTCTTCTACTTTTTTTTTCTCTTCTTGGTGTGTCCGCTTTAGAAGGTCAAACTTCTCATGGAGCTGTCCGGACAAGGGCATGATGAAAGAGGGAGAGAGCACTATTAGGTTTGCAAACACCTACACACGATTGCCAAGAGATGACAAATAGGAATCCACAGCATCAAAACCATTCTGATCTGCTGTGGTCTTTCTGAGTTCTTTGTAACATAAAAAAAATTCTCCACTATTTTCCTATAGTAAAAAAACAAGTGAAAGCTAAGAGCTGTCATTTTCTGAGAGGTGCCTTGAGTCTAACACAGTTTAAGAACCACTGTTTTATAATCTAAGCATCCAAGGTAGGGGAATTGTAACCATCTAGCTGAAAGTCAAAGGGAGTTTACATCTCATTTTCAAATGTAACAGGGTAAAATTTTCAGAAGTACATAAGGTCACATAGGAAGGTTGTAAAAGATTTTATAACCCAATCCAGATTAGATTAAACCAATGGATTCAGATAAAGTCATTCATATGGATACAAACAGACTGAAAAACAGTAATTCTTTAGGAACCTACCAAAAAAATCCCAAGAGAAGTAACATTTAAAGAGGAAAAATTGAAGCTGGTTATACACTAGTTGTTCTGACAAGTCAGTATTTCATCCTTTGCCAACAGCACTACTAGGAACAGTCTCTAAATTATTTATGTTTGAAACAATGGCAATCCCATTTTAAAAGGACTTACGGATTTAGCAACACATTTGACTGAGTACTGACACAGATGTGAGATTGGTGCCTGAAAGATCTAAGCCCATGTTCAATCCTTGCCAGCATCTCCAACTGATTGCTGGGGCTTGCTGAGATAGCTCACAGCTATGAAGGGGTTGCACGGTCATTTTGAAAAAACGCGCTCCTACAATTCACATTTCATGCATGTTCTAACTCTTCAGCTAGGCACAAATGAACTTAACATATGATGAACAGCCACCATAACAATGCAAGTATACAAGTGCCCAGGGTGAAGGTTGCCCTTAGGCCATTTACAGATGTTTCTACACTTGCCAACTCAGAGGCCACTTCCCTGGAAGGGAAAACAGAGGCTATTCAGCAGAAAAACCTCCCAGGTGCCTAAGGGAATTCTAGCTAACAAAGGAATTTTCTGACAACTTCACAACACCTGAAGTGAGACAGTACTATATCCCCAGGTCTACAGATGGAGAATGCAAGCAAGCGAAGTAGGAGACTTGTCTCGGGTCACTTCAGAAATCTATGCTGGAGCAGGGACTTGACTCCTGGTCTCTTCCCCACATTCTGGTAAGCACCCTAACCACCCCCAGTCAGTAGGATTGAGAGTTGGGTGGCCAACGCTTTTACATCCCTTTGTAAATCCCAGCAGAAACCTGTGCGCCCAATCCACTTAACAAGAAAAAGCTCACATCTTTTTCTGCTTCTTTCAGCTCTGCTTCTTTTTCCTTCACTCTCATGACAAACATCTGTCTCATTTCTTCTTCTTTCTTCTGGAGCTCACCCAGGAATTCATTCCTCTTCGCTTCATAGGTCTCTTGAAGACTGTTGAAAACATCCAGGGGTGGGGGGAGGGGAACAAAACACAAACAGAAAAGAATAATCAAGGTTTTGCTTAATGCATGGATGAGACCCTTTGTGGTGTCTAGTAGTACTAGCACATTTCCCTCATGCTGAATGGCACCATTGAACCCTGGTTGGGCGGGAGACCCAACCACATCTCCTTAAGAGCAGCTCCAGTTTTCCAGAAGACCAGAGGGTGGAAGATGAACCGATATATAAACTGAATGAACTGTATGAGTCTAAGTCACACAAGACAGATGATCTGAAAACATCAACTGCATGTGCATTTACAGTAATGCAGCTGCTAATGTGGCTTTCCTCTGCTGGTCAGCTCTACATCCCAACCTGTTGCAACCCTTCTAGTTGCATTTCTATTCATCTCTTCTGACCTATATTCATGGAGCAAGGGCCAAGGCAACTCCATGCAGAATCAGGGCCTGTGCATTTCAAAAACCACTATGCTACAAAATTACTTAAACACTTGCATTCTTCCTCTGAATTACCACTTTTTCATTAAACCTAAACTAATCTGTTACTTGGCATGTATGGACTTCTCAAATGTCAAACTTTTGGAGCATAAAATGTGTCAGCCTACACCTCTGCGTATGACTGTGATTGTCAGACTCCCTTAGGAGTATAGGATGCCAAATTCACTTTAACTTTATTCCTTGGCAGCTTTTAAAAAAATTCAGCCACAACAACAGCTTGGGTAGAACTACAACTGTTTCCCTATGATGCATTCCTGAAGACAAAAAGCAATTTCAATTAAAGCTCTTTTGCTCTAGGTCTAATCAGAGCAGGCAGTGCTCTCTTGTGTGTGCATGTATGTGAAATGGGAAGCGATACGTAAGAGAAATAAGAGCTTGTACAACCTTTCCTCCTGCTTCGGACAGGGATTTCTCCTTTATTGCATGCAACAATTTTTGTTGTCAAATCTTGTCCCTTCATTCCAATTAAACATGACTTCCAAACTGTGCTAAATCTTGGCCTTCCAAGTGTTGAGCATTTCTGAATCCCATTAAACTTCCTTTCCCAGTGTCCTACAGGAACAGGTTTCTCATGGAGTTGGACATGAACCTCTTGACCTCAGTTCAGCTTTGAATGGCAGAGTTCTCATAAAATTTTTCTTCTCCAAAGGTTTCTGGCCCTGTGTGACTGACTGATTCTGGGCTGCATCCAGAAGCACAGTGGATCTGAATCAGAACCTTCCTGAAATTGTTTTAAGCTTCTGGTTCTGACCCATCTTTAAATGTCAAACTAGGGGCTATGAAAAAAATCCTCCTTCTTCCTCAACAGATCCACTGCCCAAAGGTGCTTTCATTTTTATCAGTTTGCTTTAGTGAGGAACAGAGACTTGCAATAGTGACATGTCCTCCTAGAAAGCAGCAAAATGAAAAGCCTCATGCTATGTGGTTAATCATATCCCGTGCCTCAAACCATCTCCTGCCAACCTCATTTCCAAAAAAGGAGCAGCATGGTGCAGAAGGATCAGCAGCCTGAGAAGAGGCACTAATCTTGGCAGGGGTGGGGCTGAGCTTTTGTTTTAGCCCCTGACTTGGTGTGAAGCTTTCGACTAAAACCAAAGCCAGTAAAGCAAATTGCTTTGCTGACTTTGTCAGCAAAGTCTAACCAAGCACTTCCCAATCACATCTGAGAAAGTGGCCTGTAGCCTAAAGGATATTCAAACCAAAGCCATTTGGAATTTCTGCAACTTCTTACTATTATGGAGTTCAAGAAAATCTATTGTTTCCTGACAAGAAACAAATAGAGAGTTGACCTAGATGACATGTTGAAAGAAAATACCCTAAACCTCACTAAGAAAAGTGTTTCCAAATTATGGCTTTGTTAAATGAATAATAATAAAAAAAACCTTTATAGGATTTACTGTAAAGATTCCTCAACTAATAGCCAAGGTGCTGGGGAAAGGATTCTGCAGGAGGAGGAAAATGAACATGAGACAAGGAGACTGCAACAGCAAAGGGTCTCCAAAGGCTTTGAGAATAAATAAGCTTCTCCTGTACAAAAAGACAAACTGCTCTTTGGTTACAAATGCTGATGCAGCCTCCAATTTGGACTTACCTCAGAAGTAACTGAAATATGAGCACGCAGTGGGCAGCATTCTTCTGATTAACTCAATTTTGCAAGGCTGCCAACCCCTCCATTGTACACTTTATTGCAACAGCTGAAGCAGCTAAACAGTTTGCTGCTAATCTCCTATCCACCTCAGCTCAAAATGTATGGAGCAATTGCTGTTCCTTACAGGCATAATGTAAACCTCCTGGGGAACTGAGAAACCTGTAGCTCACAAAGCTCAGACTCAAGGGAATGCATGTGCCCTGGGAGAAGTTAGTAGGTTAGGATTAACAAGGTGTGCTGCTGCTACTTGTCCCTCAGGAAACAAACATCTACACTTGTCTGGAAGCAGCCTAAGAGGTTATTTAGACCCACGCTAACTCAATGGTGTAGTACTGGCAATGCAGTAAGATTCAAGTTTTGGATCCAACTCAACTCTAGCCAGGAAAAGCTTGTGTTACTGAACAGGCAACATGCTCAGTTAAATGGATGGTGAGGAACAAGAGACTGGTGAAGGAGGGGAAACCCCCAAAACTGCTGTCACTCATTAGTGACTCAATAGCAAAGGGGCTCTGCTATGCCAGATAAGCCAGCGAGCCAAACCCAGCACACCAGTCGGCAGCACACTGTGCCCGACACCTAATGTGAAGGTGCCCTTCCCATATATCACATTTCACTGTGAAATGCTGCAGGACAGTCCATGAGGATGTGGCAACCAGTTTATTAATTGAAGCACAAGATTTAAATCACCTCCATCTTTCTGAAGCTACAAGTGTTCCTGGTCAGATTTGTCCTGTCCCTTTTTAAATCCAACAACAGCATTTGCTCCTGACATCCTGAAGCTATGCAGAGTGCAGCCTGCAGCCTGCCAAGAACAGCAGCATCCATTCCCCAAAAAAGATGCATTGATCAAGGGGTGGGGGAAGGGTACTTCTTGTGTGGGGCCTGCGGATCTAAACAGACTCCTTTAGAAAAGGAAAAGGAAGTAAGAAGCATGTCTAAAGTGATCTACAATCCTCCTCCTGCCGGGAGGTCTCCACCAGGATGCCTGGGGTGCAGCAAATTACAAAGCAATTGGAGAGTGGACAGATAAATCTGCAAAGTTACCCTTGATTGGACAGCTCAGAACCATCAGGAAAAGACTGATAGAACCTACCACAAAGTCAGAAAATGCCCTTTGGAGGTTAAAAGAAGCATCAACCCTCAAATGAGCTTCTCCCCTGTTAGCAGACACTAGTCAAACAATCATCAGACTCTGGCTACTCATACTTTGACATTATCCAAATTATGGACCAGAATTTATTGCACTGGGTGCTACCCCAGTCCAAGACAGAAGTAAGATTCCTGCCCCAGAGAGATCAGACTGGCAGGAAGGGGAGCAAGGGGTTGCTACAAGGAAGTAATAAGATCATCCTGGTCAGCATGATAGGCTGTGACCAGAGATGTGGGGTGGAAAACAGAAATTTTTCTGTGTGAAATTTTCCATTTCTAAAATTCATTGTTTCATAAAATTCATTAGTAACAATGAATGGATGCCAATACAATATCAGGCAAGCTTGGCAGTTTTAAAGTTGTAATGAATGTTTTTCAGGTGATTATCCCTAGGAAGTGTGAGAGAGAGTACATATATGTTTTACTGATTTGTAAACAGGAAGGTAAATTCACTCACATAATAATCCAAACCAAAAGTCAAGTTATGAATTCACCTAATTGGCTCTGCAGGCCAAATCAAAACCAAAGCATGGCATATCATGCACAGTTCTCTGGGTGTGCTAAAATTAGCATGCCTTCAGTTTTTTTCTTAAATTTAAACAAACAATGTAAGGGAAGCACATACTATTGTGCACCGTCTTTACATTTTTACAAGTATTCTAATAAAAGTAATTTCTTTCTGCACAAAGCTTTGAATGTGTTTGAATATAATATTTAAACCACATTAAGTGTGCTGTATTTAATTTTTTTCCTAATCAAATATTTCAGTCCAAATACTTGTGGCTATTGTGACATAAAATTAACATGGGGTACTTTTTTAGTGTTGTTAACTAAATAGAAGACAAATAAACATGCTAAATCAGATCACGCTCTATTTGGGCCAGTGGAAATTTTCTGGAAAAAACCCACATCTCTGGCTGTGGCATCCGTATGCTGGCTGCTGAACTTTCAAGTTTGGTACAGGCACCATAGCAAGAGGAACATTCTAAAGGAGGGACCTGAGAGAATAATAAAGTCATGTTTCAGAGATTTATGAGATGTTTTCTCCCAAAGGCCAGTTCGTGGGAAAACACAAAGTTTGCTGGCTTGCATATCTAACAAGCCAGGGATGGAGGTTGGCCTGACAGAGTGGCTGGAGACGGGAGCAGACCTCTCAATACTGAATGAGAGACGACAGGTCAGGCAGGGATGTGCCGTGAAAGGTCTTTCAAGCGAACAGCAGCAGCTGATGGTTCTTGCAATGTAAGCAGCAGCCAGCAGAGGGTTTAACTCAACTCCCAGTGAGACAAAGCAATTTTCACAGCAGCTGCTGTGAATTTCACAATTTTCAAAGGACAAACTGCAGGGTTCGCAGGCATTTCCCAGCAACCCCATCCCTCACCACTGACTGGCAGAGGCAGATCCTGTACAATTTAATAGCAAATTCTGCAGTAAGTAAATTATATAATTTATCATATTATAAATCTAAGTATTAATTTAAATCTAAATTTAAATAATATACATATAAATGAATATACAATATGAATTGTAATTTATATCACCATAGTTGATTATATGCAGCATTCTAGAAACAGTTTAGAAATATTAATTAATGCTAACCTGAATAGAAACACTTTCACTTTACTCACTAGCGCCTTCACTTAGTCTATGTCACTAGCAGACAGTAACTCAACCGTATGATCTCTGGCTGCAATGATTGTCATGTTGCCTTTGTACTGCAGTAAGCACCAGGGCATTCTGAAACAGTATTATATGAATAAGCAGGGTTTTTTAGATTGATTTAACAGGAAATCATGGTCATTACAATATTTCCTGGCAATCCTGGACAAAGCCGTTTTTTGCACATCCACAAAAATCACAAAACTACAAATTAAGCAGACCCACAGTGATGTGATCAATGCAACAGGCTAGTAAAGCTATCTTTGGTACATCTCCCAGATTTGTATTTTTTTAGGATGGTCTGAACAAGGCAGACTTTGCTCTCCTGTTGCATCAAAATGCATAACGTCCCCCTGTTGGCAGTGAGGTCTAATGAGATATGGGAGCATCCTGCCAGCCATCTTTCTGGAATATCCATCCCAGCTTCCTCCATTTCTCCGATACATGAGCCCTCAAGATTTTGAGACCATCTATCCTGCAACGGAAGGCACAAGGGCAGCACACAGCAGCTTTAAAACTAGCATGGGTAATAACAGGCTGCCCACCTAATTATATATCAAGGATTGCTGGGGGGCTTGTGCTGCAAGTTCATGGTATTTTTCACCTGTACTTCCTAAGATCTGCCCAGCAGGCCACAATCATGCCTTCCATTACAGCATAGGTGCTCTCTTGTGGAAGGAGACAAGGCGGTACTTTCAAGACCCATCAATGCTAGACTCATCAGCATGAAGAATTCAAATGTGCACAAAAGAGAGAGAACTCCACCTTCTCTGGAACTGAGAGTTATCTCTGATCACAGTCTATAAAAAGATCCTGCCTTCCCCCCACTTTCTTGGCGCTCTCACACATATACATCCATTCAGCTGCGCCTGCTTTTTAGTTGCACAGGTCAATGCTCTTGCTTTCATACCTAAATGGTTTGCTATCTGGGTCAGTATCTTTGAATCCCATTTCTTCTAGCTTGCAGCGCCTGTAGAGTTCATAGTGCCGTGTGTGTGTCTGCTCTCTCAAGTCCTCCATGTTCACACGGATCAGCATCTCACGCAGCTTCACAAAGTCACAGTGGTTTTCATTTTCAACTACCGAGAGGAAAATATAAATAAATAAAATGTCCTGGGGCCTGGTCACAATGGGAAAATAAAATCAATGGGAAAACTAAATTCAGCTGGTTTCTTTCACTCCTTTTTCTAAAGAGAGGCCCCAAGCAACTCAGCTCCAAAGCTATGACATTACTTGCAGTACATGGAGAGCCCTGCTGATATCAGATGTTTACAGACTTCAAAGGAGGCATGTACTGCTGTGCCTTACTAAGTTGGAGTCTCAAACATTTTAAAACAGCAACCAACAAGATGCCCATCAAGGCCTTTACTTTTATTTGCTTTATCACCAGGGACCCTCGTTTTCTGTTTAAAAAGAAAAGGAAGCAAATTCCCCAATTCAAAAAAAAAAGGCAAATTATTCTGCTAACCCCCCCCAGATCTGCATTTTTCTGTGATTAAAATGAAATGCTATACAGTATACACACACACACACTGGTAAGGCTTCCAATTTGCTTAAAAATTATAAATATATCAATAAAACATTGTATTCAACCGATACACACGTGTGTGTGTATAATGTTGTTTTCCATCTCTCTCTCTAGAAAACAACATATTCTAGGTCTATATTCTACGTCTATTTCTATATATATATAAATATATATATATAAAAATATATATATATAAAACAACATTGTACATGCACACACACACACACGTATCAGTTGAATACAATGTTTTACTGATATATTTACAATTTTTAAGTAAGTTGGAAGCCTACCAGTGCTTCAATCACTATAATCAAATCAATTCTAAATACCTATAAATTTTGGTGTTATATTTTGGGGTTTTTTATTATGGAAAGTAAGAGCTCCCCCTGCCCCCTTTGCTCACCAGGACATGGGTCCAGCTGCGACTCTCTCCCCTGACTGCTTTGTAGTGCTGAGTAGCCTGGTTATCCCAGTGCCCTGCCCATGCCATTACCCCTCACTCCCAAGCCACAGCCCACTAACCCCTGCCAGTGCCCCTCACAGCCCTGATAGGCCAGTGCCCAACCCTGCTGGTGCCCTTTGCTCCGCACCCACAGCCCCCCATACCT
>NW_017729030.1:67248439-67259966 GCF_001723915.1 Gavialis gangeticus
GCAGAACCCATCTCCCCCTCCTCCACGGGTGGCTCAGCCTGTGGGGGGGGCTGGGGGAGAGTAGATGTGGTCTGCCTGATGTGGGCTTGGGCTTCCCAGCCTGCTGCCCTACCTTGGGGGCTTTCACAGTCCAGCAGGCAGGACCCAGCATGGCAGGGCAGAGCAGAACCAGGCAGGGAAGTTTGGTGCAATCGCTGGGCATCCCATGTCACCATGGCAAGGCACCTGTTGCCCTCTCAGCAGCAGCAAGGGGCACAACTCTGCAATGCTCTCTCTGCTACTGCTGGGTGGGCAGGAGGTGTCTTGCCATGGCAGCATAGGGCGTGGTGGTGGCACCAAGATTCTCCACCCCACTCTGCCCTGCCACACCAGGTCTTACCCAGCATGCAGGGGAGCCTGAGCCTGCAGCCCACACTCACTCCTGCCCCGTGTACAAACCAGGGGGGCACATGCTCCCCATGGCCCCCCAGGAGTGCACACAGCAGCAGGAAACCAGCTCCCTGCTGCCCCCAGGATGAACCACCCATGGCCCTGTCCTGCTTCCCACCTGGGCCCTGCAGCTGCACATTTGGTTCCCAGGCCCTAAACCCCACCCCAGCTGGGCAGCAGCCTCAGACCTGCCCAGCTGCCTCCTTCCCTCACTATGGGGGCCTCAATCCCCCCCCCCACTAGACTCACTTGCAGAGAGCTAATCTCCAGGCTGCCTGGCAGCCATGTGCATGTGTTACATGCACAGATGCACATGGTGCCTCCTGCCTGATTGCCCTTCTTCTGCTCCCCCCAGGCCCTTGCAGGCTGGACCTCTGCTAGCCTGCAAAGGCAAACCTGCCATTTCCCATGTTTCTTTCTTTAAATTGAGAAAATCCAGGCTTTACTGTTTTTCCATGGCAAATAGAAAACCTGGATCTCTGTTTATCACTGCTCTCCCAAATCTCTCCCCCATGCAAAGACATAAAAAGCTGCATTTCAGCAAGGAGCTCTGGACTCTTCTTCTCCAGGAGTGAATTACAGGTCCTAGCTTTGCTGGCATTTGTTCCATGTTGAATTTTCAAATGCAATAAGAGACAAATTTCACCGTCACATGCACACAGGGTTTTCAGCAGCTTCAAACAAGAGCTGGCACATCTGAAGGGGAGGGAAGGGGATGGTATTTGTCACTTTACTGATACTCTGTAAGGATTTAAAGGTGAAATCAGCTTCCCTTTTGAGTGGACAGCGTAAAAATTACCAGGGTGTATTTGCTTCTATCTTGACATACCCTGCACAACACCCCAAGGATACTGCCTGGCCTTTGCCATTTTGTTGCCAATTTTGACTTCTTCAGTGCTGCCAACAACAGCAAACGGAAGGTGGACCTAAAAACGAAACAAAAAAACACACACACAAGAAGTTAGGGATTTCCTCTGCATCTTTGCTAAGAAGGAAACACTCACTGTTCCTTAAGACAACTATACTGACTTTCTGTTACTGAAATGCCTCTGCAGTGGGTGCTCTGGATTAGAGGTATGCTCTCTGACTTCATAGAAAGGATTATCTTTACATAGCAGATGACTGCTTTTCTCGTAAACCATCTCTCTTGCTTTTTGTTATAACATGGATATTATATTTAAAGGCTCCATGCACTTTGAACTTCAATACTGAATGCATCTGTTTTCATAACAAATGTAATATCTCCCTTGCTTCACATGGGACAGGCTGCCAAAGAGATACTTAACCCTGCAAATATGAGTAACTGTTGTTTGTGCATATGTATTTGCTGCACTGATGGGAAGTTCATCACAATGTCTGTGTCCTTTGCAAGAGTCTAGTTAACAGACCAGAACATTAAATCAAACGAAAAGTAAAGCTAAGAGAAAGGCAATTAAAACACAGGAATGTGCTACAGCTAGAAGCTTTGGATCTTTCTGTCAAAGAGTTGGATTACAAGCTAAGGTGCAACTGAAATCAAGAGACTGTGAGTAAACAGCAGCTCTCACACCTCCAAATAAGTCATTTCCCACTTCCTACAGATTACTACTACACACACATGCATGGAAATCTGGTGCTGGCCTGCACAGTCAAACTACGATTCTCTGTGACCAGCTATGCCGTGCTAATCAGTGAGAAAGCACATCTGTATGGGAGAAGACCCTAAGCTATGGCTCTGCTTCCTCCTTAGCAGTTCCCTATAGAAGATACTAGAAAGCAAGGGGCTAAGAAAGCTAAAAAATCCACCAAAGAGGGATTTTGTATCAGTCCAGCCAGATGCAAGGTCTTGCAATGCCAGATATGTTGTAAAAGGCATAATCCCTGCCAAGAGGAAGCCTGGCCTGAGTGGTTGCCTCAGGAGAGCTCAGCCAGGTGGTGTTTTTGCTATATCAGTGCTATTTTAATGGGCTACTGTGTACCAAAGGGCAAGTCTAGACCTATAATTATACGCTTCTAATTGGCATCTAAAGTAGTGAGCTTCAGCCCCAGAAGTTCACATATATATACACGCCCCCCTCCCCCCATATTTACTCGATTCCAAGGTGAGGCTTCCCCCCACCCCCTTCCCCATTTAAATCGAGTATGAACGAGGTGGCAGGGGAGAGACTGGGGACATTGCCAGCTACCATGAGAAGGCAACAAGATTTTCAGCAAGTGAGTAACTTTGAACAGGATGCTCAACTCTGAGCCCATTGGCCACATCACTGCATACTTCTACCTCCCATCCTCTCTTTTGCTGGAGCTGGCATGTCTAAGAAAAGGGAAACCCAAATGTTTAATCACTGGAAAGGTCACACTCAGTGGGAAAAAAGAAATTTAGATTTTTGAAACCCTCGCTTTACTAATTCCTTCAGACCAATGTTTCAGGGGGCTTCTTGCCTTTTGGCACCTTCCAGGAATTCTGGGAACACAGGAACCTCCAACATGCCAGACAATTGCTCTGCCTTCTGTGTCACTTGATAAAACTCTGTTCACTCACACCTTAGATTTCAGGGGTGCAGCATGCCCTCCCCTAATGATAGGAAAGGAAAAAAAAAAAGAAACTTACACTCATTGTAGCATTTATCTCCGCCACAGTTTCTTCATCTGTTGGGAACTGATAGATTTGAACTCCATTGCTGACAAGTTCACTCATGATTTTACTTTTGAATTTATGCAATTCATTTTTTGCAATTGTGTCAGCTTTGGCTATTATAGGAATAATGTTCACCTGCAACAAAAAGAACAGTCATCTTACTCCACTAGTGGCTTTGTAAAAGGATATCTATTTTAGATAGCAGTAAGCAGCAAGGCACTCATCTCCTTCAGACCTGTAATAGGCTCTCCAGGTTTCACCTTCAGAACATAGCCTAGAATTGATTTATCCCCATACAGCCCTACAGCTACAGACCTACCATACATCTACCATGAGAGACAGCAACATTACCATTAAGTGCACAAGGTGTAGGGATTGGCACAGAGATGAACTGATCCTCATAACTTTGGACTAAGGCAAAAAAAAATCCCAAACTACTGGGCCTTCTTCCCCATTGGAAGGGCTTGTATTTTACATAAGTTGCTTACAATTCTGGCACCTTGTTTGGCTGATTTCAACTATATACAAACACAAACTGGATACAGAGCCAAGTTCTCAGCACAGCTTCACTGATTCATGCCAGCTGAGGACCACAGTGTCTCAATGAACGTAGAGTACTATGCCTGTCCACTGCTTTGCTGTGAAACAGGAGCATTTTACAAAGAATCTGTCTGTCCTTACTTGCTAAGACCATGTTTATATTACCTCTGTGTCATGCCCTTAGTCTGAAGCCATTCTTAGTCCATCTTGGAAATGCTTACTGGCACATACTTAGGATTTCTCGGAGGAGGCTACTTTACCTACTTGCTGGGACTTGGTATATGAAGTGGGAAGGACGTCAGTGGGTGGGGCACTGTTTTGAATGCATAAAACATTTCACAATCCGCTTTGGTGTCCAGGGTCTACATGAGATCCTTTAACAGGTTTCCTGATGGAAGTCTGGGGAAAGGTTCATGCTTTTCAGACAACATGCAGAGCTTTACCAAAACTGAACTCTGTAAATTGGCACTAGTCTTAGCTTTTTCCCCAGACAAGGATTAGTAGCTGTTCCAGAGACATCCTATGAAACGAATTAGTTTATGTAATATTTTCAAGTAGTGGAGTTAAAATATTTATGTGGGTCAGTAGTAACGTCTTCCTTATTAGCAGCATCTGTGCTCTCCTAAAGCCAATCAAGGAGAAGCCAGTCTATCACTCAAGATTATGCTTTGCAGTATAATGTTTAATGAAATAACCCCTCTCCCTAGAGAGACCCGTCCACCTATGGCTGTGGTGGGCTAGGCAGGCCAAACCCATGGAAGGAAGGGAATGAGGAGAAATAGCCAGTAATATTTTCATAGTTTCTAGGGTCGGAAGGGACCTGAGTAGATCATCGAGTCCAACCCCCTGCCATGGCAGGAAAGAGTACTGGGAAGTAATCTAGAGCTGGGTTCTTCAACTAGCAGGGGTTAGGGCTGAGACCTCTATGCACAGGCAGGCACTAGTCCAGCTGCAGCCCAGGCACTGCTAGGTTGGCAGAGCTGCAGCAGCACAAAGAGACGGAGGCAGGCAGAGCAGGGGAGTGCAGATGGCTCATGTCAACCACGTAGCATCTACCCAGGCAGACAAGTGGCCTGTCAGGTGTGTAGCTAACCCAGCATGCAAGTCCCAGCTGTTTGGAAGTTGAGGCAGCCCTGATCTAGAGGGAGAGGCAGGGCTTCTCTACAGCCTCTGCTGCATTCAGGAACACCACTGTGATCCATGCACAGGCAGGCATGAAGTGAGAAGGACATGGAAGTCTCAGACTGCCTTCTACTTGATCAGCTTTAGGATAACAAAAATGCTGCTAATTAGGAAGATGTTACTACTGACCCACATAAATATTTTAAACTCCACTACTTGAAAACCCTCTTATATTACATAGACTAATTCCTTTCATCGGATGTCTCTGGAACAGCTACTAATCCTTGTTTGAGAAAAAGCTAAGACTAGTGCCAATTTACAGAGTCCAGTTTTGGTAAAGCTCTGCATGCTGTCTTAAAAGCATGAACCTTTCCCCAGACTTCTATCAGGGAACCTGTTAAAGGATCTCGTGTAGACCCTGGACACCAAAGTGGATTGTGGAACGTCTTATGCACTCAAACAGTGCCCCATGCTTTTACTCAGAATACAAGCAGCTGTCAGAGCCACAGGGTGAGTTCACTTCACAATTCACTAGTGCAAAAAAAATCACCAATTGTAGTTGAAAATTTAGAATACGCTGGACATGTTGATTAAAAAATTAACAAACAAACAAAAAATCCCAAAAGAACCCCATCCAATTTAAATTTTGTTTTACAGCTGTAGTTTTTAGTGCTTTTCTTAACTGGTTCCTTCTCTTTTCTTTTTCTAACTGGTTGATATCTGTAGCACATGTTGCTTTATATCAGATCTTGTCCTTTTTTACTAACCAGGAATACTAATATATACATTTGCTTAATCCCATTTATTAGTTTTAACACACAGTGGATGTGTTTACATGAGGCTACATTATCTCAGCGACAAGCTATGGCAACGTAGCTCATCACTACAGCAACATAGCGTCAGCGGGCACTAACCGTGATGCTGCCACTACTGCACAGTAGCTCATTGCTACTGTGCAGTAGGGTCGAAAACTGTTCATGTGCTGCCGGGACTGCACAGTACCAATAGGTACTGTGTATTCAAGGACAGTGTAGATGCTCCCAGTAAGTACACCCTCCATTATCGAAACCTGTTTAGAAAGTCATTGGGACAGTTGAAGTCAATATGATAAGCGAAAGCAAAACATCCTGTCAAGAGTTATACATGATGCATTATGTACAACCAGAGAGACTTAACAGTAGAAATATTAAAGATAGCAAAGCATAAAAATAAGTTTTATACACATGCAAACATACAAATGCATCCACAGACAGTCATAAGCTACTATATCAAAACATCTGAGCATAGTTACAGTGTTCCACTAAATAAAACTTAAAAAAGAGAACAACTTGTTACATAAATTCATAAAACAAAGTTTACAGTCAGAATATTGAGGATTTGGATAGTCAAAGATGCGCTGTCTATTTAGGTTTTCAATTTATATTTAGGTTTCACTTTTTTGTTGTTCGGAAAGTATCATAGTCAGCATTTTCTATTTCTTAGATTTTTTAAGTCATGATTTGTGGCAAACCACATTTGGACAAACACTGAAACTGAGTTAAAATGCATAAGAACAACATTTTGAATTTTTTTTTTTTTAAATAAAAAAGGTTACTGCTCCCTTGCTGCTAAAATTCCCTGGAGAACCCCATGGGCCAGATGTAATGGCTCTGCAGACCAGACCAGAGGTTGAGCACCCCTGAAACTGTTTAACACATGGAGAAAGATGACTAACATTCTCTTCACCTAAACAGGAGGCTAATGCTATCATAAAACCAGAATTCTGTGGTTTTGGTTTCTTTTAAAAAAAGGAACAACAAAAAAACACTTTTGTAGCAAACACATACTGCTTGAATTTCAGGGGGTGTAAGTTAATTTCATTTTTTTTAAATAGTCACATTAATGTGCTTAATAGTTAAACATACATTAATATGTTTAATAGTTAAGGCCTTAAGTATATGGCATCAACTTCAAATTTGTAAAATAATTTTGAAAGAAAATCAGATTTAAGTATTTTTAAAAGCTTTTGATAAAGTTCTGCTTGGTAGTTTACCCCTGCCAAACCACAGTGCTGATGTATTTGGTGGGCAAAGCTTTTTGCCCCAATGTTCTAAGTGGCCTGGGGTAGGGATCTATAATTTATTTAGCTTCTACTATAGAACAGCTAAGCATTTGTATGAGTTAAGGATGCTCTTTCCACATTTCCATTTCACACACAGAAGCTGCAGTATTCTGGCACATTTACATGCATTACAGACCAGCAGCTTCCTAGGATAAACTTGAACATGAGCTTCCCTCTCTCATCCAAAAGCTAAATCTGCTCCCTCCCCACCCCTATTCTCCCCCAATATATCCCCTGGCTGCTTCATCACTCAGTAAAGATATTGGCTGCACTACAGAACTATGGCTTAGCGGTATCAAAGAAACATTTGGGCCAGTATAATACCCTCGTGGATTTGGTGAGAACAGGGGAATGTTTGGGGCCAATTTTGAACACTATCAGCTTGAAATTAAATTGTTGCGTCTGCTGTCCTGAATGGCCTGGCTCTAGCACTACTATTCATGAGGTTGCTATAGGACAACACTGGTCATACTGGCAGCTTACAAATGTGCATGGGGGGAACCCAGAAAAAACAGTGTTTTACCTTAAGCTTGGTGCACCCTTGCACAAAGCACAGCGCATGCCCAGAAGAGGTATCATGTTAGCTTGACCTGGCTTGCCCAACATTTGTATAGAACACACATTTCAGCAGGGCTTTTTGGCATTTTCATTTTATAGCTCATTGAATCAGCTTTAGATACAAGTGCCAAAAAAGCCCTGCTGAAGTGCCTGATCTATACAGAGACTGGGGAGTCTGGTCAAACTAATGTGCTTCCCTTCCTGGTAAAGTGCTGTTTTGTTTTCTTTTTCCATGTCTGTCAGCAGCCATTATTCTATGGATGGGTGAATCAGTTTATAAAAAAAAAATAAAAAAAGAACCCAGATCATATCCAGCTGGGAACTGTTGGAGAGTCACTAAATTTTAACCTGCTTGTGCTACCTACAGAGCTTTAACACAAACAAAATCATTTCTCTAACACTCTAGCAAGGTCTTTAAATGAAAGGGCAACAGGAGAGCAGCTCAACATTGTAATAGGGGTAGTAAGTACCTTACTGTCAAGCTTCTTCATGGTGACCAGGTCTAGAGATTTCAGTGAATGTCCTGTTGGTGCAATGAAGTACAAGCAAGCATGAATCCTCGTGTCATGGTAGTTGAACAGGGAACGCTTGATCTTCAGCTCTTCCTGCAGGTAGGCTTCAAACTGGGCATCAATATATTCTACAATGGGCTTATAGCTGGAAAAAAATTGGAAGACTGGGTGCTGTGCAAAGTGGGGCATTCATCACAAAGTATGATACATCCTAATTCATGGGCATTCGGGAAGTCTCAGTGCTTCTTCTGTATTTCTGATTTTAATGCCCCCCCACCCGTTTCACCATTCTCCATGGAAGGGCTTGTGGCACCCTGCTGCACACTGCTCATTCCCTTTTGAATGACTGGGGGTTCCAACATGGCACTGGGCAGGGATCCTGGGCTTTTAAGAACATGTAGGCCACAGTAGTCTGCTACCCCAGGCACCACCACATTTTATTGACAACTTGTGCCATTGAATGTTCCACTACCTGCATGAGAGAGACTAGATCAGGGATGAGCAATTATTTGGGCCCAGGGGCCACACACAGAGTTTTGATAAATTGTGGCAGACCAGGTCAGCGCCTCCCTCCCCCTCCCTGCAACAACTCACCAAAACTCCCTATGTGGAATGGGGGTGTAGGCAGGTGGAGCAGTGTTTGGCAATGAAAGTGGGACAGGTGGACGAAGCCAGGATTAGGAGGCAGGGCTGCGGGGCAGTGACAACGCTGGGGAGCAGAGCTGCGATGTGCTCCCTACATGCCCCTGCTCTGCGGCAGAGTGTAGGGTGCATGTGTAGGGAGGAGGGCACATATGGGGGCGGAGGGAGACAAGACACACACAGCATACATCACCTGAATGCTAGGTCCTGGGAGCCTGCCAGTGGTGAGGGGAGGGAGGAGGGGGCAGAAGGCACATGTAGCAGAGCTCACCCATGGCTGCCCCTGTGGCACCCCACACCGCACTCCAACCCACTCCCATGGGCTTGGCCCCAGCCAGCATGAACAGCTTTCTAGGTGCATGGAAGGAAGGCGGGAACTGGAGCAGGAGCCTCACATTGAAGCTTCCTCTGTACCTGGAGTGACACAGCACGAACAGGAGGAGGAGTCGCCGCTGGAGGCAAGGGGAGCTGAGCAGCATCTAGGGGGCTGGCCCAAACCAGGGCCAGTGGGAGCAGGCTAGAGTGCGGCACAGCCTGCCCCAGGTGAGGTTTGGCCCATAGGGGTAGCCACAGGTTGGATCCAATCAATTAGCAGCCCGCCCCGCCGTGGGCTAGATTCAGTCAGTTGGCAAGCTGGATCTGGCCCACAGGCCGCATTTTGCCCACCCCTAGACTAGATGCATCTGAAGTAAAAAGATGTCATTAATACTTAACCCAGCTGCCCACACATCCTCTGTGTTGTTTTAAAAAGGAAAGATATTTACAAAGGGATGGCAGTTTCCCAGGAATTTACAAGAGCAAAACTAGGCAAACCCCAAAAACCAAACAAACAAGAACAACAATAAAAATCTTTCCAGGTTTTATTTGTCCCGCCCCGCCGAAATGCTGTTATGGTGCAATGTGACCCAATTTGATGTTCGTGAAAGAGTGCTTCATGAGCCAGCTCTGCAGAGAGTTTTGTTTAAATCACTTTCCATTGCCCCTCAACACAGGCCTGTTACCAGTAAAGCACAATGGGTACTGGCAGCATGTTGCATTTTGCTGGCCTCCACAAGCACTAGATCTTTCAGCACTGCCCCACCCATGGAGTCCACAAGACAAGTTTTTCCTACAGCTATGTTACTGCTTGAAAATAAAGTAGGACCCTGGGGCCAAAGTCTCTGGTGCTGTTTTGCTAAAATGAAGCCCATTTACACCAGCTATGATGCTGGCCCCCACTGCAACGGCCCTGCCTCAACCAATATCTCTACCTGCTCAAATCCTGTTCCCTTGTTATCTACAGCCTTGACTCTAAAAGCATGCACATTTATAGGAACTCCTAAGCATTCTGCTCTATGGTCACATTATGGGGCTCCTGAGGGACTAAGGCAAGCATAGATCACTTAGGGAATTTTTACAGGCTAACAAGTCATAAGTACATGTTCCTTTTAAAGCTTATTTGTCAACTAGCCTGCAGGGCTCCTAGAGGGGCCAGGAATATGGAGGTAGAGTCCACTACCAAGTTCCCCATTACAGCCCCTTTGAGGACATCTATCAACAGCAAGGTGAGGTAAGCTACTCACCCTGCCACTGCCGGTTCTGGATTCGGCCTGGGGGCATAGACAAGTTTGACGCCCCGATCCAATAAGTTACAACATAGGAACGCTGAAATTTGGTTGCTATCCTGCCATATTGCCATGCCTCCTTCAGCCTCTGGAGCCAGAAATCAATCTGGGGAGCAAGGGGAACCCCAAAGACTGAGCTATTACTGGCTGACTTGACTGACAATCTCCAGGACAACCACTGTCAGGCAAGAGGAGGACTATCAGGCATTTTCAGGTCCTCCACTCCCTTTGGACCAGGTGATTAGAAGTGTGCTGTGCACTGAAGTTCACAGCAGGGGAAACACTTCCACACCCTGACTCCAGATGACAGTATAGCTGTTCAATAGCTGCATCCAGTAGCTCAAGTTTGGATATGCTGAACACCAAGTTCTTGGCTTTACCTACAGGGTGCAGATTAGGGCAGAATATGACCTGAGCTATACATTGTCCACATAGAGAAGGTGCACTGTGATGGAGATCCAAAAAGCTAAGGGAAAAACAGGCATAGAAAAAAATCTTGCTTTACAGATCCTTGATACATTCTAGTCTCCATCCCCCTGGAAACTCTGCCTGATCTGACACACATTATTCAAGGAGAACAATAGCACATTGCAAGAGCATCTGAGACAGCCTACCTTAATGTGACATGGGAGAAGACACATGCACAAAAGAGTCATCAAAATGAGCTGGAAGTCTGATCTGGAA
Source organism: Gavialis gangeticus (assembly GCF_001723915.1). NCBI lineage: Eukaryota > Metazoa > Chordata > Crocodylia > Gavialidae > Gavialis > Gavialis gangeticus. Next base: position 67,259,246 of record NW_017729030.1, read on the forward strand.
GTACAGATAGCCCCCAGATGCCATAGTCGTTGGTGACAAGTCTGCAATTGTGCTAACATAATCGGAATAATGGTTTTCATAGCCTCTGCTATACCACGTGGCTGCCTTTGTATTGCAACTCTGGAATTAAAAGTCTGAGGTACTCCTGGAACAATGCTGTCAGCTCTTGTTGTCTGCTGAATACACTGGATGCAAAGTAACCCACCAATAACAAGCAGCACAGCATTCACATTCTGAACATCTCCTTTTCAAACCTGCCTTTCTTACAGCTTGAAAGCATATGGTATTGATTCAAGCCCAGAGCTACCAGAGATGTGGGTTTTCCAGAAAAATTTTAATTGAAAATTTTTCCGGAAAATTTTCCAACACCCTAAATAGAGCGTGATCTGATTTAGCATGTTTATTTGACTTATAGTTAGTAAACAAAACTAAAAAAGTACCCTCATGTTAATTTTATGTCCCAATAGCCACAAGTATTTGAACTTAAAATATTTGATTAGGAAAAAAAATTAAATACAGCACACCTAACGTGGTTTAAATGTTATATTCAAACACATTCAAACACAATAGGATGGGGTTTAACACAGACAAGTGTAAGGTGATGCACCTGGGGAGGAACAATCGGCACCATACATACAGGCTGGGGAACTCCCCTCTTGTCAGCACGGAGGTGGAAAAGGATCTGGGAGTCATTATTGACTCCAAGATGAACATGAGTCGG
>NW_017729030.1:67260078-67261861 GCF_001723915.1 Gavialis gangeticus
CGAAGTTTTATGTGGAAAGAAATTATTTTTATTGGAATACTTGTAAAAATGTAAAGAAATACACAATACCATACACTTCCCTTACATTGCTTGTTTAAATTTAAGGAAAAACCCCAAAGGCACTGAAAACTGTTGACACGCTAACTTTAGCATGCCCCAAAAACAGTGGATGATATCCCATGGTTGTCTACTCCAGTGGACTCCAAACTTTTTTAATCGTGCACCCCTATCAGTAAAAAATTTTTGAGCACACCCCCCCAATATATATTTATATTTGTGGACCCCTATCAGTAAAAAAAAAAGTTGAGCATGCACCCCCAATATATGTATATTTATATAAATATAAATAGAAGTTCTAATATTCTCTTCCCACACCCCAATGGATCATCTTGCGCACCCCACTTTGGAGACTACTGGTCTATTAATCTACTTCAACAGAGTTGAACTCTCTTCCACTGAGGTCATTGCGGCACCTCCTGTTTCACTGTCACTATCTGTAGAATCACTTGCACTACTTATTAATGCCATTTCAGAATCAGATTGAGGCAAATCTGATTCAGAACTACTTGAACCACATTCTCTTTTGCTAAAGGATGGTTTTACCAACGAATCTATGGGCAAGGGCAACTTATCATCACACTGCATCTTCTTCACTAACTGTGCTTCTGACTGGTTCTCCAGAAGCAAGAGATTTTGAGAAATAGAAAGTCTATTCCTCTTTTTTGTCTTGATTGAGCTGAAAGCTTTCCAGTTCCGTTCACAGGAAGCTGCTGTTGGTGGGATGATTAGGATCCTTAGAGAAATCCTGGACAACAGTCGGGTGTTACAGTATCCCTTCCACCATGGGAGAGGAGACACATTCTCTGCTGCCCACCAAATGATGTCTTTGCTCCAAAGTTTTTCTTTTGTGTGGTACTTGGCAGTGTCTGTCATCACAGCTATTTTGCTGATGTTGGAGACATTCTTAGCTACTTCTACAATTGTACTGAGAGCAGTAGATAATTCATTTTATGATAAATATTGTCCTCTGTGTTGAGGATCCCAAAGGTTTGCTGCCATATTAAATGGATGAGAGCAAAACTCAGATCTCTTAGTAAACATTTGTTTTACTTCTTTTTTGGATACAGGTGAAAAAGGCAAAAGCTCAATTAGATTTCCATTCAGTTGTCTGAATATCTCTGGAATATTTCAAAGGCTTGGTGTATCTCCTTCAAGTTTCTTGATAGCCAGTGAAACTGGTAGTAGCAAATTGAATGTTTCTTGAACTCTAATCCAGAATACATGGTTGCTGAGAATCTGCTTCCGAATGTTCAAAGGAATAATCTGGGATACTGTGTCATCTATTGAAGCACACTGCAAACAGTTCTTTGTACATAGCAAACTATGTAAACACTTTGTAGCCAAGACCCATTTAGTTTCTCCTGGCAATAAAAGTGCACCTTCCTTCCCCTGCTTCTCTTTCTGTAATTTTTTCAAAGTCTGATTAGCAACATGATGATTGTTGAGTACCTTCACAACTGCTTTGCAGTTTGCCAATATTGTCTTCACTCTATTCACACTTACTGTGCCCTTTGCCAGAAGATTCAACCCATGAGCAAGACAGCCAAATACTATTAAATGAGGATACTTTGCCTTTTTTGAAAGAATTATTAAGGATCACATTTGTGGGAGTCCAGCCAGAAAAATAATCCTGAAGGGCAACCAGCATGGATTCATAGCAAGTAGATCCCACCTGACTAACCTCATTTCTTTTTATGACCAGGTCACAAAATGCTTAGACACA
>NW_017729030.1:67262432-67272538 GCF_001723915.1 Gavialis gangeticus
CACTTCATCATGCATTAGCAGGTGCATGACAAACAGGTCCACGGAGGTGATACTTCCCCTCTATGCGGCATTGGTCAGGTCACACTTGGAGTACTACATCCAGTTTGGGGCTTCAAGAGGAATGTGGACAACTTCAAGAGGGTACAGAGCAGGTCCACTCGTATGGTTAGGGGCCTGCAGGCAAAGCCCTACAAGGAGAGATTGAGGGACCTAGATCTCTTCAGCTTCCGCAAGAGAAGGCAGAGAGGTGATCTTGTGGCTGCCTATAAATTCATTGGGAGAAGTGGGGGGCAGCAAGGAATAGGAGATGCTCCATTTGCCAGGCCACAAACTGATGGAGAGCAGATTTAGGTTAGACATCAAGAAGAACTTCTTTACAAGTTGCCAGAATCTGGAATGGGCTGCCAAGGAAGGTGTTCTCCCTTACCTTGGGGTTCTTTAAGAGGAGGCTAGGCATGCACCTGGCTGGGCTCATCTAACCCCAGCGCTCTTTCCTGCCCAAGGCAGGGGGTTGGATTCGATGATCTACTGAGGTCCCTTCCGCCCCAAACATCTATAAAACTATGAATATTTGCCATGCAGCTTTCATGTTACTTGCATTATCAGTTACAAGGGCTTGTACCCTGGAGGACCTGCACTTTCAATCTCTTCACTCAGTAATTTCGCTATGTATTCACCTGTATAACAAAAAGATTTGGTAGCAGTTGCTTTCAGAATATTGGTTCAGGTGTTGCTAACAATGTTTAATAAAGGAATTCCTTATATATCAGTCTATCCATCTGACATCAGAGTCGGTGATTCTCCTTGACCAATCCTTTGAATAACCATTATTTGAACTGTGCCATACTCTCTATCCAAGAGAGAATCTGGTAAGCAATAATATGGCAGTCACTTATATGATGGGCGAATTAGTTTGTAATGTTCCTTCCACTATTGATATTCAGTTATGGAAAGAGGTGTGCCACTTGCCTATATAGCTCAAGCTAATGTCTCATCTACTTTTTCTTGATCTTCTTTTGACATGTTGTCCACAAAGCTTGAAAACAAGCTTGACTGTCTTGAACAGCTACTCATAGTGGATATGGTGACAGTAATCTTGAAAGCAAGGATCCTGCTTCTTCCTCCCTCAGACCTGGCGGTTCAACATTTTCATTTTCCATTTTTTGCAAATCTGCTATTTCAACTGAGCTATCAAGTTCCTGCAACAAAAGGGGGAAAATATTTTTATTTTAGCCTATTCTAGTCTGGCCTCCTCCATCAGACGAAGAAGGAGAAGTGACAGGGAGCTTGCTTCCCCGCTCCCTGCTAGAAAGAACACTGCTGATGAACCTGCTGCTCAGCTACCCTGGGACTTCAGAGCCAAAGGGAAGCATAGTCTGGCTCCTGCCATCAGCCAGAGGACTAAGCTCACTCTGCTGGGTTGAAATAGTTAACTATTTATCTATTATGTAGTTTTAAAAAAATATATTGTTAAGCCTAAGCCACTTTGGGTGCTTAGTGCAAGCAGAAAAGCAGGATACAAATATTTTAAATAAATAAATAAATAGTCCAGAGTTGCATTAACAACTTTTAAAATTATACTGTTTTAAAACAATATAGATGCTAGTCTATACTGAGTGTTATTTAACATATTAATTTGTTTACTTACATAGGATTCCTGAAGTAGACTTTTCTCAGATTATGTTTTTCCACCACTTCGTTGCATTAAATTTCTGTATATGGCTTATGCTCTTTTAGGACAGTTTCTATATGTTATTAAATGTTTCTTCATTCTTGTTGCATTGTTAGCATACTCCTGCCTGCAATATTTACATCTACCAACCTTCTTCCTTCCTTCAGTGGCTTGAACTTCACTATAATCATGCCACACACTAGTTTTTTTCTGATTAGGCATTATTATGACTACTTTAAACCAAAAGCACTAAAAAAAACTAACAGATTTTATGCAAACACTTCCAACTTCCCCAACTCAAGAAAAGAAAAGAGACACCACTCTGTGTTTGCTGAACTGAAAGTGAAACAAAAATTAATCACGGTTTAAGTTTTGCTTTCACTTGCGGTCCTGAGATGAAATAAGAATTTTAGCTTTGGTTTTGATTTAACCTGGACAGCCAATTAGGTGAACTCGTAACTTGATTTTTGGTTTGGATTATTATGTGAGTGTATTTACCTTCCTGTTTACAAATCAGTAAAACATAGATGTACTCTCCCACACATTTCCAAGGGATAATCACCTGAAAAACATTAATTACAACTTTGAAACAGCCAAGCTTGTTTAATACAGTAAATGCTGAGTTATCTGGCACCTTACAAGTCAGCATGGTCTGTTAACCGGCACGTGACGGAAAAGTGAGGGAAAAGTGAAACTGGAAGCGCCCACCATGGCTCCCAGTTTCGCAGAGTCCCCAGGGCCTGGGGGAAAGCAGCCTGTGCTGCCAAGCCCCCACGGCCTGGGGCATAGCAGGCTGCACGGCTTCCCCCACCCTGTCCCTTGGGACCCACGGGGCCTGAGAGAGGGGCAGCAACATGGTGGGAATGTCTGTATAGACAGCAGATTTGCGCACCCTATGAATACTGACTAAGGAATGCTGAAACACACATAGTGTTCTCATTTGGGATGGGAAAGGATACCTCACAGCACACACCATCATTGCCTTACAGCATAAGAACATAAGAAGTTCTGGGTCCAACCAATGGTTCATCTAGCCTAGTATCTTGTCTCCAACAGTGGCAGGAGTGGATTCTGTACAGAAAGAGTATTGAATTGGGTATATCTAGAGTGATCTATCTGTTCGCCCTTCTGCTTCCTGACTCCCATCATCATTGGTTTGGAGATATGAGAGGATACATCTCTGACGTACATCAATGAATGACACTGTGACCCATTATAGGGGATTGCAATGTGATTTTGCAAATCAAAAACCATACCAAATATACATGCCTGTTAAAAATATTTATCTTGCTTCCATGAGCAAAAGTAACTCAGCTTTAAAACACTGAGGCCTGGAGGAATGAGTACAGAATCAAGACAACCCAAATTCTAGTCACAGGTTGGTACCGACTTGGATGACAGTGGACAAATCACATTGTTCTCTGCCTCAGCTTCCCCAGTCATCAAACATAAGCAATACCCAGCTGTCTCACAGGATAACTTAGCTATCCATTATGGAATATGCCAAAACAGTGCTTTGGGCCTGCAAAGCAACAGATAATTTAATGCTATTATTTGGTACAAACTAAAAAACAAAACAAAACAGTATCAAGTTTGGATGAAACAAAATTCACTTAAACTGAGCTGAACTGCATGTATTAAATTCATCTGCAAAAACCAGCAGGATAAAAAACCATTCTGTTGTTCTGGGAAAACGTCAGCCTCTGGGAAACTACTAGCCTACAAGCTAGTAGTGTCATTACTACAGTATTTCTACTATGCTAACATGCCTTGAAGCTCCAGTTACAATCAGGGTTCCATTGCATTAGGCACATGCCCATATTAAGGGACCACCTTTGCTCTATGAAGTTTATAGTCTAAATAAGAGAGAAAGGGTGTGAAGGCAGAGAAAAGGCAAAGCAGTTAGGTCACACAGCATCTTAGCAGCCAGGGCTGGGACTACAACCCAGGGTCTCAGAGTCCCTGTCCAGTATTCTAGACACCGGATGATGCAGCATTACTGAGCAGTAGGCCACTAATCCCAACTTCACTAACTACACCAGCATAGGCTCAAGCTCATTCACACCTGAAAACAAGTCAGTGCAAACAACCCACCCCCTTTCAAGGGGAAAAGCAATTTACCTGTCATCTTTGTTAATTTGGTCTCCAAATCCAACTGTGTCAACAATGGTCAGCTTCAGACGGACATTGCTCTCCTGGAGTTCATAACTTCGTGCTTTCAACCTCACTCCGGGCTCATTGTGGGTGGCTGGCTCACTTTCGAACGTTGTGTTAAACAGAGTGTCCATTAATGTTGACTTGCCAATGCCAGTTTCACCTGGACAGACAGACATTGTATTAGAGTGAGTGATCATTCCTCCCCCTGTCAATCTCTCTGATGGTTTCTTTAGAACAGCTAATCATTGTTATTTCTAAAGCACTGAAAACCCGAGGGGTGGGGCTCAAGACAGCCAGTGGACAGCCTCATTGGAACCGGTATCTTAAGAGCTGGCCATCATCTTAGCTGACAGATGAGAGGATGAACCTCCAGAGCTAAACAGGAGTTTGAGTTTAATAAGCTTGTTTCCTTGTCCCCTCCCGTTCCCTGTCTGACCTGTTAACACACTCACCAAGAATTAAATACATCCTCTGGTTAAATGAAACTCACACCAAACATCCAGGCACACAGGGGTTGGAATCGCAGACAAGTCTGTTATATAAAATATCACAAAAATACTTCCAGAGCTGAAAAACACTAATCTCCAGCCCCTGAGGTGGAGAGACAGTCTATTTTAATACTACTTGGAGAGCAGGAGTGGGGGCTGGGTGCTTAAATTGAATTCAGTTGCCAAAAATGAACTCAAAAGTGAACTGAAAAATAAAAGTACTTGAATTATTTGTATTGTCCACATTGAAAGAAAGGCAAAGGTTAAAAATCCAAGTTAACATATGACAAATTCTGTTTTTTAGGTTTTTTCCCCCACCCCCCAACTTTGCTCATCTCAGGTGGAATTAGAAACATGAGTGAAGTAATTTGTTCAAATTAAATCAGTTTAAATTAGTGCCTCGTTAGTCTTGCAAATTCTAGGGCTGTGGCTCCACACCATCATCTTCACGCAGCAAGGATGAAAGGGAATATAGGAGGGATGTAGGACAAGGCAGAGCAGCCTCTTTGGTCACTGAGCCCAGTTCTCCTGCTGTCATAGATCACCATGACAAGCAATCTCGGTGAAAACTTCAAGCTCCATTTTAAAAGCTGTTTTTCCCCAATACTCTTAGAGTGGGGGGCTGATCCAGAATCTTACTCCTCTGATGATCAGGAACCTTCTAATTTCTAGCCTCAAATTTATTTGTGAATTTATATCCATTTGTTTTTATGCTGACACTTTCCTTTACCTTCACTGGCTTTTCCTCTTCTCTGGTGTCTACCTTCCTCATGTATTTACAGACAGCAATCATATCTCATCTCAGCCTTTTTTTGGCTTGACTAAATAAACCAAGCTTTCCAGTCTCCTTTCACAAGATGCTTCTTTCTCCTTGATCATCCTTGTGCCCCCCTACTCTAACGAGGATTCATGTTTCTTGATTATAGGTGGCCAGACTGACATTCCAGATAAGGTCACTTCCAGGCATTTGTACAAAGTCATTAATACTCTGTGGAAAATGCTTCAAAAGATGCACCCTGGAATCAAATTTAACATTTTAAGGGCCACTTAACATTGATGGCTCATAGACATTTTGTGACTAATCCAGTAACCTCTCTCTCTAAAGCCAGAAAGTTCTCTTTACAGCACAGCCAACTCGTCTCTCCCCTTTAATAAAAGGGTAAGAACTGACTACAGTTCTTGCACTAATGTCTGTCTTCTCCAGCTAAATTAAATTCCCCAAGGGGCTTGCTGAAGTCCAAAGAAACAAGAGAAATGCAGTCAGTCTAATTTTTAAAAAATCAGCTCTCCCAGCAAAGAAAAACAGCAGCTAGTCTGGCACAATCTCTCTTTAGAAAACCCATGTCACATTTGATCCCCATTGCCATTTACCTCCAGGCCTTTCATATCTTTCCTTGCAGCAGAACTCTTACTCTGCTGGGTGGAGGTGGGGAACCACTGCTGGCAAAGAGGATGTGTGGCAGCTGTTGGCAGTCTAGCAATGCATAAAGTCTGAGCCCTGCTGGCAGAACTCCAGGTCTGTTGCCAACCCCGTGCTCCCACAGTCCGGCAATGCAGCCTGGGGCCACAGGGTGCTGGAGCAGCCACACAGGGAAGCAGTGAAAGCTGGCCCAGGCAGAGGCTTCCAGCTGGGGGGACAGGGAGGTGAGGTGGGGTGGGGCTGGCCTTGCTCCTGAGTCCTGTTGGCTTCCCCTGGGTCCTACTGCTTCTAGCTCCTGTCACCTTTGACAGACAGCCAGGAGCAGATAAATATTACTTTTGTAAAATTTTTAGGTGCCCCGCAGGCTGGATAGAATGGCCTGGCAGGCCAGATCCACACCACGGGCCACACTTTGCCCACCCCTGCAGTAGACAGATGCCCACAAAAATCAACCATCTGGTTTCTTAAAGTTAGTGGTACTCCACTTACACTGAAGGTCTGTGTAGCAGCAGCTGCAGAATTAGGGCCTTAATGAAAAGGCCATGTTATAGATACAGATAGGAAAAAATAGATGCGTAACTTACAAAGTATTATAAAAAATGTTTAAAATATTGTCCTTGTACTTTTTTAACTAACCTATGATGTATAAAAGGAGAACCGAAAAGCTTTTGAAAAGCTTTCCCCTTCACGTACACCTATCTAAAAAACCCCCACAGAAATGACAGGAATGTCAAATATGGCTTTCCCTGCTTTTGCTAGAGGCCTTTAAAACATGTTTATTGTGCATGCTAACACCTTCGCTGACGTCAGGGTCTATTCCTTAAAGTATCCTGTTGACCAAAAGGTGGGTCCTTTGAAGTCGGTAAGCTCCCAGACAGGAAGCAATAGATATCCAACATGCAGAACTTAGACTTGCCCCAGTCTGGGTTCAGTTCTGACCCTAACAGTTCCAGTTTGAGTAAGGTTGGCTTAGTAGTTTAACCCCTTGTCCCTAATCATATGCTTCCAGTCTACTTTTGAAAAAGGCATTCATTTGTTTTTACAATATTGTCATTCACTTATCAGAACACTACTACAGTTCCTACTTTTCTCATATCAACTTACAGAATATACCAGTAAGTGTTGATCCTTGCCTTACACAAAGTCAGAAAAAAAGTTACACTAACACGCAGTATCCAAACCTTCATGAATGCCAAAAAGCCAACTCCTAGACTGAGGCATCAGTGATTTATTTTAAAAAGACACCCTAACCAATAGGATTATAAATACTGATTACAGCTTTTCAAAGCATTCTTAGTGTTGCAAGATTGTATGCGTACTGTGCATGCATCACTAGGATGCTTCAAAAAGTATATTACACATACATTAGTGTATGCGCACACAAACACAATACATGCATAGCATCTTGTAATGCTATGAATGCTTAGAAAATATACATTTGAAATTTTAAGCTTGATGTACGTGCGTGTGTTCTCCCCCCTCTCGATATATACAAGGCCAAAAGCTTGTTTCCCTTCCCTCCCCGATGATTTCACTTCATAACCTGAATCTGCGGATGGTCGCTGACCACCAGTTGGCATTCGCCACCCCACCCCCCGCCCAACAGCACTGCAGCTGCTTGTGGGAGCTCCTTGCTTGCCGCTAGCCGTCACCATGCCCCTGGCACCACCGCCTGCGAGCAGTCACTATGCCCCCCCAGCCTCGGGGGGCATGCGTTGCTCATGTCTCAAGGTGAGGGGCTCCAATCCACGTGGCCCAACTCCAGCGGGGCTGAGAAAACCCCAGACCAGACCTCTGTCACTTGCCTTCCTCCCCGTCCATCCAGAGACAGCAGCTGGGCCAGGCTGTGCAAACAGACAGAAATAAATGAAGGTGCTCCACTTTGGAGTGTCTTCATTTGAACCCTCATACAATGAGGATTAATTTGTCACCCAATCAGAGAGCTCTGCAGCCATGCTTTTCTGTTTGTGCATAGTTTTAGAGCATTTTCAAGGGGCTGATCATTAACAGTTTTCCATTTCCCATGAAAAATGGAGAAAAAAACAAGGATTTCCCCCTTTACCCGATGAAAATGAAGCTCTCATTTTAATGGAGAAACCCACAGATTTTGCAGTTTTTCATCAAGCTCTCTGCACACTGGCAGAATTCCAGCCTGCAAGGGGCTGTGGGGGGAGCAGGAGGAAGGCAATTAGGCAGAGGGCACCATGTGCATGTATGTGCTCATGGCCGCCAGGCAGCCTGAAAAACAGCTCCCGCAGGTAAGTCAGGGGAGATGGGGTGGGGAGGGGAGGGGGGGATTGAGGGAGGGAAGGAGGTAGGGAGTTGGGTAGAGTTGGGGCTGCTGCCCAGCTGGGCAGTGCCTAGCCAGGCATGGCGTTTGGGGCCCAGGGCCAAAATATGCTGCTGCAGGGCCCCAGTGGCAGGGTGGATAAGAAATCAACAAATTAGTTTTTAATAAGATTTTTAAAATTTAATCTTATTTTTTCTTAAGATGCTTTTTTTTTTTTTTTTTTAAGAAAACAAAACAAAGATAGCTTAAATTTAAGATATGTTAAAGATCAAAGATATCACCATGGAATAGGGATTATAACTTCTAATTATATACTATTTGAGACAATTTATTCATATAATGTTTTTAGAAGTCTTATAAATAGGTCACAACAGGCCATGGACTATATTAGGACCCCAATCTAATGGGGTTCCCAGAAGCTCCTCTACTATTAAAAATTAAAGAAAACCACTCTACCCAATGGGATTCAGTGCTCAGTCTAGAAGGTCCCATTAAGCATCTCTGTGTTGCTGTTTCAGTTCTCAAACTGTGGATTTGTATCTCCAGAGATCATAGGCAGACGAGGTTCTTTGGGTAGATGCGATATATTTTATTAGACCAACTAAATACAGTAAAAGCTTTATTATCCGGTACCCATGGAGAATGGGGGGTGCCAGATAACAAAATATGCTCTTTACTTGAGAGGCCTGAACAGGTGTCTTTGCCTGTTTGGGCCACTGTTTCTCCCGCCGCATCTGGGGCACTGTCAACCCTCCCACGGGCCCTGCAGGCCCTGAGGGACAGGGAGGTGGACCCCATGTAGCCTGCTATGCCCCAGGCCGTGGGGGCTCAGCAAGGCAAGCTGCTTTGCCCCAGGCCATGGGGGCTTGGCAAAATCAGAAGTGCCACGGTGGGAACTTCTGGTTTCACTTACCTTACAAGCTGGCATGCTGGTTAATAGAACATGCCGGCTTGTTAGGTGCTGGTTAACGGAGCTTTTACTGTAGTTGGAAAAATTATTGTTTGCAAGCTTTTGGGCACAAACATCCTTCTTCAGGCAAAGGGACAGTCTGTTGTCTTCAGAGATAACATCCTTATTGACAGCAGTATATGGAGGTGAGAGATAACAGACCCGATTACCAGGGATCCAGGCTTTCGTTTCCCACGGAAAAATGAAGAAAACACAGATTTCCCTTTTTAGCAGAGAAATCCACGGATTCTCCACTTCCGCAAAGAGCTCTTGCAGGCTGGCACAGCTCCAGCCTGCAAGAGCCAATTGCAGAAAGAGTGGGAAATCCCCAGCCCTGCCTGGAGGGGGAGGGCAGGGCCTAAGTCTCTGAGGCAGCAAAGGCCAGGCTCAGGCTCCAACTCATCCTTCGCCCCTGGAGCACAGGAGGTAAGTGGGGCTGTGGGGCAGGGCTGGGGAAGATGGTTGGGGACTGAGGGAGCAGGGGGGTGCTGCCAGCAGCACACCACATCTGGGAGCAGGGCCAGGGGGTGAGGGCAGGGGTGCCCATCTGCAGGGGGCTTTGTGGGCAAGCGATGCAGGGTACAGTGTGGTGGTGCCCGCCACGTGCGGGCCGCACACATGCCACCCAGCCGTCTGCCCAGGGGAGGGGCAGGAGGCTGGCATGCGACCGGCTGCACAGCTCCATGGCTGGCTCTGCAGTGGCAGCAAGGGATGGTGGCTGGGGGGCGGCTTGCATGTGGCAGCTGCTGCCTACAAAACCTCCCTGCGCCTCCACAAAGCCATGCCCGGAGCCGTGCGACTGGCAGCAGCGGCAGTGTGGTGGTGACCGGGTGGCACACAGCCATCCCCACCACCATGCTGTGCCGCACAGCAGACATGGCTGCCACCACACTACCGCTGCCACCCGGCGGCCGGCCACACAGCTCCAAGCATGGCTCTGCGGCGGCAGCAGGAGGTTTTGTACACAGCGGCTGTCACCGCTGGCACAGTGGCTGCTGCTGCTTACCTGTGGGGCCGCCCATGCCAGTGGTGATGGCCACTGTGTACAAAAGTTTCCCGCGCCACCATGGAGCCATGTCCAGAGCTGTGTGGCCAGGCAGCAGTGGCAGTGTGGTGGCAGCCATAGGTGC
>NW_017729030.1:67277538-67278597 GCF_001723915.1 Gavialis gangeticus
GAGCCATGCCCAGAGCTGTGTGGCCAGGCAGCAGTGGCAGTGTGGTGGCAGCCATAGGTGCCACATGGCACGGGATGGTGGTGGGGATGGCTGCGTGCCACCTGGTCACCACCACACTGCCGCTGCTGCCAGTCGCACAGCTCCGGGCATGGCTCCAGTGGCATGGGGAAGTTTTGTAGGCAGCGGCCATCACCGCTGGCACAGCCCTAGAGGTAACCAATAGTGGCTGCCGTGTGCAAATCCCCCCGCCCCTCCAGCCACCATCCCTCGCTGCCACTGCAGTTGGCCACGGAGCTGTGCAGCCGGCAGCATGCAAGCCTCCTCCTCTCCCCCCCCCGGCAGGCGGCTCGTATGTGGCCCGCACACTGTGGTTGCCACTGCACTGTCGCTGCTGCACCCTGTGCCACTTGCCCACAAAGCCATGCAGGTGGCTGCGGGATGGTAGCGCAGGGTGCAGCGACACAGTTGCGGTGGTGGCCTCTGCATGCAAACTCCGTCAGGCCGGCCAGCAAATGTGTGGCCTGCAGAGTGGCACCCCTGCCCTCACCCCCTGGCACTGCTCCTGGGGGTGGGCTCAGAGGCACATTCCCCCCGTTTCTTGATCTACCCCCCAGCACCTTCCCTTTCCCCCACCCTGCCCCGCCCCTTCCCCCCTACACACACTTACCTGCTGGGGTGGGTGTCAGTGTCTGTGTGAGCCTCTGTGTCTGCATGTCTGTGTCTGTCTGTGGGTCTGGGGGGCTGTTGTGAGGGGCATCAGGAGGGCTGCTGAGGCTGTGGGGGATGGAGGGGGGGTCAGCGGGGCACCAGCAGCTCTGGAGGAGGTTGTGGGGGGCCTTCAATTTTTTTCACGGATTTGGGGTTTTTAAATCAGAGAATCTGCAATTTTTAATCAGAGAAAACCAGGATCCCTGCTGATTACCCACTCATCAGCCATATTGTCTCTCTGCAAGTTTGCCTACACACTCAAGCCTTTACCTTTCCTTAAAAGTGCAAAGTTTCAAGAAGTTAAAATCAGGGGTGGGCAAAATATGGCCCACAAGCCAGATCTGGCGAGTG
>NW_017729030.1:67283597-67289248 GCF_001723915.1 Gavialis gangeticus
TTGCCTACACACTTAAGCCTTTACCTTTCCTTAAAAGTGCAAAGTTCCAAGAAGTTAAAATCAGGGGTGGGCAAAATATGGCCCACAAGCCAGATCTGGCGAGTGGAGGGGCTTTGTCTAGCCAATGGCAGGTCCCTGGCTCCCGCCTGGCCAAGGTGCTTGTGCCATGGCCGGGCAGCCCCCTAGGCATGCAGCAGGGCTGCGGCAGCTCCACAGCTAGACTGCCTTTCTAGGTAGCACGGGCTGCTACTGGCAGCCCCATGGTAGTGGTGGGGACCAGCGCTGCAGCCCTGACCCCACGCCAGCTCCAGGTTGAGCAGCAGCAGTAGGGCAGAAACTGTTGCTGGGGTGGGGGGCAGCAGCCCCTCCCCACCACCAGACAGTTTTTCAGAATGGCTCTGTGCTTGACTCCGTTGCACGGGCCATTGGCTCCTGTGTGGGGGGCAGGGAGCTGCAGACCCAGGTCCCTGGCCCCATAGGCCTGGCAGCTGGGGGACCCCCTCTGGTAGGCTCTAGGGAGGGAGGAGTGAGGGGTCTGGACCTGCCTCCTGGTGAGCTAAGGTTTTCCATGATAAAAACCCAGAATCAAATACCAAAATTTATAGATATTTAGAATTTACTTTATTATAGTGACTGAAGCACTGATAGGCTTCCAAACTGATGTAAAATCATAAATATATCAAGAAAACATTGTGTTCAATTGATATCAACATAAACATAGTGGCCTGTCACTTTAATCACAGATTTTGGGGGTTTTAATCAGAGAATTTGCAGGGGAAAAAATTATCAGGGTAAACCAGGATCCCTGCTGATCATGCTGCAAATGTCACTGCACCTCAAAAGACCCCAGTTTTTTTTCCCTCTTCCCTTTGGACAATGACAGCATGTGTGAAATTTCGATCTGGAGCTAAAAAAGTTGATTAGCACGTTTTGAAAGAAAAAAAGCACAGCATAATTTGCTAACAAAGACAGAGTGAGGCATGTTAGCCTAAGAATATTTACTGCAGAAGAAGCACCTAATTTATACCATTTTGATTATGGAGTGGCTTGCTAATCAGGAGGTTTCCTGCTGAATCTTAAACTATTTCATGTTGCTCAGGGAGTCATGCGAGTGCCAGATGCTCTGAGGTGGTGCAAAAGAGGACTATTTTCTTATCTAGCTCTAGGGTTGCCAACTCTAAATTTATTCTGGGAGGTTTCACCACATGATGTAATGACTTTAATTACTGTGTGTACACTTGACATCAGGAAGGTAAATGCAGATTACTATTACATTTTAAAAACCTGTTGGACTACTGTATAAATTGGATTCAATATTTAATATTTATTTTAATGAATGTCTTATCATTTATCTCCTAAGTGACCCTCAGCAGTCTCCTAGAGATTTATATCTAATTCTGGGAAACTCGAGGGGAACCCTGGAGGGTTGGCAACCCTGCTCTTAAATAAACAATGCCTTGAAAAGAATCTAGTCCTTTTACCCAGATGTGGATTACGGATAGCTAAAACTGCACTGCAAGCAGTACTCTGAACATGCTATGAAAAGCCAATTAGTCAGAGGGCTTAGGTTTGGGTTTCCTCCTGTATTTAGAGTGGATTTAAATTAGAAAACAGCACACATTTTAGTTAAACTTCTGAGCAATGGCATTAGATGCCTTGTGGAAGGTTTTGCCAGGCTCAGAGGAAAGATCAGCTATTTTGTTTGTGCAGAGTGCATCTTCAATGCTTAGTTGAGGTGACATTTTAAACAACATACATTTCCTTCTGGCTAACATATATTTTTGGTGATTTGGGGGTTGTTTTTTTTCCCATTTGGTACAACTCCTAAAGGAAATCTGAGTTTCAATTATGAATAGTTTTGAAAGAAGCAAAACTGAGAAGTGAAGAGATGCCAAATTAGCCACACCCAGATTAGATACACTACAGAAGAAGCTGCTAAGATGCATTCTTAACAAATCAAATGATCCCTCCTAAAAGACTGTACAGTGGATCCCACTTTATTTCAACTTTTTCACATTTCAGGAAATTATTAAAATTTGTGATTTGAAAAAAAAACGATCCACAAAATAACAAAATTCTTCCTTTATTTTTTCAATGAGCTACAGGCATTTTAAATTTAGGTGCAGAGAATTTAAAATAGCTATTTCCCACCCCCCTTCTTGCTTTGGACCAGCTCTAGACAGTGAACAGAATAAAATCATAGAAAATTAGGGTTGGAAGGGACCTTAGGAGGTTATCTAGTCCAACCCCAAGCTCAAAGCAGGAACATTCCCAACTAGATCATGCAGCCAAGGCTGTGTCTAACCAGGTCTTAAAAACCTCCAAGGATGGAGAGTCTACAACCTCCTTGGGTAACCTATTCCAGTGTTTTATTACCCTCTTAGCAAGAGAGTTTTTCCTAGTATCTAACCTAAACTTCCCTAGCTGCAAATAGAGACAATTGCTCCTTGTTCAATCATCTGCCACCACTGAAAACAGTCTTGCTCCATCCTTTTTTGAACCACCCATCAGGTAGTTGAAAACTGCTACTAAATTCCCACTTGCACTTCTCTCTTGTAAATTAAATAAACCAAGTTCTCTAAGCCTCTCCTCAGAAGTCATGTGCCCCAGCCCCCCCACCATTTTCGTTGCTCTCCACTGGCCTCTCCAATTTGTCCACATCCTTTCTGTAGTGGGGGCCCAAAACTGAACACAATACTCCAAATGTGGCCTCACCAGTGCTGAAGAGAGCGGAAGAATCACCTGCCTTGATTTGCTAGCAACACTCCTACCAATGCAGCCCAGTATGCCATTAGCCTTCTTGGCAACAAGGGCATGCTGCAGGCTCATATTCAGCTTATTGTCCACAGGTCCTTTTCTGCAGAGCTGCTGCCCATCCAGTCAGCCCCCAGTCTGTAGCGGTGCATGGGGTTGTTCTGTCCTAAGTGCAGACTTTGCACTTGTCCTTATTGAACCTCATGAGATTTCTTTTGGTCCTAGCCTCCAATTTCTTGAGGTCACCGTGAATCCTAGCCACATTGTTCAGTGCATCTACTACCCCACACAGCTTCGTGTTATCTGCAAACTTGCAGTGAGGGTGCATACTCTATGCCACCTTCCAGGTCATTGATGAAAATATTGAACAAGCCCCACGACTGACCCCTGAAGCATTCCACTTGATATCAGCTGCCAACCATACATTGAGCTATAGATTATTTGAGATGACATTTTGAATACAACATACCTCCCCAGTTGCCATCTTGGGACCAGAAGTCCCGTGTCTTAACCCTTGACCTTTGCTATCGGAAGTCACTCCCCTTGCTGCCAGAAGTACTCTTTTTGGGAAGGGGGTTTGCCATCTTGGAACCCGAAAAAGAACCCAACAAATTATACACTAAAAATCAAAACACTGACAATAGCATATTTTAATTTTATTTTAAAATATATTTTTGGCCTTTTTGTGTGCATTTTGTTGTGTACATAGAGGTGATTGCATAATAGCTCAAAATGAACTCTTACTCTTGTATGCTGTGGGGGGATGGAGAGTAAGGGTGGGTATGGGCATTCTGGGGGAGCTGTAAGTGTGGGTCTACAGGCATGTGTGTGTATGTGGGTGGGTGTGCAGTTTGTGGGGGGTTCTGGGGGTGCATGTGGAGGGATGCATGTGTGTGGTAGGGTGTGTAAGTGTGCAGGGCTCCCCCCAGTGCCAGGTGGGTGTGTGGGGGACGGTGTGGTTGTGAGGTTTGCAGGTAGGGAGGTGTGCATGGGAGCCCCCGCACACGCACCCGAGCCATTCAGTCCCTGCCCCACAATGGCCTTGAACCCCACATGCTCTGCAGTGCCTCCCTGCCATTGCCAACAGCGCACAGCCCACACCTGCTCCGGACTCACTCCCGGAGTGGATCAGCTGGAACCCAGGCACAGCGCAGACCTGCCCCACTCCACACCACCCATCCACGGCGCACATGTCTTGCTGTCCCCTGAACAGCCCCGACCCCACATGCCTGCTCTGGGTTCTCCCACCAAGGCCCAGCAGCAGCAGTGCAGGACACAAGCTGTTGCTCAGCACTGGGGGAAATGCAATCCCTCCCCATCGCTGCTGCTAGCACTTTCTGCTATAGCCTCCCGGAGCCTGCGCTGTGCTGGACTGCCCTGTGTCTGCTCTACACTGCCACTGTAGCCCCACCAGGCAGCCCAGAGGCAGCAGTGACATGGTGTAGATGCTGGGCAGACCAGTGTGGGCTCCATGAGGCTACACCAGGAAATGCCGGTAGTTGTGAGGGAGAGGGGTTGCATTTACCCCGCGCTGAGCAGCAGCTTCTATCCCACACTGGTGTTGCTGAGCCTGGGTGGGTGAGCCCAGAGCAGGCACAGGGCACCTGGGGTCAGGGCCATAGGCTGGGGAGGAGTGGGGGCTAACTGGGCTCAGCCCCCCCAAGCTTAGGGGGGCAGCAAGTATGGCTACAGGGCAGCCCAGCCACAGGCTGCTGCAGTTGCGGGGGGCCACACTCGGATACCCTGTGCAGCCAGGATCACAGCCAGCCTAGTAAGTAGGTAAGTTTCTTTCTTTACCTGGGATTGGTGGGGGGAGATCAAGACCCCCCCGACACAGTGCAGGAGGCAGTGGGGTAGGGGCAGGGGCAAATCATTCACCCCTGCCCCACTCCCTGCTGTGTGCCCAGGGGGCAGCAGGACAAGCCACGGCTGGACAGTGCCTGGGCCAGGCGGGACTGAGGGACCTGCTGCAGCCTGGAGAAAGACCTGCCATGGGCCAGATTTGGCCCACAAGCTATATTCTACCCACCCCTGCTCTTGTGGCAGAAGGCCACCTCTGTTTCTCCCCAAAAACTCTGCTCTGTGACAATTTGGGCCCAGCAGAGGATACACACCTTATCCTATCTCTTTAGGTAACCTGAGCTGGATATATTCCTGAGGGAGGGGGGAAACCTGCTCCCTCTGCCTACGTGACTGGCATCACATACCTGGGTGAAGGGCTTGGGCACCCTGGTGGTCTAGAGACTGCCAGTCTGCCCAGCAACCAGCGATGCATTTAAATTGGTTGGCTGACAGCCGACAGGTGCTGGCCTCCATTGGACCAGGTAAATGAGGTCATAAGGGCTATAAGTTAAGGACTACCCAGAAGGAGGGGCAGCAGCCATCAGGAAAACTCAGAGAGAGAGAGAAGAGCTCAACCATATGAAACTTGCTCTCTCTCTCAAAACTCATGATCAAGGAACTGCCTGCCTCCAGAGGCAATCTCCACCTGCCTCTGGATGATACTTGTGAGTAAGCTACTTGAGATCTAACTAGATATACAGCTTGCAGTAACTCAGATATGTGATCAAAGGCTACCCCAGGCACCCTGTTTGCTCTATGGGATTTCTCTGGTACTGCTCAACTCTGTACCCTATTCCAACCCTACTCCTTGTAACCAATAAAGTTCTCCTTTGTACCTACCTTGGGAGACTTATTGGGAGTGGGTCTAGATTATGCCTTGGGGTCCCCTTGGTTCAGCTGAATAAGGGAGACCACTACTTGTGCTTCTGACTGAGGGAATCACCCCAAGTTCTTGAAGTGAGTCAAGTACCCTCAAGTGCTACTAGGCCTGTGTTTCCCAGGGGGCGCAGTGCCAGAATCAAGCCCATCCATGGGTGGTGGCAGCTCTACCCCCA
>NW_017729030.1:67289378-67300744 GCF_001723915.1 Gavialis gangeticus
CCTGGGCTGCCACAGCCCTAACCTCTTCTTTTCCCAGTTGGCTGCCCACCTCTTCCCCAAACTGTGCTGCCAAGTGTACCAGCCTGGGACCTGACTTTGCCTGTGAAAACTGAGGTGAAAAAGGCATAATTTTAGCCTTTTCCGCATTCTCTGTCACTAGGTTGCCTCCCTCATTCAGTAAGTGACCTGCACTTTCCCTGATCTTCCTCTTGTTACCAATATACTTGTAGAAACACTTCTTGTTACCCTTCACATCCCTTGCTAGCTGCAACTCCAATTGCACTTTGGCCTTCCTGACTTCATCCTTGCATACCCAAGCAATACTCTTATACTCCTCCCCTAGTTGTTTGTCAACAAACTTCCTTGATTGCCTGTGCACTGCTGTATTGCTCTCTCAGCAGATGTCAGGGTGATTGAAATCCCCCATGAGAACCAGGGCCTGTAATCAGGAAATTTCTGCTAACTGTCTAAAGAAAGCTTCATCCACCACTTCCTGGACTAGAGGTCTATAGCAGACCTCTACCACAACATCACCCTTACTGCTCTCCACTCTGACCCTAATCCAGAGACTTTCAAGAATAATAGGCAAACAAGACATTCAGCTGTTCCAGATCTCCTTCTGTTAATCCCTGAAGCACTTTAAAACACACACGAATTGAAAAGCCATTTTGCTCATCAGGGCAGATTAACTTACCAACACATAGTATGTTGAAGCAAAAGCCTTGTGACGTTGACTTGTTGACCAGCTGATCTGGAAGACTGTCGAAGCCAACATGACCAGACAGGGACAGGTTTCGAAGGTCATCATTCTGAAATTCCAAGCAGAAATAGTTGTAATTAAGATAAAATAGAGTAATTTATCTACGTGAAAGATATAGAAATACTAGGCTTTCAGAGGAGTGGATAATAGTCTCTCAACAGATCTTCCACAACATATGGCCATAGACATCTGGACAGGAAAACCCAAATGCTCCAAGGTGGGGAAGAAAGTTCAAGGACTGCAGAGCATGCATGTGGGTAAGCCTAAAGTTAAATCTACTCCTACCTGAGAAGTTTTACCCCAGTTGTAACCCAGATACCTTCCTCTGGAGGCAATGTATTTTTTCCTCTAGCATAATGCTCATGTGTGGCTGCCCCAAGGTCCTCACCTTCAGGCTCCTGCCTCAGTATTCCCAGCATCACCATCTTAGTACTACCATGACCCCACCTGTAGGCAAAATGAGGTCCATACAGCAGATTTCTAATGATCTACAAATCTGGTCTAGTTTCCTCCCAAGTCTTCATGTCTTCCTTGTACATGCTCTACCCAACTCTCTGCAGCCAACTCAAAGGCATCTGGCAACAACCCCAAACCAAAAAGCAAACGTTTCCAAAGCCTATTTCTTCAATGTGTGACTGGTGGGTTTGAATATACTGGCACTGAAACCAGAGTGCTAGGCAAGAGCTTCAGATGCCTCATAACTCATCTTGTACAGACACAGGAGCATCAGACTGTTAAGTCCTGCATAACATCAAGCACAAAGCACTCCTGCCCCATCCATGTCACATCATGCTATAAATCTAGCCCCATCTAGTGACCCTCCTGTCATATCACCACACGATATACCAAGGAGATCAGGCTGTTTGGCCTGATTCATCACTACTCTACAGCACTGGTGGTCCAGAAGGATCAGATGCTGGGGTGCAGCTGTTGCGCAGCTGTTGTACAGAACATTCCTTCAGGTGTGCAAAGGAATTTCTACACTATTGCACCTTAGCAGCCCTTCAAATACAGGATGTGTCCTCATGACAAACGTTGCTGTTAGTACTCATACTGTGTCCCAACTGGCTCCTTGGAATTTTGACTTCCATTACATTACAGGCAGTCCTCAGACCTATGACACAATTGGTTCCTGAAAACCGTGTCTTAAGTCAAAATGTTGTAACTTGGAACCTATTTTCTCATAAGAAACAACGTTATAAACGTGGGATTGGTTCCTGAACCAAGGCCCGATACCTTATTTTCACCAAAAATATCCCAGAATTTTGTACTTGATCAATTATAGATGAGTAACATAGCTACATTAATGTATTTATATTGTAAATAGCAATCATATTGATTTGGAAGGACTTCTTTGAGGTGACTTTGCTGGACTCTTTGAAAGGCTCTTGGTTGGACTTTTTGAAGGGTTCTTGGCTGGAGTCTTCTCAGGAGTCTTGGCTGCAGGTTCTTCTGGAGTCTTGTCTGTTTTGTTTAAAAAAAAGTTTCCAAGGAAGTTTGGACAGATGTTCTCCACGGAGATGAGTGAAACAGCGAACCTGTCCACTGGCATGACATGGCATCAGATCAAGGGTTGTAAAGTCAAAACTGACACCATAAAGTTGACACAGGGTGTCAATTTATAAACACTCTAAGTGCAAAACATTGTAACTCGAAACGTTGTAAGTCGAGGATGGCCTGCATTCCTGATTTAAACCAGTACAGGCAAGTGGAGAGCCAGACCTGCTATTCTAATTTGTCACTGAAAAAAGGCTTTTGAAGACTCCACTGTAGCAACAGAAATGATCATTTACAGATGCCCCCTAACAGGACAGTGAAGGAGTTTGAACAGGAGATGAGCCCGCAGGGAACACCTTGCTGCAAGTTAGCGAGAAACAGATGGTCTGGCAGAGGTTGCCTACTGCCCCACCATGAAGTTCATGGTTAGGCATACATGAATGAGAAAAAACTATGTTTATTGAACCTGGTGATCAATATAGCAGCATAAACAGAAAATAGGCTAGTTTATGCTTATGTCTTGAGTGTTTGTCTATAATCACAACATGGTATAACTCGCATTGCTTAAACCAGGGGTTGGCAACATAGAACCCATAGGCTGAATGGGATCTGTGGAGCTTGGTCTTTGATGGCAGGGAGCTTCTCTTATGGTGCAGTGGGAAACCAGTAGCCCCACAGTGGGAAAAGGCAGCAGCAGTGGCAGGAAACCTCCTTGTATAGGTTTCCCCTCGCTTTATGTGGGTTCAGTATGTGCAAATTCACTCTTATGCAATGTTCCTTTTTATACCAAAAATTCTTTGTGTGCAAGGTAAATTCACTCTTATGTGATTGGTGTGGTAGAAGCCTGCAGTCAACTGTTTTGTGTGATGCACTGTGGGAGTGAAGCACACCAAAATATAGTCTGGATCTGTGCTCCTCCCTTGTTGTCTGCAACACTCATTTCTGTAGCTGCCATCCCCATTATGATAGTGCCCTGTGCTTGTGTGTACCGTCTGCTGTTGGTGAGTATCAAAATTTTCTTGTAAAAGTGGTAAAAATGGGTCTGGGGGTCAGTATAGTCAAGGTCTTGGAACATATCCCTATTTGTTACATTGTAAAGTGAGTTTCCTTTATGCAAATTTGAATTATGTGCTGTTTTCCAGGAATGCATGTTTAGCATAAAGCGAGGGAAACCTGGAACATGGTAGGGTGGAGGAAGGGTGGCAGCTAGGTCCTAGTGCCAGCACATCTCATACCCTATTTGGGTCACTCCAGTCTGCAATCAGGTAAAGCTGCCAAACATCTGCTTAAACAGTACCCTGCAAACCAACTAAATCCCTTGTAGCTTTCAAAGTCTTTTGCAGCGTCTGTCAATGGCGAAAGGAAGCACGCAAGAGTAAGTGCATGAGAACGATACAATGAATAGCTTGGCATTACCCACATCCTATATAAGGTGAGAAAGCAAGGAAATCATTCCCCCCTGACACATTTTCTATTTCACAGCACATCTCAAGTTCTGAAGTCTCATCGGGAAAGTACTGTCCCCTATTTGGAGAGCTGTCAGTTCTTCATTCAGCTTTGCTTATGCCAAGGGATGGTTGACCAGTTGTTCCCTCCCCACCCCTTGGTCTCAGTGAGTCTGGCCAGGCACCCTGAACAGAGAGACAAAAACGGGGCTGGTTACAGCAGCAGAGACCTTTATAGGATGGTGGTTTGAAGCAAATCCAATATTATATTTAGAGTTTTCCACAACAGCTGTACAATAGCTTGTGGGTTAGTCTATAAAGTCAGACGTTTTGGTTCTCTCTTCTGGCAAAGCATATTTACATAAATGCCTTGAATACAGACAGAAAATGTAATGAAATGGTAGAAGAGCAGCACTCATTCCACACACCTCCTTTTTCTACAAGAGGCTATAAAAGTTAAGACTTCAAATTTTATAAGCTCTACAACACATAGAACTTAAAAGTCCTATAAAACTCAGACCTCAAAATTTTCTAATACCAGATATTTGTGTAGGAACTACTAGACAAAATTATACCTGATTTAAAGGCCACCAAAGTCAATGGGAGACTTTCCACAGATTCAGCAAGCACTGAATCAGGCTCTTTGGCACCTAGACAGTCTCTCTGAGCCAAAAAATTAAATAAATAAGGATCAAGCCAAAGACTGCATTTCATCCTCCCATTTGCTGCAAGACCACAGGGAGATCACCAGAATCATCATTAGGGCAGGGCATACTACACCAATGGTTGGACTCCGGGCAGCTGGAACAAAAGTGCCCAGTGGCAGAGGTGCCTGGCCAGACATGCTTCAGAAAAAATGCCAGCTGTGCAAGTGCACCCCACAGCGGCTTACAATATGTTACAAAAATGGATGCATTAATCAGTTTTCAGGGACTTGAATAAAGTGGAACAGAATTGCTCTTAGGCACCTAAGTCCACTTAGGAATTTTGGAACAGAATCTCGCCATATGCATTTCTGTGCATTACAAGTTGGCAAAATGCCAGCAGAAAGCTAATGGTACTTCTGAGTATGAGCATCCCTGGACAAGTGAGACTGTATGATGCAGCACCTGGAGACACTTTCTCCTTACCTGGGATCGTATTTTTCCTGCACTTTAAATAAAAAAAAACAATGGAAAAGCAGAAGGAATTTAGACCGGGATAGGCAACATTTTTGGCCACCGGAGTGTTGAAAAAACCGCAATGTCTACCTTGTAAGGTGCTGGAGTGCTGGCATGCCAGAAAAACAAAACCAGGACGGGGAAGACATGGCAGGATGCATGGCATATTAATATAATTAATCATAATTGCTCCTTTTTTTTAAAACGGTAAATGCCAGGTTTTCTAAAAATTCTAAACCTGGTGTCAATAAATAAAACTTCGTATACTACCTTTGTTGTTGTATATTTTTTTGTTGCGATGAGAGGAGACGGAGAGAGAGAGAAAAAGAGAAAAAACAGAAAGAGGGAAAGAGAAAGGAAAAAAAAAAAAGGAAAAAGGAAGGTGTGCGCCTTGCCACCAATGTCTTCCACTGCTATGCACCGCAGCTCAAGCCTGCTGATTCAGGGCAGTACCCAGCAGAGGGAGGCAGCAGCCACCAGGGCTGGGGGGCTCAGGCCTCCTTGATGGTCCCAGAGCAGGGGAAACCCAGGCCCAGGCCTAGGAAGGAAGGTCTGGCCATAGCTCAGGCAGACAGATGCCCCACCCCACCCCACCCAGGTGGGGGCAGCACAGGACTGCCAAGGCCAGGCGCTCGGAGCATAGTACAGGCAGCACAGGGGGAAGCAGGCCGGTTTGGCTGGCCCCTTGGAAAGGCAGGGCCTGGGCAGGAAGCAGAGAGCCCTGGGGCAGCCCATGGGCTCAGGCTGCGGCTGACAGGCAGGCAGTGGTATCCAGCAGCACCCGAGATGAGGCCTGGTCTGGCCTGCGCAGCTCCGCAGGGATGGGATGCAACTACCTGGCCCATGAGGAGACACCGCCTTACAAGAGTAGGATGCCAAGCTCAGAGGGGCTCCCAGCTCCAGGTTCAGCCATCCTGCACACTGGGCACAGCATGAGTGGGACAGAGCCACCCCCAGTGCGGGAGCCTGGTTGCAGGAGACCCCTGGGCCTTGGGAACAGCTGCCACAGGCAGCAAGAGTCAAGCCAGCTGGGAGCCTGAAGTACAGTGGCTCTGTGCAGTGCCTGTCCCAGCCTGGAGGGGAGCTGTGGGTGGGTTAGGCTGAGACCAGGGCTCTGGCAGGCCAGGCCAGGCCAGGCCAGGCCAGGCATGGAGACTCTTCCTGGGGCCGAGGGGGCTCACAGAGCTGGGCTCCTGCAACATGGGTAGCTCTGCCCTGCTTGCGCCGTGTCTGGCGTACAGGGAGGCAGAGCCCAGAGCTGCCTCCACCCCGAGCCCAGCATCCTGCCCAGGCCAGGCAGTGTCCCCTCATGGGCAGAGCAAGTGCACTGCATCCCTGCAGAGCTGTGCAGGCCAGGCCAGGACCCACCTTGGGTGCCACTGGGCGGCCCCACCTGCCAGCTGCAGCTGAAGCCTG
The DNA here is from genome assembly GCF_001723915.1 of Gavialis gangeticus. Taxonomy (NCBI): domain Eukaryota; kingdom Metazoa; phylum Chordata; order Crocodylia; family Gavialidae; genus Gavialis; species Gavialis gangeticus. Next base: position 67,295,657 of record NW_017729030.1, read on the forward strand.
TGGAGCCCTGGGTCAGCCCCACTTACCGCCCAGCCCTTATCTTCCCCAAGGGGCCAGCCAGGTTAGCCTGCTCACGGCACCTCCTCCTGCACCTGCTTGTCCACATGCCACCCGGCCCCAGCCCCTAGCACCTAGGTGCTGCCCTGCCCAGGTAGGATGGAGCATCTATCTGTCAGAGCCTTAGGCTTGCCCACCCACTGGGAGCCTCCAGCACCTGCCAGGGCCCAGACCCTGGCCCTGCCCACCCACAGCTCCCTCCAGGGGCTGGGCCAGGCTGGGGGGCACAGCCCAGGCACAGGGGGTAGGGTCAGCAGAATACAGACAGAGTCTCTGCCTGTGTTTGCTTGAGTCCACCCCTAGCACCTTCTGCAGTGCTGGAACCTGAGGCTGCTCCAGAGAGCCCGGAGCAGCATTTTTTAAAAATAAATTTCCTCACACCTCTCCTGGCATGCCGGGGAAAGTGTCTCCATGTGCCATTAACTGGCATGCATGCCAGGAGTTGCCTATTTCTGATTTATACCAAGGGAGGCAGTCAAGATCAATGCTATTCACATTGTGCTCCTAGTAAAATAGCATACAGGTCTGGAGAGGGGACAAAACTAGTACAGGTTTCCCTCTCTTTATGCACGTTCTGTATGTGCAAATTCGTTATGCGATGACCCATTTTATACTAAAAATGAGTTATATGCGAGGTAAATTCACCCTTACGCAGTCAGTATGGTAGAAGTCTGCAGTCAGCTGCTTTGTGCGGTGCATTGTGGGAGTGATGCACACCAAAAAAACAGTCTCCTGTGTGGATCTGTGCTCCTTGCTCACTGTCTGCAACACATGTTTCTGTAGTTGCCCTCTCCATTATGGTAACATTCACCACTGCCCTGTGGTTGTGTGTACTGTCTTGTGAAAGTGGTAGAAATGGCTCTGGGGGTCAGTACAGTCGAGGTCCTGGAAGGTAACCCTATTTGTTACATTGTAAAGTGGGTTCCCTTTATGCAAATTCAGGTTATGCAGTTTCCTAGGAACACATGCACAGCATAAAGCAAGGGAGACCTACATGTTCAATGCTACACAGAGACGCGTTTAAAGGGGTTTTGCAGTTCTCTCAGGGCATGCAAGTTATTGTGCTATATGTAAGGGTCTACCAAACTCAAGGAGGTGGCTGGCCAATTTTGCAGGCAGATCCCAAGGCCAGCTGCCATTTTCATAGCCTAAGTGCTGCAGGGATCCATACACATACCCTTATTGGCTTAGGTGTTCCAGCAGTCCCACCCCTCCCTGCAGATTGCCACATGGCTCCAAACCATGTCTTAATTACCCTGATTAAGCCTGGGGAAGCCATTAATCCACATTATTAAACATGGATTAGTGGTTTCCCCAGGCTTAATCAGGATAATTAAGTTGTAGCTTTGGGCCATCTCCAAGCAGCAGGCTCTGCACTTTTGGCAGGCTCTCCAGAAAAAAAACCAAGAACCCATAAAAGCTCCCCCCTCCAAAAAACTTACAAGTAAAGTAAAGTGTGGGAAGCCCCACAGTCTTGAAGCAACAGGGGGGCACCCTCTCCCTCCTCCCCCAAAACACAAATACAAAATGGGTGACACCTAGATGGATGGCAGACCTACAGAGCAGGATCTGGGAGTCTTGGCAGATCACAGACTCAGTAGTAGTCTGCAGTGTGGCGAATTCACCTTTTGTGCAGCTGCATTTTGGGACAATAGAAACATTAGATGCAAGACATGGGAAATGATAGTGCCTCTACTCCTTAGTTTAGGCCTCATCTAGAATATTAGGTGCAGTTTTGGGCTCTACATTTTTAAAAGGACATGGAAAAGTTAGAGAAGGTCCAGAAGTGAGTAACCAAAGTGAAAAGAGAGCTTGGAAGTCAAGCCACATGAGGAGAAATTGAAGGAAATAGGCATGTTCAGCTTGTGGAAGAGGAGGTACTTAAGAGGGGACATGATAGAAAGTTGAAGGGCTGCCATGAAGAGGAAAAACACCTTCTTTTCTGCTGCAGAGGAGGACATGGACCAATGGCTTGAAGTTCCAGCAAAGTAGATTTAGATTGGATATCAGAAAAAGCTTCTTCACTGTAGATACGCCTACACAAGATGCTGACTAAGCAGTAACCAAAAACCTGCACAGCAGCACATCACAGCACAGACAATGCTAATGCACTACTGCACAGTATTATTAGGCTACTGAGTGGCAGCATGACCTAAAAAACATTCTCTGGCGAACTCTGGTTACTGTGCATTTGTTCAGTACTTGCTAATACAAGTACTAAATAAATACACAGTAACAACTGCGCAGTAGCATCTCATGTAGACACACCCTGTTAAAACATCGAGGTACTGGAACAGACTGCCTACGGAAGTTACGGATTCCCTGTCATTGGAGATGTTCAAAAAGAGATGGGACAGATATTGGTCAGGGATGACCCAGGCATAGCTATGTCTATGGTCTATTATGGGTATTTCCAATGCTTCTGGGCTTTGCTGGGTGCTGCATGGGGCTGGAAGGAAATTTTTCCTTCTGGCTGCTACATTTTCCTCAAAAACACTGGGTATTGGCTGCAGCAACAGAGCTTACCCAATGATTGCCTTGGTCAGAATCAGGATTATTATGTTTTCTTCTCCCGTGAAGCTTAAAAGGAAGAACTTCCCTGCTGAAAGGCACTGTAGTGCAGGCACGTAATCCTTTGTGGAAAGACATCCCCTCCCACTGCACACTTTGTCCAATCAAAGCTTTATCCAAACCAGGTCACCAGGGGCAGAGGAGCATGGTGACATGCCCCCTTCCACCACTGCCCCTAGCTGATCTAAGTGCAGAGGGAGCCCCAGAGCTGCTCCTGTCCCACAGTTGTGCGGGGAAGTCAAGTCTCAACAAGAGAGCACAGATTCCTCCTTTTAGCACTTGCTCTCTGCCTGTGCCCCCCCTCCCTTTGCAGATGTCCCCTGCTTGCCAGCAGCAGGTGCTGTAGAGGGAACCTGTGCACTACTGCTGTTGCGGTAATACCAACTGTCACAAAAACATCACAAGACTCAGGATTTCCAAGTCAAAATAACTCCAACCCATGATTTCCTGATCAAACCCTCAAACCTCTAGATTTTCCCAGTTGGTAAATCTGTGGAGGAGAAGGGGCAGGGCAGAGAGGGAGATCAAGGCCCAGATGACTGGGAGAGAGTGGGGCAGAAGCAGGAACAGGAGCAGGGCTGGGGTGAATGGGGCCCTGAGGCTAGGATGGGTTGTCCTGAGGGGGCGGGGGTAGGAAGAGGCAGGGCTCCCTGCAGCTGGGCTTCCCTTCTGACTGGGAAGAGCACCCTGCTGCCTTTGCCCTGGGAGCTCAGCTGCATGATGCCTTTGCTGCCCACCAGACAGGCAGGGGATGCAGAGTACTCAGGCTGCAAAGTGCATCCCCTGACTGCCCAATGGCAGGAAATACACTGGCATCATGTGGCTGAGCTCGCAGGGCAAAAGGCAGCAGGGTGCAGAGCCCCAGCTCACAGCGTGCCTCTACCCCAGAGGGGAGGGGGGATTATGCCACCTAAGCCACACAAAAAGACAGATAACAGGCAGAGGGGAAGGGCATGTCTGTCCTCCTACAGCTCCACAGAGCAATTCATAGATTCATAGACGTTAGGGTCAGAAGGGACCTCAATAGATCATCGAGTCTGACCCCCTGCAATACATTATAACATTTTCCTGTGACTGCCTGTTTTGTCCTAAGTGGGTATTGCTCAGTACTAAAGCCCTCAGATCTTTCCTCTTTTAGAATCTGCAATATGCTGTGGTCGTCTTACCAGCAAGCAGCAACTTACTGGGGTGAGTCTGCCCTTGAGAAAATGCCCAACACTAGCATCTCAGCTGACAGAGGCATCATTTATCCCCAAGTTCTGGGTAACTTCAGGGAGAATTAAAGCTGCCAATAGGAAGACTACATTGCCAGTCAAAATATTATTTTGCAACAGTTAGTGCAGCCACTGAGCCTCAGGGGACTGAAGAAGTTTCTCCTTGAATAAAGTTACTGTGTTGCTTTGGTGAAAAACAATTGTTATTTTGTGGAAGGGAGGAAAGAAGGGGGATTTGGTCAACAGCCAGCACAGACTGTGGCCACACAGTATCTCATAGGGTAAAGCATGGCCTGCCAGAACAGCCAAAAGGACAATACAGTATCGGTTTCAGTTATACAGAAAGCTGCTCTGCAGTTACCTCAGCTTAAATCTGAGGGGCTTTTGGGCCCAAGGAGGCTGCAAACAGGACACACTCGAGACATTCCACTGAGAAGTTACTATCTGAAGACAGTGATTCTCAACCAGGGGGTACCAGCACTCTAGGATGCCATAAGATCCTTTTACAGATCCACACAGTTCACAAGATAAGCCCAGAGATTTCAAATAGGAATTCATATTGTCAAAAATATTCCAACTTGCTGTAAAACAAGATAGATGCTAGTCTATGCTGTGTGTTGTTTAACATATTAATTTATTGCATAGGTTTCCTAAAGTAGACTTTTCTCAGGTGATGTTGTTCTACCACTTGGTTGTATTAGCTTTGTGTTGTAGAGTTTCTTAGTTCTTCACAACACAACTGCTCTAGTATTTTTCCGTGGTCAAAAAGTGAGTGAAAGCTAAGAGCTGGCAGTTTTTGACAGGTGCCTTGAGTCTAACAAGGGTGAGAACCACTGCTATAGGTTTTCTAGAATTGAAGGCAGTTTCAGAGATGAGCTTTAAGAAATAAACTTTGTGGCTAGGGACAGACATTCAAAAAGCCCCAGCCTAAATTGATTCAATCTTTGCAAGTTAGTCTAACCTGCTTAGGTTGAACCAATTTGCAAATACACAGACATTCCCTCGGGCCTGAGGAAATGCAGGCACATGCCTGCAGTTGCTCAGACCAGGTGCCAGGGGGCAGTAGAGTGCACCCTCAACTGCAGTGAAGCAGGTGGGCAGGCAATAGCCTGGACTGAACTGGCCAGAGAGGGCCTCCCTATCCCACCAGCAGGAACCAGAGCCAGGGTCCACCTGGCATTCCTGCAGCAGCGGGGGCACAGCCAGAAACTTGCCGGCATGGCCCCTGAGGCAGAGGGAGGTTATT
>NW_017729030.1:67305744-67326951 GCF_001723915.1 Gavialis gangeticus
AGCAATAGCCTGGACTGAACTGGCCAGAGAGGGCCTCCCTATCCCACCAGCAGGAACCAGAGCCAGGGTCCACCTGGCATTCCTGCAGCAGCGGGGGCACAGCCAGAAACTTGCCGGCATGGCCCCTGAGGCAGAGGGAGGTTATTCCCCTTTCAACCCCTGGGGGACCGCTGCCACCCACTTTGTGCATGGGGCAAGCGCCAGGATAAGCCCCTTCCACTGGACACCAGTGTGTGTGTTGGGGGGAACAGAAATCAGAGCTGCCACGGACAGTGCAGTGGCACTGAGGCATGGAGGGACACCAGGACAGGGGCTGCTGTCCCATCAGGGTCCTGCTTCCTCACCGCTCTAGGAGTCAGCCAGGTGCTTGGCCAGAGCCAGGCTGGCAGGAAGAAGGCTTAATTTTACTGCTTGCCTTGTGCAGAGTGATCAGCAGCAGTGGTGACTGGGGCAGGCAGACCCCAACTGCAGTCCCCTGGGAGCAGTGAGGGTAGAGGGGGGAATACCCTCCTCCTTGCCCCTTCTGCCTCAAGGGCCATGGTGGCCAGCCAGGTCATGCCCCCACTGCTGCAGTAGCAAGGAGGGAGCATCACGTGGAGTTAAGAATGGCCGCTTGAACTAGAGTGGTGTCACCCTGATACTGACGGGAAGACTATCCTTACACTGATAAGAAGCAATCCTTTCCAAGTTTGGATCACAGATGCCCAGGCTCGCAGGCTGCTCGAGCAAGAATCTAAAAATACAACTGCACTTTCAAGGCAGGGGACAATCTAGGCTGTTTCTCAACCTTTTCAGATTCAAGGTACCCCTCAATAGTCTGAAAGTATCCCTTGGAAAATGCCAGGTCTTAGTTTTTGCTTATTTTTGAACTACACACAAATAACAGAGCAATTCTTCTGCTACAAAAAACTCAGAGACCAAAAAAAGGTCAGAACATTTTAAGACCATGTATTCCTATTTGAAATCTTTGGATTTATCCTGCAAATCATGCATGCATGCCTACCAGTGCTGACATTACATGGAACCCCATGGCATCCTCAAAGGGATCTCAAGGAACCCCAATGTGCTCTGGCAACTTGATTGCAAATAACTGGCCTTAAGCTATGGCTACACTGTGAGGCTTAGGTATACTGAGATGTAGTTTGCTGTGAAGAGTGACAAGGCAGTGCCATAGGCTTCTATGTAGAGTACCATGCAGGCAAATGCCCAAGGCCTAGTGGGGCTTTATACAGCCAGTATAGTTATAGCTACCCAAGCTAGCCAGTTTAAAAACTGGCATGGGTATGTCTTAGGGATGTGAAAGGTTAAACATTTAAAATACATATATTTATACTGGTAATGCATTACTGATTAACATTTAGTGCAGAAGGGAAGCATTGCAGTGCTTCAAGAACGGGAAAGCAGCAGGGCAGGGCAGGCAAGTGGGAAGAAAGGAAGGAGAGAGAGAGAGGGCAAGGGAGGACCCATAGCTTATGAGTAAGGATCTCTGGAATTTGTACCAGAAGTGTGCAATGCAATCATTTCTTTAATCTTGGAGTTTCCCCCCATGCACCAATGACTGGCAGAGAGGCACAGAACTCCCTGCCCACACCTGATGCCTGGCAGGTGAAAACAGCAGCTGTGGTTTCAGGCACAGGTGGCATGTAGCATGGTCCTTCCTCCTACCAGTGGCAGGGTGTGCAGAGATTAAAGAAGCTGCTCAGACGGCAAGTGAAAGCAAAACCAGAACTAAAACTGTGATTAATTTTTGTTTCACTTTCAGTTCAGCAAACACACAGAGCAGTGTCATTTCTTTTTTTTAGCTGTGGAAGTTTGAAGTGCTTGCATAAGATCGATAGGAGAGCGTGGCCCCCCTCCCCCACAAGATTGGCCCTCAGTGGCCAGGGAGTGGGGGGTTCTGAGAGAAGCGCTAGCTGGTACCCACCCTGAGATTGCCACTGGCACTTCCAGTTTTGCTACCAGCACTTCTGGGGGGCAGCAATCGGCTGCCGGGGACTTCCCACCCCCCACCCCGGTCAGCAATCAAGACTGAAAGAGCAGGTCCCTCCAAGGTACAAGCCCTTGTGACTGATAATGCAAGTAACATGAAAGCTGAACAGCAAATGTTAAAGGCAAAGTATCCTCATTTAATAGTATTGGCTGTCTTGCTCATGGGTTGAATCTTCTGGCAAAGGACATAGCAATGAAGACAATATTGGCAAACTGCAAAACTATTGTGAAGGTATTCAACAATCATCATGCTGCTAATCAGACTTTGAAGAAGTTACAGAAAGAGAAGCTGGGGAAAGAAAGTACAATTTTATTGCCAGGAGAAACTAGATGGGGCTTGGCTACAAAATGTTTACATAGATTGCTGTGCACAAAGAACTATTTGCAGTGTGCTTCAATAGATGACGCAGTATCCCAGATTATTCCCATGAATATTTGGAAGCAGATTCTCAACAGTCATGTGTTCTGGGTTAGAGTTCAAGGAGCATTCACTTTGCTACTGCCAGTTTCAGCGGCTATCAAGAAACTTGAAGGAGATGCACCAAGCCTTTCAAATATTCCAGAGATATTCAGACTACTGAATGGAAATCTGATTGAGCTTTTGCCTTCTTCACCTCTATCCAAAAAAGAGCTAGAAGTAAGACAAATGTTTACTAAGAGATCTGAGTTTTGCTCTCATCTGGTTCATCTGGCAGAAAACCTTTTGGATCCTCAACACAGAGGACAACATTTATCAGAAGATGAATTATCCACTGCTCTCGATACCATTATGGAAGTAGCTAAGAATGTCCCCAACACTAATGAAATAGCCGTGATGATAGACATTGCCGAGGGCCACACAAAAGGAAAAAAAACAAACTTTGGAGCAAAGACATCATTTGGTGGGCAGCAGAGAATATGTCTTCTCTCCCACGGTAGAAGGGATACTGTAACACCCAACTGTTGTCCAGGATTGCGCTAAGGATCCTAAGCATCCTATCAACAGCAGCTTCTTGCTGGAAGGCTTTCAGCTCAATAATGACAAAAAAGAGAAATAGACTAGCAAATGAACTCATTGCTAAACTTGTTTCTATTTCTCAAAATCTTGTGCTTCTGACTGATTATCCAGAAGCAAAATTAGTAAAGAAGCAGCAATGTGATGATACGTTGCCCTTGCCAATAGACTCATTGGTAAAACCATCCTTTAGCAAAAGAGAATGTGGTTCAAGTAGTTCTGAATCAGATTTGCCTCAATCTGATTCTGAAATGGCACTAATAAGTAGGGCAAATGATTCTACAGATAGTGACAGTGAAACCGGAGGTGCCGCAATGACCTCAGTGGAAGAGAGTTCAATTCTGTTGAAGTAGATGAGTGGACAACCACAGCATATCGTGCACAGTTCTTTGGGTGTGCTAAAATTAGTGTCAGTTTCAGTGCCTTCGGGTTTTTTTTCTTAAATTTGAACAAGCAATGTGAGTGAAGTACATGCTATTGTGTACTGTCTTTACATTTTAAACAAATAGTCGAATAAAAATAAATCTCTTCCCACAAAGCTTTGAATTTGTTTTAATATAACATTTAAGCCACATTAAGTGTGCTGTATTTAATTTTTTTCCCTAATCAGATATTTCAGTTCAAATACTTGTGTCTATTGGGACATAAAATTAACACGGGGGTACTTACATTTAGTAAACAAAACTTAAGAAGTCAAATAAAGATGCTAAATCAGATCACACTTTATTTAGGGCATTGGAAAATTTTCAACTCAAAACTCAATTCAAAGATTCCAATTTAAAGTTTTCCAGAAAACCCACATCTCTGGTTATGTTGTTGTGTTGTCTGGCTGGGCTTGCCACCACCTCCTCCCCCCGCTTCAGTCAAAGATCCTTGGGAGCAGCTCCCAGCACTAGCTGCTCCTAGCAGGTCTGTCCATGGCCCCACACCCTGCTTCAAGAAGTGGCTGCAGCCCCTTCCCCACAGCAGGGACGGGCAGGCACAAGCCAGGGTTCCAGCCGGGACTACATATATGTTGATGAGTTTAACAAATAAAAATTAGAGGAGGTTAAATGGATAATTTTTAAGCAATATTTACATTCCTAGTATGTCTTCCCACACTGTAGTGACCTCCTGGCAGCAAGGCAGACATAAGCTTAAATGATTTGGCCTTGGGGTAAAAGTACATAGGGGAGTTAGGGGTCCCTCATAGGAAGGTACTTGCTATCTTGTAGTTAGCCATTCAGTTCAAAGGCAGTCAGAGCTGTAGGAAAAAATGACAGCTTCTAAGCCAGCTGGAGGCTTCAGGATATTCTAAAGCTCGACACACTTACAACCGGCAGCCATAAGCATGTGCCCCTTTTCCTCATTGCCACAGTAGGTATGACAAAGCAGTGGTGCCTTCACTGCTTGGAGATTCCCTCTCCTTTCTTAGTTAGCATTGGGTCTCATCTTCCTGAATGCAAGTGGCCCTGTTTCCAGGTGCAGCCTGATTCTGCTCGACAGCTCAAATAGAGGGAATAAGGTTCCTGTATGCTTATCTACTCTGGTCTTTTGCATGTCAGGCATAGCAGGCATCTAGTAGCATGCTGCCCCACTGGCATGCTGGGCAGACAGAAACAGCTAGGAATTACATGGTGTTTTGGACATGTTCCTTATACTAAGCCACGCACACAGCATCATTCTTTCTCTGCTACGTCAAGTCTGTGCCTGACAACGATGCCATACAGGGGAACTCTTCAGGGACTGATTGCTAGTTTTACAGAAATTTTGCACCGGCCTGGATGTGCCAGCATTGTACAGTGTCTCTGGTAGGAAGATGTCTCATCCCGGGAGGAACACTTGGCCAAGTTGGATTGGTCGTGATCCTTCCTGACCTGTGCGTCAAGGAGCTTCTCCCGAATCAAGAGGTACATGGACTAAGCAGAGGTGATGCTCTGCTAGACTTGGTCCTGGTCAAAGGAGATGACCTGGTGACCATCTTAAATATAGAGGGAAGTCTGGGTGACACCGACCACGAAACCGTCATGTTCACTGTCCAACATATGGCAAATAATAGCAGGATTGAAGTCTTGGACTTCAAAAATGCAAATTTCAACAAGCTTAAGTCACTAGTAGGGGAAGTGCTGTGGGACCAGGGACTGCAGGTGTGCATGAAGAATGGCTGTTCCTTAAGGACACGATCCTTGAAGCACAAAAGAAGTCCATTCTCATGCAGAGAAAAGGTAACAGAAGGACTGGAAAGAGCTCACTGGCCAAATTTGTGGATGACACCAAGTTATGGGGAAGTGTGGTCACGCTTGAAGATAGGCTACAGATACAGGTTGACCTAGACAGGCTGGCAAGTTGGGCAGATCGGAATCTGATGAAGTTCAATGTCAAGAAATGTAAAGTGCTCCACCTGGGGATAAGCAACCCCCAATACACCTACAGGCTTGGCAGCACCAAACTAACTAGCACTATGAATGAAAGGGACCTGAGGGCAAGAATAGACCACAGTATGAATATGAGCTGGCACTGCAGTGCTGTAGCCAGCAGGGCAAATAATATTGTGGCAGGCATCAATTGATGCATCTCCAGCAAAACCAAGGAGGTGATTCTTCGGCTCTACTCAGCACTGGTGAGATCGCAGCTGGAGTACTGTGTCCAGTTCTGGGCACCACACTTCAACAAGGATGTGGACAAGCTTGAGAGAGTCCAAAGAAGAGCCATCCATATGAGCAGTCTTACACAACAAGCCATATGAGGAAAGGCTGAGGGATCTGCGACTCAGAGGGACCTGTTAGCAGCTTACCGCTACACTAGGGGAGTACATCAAGGGTTTGGTGAGTAACTGTTCACTGGGGCACCCAAGGGCAAGACTAGGACTAATGGCCACAAACTCCTGGAAAACTGATTCAGGCTCAACGTTAGAAAAAACTTCTTCACAGTTAGGGTGTCCAGAGTGTGGAATAAGCTCCCTCCAGAGGTGGTGCAGTTGGCTACCCTGGAAATCTTCAAGAGGAGACTGGATGGTCGCCACCTGACCCCCAGTTATCTTTCCTGCTTGGAGCAGGGGGCTGGTCCTGATGATCTTTCAAGGTCCCTTCTGGCCTTACAATCTATTAATCGTTATACTGGATATTTATAACCCAATTTCACCAATATTTATAAACTTGTAATAGGGGTGCACTGACAGAGATTTTGGGGGCCGATACCAATAGTCAGTTTCCAATACAGCTGCATGCAGCTGGCAAGTCTGGTATAGGGGTGGAAAGGGGCATACACAATTCAGAATAGGCCTGCACCATAAAGATACTCTGAAAGTGGAAAAGGGCAGAGGGGGAGGGGCAGGATGGGAAAGAAATTACATATAAGTTCCAAAATGGCCAAAACTGGTTTAAGGTAAACCAGGTTGGATTGAGCATCAGACTTAACTGATTGAGGTCAAACCGGTTTATGGAACTTCTTTCCCAGACCTCTCCCTGGTTTAAGTTAAACCAGAGTCCTCCAGCATCCCAGCATGCTTTTCAGCCTGGCCTGGCCTGTGCTCTCTGCTCCGGAGAGCAGGGCTGGCCCTATCTTTCTGCTCTCTAGCTACAGCAGTGGTGAGGGTATGCCCCACTCTGAGGCAGAGTGGGCAGGGAGGGGATTTATTTCTCCTCCATCCTCTCTCTCCCTGGGGGACCCCAGCCAGGGTTTGCCTGCCCAGGGGTGAATGGCAGAGGTGGTGGCTGGGGCTAGCAGATCCCGACTGGGATCCCTTGGAGGGGAGAGGCAGCGGAGGGGAGAATAAGCCCCCTCCCTGCCCCCTTAGTCTTAGGAAGCCATTCCAGCCAGCGTCTTGCAATGCCCCCGCTCCTGGACCCATGAGGGGGGAAGGACTCTGACAGAGGCTGCTGTGCCCTGGCCAGGCAGAACCTGGCGGAGGTTCCAGGGGAGAGGGGAGGGAGGAGGGAAATAGACCCCTTCTTTGCCCCCCACTTGCCTTAGGGGACCATGGTGGGCCGGATCTGGTCCGAGTCTGACCACTCTCCTTCCTCCCACCCAAGCCTGACAAGGGCTGCTTCCTCCTTCCCCCTCCAAACACATCATGGCTGGGTTCCCTGCAGGCCAGGGTGAGGTTTTAAAACCCTCCGTAATCATCCTCAAGCCTGCCAGGTTTTGGCCACATGCCCCCACCCCCAGCTATGCTTCCCTCGGCCACTGTGGAAGGGAAGGGAGGGCTCACTCTAGCACCCCCCAGCTTCTGGCCTGAGTCACTGCAGGCATGTGCCTGCATTTCCAAAATCAAAGGTGAATGAATGTGTGTTCACTTGCTTGCCTGTTCAATCTAGGCAGACTAGACTAACCTGCAAAGATTGAATCAATTCAGGCTCTGGCTTTTTTAATGTCTTTTCTTAGCGAGGGAGGGCCAAAATAGCTTATACTGACACATTGCAAAGAAAAAGAAAAAGGTGCAGCAGTAGTTAGGAGAGCACAGAAAGAAACTGTAAAAGAAGTCAGCAAAAATCTGACAGTTCAAAACCAGCTGTAAAAAGAGTGGGAACAAAACATTTATCTTGCAGGCAAATTGTTCAGAGAGAGGTCAGTGCAAACTCAGAGCAGCAACAGCTCCGTTTCTGCCAAGAACAGACATAAGAGGCATTTTCCTCCTGTATGTTTCCAAAAACCATAAACATTTCTATTTGGAGTAAAAGTACTAATGCCTCTAACAGCTCTCATGTCACAAATTGCTAACCAGCAAAAAAAGAAGGAAAAAAAGCTGAAGTTTGGGGATAAGGACCACATGTGCATTCCAGCAAAGAGAAAGAAAGAATAATGTTACAAATAAGCATGAAAAATTTCCAAAGGCAGAGTCCAATGAGAAACAGATGCCTTTTGCCTCACTGGCCCAGCATCTACAGTGTCAGGCAGATAATGTGCAACCCTGTCATTTCGAACTGTGGTATTGTGCTGATGAAACAGGATGTAAAAGTCAGCAGTCACTACCAAGCTTTCCAGATGAAAAGGCTAAATTACCTTTGTTCCACAACACTTGCCTGTTCAATAATTCCTGCCCATTTTCTCAAGGGTCACAAGGGGAGTGGGGAGGGTACATCTCCTTGGAGCCCAGTCACCCTTCCCACACACACAGATGCCTTTCACTCAAAACTTAAAGCCAGAGACATACCAAGTACAGGCCAGACCTTCAATTGGTGTAAATCAGTATGGTTCTCCTAAACCAATGGAGCTCTGCCTTTCCATGCCTGCAGGACATATGGGGTAAATGATTCATGATCTAACGGGAAGCAGCATGATTGGGAGGGAGGGCAGGGGTTTCTTGGAGAAAAGCAGGTTTTCATGGGGGTGGGGTTTATTTGCAGTTAATTTCATCACCATTTAAAGCAACAGGCTTTCTGGTTGGAAAGCCCACAGAATCACAGAAGCAGCATTCAGCAGCACAGTGGCCTGAAAAATACAAACCATTTCTTCCTCCTCCTGACTGCTACTCTATGCCAAAAAGGGGGGCTGAAAGAGCTACATTACAGTCTATTAAACAAATAGAAGACTGTTAAAAAAAAAACTCATGGTGAGCGCCACACAGGAATGCTGAATTAAGCAGAGAAAAGTGAGATCCCAAATCTGATCTATTGCTGTACTGTCCCAAAGACTTCATTTGGAGTCAGAGCCCCTCATATCCGACATACAGTGGTAGAGAAGTCACAGTAAGAGACTAACAGCTGGCAAGGATTCAGATTTCTCAAGCCTTCCTTGGGTTGCTACATACTCCAGACATCAGTCACAGGGGCAACGCAACCAAAACAAAACTTTTCAAAGGATAAGGGTTTAGGAAGTAGTGTGGCTCCCATGGCTCACTCATAAATCTGTAACAGGATATGGCACTTCAGTACCATTCAGTGCCTGAATTGAATTAAAGGCAGCCCAGGCTGCAGAAGGGGATCATCTTTATTGTGTTGTGGTAAGAAAAGAGAAAGAGGGCCCCCTTAGTTCCCATTCTTCCTCCTCATGATCAAATGAGCAGATCTGGATGCTACTGTATGCAAAGACAATCTCCTCTGAAAAAGTACATGGTGAATTTAGTGTATTGACAGCTACAGCTTCAATCCTTTTATTTGGCAGCCATCTGCAGCCCAGCAGACAAAGCTAACTTTGCCATCAATTTAGCACTGCAACAAAACTATCAGGGCAAAGTTGATGCAAGTACCTATGTATTTTATTTCCTGGAGTACAATACCATTGTTCCTTACTATACCGGGATGTTACCTGAAAAATCATTAAGCTGAACTTATATTGCAATTTATCAAAAACTCTGATGTTACAACACCAGGTAGAACAGAAGTGGGCAAAATACAGCCTGCAGGCCAGATCCGACCCATCAATTTATACTTGGCCTGTGGCTAAGCCCACAGCATACGAGGTGGGGCTGAGCCCCACCTATGGTAGACTTCACCATGCTCGCAGACAGCACCGTCCAGTGCACACAGCTCCCTGTCAGGGCTGCTCTTGCTGCTGCAGCTGCCCAAGTGCTGCTTAATCACCTCCCCCACCATCCTCTGGCAGCTCCTCCTCCTCCTCCTGCCCCATTCCAGGGAAGGGAAAGCTGCAGCCAGGTGGCTCCTGCTCCAGAGTGTAGGGCTCCAACTTCAGGCTGCCTTCCACCTGCTCCACCTGCCCAAAGCATTTATTGTAGAATTCAAACCTGTAGGGCACCTGAAGGGAAAATAGTGCTCTTTGCCAGCTTTAGGAGTTTCCTAGGTTTTGTACATTTATTTTTTTACCTAAAACATTCTTTTCAAAGTCTTTTTGTTGTTACACGACTTACCAACATTAGCTGAAGTACGTATTTTAGAATAGGGTCAGGTGTGCGGGGGAAAAGGGAAACAAGAGCTAATAAGATCCTCAGGATGGGCAACTTGGTTGGTTTGAAAAAATGTTAACTGCAGAATAGGGCACTCATACCAAGGAAAGAGAATCTTATACAAGGCTGAGATGTACACAGTCATAACATTGGCAAAAATATTTTAAAAAGCTAGAACTACAAGGCTACCTTAGCTTAGTCTATTCTTCCTCCTCTTGAATTCTGCTGTACCGAGAGACAGACAGTTAACATTTCTGGATTTGAGCAACAGCAAAAGAAAACATTCTTTTCACATGCAGCCTGAATTAAGGAATGTTCCCACAGTACTCCCCACATTCATCACTCTCAGAGTACCAGACCAGCAAAGCAGCTGATTACCCAGTGTAATCCTGTTGATATTCCAAGTTATTAGAAAGGCACTCTGAATGGGACACCAGGGAAAACTCAGTTATTCCAAAATGTTAAAAATCCCCTAAATGCATTATGATTGTGATAACTGAGCCTCCACAGCAATGGATGGAGCAAATGTTATCACAGAGATAACTAGGGAATGCAATGAAGACTTCCAGGAGCCTAGTTTTATGGCTGTTGTAGGAACTGTCCTTATGCGGCAGGGTGTTTCATTAACTGCAAATCAAAGTTCACAAAGGCTCTCTTGCCAGCCTGTTTCCCTGTCCTGCCTTGAATTTTTACTGAGCAATTTAAAAAGATAGTCCATTGAAGATCCTAGGTGATCTTGACATCACTTGAGAAATACAATGCAGAAATCATTAGACTTGAAATAGCAGCAGATTCCCCTTCCACCCACACATGAACCAGAAGAACTGTCTTCTCAGTCTCAAGACAAAGTTTCCCATGCTCACATTTCACACCCTCAAAAATAAAGAAGTCTGCAGATGTTGCCAGAAGGACATGCAACAGCCAACCTCCTGCTGCAGTTCCAGAGGGATGAATTTGAGCCTTCCACAGGACTGGCATCAAAAGTTCCTCTTTCAGATTTTGTAGACATTAGGGCTCGATGGGACCTCACAAGATCATCGGGTCCAGCCCCCTGCCAAAAGGGCAGGAAGGGCAGATGACCCCAGCAAGATAAGCATCCAGGCATTCCACCAGCTGACCTAGCTATAAATAGATAGCTGATCACTGGGGCTGGGGAATCAAATGCAGCTGGATGGGAGGTTGGTCACATCACTCCTTTGTGCATGACAAATTACAGAAACAGCATACCTTATCCACAACTAGAACAGGGAGTCACTTGGCTTGGGAGGACCTTTGCCTGATACTCACTCAGGAGAGTGAGAAATGCAGTATGCACAAGTAAAAATATGTCCATACCTGAGGCGGGAAACAAAGGAAAACAGAAAGCATAGATTCTCTCAACATAGCCAGAGCTGTACATGGTACTGGCTAGCACACTGACATCCTGGTGCTTTTCCCCCTTCAGGCATTGCCAGACCTCCATGGCTGGAAACAGTCCAGTCTGGGTACAATTAATTTTATCAACAAATTAATTCTGGATGAGCTGATGCAGGAGGAGCTTGCATCAGGCAAGTCAAGGCAAAGCCCAAATTAGCCAGGCAGCTTCCCATCTGGAACAAATCAGCCTAGCAAGGCTTTGCAGGCACCGTGGTGAGACAAAAGGAAAATGTTGTTGCCTCCTGTCTGGCTATGAATCTTTACAATGAAGCTGACCAGCAGCGTTTGCATGAAGTTTTTGCCATGGGGGGAGGTGGTCTTCCCGCATGCTTCACTGGCTACAGGTCATCTGCAAATCATAGTAAAATTAAGGAGGGGATGGTGCCAGGTGAGAATCTTATTAGAAGTGAATAATAATAATAACAACAACAACAACAACATAAAAACTGTTCTACAGTCCTGCATAGCCTTTCACAATTTGCTCTACTGACAACACAATCTTTTCCTTCATACCTCTGAGTCTGCGCCAAATCAAATTGGGACAGTGATTCGAATCACCGAATCGAACCACTGTCCCTCCGAACTGTTCAAAGCGAATTCTTACCGCTTCGCACAAGTCTATCAAACACTTGTTCCCGGGGTAGAACGGGCCCGTCAAAAGCTTACTCATCTCAAGAAAATATAGTATGCATCGTGTATGGGAACAGCTCACTGCATCTTAAGGCAGTCAATAGGCAACTTTCTTTAAAAAACTATTACAAATATTGCAGCTCCTTATACAAAAAGGGACACTGTAGGATGGGGGCAGGCAATTATTTCAGCTGGCAGGCAGCTTAACAAGTTTTGGTGAGCTGCTGAGGGCCACAATGGTTGCCCCATGCCTGGACTAGCATTCTACCCCCTGGTCATCATCTTGGGGCTGGAAGTCCTGCCCCTAAACTCTGACCTTTGCCACCAGAAGTCCCTCCCCTTGCCCCTGAAAGTACTCTTTTTGGGAAGGTGGTTTGACATCTTGGAATAAGAAAAAAAACCCCAATCCCCCCCCAAATTTAATACTTTTGCCCTGCACTGATCAACAGTTTGTCCTGTGCTGGTACTGCTCAGCCCGGATGGGTGAGCCCAGAGTAGGTGGGGCATGCAGGGTTGAGGCTGCACCACGCCGGTCCCCACTGCTACTGTGGGGCAGGGGCCAATGGTGGTGGCAACAGGAAGGAGCCACTGCCACCTGGCCTGCCTAGAAAGGCAGTCCAGCCACAAAGCTGCCCCAACCACAGTGTCCCCAGGGGGCGGCAGGATGCTCCATGACCAAGCAGCACCTTCGCCAGGCGGCACGGAGGGACCCACTGCGGGCCAGACAAAGACTCCCTAGGGGCTGGATCTGGCCTGCAGACATATTTTGCCTGTCCCTGCTGTAGGAAATAAAAATAAAATTCCCTTTCTCTAGGTTCCTCAATGAGAGGAGGCAGGGTTTTTGTGGGAGAGGGGGAGAAAAAAAAAAAAGTGTGATCATGCAACTAGTGGCTACAGCATAATGTGCGTGCACAAGGGGGACAAATTAAGGTTGTACAACACAATTTAAATGCTAGAATTAGGGTTAAGTATTTAAAAACCTTAAATTCTTTTGGTGTGTGCATGCATGTGCACTGTACCAAATATCCTTCATTAGTAGGAAACTGCACAATGTTTTAGGACAGGTACAGGATCTTATTTAACGTAGCAATTAGTTGATCCTCAACAAAAAAGTGGCAGTTCCTCAAAACAAGCTTCCTACATGCTGGAGGTGTGGGTCTGGAGCAAGTGAGGGGAAGGTGCAACAGCCAAGGCACCTATGCGAGGGGCTGCCACTGAGTCTTCCTTTTCCCTCCAATAGTTATGCATTTATCTGAATTCAGGGGATACAACTGAAACAGCAACTAAGCCAGCCTAAACAACCATTTTAATCTGAGAAAAATTTAAGTCCTAAAACCTGCTCAACAAATACACACACACGAAGGAACGCCCTGCATTTTACGGTGATCAGGACTGCAACAAACCCATTTGGCCACAGTGACACGTGCAGGCCTGAAAATGACTAAGAACAGGTCTAGCTTGTGGTCAGCACAAAGACCAACAGCAGGTTCCAACAGCTTTCTGCATTTCCTCTCCTTTGTAGGCTTGAAACAATCTCATGCCAGAGCTTCAGCCCAGATACTAATACTTTCTGAACAGCCAGAGTTAAAACATAGCCCACAAGTCATCCTCCACTTTCCCCTAGTATACTTATGTGGTCTCAAAGCATACACATGCATAGGTCTGGTCAACAATTTTAGGATGTCTGATTTCCACTTGCAGAAAGCCATGGGAAAGCCAGAATGTGCTTTTCATGGTAAGTAGGGTTCTTTTTGTAAAAACACTCAAGTCCAAACCACATTTTCAACTCCAATATCCTACTGTTCCATTGATCTTACAACACGGAGATGGGACAAAGGGAGCATGACTACATCCATCTCTTAGGAAGTACTGGGATACAGAGGAAAGAGAAGAATTGCACCTTTCTACTTCATAAAAATCTCTCTATTGTCACTGTGGGAGTCACCCCCACAAACAGGGGGCAGGATAAACAGTGAAGCTAACTATATATAAATGCATTCAAATACATATGGGAAGAAAACTGGAGGGCAAGAAAGTTCTCTCTTTCCCTCCTTCCTTTCAAATCAGATTGATGAGGACCATCAGTTTTTGCCTTCTTCCGTAGCCCAAGCTTGGTCCCCTGTCTAGGACTACCTGAGCCCACAAGTTAACCTAGCAAATGTTCTGACATAGCAACCTAAGGCATTGGAAGTGCCTTGGTCTCTACCCTTCCTCTATAACAGTGGTTTTCAATCTGTGGTCTGCAGACCCCTAGGGGTCTGTAGACCATGTCTAAGGGGGCCTCAAAAGATTATTATGATTAATCAGAAGTATGTATATACCCACACTCTCTGTATCTCCATTTGAATTTTTTTTTAAGGTTTGCAAACGAAAAAGGTTGAAAACCACTACTCTATACCATAGGGTGTTTTGTGGCAGTGGCATGACAGGAGTGAGAGTGAACAATCTTGTGGACCCTTTGAATAAATGGCTTCCTGTGAACACAAGGAAGGAGGTTCACTGGCCACAAAGATCTCTTCTAGTCTCTTTCAGCATCATGATTCGGTTCAGTTCTGGTGACCTTAGGTGTTACTTAAATACCTGCAAGTAAAAAAAATAACAACCCCCAGCAGGAAATGCTATTTCCAGGAAACAGCATAAATAACCCCAAATTAATGGATTTAGTCTAGAAACTAATTGCATGCACCCTGTAACCATAAACTTACATTTGTGCTATGAAAGAATACTGATGACCTGACCCAAAGTCTACTGGCACTCGCAAAGCCCCCACCCCCAGCCTCAGATAAGCAGTTTGTCTTTTGTGTGCAGGGCCTGTCCCACACATAATGTTGAATAAGAATACCCCTAACCAACTCTGCATGAAAGAAACATCTCACAAAATTAAAGGCTTTCCAGAATTCAGAGTCAGAGGCTCAGCAAGCTTTTTGTTTTCAAGCAAATGACCAATAATCACAGTACTGAGAGGGAGGGAAAAGAGACTATATTAAAATCAAAATCAAGCACCACCATACTTTGTTCCTAGTACCCACCCCAATTGCTCCAACAGAATATATAGATATTTCACTGGATAGACAGTTTACAGATACATTTACAAAAGGAGAAGAATATCCAAGGATAAAATCAAATAATCTGTATTTCCCATAAAGAGCTATTAGGCACCACTAATGCTACTGTTTATACATATCACTAGTCAACACATGCTATGGATGTCTTCCCAATTGATGGTACTGCATAGTCATTTAGAATTTATCCACTGTTACTGCTGGGACAGAATACTGAATAGCTCTCTACTTGTATCAGATGCAGATCTATACTGAATATATGCTATATGTTCATGGCAAACACGGGCCCTATTTCTATTTATTTATTTATGGATTCAACACTCTGACATGGTGCAAATACAGTTTTAAAATACTGCAACAAAATACAACCAAACAAAAAAACCCAGCCTAATTTGGTAGCATTTTACATTTCCATGACTTAAAAGGTTGACAGAAGAAACAGGCTCAATTTAATAAGCTAGTGAATAAAATCAGCATACAGATTTGTAGGTTCTAAAAAGCCACCATGCACTTTTGAATTATTGGAGTATTTCAGTAACTCTTGCCATTAATAGAAACAGTTGCTATAGAAGTGGACTTTTTATGCCTTTAAAAAAATAAGAACAAAAACAACAGCTCTGTACAAAAGCAAATCTCATGAGATACTTCAAAGCTCAGGAACATTTTAGGATTGTTGAATTTTATCTTGTCAATCATAGCTGGATATCTACAGTAGATAGTTATTATTAAAACAGCAGCAAATCACCACCTACATGCATTCTAGGATAAAAGGCTAGAAACAGGGGAAAAAAGGTCTCTTTCAAAATTAAACGTGTAAAAATGTTTATGCCTTAAACCTGCACTACAAAGTTCAAAATGTCTATAGCCAAGAAAATGTATTTGAGACTCAGACTTTTGAAATGTGATGCTGCACCCAGAATGAATTTGGCCTGTTCTAGCATGTTAACGGTTCGAGAATAAGGTCATTCAGTTCTGGCATTAGTTATTTTTGGAAGCGAAGGCTAGGTCTGCCCTTGGAATAGCTATGCCAGTAGACAGAGCTTGTCCTGGCAACAATACACAGTTTTGCTGGTATGTCAGTCATGGATCTTGCATCAAGTCCCAGAGTGACAGTTGGGCCAGCAACTCTGCAACATAGGTCTGGTATGAAAGCAATTTAAATGCTTGTACACTAGAAAAACAGACTATCAGTGGGACTGTAGCTTAGAGTAGGAGTTTTCACTCAGTAGGTCACATAGGGGCTGGGGTGGCAAGGATGAATGCAAGGGAGGAGCTGACCTCCCCTGATTCTTTACACACTAGAATAGATTCCACACTCCCCTGCACACACTGCCTCCCAAACAGGGGACAGCTCAACTGGTTTAGTGCCAAGAGACAGAACATGCCACAAAGCCAGCATGCACAAAGCTAACTTGGGTGTCTCTGCAGCATGCCTGGGAAGCCGCTTAAGAGGGGAGATGGCCATGGAGCTGTGCCTAATGTTGAGACAGGGTGGGGAGGTTTGATGTGAGATTGGATCAAGAGAGGTGGTGACCCAAAGGCAAAAACATTAGTAACAAATTCTGAGGTGGGGGAAGTCTTCTCCCATTGCATCTTATGTCACCTACAAATCTGTATGCTGATTTTATTCACTAGCTTATTAAATTGAGCCTGTTTCTTCTGTCAACCTTTTAAGTCATGGAAATGTAAAATGCCACCAAATCAGTTCATGTCCTCCCTCCCCCCTCCCTCATTTCCCTTGCAGCAAATGAAACTATTCACATAGGTGCCCCTCAGTCTACTGGTTGTGTATACAGACATTATACACACATCACAGTGTGTGATAAAACGAGAGCCGGTACCTTAAAATCTTATGGGAACGTGGGGTAACAATACTGCACTATTGTTTGCGACATCTCTCAGTGACACGTGTAGCACTTCGCAAAAAAAGGCAGCAGAGAGGTTTTGCAGAGCAGCTGTTAGCTCTGATGCTCATGAAGCAATTAAAAGCATCTGACAAGATTAGCAGCCTACAAGCCTGGAGTCTATTGCTCATTGGCACCCACTGTCAGTGGCAGAGCTCAGAAGACAAAGAAATGAACAGGACTATAGTACATACCATGGATAAACACATTTACTTCTCTTTCATTAAGAGTTGAACAGTTACATCACCCACTAAGTCCCCCCCAAAGGGTACAGTGGTGACTACAGAGTGCTACTGTAGAGCAACTGACATTTAGGGAAGCCCCATCTCCTTTTTTTCCTCACAATAAACTGATTGCGTATTGGCACTTTTGATGGCCTGGGATTGAAAAGATCATATTCGGAATGACCAGAGAGATATTGTAAAGGCTGACCAAGTGGTCAGCAATGGAAGCTTCTCCCCAGATTACTTGGCCCTTCACTTACACTTGAAAAAGCACAGATGCAAGGTAATTAATGTGTTTTTTTACTACCACATTTCAGTTTGAAGAGCACTCACTGTGGAAGCAGTTGATTGTGGTAAGACATGGGCATTTTTACCTCTAGTCCTCTCACTGCTCAGTTTGTTTGTTCAGGTTTGAGACGCTATTACCCACACGTACACATGTCGTTCTAAAGCATAAATTATTCTACATTGCGTGCTGCAGGATTCATTGACCAGAGCTCTGTAACGGGATTCATCTAGAGCCAGCATCCATTCCTGCAGATGAATGTTGGCATTTGCCAAGAGTTCGGCTGTGAATGACCACTCCAGTTGTTTTTCAAAAGCAGCAAAACAAACTCTCTAGAGAGTGTTATTTTTAAGTCACTATCCCTTTGCCAAGACTTATGACAGTTTCTGCCACTGCTAACAGCAAGGGAATATTATAATGAACTCAAACATAAGAATTTGTTGTGCTTTTAGACCAGGAGAAAGAGAAAAAAAAAAGATTATTTCCAAGAAGTTTTTCAGATGCTTCCAATGCATTTTCAATCCTCCTAACTATAACAACATGGAGGAGGAACAGTCTGTTTTGGCCATTCATGTTCAGTTAAGTTATTGGGAAGGGGATTCATCTGCTAGAATTCAAATTCTTACGACCCTATTTGGAGGGTGTGGCCAAGTGAGGAAGATAGGGACAAGAAACCACTTCATTTTGTTCTCACACACTGTTCAAGGAGAGCTTTTGGGAGGACACTGCAAACTTTGGCAGGATTACCACTTAAAAAAAAAAAAAAAAAATCAGGGAAATCAGACACTATGCTGGCTACCCACAATGTAGCTGCAAATCTCAGGCTTCCTTCATCTCAGTTCTTCTTAAAACAAAAACAGCTGCATGTATAAGATTTTATGCACATGACCTGCATATCAGGTTAAATCTGTAGCCTCAAAACAGTGCTGTTGCAGTAGATAAAAAGTATTTGGTTAGCCCAGCTCAGGCCATTACCCTGCTCAGTAAAGACATTCACATAGACAGATCCAGGCACTTTTTGCACACTTCCAATACAAGCTGCTTACAATTCCTGCCCAGCTGAATACAGCTACATATATCAGGAATTGTTCTGAAAAAAAGGCACCTAGTGAGATCACTTCATATGGCAGTTACCCTGTTATAGGCAAGGCAAATCCTGGAAGACAAGGGTTATCTAGGGAGAAGTTCAGCTTGCTCCCAGGGAAGAGTAACAGAGCAGAACCAGAGTTCACACAAATGAGCTCCACATCACCCTGACGAGCTCCACAATTACTCACTCTCAGGAAGCATCTATCCCAAAGCTGGGACACCATTCACATGTGCAGCTCAGGCTTTGCCTTCTTAAAAAGCAGACACCCAAAGGAGATTATGGATTGTTGAAGTGATTTAGAAACTGCAGTCTTTGGGATTAGTGCCATCAAAAGGTGATCAGGCCCCACTGCAGATTCCAATGGGTTAGCATTCTCCAGATGCTAGGGCCTCAGGCAGCTCATAAAGGACCTGCCTAAGGAAATCAGGCTGAATTCCTGTGGTTGCTTTTAAAAAACAGCGCCAAAAATTGCCATATATGGCAATAGATGGAAGAGGAGGGGCAGGGTGTCCCAATGGCCTTTGTAACAGTACAGATGCCAGGAGCAATTTCCAGGAGGCAATTTCCTCCCCTTGAAACAGGGAAAAGGGCAAGAGATTGTACTGTGGGCCAGAGCTATGGAAACACAACTGTGAGATCATACAGACAGCACTAGCCTTGAGTTTCCAGAAGCAGAGCTACTATCACAACTAGGCCTAGAGCCACAAGATCCATGGAAAAGCACTCAGATACATCTCTGCCTTAGTTGGTCTGTAAGGTGCACATGTACCCTGCCTTTCATTTTACATATATGCCATTTATTAGTTATCTAATGAACTGAAACAGTTGGGGTCCGCTGTTTCAGACACTTGCTACATGCTTACAGGCAAATGATGGCTTTTTGTCGAGGGCCCAGTTCTACTCACTCAGCCCTACTAGTGGTTTGTACTGGGCAGACAGGCCCAAATCAGTAGGCTTGCTCCCAGGTATTGCTTTTCTTCTTGCAACTTTAAGAGTAATTTTTACTGCAGACTGACTGTTTAGTCAGCTTGTTGTAAAAAAAGTACTGAAAGCATGCCGCTATTCCAGTTTAGATGCAGGGCAGCGGGACCCCAGAGGGAGAAGCAGGTACCACCAGACTTGGGGATGCCCAAGGGAGGTGCTGTAACGGGGCTCACAGAAATCTAATAGGGCGCAGCATGCTTTCTGCCCCTATGGCGAGTCATACTGGTTCGCGACTGCTCCCTATGCTCCACATCCCTTTGGACAAGTCTAAATATGGTGTTTGGGACACTATGAACCCCAAAGGCAGGATGAGGGGACAGACCTTAGGCCTAGAGACTGCACATCTCTCCCATTCTTATATAGTCACAAAGAGGCTCCTTACATCTGGCAAAGAGCCACATCAATGATTTGAACGACTGTAGCAGCCAACAGTCCAAATCATGAACCATAAGGGTTACCATACGTCCAGGTTTTCCCAGAGATGTCCTCTTTTTGAGTCCTGCTATCTCCGTCCAGGCGGGTTTTTCAAATCTGAGCAAACGTTCGGGGTTTTGGCTTTGCCCTGCTGGTGGGAGCAGAGATAGGGCCAACTGTAGGCAGGAAACTGCTAACAGGTTAAGCCTGGGTTGGCAGGCTGGGGGGTTGCCTGCCCCCTCCAGCATGATAAAGGGACAGGGGGCCTTTTGAGGGCCATGGCCGGGTCCACAGCACAGGGCCCTGTGCCTGTGTTTGCAGGGACAGAGCAGCCAGGAGATGCTGTGGGAAGAGCAAAAGAGGGACCTAGCTAGGCATCCTGGTGCAGCATGGGTAGTCAGGGTGTCAACAAGCCTCTCCTCTTCCCTCTGCCTCACCCTGGGGCTGGACTTACTCCAAGCCACCGCACTCTAGCCTGGTCAGGACAGGGGCAGCAGGTTAGGAGTGAGGGGCAGCAGCAGGGCTGGGGGTGGCTGTGGTTTAGAAGCAAGGGACAACAGAATGGGCAGACAGGGCACTGCCATATCACTGCCACACCCCAGTCATATCCCCCCCCCCACAACAGGTGTCCCCTTTTTTGGAAGTGAAAATGTGGTAACTCTGTGAATCACGGCCCCACTCTATTAGGCATAGTACAAGAGACAAAACAAAACAATGACTCCTGTCCCAGAGTTTACAACCCAAGTTTAATAGCTCACTGGACTCTTGAGTGGCTCCTGTTTCAGTACAGAAGAGTAGTGAAAACAAACAGTTGATTTTTGTGTGGATGGGGAAAGAAAAGTATACTTTAACTCCTAGGTTAGACTCTTTCACAGCATATTTGAACCAAGAACCAACTGCAAAAAGAAAAAGAATCACTTTTTGATATAAAACCACTGGTCAACTTTTGAACAGTGTGAAACCCATATTTCCCTTTGTTGTGTATATTTGATATTATGTTTAGGCTGCCTGGATTTATACTCAGAGTCTTCTAGACTATTTTATTTGGTTTTCTTTCCATCTGGTTCTCTCAAAGGTTTAAATAAAATAAAAATGTTTTCCTTAAAAAAAAAAACCAAGTCTCTCTCCACTAAAGCCATGAAAACCACAGAAAGCCTGCCCTGCTGACCATTCGCTCCCAGCATGATGCAAAGAGTCTTTGGGGGAAAGTGGTGCCTGGGTTGGGACCAGAAAACACTTACATATACTTTATTAAAAAAAAAAAAAAAAAATACATATATACACACACAAGAGCCATATCCCATTTTCTCCCCTACACCCCTCCAAAGTCTTCTTTGCAGTTTGATTACTTTAGACCTAGAACTGGAAACTCCACTGAGTTTCAGAAATGCTTT
>NW_017729030.1:67331951-67339498 GCF_001723915.1 Gavialis gangeticus
AAAAAAAAAAAAATACATATATACACACACAAGAGCCATATCCCATTTTCTCCCCTACACCCCTCCAAAGTCTTCTTTGCAGTTTGATTACTTTAGACCTAGAACTGGAAACTCCACTGAGTTTCAGAAATGCTTTTGGCCTAATGCTGCCCTTGGTTACACCAACATAAACACAGAGCAACTCCACCCAAACTACAGCTGCTCCTCACTTAATGTCGCAGTTACATTCTGGAAAAAGTGCAACTAAGCAAATCCAATTATGTCACAGTAGTTACCTACTAGCAGGTGGCAGCCAACCAACATAATAACTGAACATTGTGCAACTTTAAATGAGTATGTTCTCCAATAGATCAGCGACATAATAACAAAACGTTAACCAGGACAACGTTAAATGAGGAGTACCCGTAGTTAGCTTATTTACGCTGTTCAATATTAAGGCTTGCCACCTCCAAGTTGCTCCTTAAAATATTCTTAAACGCATAGTTGGCTCTTTTTACTATATAAGTGCTAGCATAAAAAGCCTTCAACAAAGCAGCAGAATTCAGTCCAATAAATCATTTATTAGCAGTTTTGTCACTTAAGTTAAGGGGAAGGCTATTCAAAAGTCTTTTGATTCACAGTTCTCAAAGTACTTCATACCAAGAGGAAAATTATGCCTGGATTAGAATATGATCATCCAGTAAGCTAATGACAGATCTCCAAACAGAACCCAACCCTCAGTCCCACCTGCTCTGCACACCAAGTCCTCACTGCCTCTCAGTTGCCCAGCAAGGAGTAATTACAGAATACAAGATACAGAGTATGAACAGTAAATTCTGAAAGGATGAAGATATATAGGTCCACTAAAACATTTATTTTAGACTGATAAGGGAGGAGAACCTCTAGACATCTGCTTTAAACAATTTTTTATCTTTTTTTGGCAAACACATTACAAACTCGCTCATCCCTTTCTCACTACAGCAATCAGCATGTGTCCTGGACGGTTTTACACTTTTTTTCCCCCTTGAGAAATGGTTCCATTTCAGCTTTCAGCTCAGGTAGCCTGTAAATTAAAATTGTCAGGTTTACAAGTGATCTGTTACAGCGGTGGCCCAGAGCCAAAGTTTAGAGCCACATCTGAATTTTCCCCAAAGTTAAGGAATCTCCAGATCCAAAGCAATACGCTTCCTCAGTGGGATGCAAGTAAACTCAGCTGAAGTCAGTGGAACTTACTCATGACCTCCAGCAAGTCGAAAACAGTTTCAAGTTAGCCCATTAGACTGAAACCAACTGCAAGGATCCAGATTTCCTCAAACCACTGGGGGTAACTCTGGGGCAGGCAATTATTTTGGGTGAAGAGCCGCTTACTGAGTATTGGCAAACTGTCGAGGTCTGCATTTCCCTTTCCGGCGCAGGGAAACAGGGACAGCCCCATAGTCCCAGGCCAGAAGCCTCTGCTAGGCAGGGGTTTCTGGTTGGGGGGCAAGGGCTGGGCAGACCTTGCTGCTAGATCCTGCCACTAGCTTCCTCTGGCTGCTGTCATCTTCCTACTGCCCCTGGCTGCTGTCATCTTTGACAGGCAGCTAGGTGCAAATAAAATATTAATTTTCTAATTTTTTAGGGGCCCTGCAGGCTGGATAGAACGGCCTGGCGGGCCAGATCCAGCCCCCAGGCCATATTTTGCCCACCCCTGGGGTAACTGAATCCGAGATTTTGTTTTAGTCTTGAATCAATTTTTAGGTGTGCAACATAGACATTCATATTTCTGCAGATGTGGGGAATTCCAATTCCTTTTAGCCTCTCCACATCAAGCAAGATTGCTTTTTCACTGACCAATATTTATACCCAATTCAAACCTATCCCTAAGCTTAGTGTCCCTTTATGCCAAGCCAACTAGGGAGACACCTCAGGCTCTTCCAGAAGTTTAGAGCAACCTCAAGGGTACTCTGCAGTAAAATTGTGCCTAACTGCCTCTGGCTACTAGAAGCTATTGTAATACTAATCAAGTAGAGCAGCACCCAATTATACCTCTATTCTCCCAGGAGCATCCAAACTCCATCCCAGCACTGGGCTGCATCAAATTTGTATCAGCCAGGAATCCCCGATTCCTGGGTCCCTTGATTCCTGTAGAGGTCCTTACACCACAGCTTTGGGACTAGTTGTTTAAGTACAGTCTTGCACCAAAGGAAGAAGTAGAATCAGGCCTTAAAAGGTTGGTATTCCAAAAGACACAGAACACCTTCAGCTCTTATAGACTCTTACGGGAGTCAGAGTTGCTCAGCACCTCGAAAAAAAACAGGCCATACATTTGTATAGGCATATTCCTAATGTATGACTAATCCAGACTTCCAACTGCAAGGTAAAAAAAGACTTGCAAATTAGGTCAAACAGAACTTAAAAATGCCAATTATTTTTTTTTTATATATAGCAGATTGCACTAGAATGCTGATTAATTCTCACCTTGCTGTTATCAGATACTTGCAGAAACTCCCACTTTGCTTCAGCTGCCATATTAAAGTGTCATGTATTCAAATATTAATGAAAGATGAAACAGAATGAGACTGTGTAGCATTTTCTGTGATAAGGGATCTTCAGTGGCAGGTATACACTAAATATTCCAAGTGTTAAGGGTTTTTTAGGTTATATCAAGTATAAAAGAGCCATGCTTGAAAGGCACCATTTTCTGCTTTTAAATAAAATCTTATGCTTTCTGCACCAAAACAAAAAAATAAAGCTATTGCTTCCCCATTCTCGTAAGCTGTGGCCTCATCAGTACTTGGGCTGGACACAAGTAGGGGGGATTTTTAAAGCCAGAACTGCTTGTCTGGCTTTTGAAAGGGAACTAAAAATTCAGGCTTTTTGGTTATAGCCATGTTGATTCAAGGATACAGCCAGGCAAGGTACTGGGTAGATGTGATAACTGAGCTGGTTTAATAAAAGATATCATATCACATTTACTCAAAGTACCTTGCCTAAAAAATCAGGGCACTTCAACTTTGAGTGGTCAGCCTAAGGTAAGGATATCAAAGTCTTTTGGCATCCCCAGCCACATTCAGACTACAGGGCTCTTCACAGATCAGATCCAAATGCACCTCTGGCAGTGAGGCAAGCAGCATCAGGTAGCTGCAGAAGATAATACAGCCATTGCTTGCCCCACACTGCTGCTGAAATGCGTCACCAACAGGGCTCAATACCCTGGAATTCAGCAGTGGGCCACATGCCCCATTCACCCAACCCCCAATTCCCATCCCCTCTAGGAGCCCCCCCATGAGCCAGGTTTGATATCCCTGGCTTAAAGCTTTTAAGTAACTACAAAAGGAAGAAGGAATCAGATACCAGAGATCTCTTTGCAAACTCGGAAATAAAACAGAAAAGGGCACACTAAACCCAATGACTATAAATTGAATTTAGTGTCTGAACCAGAATTAAGAAGTTAGAAGGGCTAGGGAAATTACTGTGGATTTTAAGCCATGAAAGTATTTCACAATTGATTACCACTGAATTTATTACCACTTCCTTCCTTCGAAGTCTACACAGAAACTGCATACCTTTCTAATATTCTATATTTTTCAAAAGGTTGGAGTGGTAAGGACAATGCAGGTTTTCAGCTCTCTAACATAGGGCATGCACTCCTTTTCCTAGGATCTTCTGCACATTCATTAAACAACTCCTTCCCTGTCAGTGCAGTGGCCAGGCACCTGCAGCATCCTCATCTTCCCCAGTTTTACCTACGGTATCTTCAAGGATGCTCTTCACATTTCTGGTTTTGTGCCTTGTGCAAGGGTTTGAAGTGGCAATTTTGTGGGTAGATGATTGCCTAGGAATTCAGGAGATCGCATTTATCCAAGTGCACAGATAGTGCATCCATACACACAATATATGTGTACTGGAAAGGATGTCCTAACAGTCTCTTCAAACCATCAGGAAATAAGGAGAGGGGTGGGGAACCAACTTGCAGGAGGCAGGTGAGCACTTTTTGAAAATGTACTAATCCAGGGGCAGGCAAAGTATGACCCACGGGTGGCATCCGGCCCACCAAGCCATTCTATCTGGCTCGTTTGTAGTGTATTTGATTTTTAGAATATAATTTGGTAGTTTTCTGGTTCTGAGATGGCAAAACCCCTTGCTGAAAGGAGTAATTCCAGGGGACAAGTGGAGGGACTTCTGGTGGCAGAAGTCAGGGGTTAGGGGGCGAGACTTCATGCCAAGATGGTGATAAGGGGGTGGGGCACATGTCAAGGGGTGGGACTACCCATGCAGCCCTCAAAGGCTTGCCAAAACTCGGTAAGCAGCCCTCTGCCCAAAATAATTGCCCACCCCTGCTGTAATCCTTTTAAGACATCTCAAAGTTGAGAACTAAAGAATCCCTGAGACTATGCACACAAAAAAGAAATTGCTAATAACTTTCACGTTTCTATAAAACTAAGCTACAAATAAAGCTCAGATACTTCTGATTTATAGACAATGACTTGACAGAGAAGATTTTCAAAAGATATGAAGTCATGAACAAGGACAATGAAAATGAAAAACTTAGTCCATACTGAAGTTCTGTGTAAAGTATAAGTGACAAATGTAAGTATTTTGTTCTTATGAAGTCTGGAGGATCTTGGGTTATTACAGAAGGCTTCCAAAAGCCATAGTTGATGATAACCAGATACCTCGGTCTTTCTAGGGTACAAGTCTCTCACTCGTAAACTATACTGTGCCTGCCAAATACTGTACTGGAAGAGAAGCTGGGATTATACCTATGAAATTCTTCATTCATCAGACAGAGGCCAAAAACATCTATGATATGAAAGACTCTGGATAACTCTGATTTAAGGAGGTGGGTGTTACATCAGCCGAAAGAAGACAAGTTGTGTTTTTTAAAATGCAGAGATTGTGGACGGGAATGAGTATGCACATCCATCTAAAAAGCATGAAGAGAGGCTTGCAATTCATTCTCCCATGCAGCCCAGACTCCACAGTTTATTATGGCAAGCTTCTATGCAATTATCCCACCAACCTTTACAAGGCTGATCCCTGCCTAACTTTTGAATTGCTTACAAACATGAATGGAAGCAGTGGCAGTCAGACAGCACAAAAACTGCATGGGAGTGTGTTATATTGTTCTAGTAAGATTTCTCCTACACAAGTATGTGGAGAACAGGCTTTCAGAATGGAATCTCTTGCTTAACTGCTGCAGTTAACTTGAGGCAGATACTGTCCTCACTGACAACATTCACATCAACTTTAGCAGGAAGGATCAGGCCCATAAACAGAGTCACTGAAGAGTTCCCTGAGAATTCAATAGATGACTTCCCCTTCCGTCCCTTCCAAACAGCTTGTTCTCCATATGCAAGAGATTGTAATACAGTTTGCAAGTGGAATGGACAGTAAAATCCTTTTGTAACTTTGTAAGTCAGCAACAGCTGTCTGGGAATCGGTTTCGAATATCCCCTGCTTTGGTAGTGGTTGTGTTTCAAGCAAAATGGAAAAATCTCTCCAAAAATAAGCTATCAATGTAACTTGTTGAGAGCGCAAGGAAAAGCCATCTATGATTTTGGAGCAGAGATTGCTCCTTAAAAAACATCACACATTTTAAACAGTCTCATCACAAAATAAAACAAGGGAGCAGAAATAGTGACTACAACTCTATGTACACCTATTGAGTTAACAAAATAAGATAGAAAGGGCAGAGTGGCACCTTGTAGACTAACAATATCAGATGCATAATCTTTCAAAAGCAACAGCTTATTTAATCAGATGCTACCTGATGAAGAGGTCATCACATGAATTTGTTGCTTAGTAAAACTAGCATCTCTGATCTATTTAGTCCAGGGGTGTTCAGCCTCCAGTTCCAGGTCAAATGCGGCTCATGGAGCCTTAGCTTCAAGCCTGCGGGGCTCCCCATGGGTCAAGAAATTTGTTGGCCATGGAGAAGTGGCAGCTAATATCACCACCCTTCCCCACCGCCAAACTCCAAAGCCCTGAGTGACAGGGCACAGCAGAGCCATAAATCCCGCTCCCCCCACCCCCAGCCACATCAGAGCCAGGCCTTGCCCCCTTCCCTCTACACAGGTGGGGCTCAGGGCCAGGCCATACCTCCTCTTTCCCCCAGAGGTGCAAACCACAGACCCCTCCCCTCTACACAGCCAAACTGGGGCCAGACCATGCCCCTTTCCCTCCACTATAGCCAGGCCATACCGCCTCCCCGTGTGGCCGATTCAGGGTTGGACTATACCTCTTTTCCCTACCCCCTTGGGAAGGGATCAGGACCAGGTCATCCTGGCTACAACCCCTTCCCCCAGCTGGATGGAGACCAGGCTGTTCTCCCTACCCCACTCCACACAGCCAGATGGGACACAGCTGCAGGCACCCAATGTACCTGATAAGTCCACCAGCTCAATCCAGCCTGCAAAGAGACTGGGCATTGACCATTCAGCCAACTGGATGGGGAAAAAAAAAAAATGAGCACCACTAAGCAAGTCTAGAAGTCACAATTCTCCCCTACTTTCTACCCGACTTCAGACTAACACAGCTAACTACTACTCCGTGCTTAGAGAAATAAGCATCAGTTAAGGACAAAAAGAATGCATCACTGGACAGGCCTCTAACATGCAATGTTATCAGCAACTGCGTAAGAGCGGTAAGGCCTTATTACCCTGCAGACAGATCAGCCCACACAGACTCTCCCCTTCCTGCAGATTCCAACTGCATTCCCAAAAGCTTAGATTGTGCTAACTGCAGGATTGGACCCTATGATTATCTTCTTCTCCAGACAGACAGAGCTTAGATTTTTGGATAAGCAATACCTAGGTTAACTCCAAGCATTACCAACTTCTGTATGCAGAGGTCCTATTAGACAAATGGTGATAACAGACTTTTGCCTGTTTTTGATTCAGGCAGATGGGATAATTTACTTTGGTGCAACAGAGGACATCTCTATGGCCGAGTCAAAGACAGACTGTGGGTTATGAGGGGAGGGGGTGGAGGAAAACAGGGACTAAACGTGGAGAG
Source organism: Gavialis gangeticus (assembly GCF_001723915.1). Classification (NCBI taxonomy): domain Eukaryota; kingdom Metazoa; phylum Chordata; order Crocodylia; family Gavialidae; genus Gavialis; species Gavialis gangeticus. Next base: position 67,338,930 of record NW_017729030.1, read on the forward strand.
AAGCCTGGTGACACTGATAGAAAACTGGAGGCAGTTTTCTGTTGTAGCAAACTAATGATCACTCAGGCCTAGAAGTGTGTAAAACAGATCTGGAGAAAATCATGATGGCACTGAGTCATTCTGCTGGTCTCTAGAGAGTGCCAAAGAAAGAGAAAGGGATTAGAAAAAAGCTCCAGAAGTAATGGAGAAGTGAATAAAGAGCATCTCCATGGTCCCAGAGACCCCTTTGCACAAGAACCCAATGGCGAGGGACCCGAGGTTCCCAGGTAGGAGACAGCAGACCTAGAAGAGCAGTCACTTCTGTTACATATTTCTCCGTGCATGGTCATTGTTTAAGTTTCAGCTGGTCTCAGAGACATCATGGCCTAGGGAGCTGTGTTACAAGCTCAGGGGAGGCAAAAATCCTATCACAGCTTTGGAAATTAGCCTGATGTGGCCAGTAAATGCCTGTGCTGTGCTGTGTGCAGCTGCAGCACAGCATTCAGGCAGCGAGGAGCAAAGCTGGCAGTATGGAGAGCTGCATCCAGCCAGTAAGTCCTCTGTGATGGAAGGGGAGGAGGGAAGGGAGG
>NW_017729030.1:67340222-67340693 GCF_001723915.1 Gavialis gangeticus
CATGGGGTCCCCATTTTCAAAAAAGGGAGGAAGGAGGACCCAGGAAACCACAGGCCTGTTAGTTTTACCTCAACCCTGGGGAAGCTCTTTGAGAAAATTATCCAGGAGCACATCTGCAAGGGGCAAGCAGGGAAGATCACGCTTAGGGGCAACCAACATGGGTTCATTCAAGGCAGGTCCTGTCAGACCAACCTGGTGGCCTTCTACGACCAGGTCACAAAATCCTTGGATGCAGGTGTTGCGGTGAATGTAGTCTTTCTGGACTTTAGGAAGGCCTTTGACACTGTTTCTCACCCTGTTCTCATTAAAAAATTAGGCGATTGTGGCGTCAATGCCTACATAGTCAGATGGGTCGCAAATTGGCTGGATGGCCGCACCCAGAGAGTGCTGATGGATGGGTCTTTTTTGACTTGGAGAAATGTGGGCAGTGGGGTCCCCCAGGGCTCGGTCCTTGGCCCCACACTGTTCAAC
>NW_017729030.1:67345693-67346022 GCF_001723915.1 Gavialis gangeticus
TGCCCAGGTAGGGCAGAGGAGAGGCCAGAGCCATGGCTCGTGGTGGGGAGGTGGATCCTGCTGCTGTTTGCACACTGGGAGGGCACGGGCAGGGAAGTGCCCCCAGACTGGCGCAGGGTGGGATGGGGCAAGCTGCAGCTGGGCCTGCACGGGGCTCTTCTCAGTTGGGGCTGGGCTCTAAACGGGTGCCAGCAACGCTGGGAGGATGCTTCATCCACCCCAAGATTTGCCACTGCTCTGCTCCCAGTGCCACCACCACCAGCTGCAGCCCTGGCTCAATGCCCCACCTCCATCCATGCACTGACAAGAACTGGGGCTGCACTAGATGA
>NW_017729030.1:67356185-67356392 GCF_001723915.1 Gavialis gangeticus
ATGGATGCAGCATCTCCCCAGCAGCGCCAGCACCCACTCCAACCAGCGCCATCCCCCACTGAGAAGAGCCCCACACAGCCCTGGCTGCAGCCCACCCCACCCCACACAGATCTAGGAGGCACACAGCCCCCCACCCTACCAGTGTTCAAGCAGCAGCCAGAGCCATGCCCCACATGAGCTGCCTCTGCCGCCCCCCTCCCCCGGGCC
>NW_017729030.1:67356403-67357239 GCF_001723915.1 Gavialis gangeticus
CTCAGGTCCCTTCCAACCCTACCAACTACAAAACTATGAAATTGGATCGATATTAGCCAACATGCCTCCATAAATATCGGCCCCAAAGGAGAACCATTTACAGAGGTGGAAAAGGAGGGGAGTTTTGGACTGTACCTAGGCTATAAGAACTCTTTAAAACCTTTTTATAATCTCACTGCTCCCCATGTAGTTGGGGCCTGAACTATCAATGTTTTTGCAGGAAGAACAATTGTGTAACATGGTTCAAAATGAAGAAAAAATATCAGCAAATAAAACATCAGACACTTGCTGGATCTCATCAGAAGGAAAATATGGACCTGTGCCTGCCCAACTCCCCTCATATCATGGGAACTATACATTACTTAAAACAGCTCTTTTGCCCATCCTGAGCTTGCAATTGCGATGGAAGGAAAAAATTCCAAGGATGTAGAATCAATTAAAACTCTCAAATTCCTTTCAGCCTTGGCAACAAGCCAGAAAAGCAGAATCTCTCTTGGGAATTGTGGGGGTGGGAAGGGGACACACTGAAAAAAAATGCCTCAACTCTAAGTAAACATTTGTTTCTTTAGATTGACATTGCTTAATAAAATTAACAACATTTTAAGTGATCCCAGTTTGACTCTGAAGTCAACTTCTCTACACGGAGACCTCTTTGCATAAAGAAAAAAGCAGGGCAGCAGTTGATATCTGTTCTTTGAGGAGGTTATTTCTGCAAAAGGAAAGGCTATATATATTTGTTTGTTTGTTTGTTTGTTTGGGGGGGTTTTTTGTTTCATTTTTGTTTGTTTGTTTGTTTGTTTTTTTGAGAGAGCAGGTTGAAAGGAGAAATGGTTAAA
>NW_017729030.1:67362239-67366954 GCF_001723915.1 Gavialis gangeticus
TTTGTTTGTTTGTTTTTTTGAGAGAGCAGGTTGAAAGGAGAAATGGTTAAAACTAAGCTTCCTCAACTTGAGAGGTCAAAGATCAATTCACTGCCAGAGCTGCCCCTAGGGGTGTGTGGGGCCTGGGGCATATCAGCCTGGGGGAAGGGGGGGAAGCAGGGCAGGGGGGAGCGAGCAGCCAGAGCAGGAAGCTGGCAGCGTGCGGCATCCGTGCAAAGTGGTGGCACACTTGCCAATGGCACCGTGCACAGGGCCTCCCAAAGCATGGGGCCCAGGGGCAGTCTCCCTATTTGCACCCCCACCCCATTCCAGGGGCAGCTATGAATTCCCATACTGCATTCCCATAGACTTCCTGTGCAACCTTGGGCAGTCCGTCTCTCTGTGCCTCACCTCTTCATTTAAAATTAGGATAACAGCATTTCCTCCCCTCAGATCCATTAACAGCTGCAAGGTACTCAGGATGCCTCTATAGCCCTGTTACTATAAGAAGGAAGAACCAACTGCCACACATTTACAATTCTAGGTACCAATCAGGTTTCCTTCTCCTGCAACCCCAAACCCCTTACCAGTTGCCAAATGTAAAGCACCACAGGCTAGAAACCCCTTCTGCAAATATGCATTGGCTATGCTCATACTGCCTCTGTGGGCCTTTGGAGAGCAGTGCCAGGAAGCAAATCCCACACACCCACTCCTGTTCCGTATGCACCGAGCCCAGAAGTGAGTTGGTGAAGTCATCATGAGGGCATCCCCACTGCTGCTCTCAAACATTGTCAGACAGAGCTGGAGGGTGATGGCAGGAGGGTGCCCTCCACAGTCTCATTGCCAAGTGGAGCCATGCTTCTCAGCTCAGAAACTGAGCACCTACCCATTATAATCTTCGAAAACTGTGGCTATACCTGCAATTCTTACAATTCGATTACACTGTGACCTGAAGGTGCTCAATAACTCTGATGAGGTCCTTGCTCTTTGCCTCCTCCCTTCTGTTGTCTGGAAATCATTAGACTTCATAAATTGCCAAAGATATTTGAAAAAAATGCCAGAGTGTACAATTTCACTAACCCTCCTCCATTTTCATTCTCTTGCATATTTTTCTAATAGAAAAGTTGGCAGCTTGCTAGTATAGTTTCAAAAGAAGATTAAAAACAGAGATAGGCTATTTTAATTTTTCAGATGATAACAGCATCTTCCAAGGCCGTATGTAAAATCATCACTCAAAGTTAGCTTCACCTTGCATTTCACCTTTTTGTCCTCAAGCCATTCATTTTTCTATGAAGTTCAGCCCTGACCCCAAAAGCTTTAAGCACCACAGTAGGTACTGGAGTCCCTGACCCCAATCCTGAAGAAATGAGTGCACAGGCTGAAGTTTAAACCCTGCAATGAGTCCCACTGAAATCAATGAGGTAACCTCCTATCACACTGTGCATGTAGGTACAGGGTCTTAAAATGAAAAAGTTCCCACCTAACCAAACACATAGGCAGCCTACCATGTTAATTCAATACATTTGTTTTGAAGCAGTTTGTTTGGAAAAAAAAAAAACTTTGCTCTTGGTTGTGTGTGAGGGCGTGCACCAGTTTTCTACCATTAACATGGCATCACCTTTTGCCAGGGTCATCTCAGAAGTAAAATCTTGACTAAAGAATGTTAACCTGGTTTGGCAAGTCAACAAAGTTGTTCTTAGTTTTATTCTTTTCTGCTTCTTATTTTGCAGTGGAGGGGGAGAGGAAGAGAAGGGAAGAAAAAAAGTCAGAGTAGCTTTTTAAACTCTGAATTTAGTCAAGTAATCTCCATCTTCCCTTGGCATCCAATTCACCCATTTACCATTTCACCAGCTTCCTCCTCCCATATATTTGAACAAAAGGGTTAAACATAAAGGTATTTAACATATAGAGTAGTCCGCAAGTGACTACAAGGCTCTCAGCTTCTGGCCAACTCAGAACAGCTCAGCTCTAGTTCAGCAACAGAGTCAAGGAAGGAGACATTTGTACAGATGTAGAGTCCACTAGGTCAGAGGTGGGACAATATGGGCCACATCTGGCATGCTAACAGATCCTATAGGCCTGCTGAGGGCTGCCAGAAGTCTGAGGGGGGAAGGCTGCACCCTGCACCCTTCCACTCTGCTGCCACCAGGGCCAGGCTGGGCAGCACAGACTCCTCTGCCCCGCTCCCTCCCACTTCCTATTGTCACTGCAGTTGCGCAGTCCTGGCATCACTGCCAGCAGAGAGACCCGCATAGGATGCAGTGTAATGCCACATGCCAAGTAGCCCTCCTGCCCACAGCAATGAGCTGCTGCCACCATGGCGCTGTTAGGAGGTGAGTCCATGATGGCTGCAGGGGGGCTCAACATGGGGCAGCCTCCCCAAATTTTCTTGGGGCTGCATGGCACCAGCAGTTGGTGGTGAGCGGGATGGATACTCAGCACGCTGCATTGTGCCCTCTCCAGTATGGGCCCTGCACAGCACCAGCAGGAAGCCAAGTAGGGCAGGGGAATGAGAAGTGGCTGCTGGGATGGCTGCAGGGGGGCAGAGGAGTCTGCACACTGTGCGGCCCACCCCAGCTCCAGCTGTGGCAGATCAGAACGGCACAGGACTCCCTTCTCACACTCCTGGCAATGTTCGGCAGGCCGAATAAGATCAACTGGCGTCTCTCCCCCACCCCCACAAACAGCTCACCAAAACTTAAGTGGCCCTTGAGCCCTAATAACTGCCCACCCCTGAACCAAGTTGTAGTGCAGAAGATAAGTGAGCTATAGCCAAACGATTCCTTCTACCAGTTTACATGATGAAATAGCTTGTGATGCATCAGTGGGGCATGCACCCCCCCCCAGGTTTCTGGGGGCCTGTGGAGCATGTCTAGGGGGTGCACCAGAAGTGGCTGCTCCAACTCTCCCCATAGCCCCAAGCTGGGTGAGCAGCAGCAGCAGGCAGCCCAATGTCAGAAGTCAGAGCCTGCTGCAGCTCCCAGGCAGCCAAAGGCCTACCACAGAGTGCAGCTGTGTAACAGCACCTTATCCTGTCCCCACCACCATTGCCACAACAGACCAACTGACCTCAGCCCCACTGCGTACCACCAGACCCTTTAAGTCGTGTCCTCCCTTCCACTATCAACAGTCATCTATGCTTTAGAGCAGGGTTCCCAACCTTTTTATGCTGTGGACCAGCAGACCAAGGACCAGAACTGACCATGGACCAGAAGTGACTGGCATACTGCAGGCAGGCAGGCAGGCAGGCAGGCAGGAAACCCTTTTTCATATTCAGTATGAAATACACACTTCTGGTTCGGCAGCCAACCCTTCATGGCCTGGGGGTTGGAAACCCCTGCTTTATAGTATGGCAAGCAGTCCCCTTAAAATGCGCAAGATCTGGACTGCATACAAACAAGGACCAATTTATTTCAACTGGTGCAAATCCCCACTTGGGACACTTATTCCAGTGAAAGAGCTGCTCCTTTCTGCCCAGTTTAAATGATGGATGTAAACTAAACTAAAACATGAGTCACCACAGTCTTCTCTATTGGCTTGAAGAAGTCTTCTAAAAATAAAAAATAAAATCACACCTTAAATTAAGCCTGTGGAAGCCTGCATGTAGCTAAACACCAAGCCTATTCACAAAAGTTGGGTACTTTCTCACCCAAGTAAGGGTAGTAGAGTCTGATCCTTAAGCTCCAATTCTGCAACACACTTAACTGCATGCTTGCATCTCACTGAAATCAATGGGACATAAACATGGATTAAAAAATGTTAAACACTTGCTCAATATATTGCTAGCATGGGACTTGAGAGAGCAATTTCAGACCACAGGCCAGTCATTTTACTAGTTAACACAAATCATAAGAGTTCTATTATTAAACATCACTTCTTTTTAGTTTAGCAATATACCTCCTTCCTATCCACAACAGGATGACTAAAAAAAAGCTATTAATTTACTTTACTGTTCCTACCAGAAGAGCCTAGTAGCTTGTTAACTTATGAGATGCACACCTACAAAATAAAGGGAACAACCAACACAATAAACATGGAAACTGTGAGATCCAAGCCACGTCCTGAGCACATCTTGACACCATTTTCACATTATGAAAGGAGCCACATTTAAAACGGTCAGCTCATGGCCAACATGTTTTACCAGCAGGCATTAGAAGAAAAAAAAAAAAAGTTACAGGAAAAAGTCAATGGAGTGGCTCTCCCCCTACCCCCTTGTGAAATGATGCATAAGATCTGGTCACCATTTAGTTTCTCCTAGAAGTAGACATAATAGAAAGTATTTTCTTTAAGGTTATGGATATTTAAAAAAACAAAAACAAAAAAAAGACCCTCCTTAATGCTTTGACCTTCCCAGTTCACCTGGGAAAAAACAAAAAAACTAAACTTTTCTGAGAACGGAGAGCCAAACCTGAATATTTCCCACTAAAACACAGCAGGGTTGCAGAATATGGCAGGATCCCCCTGAGCGTTTCAGGTCTTATTGTCCAAGCTTACACATGATTGCCTGAAACCAAAACCCCACAAAAGTCTGGATTTCGAGGCATTTTTCCTCCTCCCCCTTAAAAAAAGAAGATACATAAACGCACGCTCCCATCCCAAGCACAGCGGGCAGCCGTACCCCCGGCAGCGGGACTTCTCGGGCTGTGGGAAACGGCTGGGGAGAAACCAGCGCCGCCGGCTGGCTCCATGGAGCCCCCCCCCCCGCGCCCGGCACCCGGGCGGGGCGGGGCGGCCGC
>NW_017729030.1:67367030-67367369 GCF_001723915.1 Gavialis gangeticus
GGGGCGGGGCGGCCGCTAGGAGCACGGCCTCGCCCGGGACCCGACCTCGCTGCCCCGCCGCTAACACGGCCCCAGCCCCACGGCAGCAGACGCACGGGCAGGGCAGGGTAGCACGCACCCCGCCTGCCCCGGGCTACCAGCGGCACCCCCGCCCCGCCCTGAGCTGAGCTGGCGCCAAGCGGTCCGGGTCCGGTCGGCTACATCAGCCCGCAGGCAAGCATCGGCTGCCCCTGCACCCCACCCCGGGGTCCCTCGCTCACCGCCGGTCTCCCCACAGCTACGGCCACGGCCATCCCCACCCGCCCGCTCCGCACGGCTGCAGCGCTGCAGAGCCCCCGG
>NW_017729030.1:67368993-67381682 GCF_001723915.1 Gavialis gangeticus
CCCGCCTCCAGCCTGCGAGTTATTTATTGATTGATTTGAATTTTTTTTTAAAGAATTTGTTTGTGTTCCCAGACAAATCCATGAGTCAGTCCAGAAATGTAAGTGGCCCTACAACCGGCAAACATCCTCCACCCCAGCCACCGGCTTCAGATATTTCCAAAGGCTTTTGGCGGGCATCCTACGTGCAGGCCCAAGCCTGGAGGCTCGGGGTTCAGATACCCCCAAGTGTCGCCTGCCCTCAGCCGTATGGCCTTAGGAGCCAGCTAGGGAGGAGTCTCCCCTTTCCATCAAATGGGCTTTAAGCCCCAGCACCTTGGTAGGTACTAATTCGTGCCAGAAGAGCAGTTATCCCTGGGAGCGCTTAAGGAAAACGGCCTTGACGGACCCAGATATGTGGTGTTTCTCCTGCATAGCCCCTGCCCGGGGGGAAGCAGGTCCCGCGGTACCAGGGCTGCTGCACCTCCCCGCTCAGAGCGGCCAGCTGTGCTCTCCACCCCGGCCACACACTCACTAAGGGCCCCCCGCACAGCATGCCCGGTAGACATTGTACGGGCACCAGCCCCACGCTCCTTGCTCCCACTCCCATGACCAGCAGTGGCACTTACCATTTTTATGGTGTCGCATTTCCTTCCCCCACCCCTGCCTTTCCTTGCCCCCATCCCCACCTCTCCAGCCCTGCTCTTCCATGGCTGTACCAACCCAGCTCCGTTCCCAGCCTCAGCTCCCCCCCACCCTGCAACAGGCCCCAGAGCCCAGACCCTGCACCCACCCCCACCTGCAAGAACGCAGCTGAGGAAGCCCCTTCCCCAGAGAGTTTCCAATCTCGGCACCAGTCACAGAAGGAAGGTGCCACTTCCACATGGTGGGGTGGACTCCCATCATGCTGCATGTGTTGGGGATCCTGCCCCCAAGCCTCTCAAAACAGGGGAGTGCCTCCTTGGGAAGATTGCTCCAGTGGTCTTCCCCAGCAGTAATATATGGCATGTGACAGGGGCTGGAGAAACAGAGAAAGGGGGGACGGGTGATGAGAATTGCTAGGCCTCTCTCAGGCTTCAAAGGGTTTCAGTGGGATGGGCCCCGTCTCACTTTTTGTTTACTTACTTTTAAGATCAGGCTCACTGGGATTGTGGCAGCCACACCCAAGCATTCAGAAATGCTCAGTAGCCACAAGGAAAACATTGAAAGCTTAGGGTCAAGTGATGTCAGAGATGAACCCCAGCTGGATCCTGCTGCTGTTTTAGAAGCTATTGATTCATCCAAAATGCACAGTTTCAAAATTGAGGTTTCATAATATGTGCTGGAGCAATTTTTGAATGGCAGCCCATGACTGCCTGGTAGTCTCCCAAGCTGCAAATGAACCTGGTTTGTGCCATTCACAGAACTGTCCTTATCAATCCCCCCCCCTGGCTTTTAAACACTCTCAGAAAAATAAGTAAGTAAATAATGTCTTTGGATCTGGTTCATCCTGTAACCTGCCAATGTCCAACCATAAAAGAAGGCCTGGTAAGGTCCCCAAGGCTCACTCACTGAAAATGATCAAACACTCTTGCCCCAACCCAGCAAAGCGTTTTTTTCACTGGATTGTCAGCATGTAAGCAGCACTGCTGGCTTCTGCATGCTTGAAACTAAGCATGTAGTGTTTATGATTCTTGCTAGATCAGGACCACAGTATGGAGCATTTGCAGGACACCTACCATGTAACTTGCACAGAAAGCAGAGCAAAGCAGCACCTTATAAATTAATTCAGAGGCTAACAACCTTTTCAAGCCGTGAGCTCAAACAACCTGGCTCCACTCAGGCACAGGCTGGTTGGCTTCAGTGGCATGTCAGCAACAGTGGGGGTTGCCTACACTTGTGCCAGGGCCAGACAACTGGAAGCAGTGCCAGCACCACTATTCCCCAGCCTCCTTGCTCCTCACTGGACAGCTTCCAGTCAGAAGGAAGCTGTGCTGGGGCTGGGAAGCTGGGAGCTGGGCTCACGCTCCTGTTTTACATCCATCTGAGCTAGGAATTTGCATGATGCTGCTACAACAGCATAGATGAATCAGTACATAAAACCCTTATCTTCCTTTTCCTCTTTTATAAGTTATTCTATCCTTTATAAGACACCTTGAGCATTTGTTGGGAAGGACAGGCTATAGATCAAATAACATAAATGTATACATATCCTCAGGTGACCCATCCCTCCGCCCTTTCCATGGCTAGAAGCTGAATGGCTTCATGGAGAGACGCTTGACAGTCTCTATAGACTCCTGAACATTTCTGATAAGTTCCCTAAGCTGTAACTTTTACTGTAGCAAGCTTCAAGCTCGTTTTTTAGCAACAGTGTTTTATTTTGGGAACTTTTTCTACAAATGCTCCTTATAAATCTTGTTTTCATGATACTGTAATACAATTTGTTATACTATCCAGGCTGATGATACAATAATGTCAAGATCTAACAACATAGATCAGCTACCTGAATGAATGTAAGTACAATAGGGACATGTCCACACATGCAGGCATGTGTACTTGCAGCAGCTCAAATAGCAGTGGCATAAATTTGTGCCAGGGATTTGTCCCTTAGCACACATGCCTGAACATGCACTTCAGTGAGGGAAAAATTGTGCCACTTTGGAGCAAACTGGGGGAGCTAGAGGCCCCAGCAGTATGAAAAGATGCCATGGTAAGTAGCAAAGGCAGCTTCTGAGGCCTAGCCAGCTGGTGTCTGGGAACACTACTTCCTTGTGACAGCTGGACTGCTAAAGCAGCCCTAACCTAAAACGGCCTCTGCACCTTCTACCCACTGCAGGAGTCTGGCAGTAGAGGCTGCTGCCTGGCTGTGACCTGTGCATCTGCCAGACCCAGACGGAGACTGCACAGCTATCTGGGCTGTAGTACAAGTACTGCAGTAGAGCTGCCTGCACCTCTGGGCCAGCTGCCAGTGGGCCATGGCTGCACAGTTGGCCTTCATGTGGCACTGCTGTCATGTCTTCTGGTTCCTTCACTCTGCCATCTAGGCAGTATCATCTGGAAGATGTGCTCATTGTGGTGGCCCACTATTAACTGTTGAAGCATGTCCTTGTGGTCCTAAATGGTCAGGTGGTCAGCCACCCTGCCTGCCCTCCAGTTGAGTCCCCAGTGCTGGCCCTGGACAGATTCCTCTGCCCAGGTCTTGCCACTTGCCCCACCAGCAGGTGATCCTGGTGTTCCCTGTTAAAACCTGCAAATTCTCTCATAAGAAACCCAAATTCTCTTATTAAAATACCCCAAATCTGTGTTCTTCCATGATTATAATGAAACACCTCTATATATAGTGAGATCAGTTGGGCTCCAGTGCACAAGTTAGCATGGGAGTTTGCACAGGAGGGTGAGCAGGAGGGGCATGAGGCTCTAGGCAGTGAGCCTGAAGAGAAGGGTCAACACAGCAGTAGCCCAGACTACTACCTGTGTGATAGTGATGACACAATGCACCCCGAAGATCCCCCTCCTGCAGCTGGAGCCTACCCCTCTGGTACCACTGAGGCCTCCATCCAGATGGTTGAGGTCATTTCCTTCTATAATGAGGTGAACGTCAACTGGACAGGGGAGGAAAGGTGGATGTCATTTAGCTGGATTTCAAAAAAGCCTTTGACTTGGTCTCCCATGATGTCCTCATGGCAAAATTGGGGAGCTGCAGCCTTGACAACCTTACAGTCCAATGGCTGGGGAACTGGCTCCATGGTTGGACCCAGAGAGTGATAGTCGATGGCACTGAGTCAGAATGGTACATGGTGACCAGTGGTGTCCCCCAGGGTTCAGTACTAAGACCAGTACTCTTTAATATATTCATACATGTTCTGAATTTGGATGATAGAAGCAGACTGACTAAATTTGCAGACACCAAATTATGGGGAAGTGCAATCACACTAAAGGATAGGCTGGGGATTCAGGCCAACCTAGACAGGCTCTCAAGGTGAGCAGATCAAAACCTGATGACATTCAACATAGAGAAATGTAAGGTCCTCCACCTTGAGAGAAAGAACCCACATCATACCTGTAGGCTTGGCAGTGCTACACTCACTAGCACTATGACCGAAAGAGGCTCGGGGGTCATGATTGACCACAAAATGAACATGAGCCACCAATGCGATGCTGCACTGGCAAAGCAAATAAAACCCTGGCTTGCATCTACTGTTGCATCTCAAGCAAGACCCAAGATGTCATCCTCCCACTTTATTTGGCCTTGGTGAGGCCACAGCTGGAGTACTGCATCCAATTCTGGGCTCCACACTTAAGAAAGGACATGGTGAAGCTTGAGAGAGTCCAGAAGAGAGCCACATGCATAATCAGATGTCAAGAGAACAGGCCTTATGAGGAGAGGCTGAGAGGCATGGGACTCTTCAGCTTTGAGAAACATAGGCTCAGGGGGGACTTGGTGGCAGCCTATAAATTCATAGACTGTAAAGCTGAAAGGGACCTCGAAAGATCATCAGGTCCAGCCCCATATATCATGGGTGTGACACAAGGAAAAACTTCTTTACCATGCAAGTCTCCAGAGTCTGGACTAGATTCCTCCCAGAAGTGGTGTAAGCACCTACTCTGGACGTGCTCAAGGAGCGTTTGGATAATTATCTTGCTGGGGTCTTGTGACCTCAGCTGACTTTCTGCCCTTTGGGCAGGGGGCTGGACCTGACGATCTTGCAAGGTCCCTTCCAGCCCTAATGTCTATGAAATCTATGAAATGGATATATTTACAATTTTAAAGCAATTTGGAAGCCTACCATTGCCTTCATTACCATAATAAAATGAATTGTAAATATCTATACACTTCGGTGTTTTGCTTTTGGTTTTATGATGATAGAAAAATCAGACCTGCTCCTTCCTCCTTTGCTCACCAGGGTGTGGGGTGATAAGCAACACTGGGATACCAGTTCCCTACCCATGTCCCTCACTCCTGACCCACAGCCTCTGCCTGCCCCCCACTAGCTTCCTCCCATCAGCAGCTCCATCCCAGCACCAAGATATGGGTCCAGTTGTACCTAGCGGTTCTTAGCCCTTACTGTTCTGCACCCTGCCCCTGTGCCCAGGCCCTAGCAATCCCCATGCCATTTCTGGGAAGTCCTTGACTGGGGCTCAGGGGCTGTGGTGGGCAAGCCCCTTTCATTCCAGTCCAGCCTTCCCCTGCACAGGCTGCTCTAGTGGGGCAGGGGGACTTTAAGCCCAACTCTGGTGGTCTTTCCTACCTGGAGCACTCCCCCAGCCCCAGCCCCCATCTCTTTCTCTCTCTCTCTCTCACACACACCTCTACCTCTACCCCCAGCCCATCACATCCCCCAAGTGGTTTCTGGGAGCAGGAGATCCTGCCAAACTGGTGTTGCATGTCCCAGTACCACTGTCAGCATGGGGCAGGGCTGGGCAGCAGTGTGGCAGTTGCCCTGCAGCTACAGTTCCTGCCAGCAGGTCCCATCCTGTCTGGTGACTGGGCATGCAGGGTGTGAGATTTTTGGGGTGGGGGGAATGTGGGGCTTGGGAGGGAGAACTGGTGTGGGGAGGTGGGTGTGGGGGGTTCGTGGAGATGAGGTTTGTGGGGGTAGTGTGGGGTTTGTACAGGAGTTTGTGGGTGTGGGGTTTGTGGGTGGAGGGGTTGTGGAGGGGCTGTGGGTGTCGGGGGGACTATGTAGGAGGGGTGGGTCTCTCTCCTACACATGGTGCACATCGCCCCCTGCAACAGCCGCAGCCATCGGGGTGCTCATGGCCCACTCCTAGTAGAGACCCCTAGTGGTGCACAGTGCTGCCTGAGACCTGGGGGATGTACTTGGTGCATGATGACAACCCAGCCTGCTGGCACGTGCCCACAAACAAAACTGGGATAGCTCTTGCTATCACCTGGGTTCTTGGCACTGCAGGCAAAAGCTGCATGCTAGCAGGCCAGGCTGGGCCCTGCCTCTATGGAGGCAGGACCTGGCCCAGCCTGCTGTCACATGGCTTCTGTGTGTGGCACTGGGAGCCCAAATGACAGCAAGAGCCAGCCTGGTTTTTCCTAAGGGTTCATGCCAGCAGGCTGGGTCAGCACTGTGTGCTATGTGCAGCCCTCAGGTTTCAGGCAGCACCACATGCCAGCAGGGGGCTCTGCCAGCAGCTGGCCATGAGCACCCTAATGGCTGCTGCTCAGGGGCGATGTGTAGGGGGTACACGGGGGTGCTTGTGCACCCCCTGAGAGCACTGGTGCACCCCCTGCCAAGCCATGCTTCCTGTTTAGCCGGTGGGCAGGGGGGAGCACCAGTGCCCCCCCTGCGAGCACTGACCAGGGAATGGGGCCGCCAGCAAAAGTGGCCACACCACTTCTGGAAGTGGCTGTGGGACTTCTGGAAGTGGCATGGCCGCTTTCACGGTAAGTGAGATTGCCGCCCCCCCGATCAATGGAATCAGCTGCTGGGGACCACCCCCCACAGTCAGCAGGATCAGCCGCTGGGGGACCCCCCCGGTTGCTGACTGGTGTAAGGGGAGGCACATGCCCCCCCGACTCAAAAGGCACCGGACACCCATGCTGCTGCTGCTATGGAGGGGCTGTGCAGCCCTCCCACATAGTCCCCCCCCAACCCCAAGTCCTCCCCACCCCCACATCCCCATTTACCTGGGACAGAGCCTGGGTCCAGGCCACTGCTGCCAGCCTTGCCTCAATCCTATTTGCTCCAGCATGCTGCCTCAGCATGCTGGAGCAGCAGGGGCACACAGCAGGTAGAGACACTCTGGCAGGTGCTGGAGCATCTCTCTGGAGGACCCAGCCTCCATTTTTTCCAGCATTTTTTTTTAATAGCGGGATTTCCCTGATATCAAATTTAGAGTCCATGCTGCAAATATGCAGTGCAGGCAACATTTTTTCATTCCTACAGTACCTCCTGCTTTGAGATGTGGCAACAGGCATGTGCTTGGTCCCTAACCACCACACTCCAGTTAACCACATGTGGGTTCTGCAGTGACATTTCTTTCCTCCTTTTAAAGTTCTATAAGGAGCTCTGGCTGCCTTTTAATCAGGCTATTTGCTTTTGAAAAAGTACCTTTCTAAATTCCCTTATGTGTTAACAAAGTACTTAAAAGACCATCTCTGGCAAAGTACTTAATTAAATACCATCTTTGGCAAAGAACAAAGTAGTTAAAATACCATCTCTGCCTCTGGCCAGTAAAAGAAGGGGAGTTGTTTCATTGCTGCAGCTCTGCATACAATGAACCAAATCCTTGTAAATGTAACCCTGAATGAAACAGGGTTCCAGTTACAATGGATTTGCTACATTTGCCTTACTAAAGGAACAGACAGACATAACAGTGAAACCAGACAGTTCACAGCTAAACCATATGTTTTCATAATCATACAGAGGTCAGTCCCAACTAGTGTGGTTGTGTCTACTTGAGACCAAACACGGAAAATGCTTACACAATGATTCACTTTGATAGTTATTCACAAGGTCTGTTATAGTTTTTAAAAAATAGGCATACATGATTTATCATCATAATATGTTATGAATGATATTGGCAAAGACCATGCACGCTTTATGGTTCATAATACTCCGTAGATGCAGAAAAGCACATTTTTTTGCCATTTTCCAGTTGGTCTAATAAAAGGTATCATTCTGGAACCAAGAGTTCTAGTTTTTTGTATGTCTGTAGACTTATGCTTTTACAAGTTAAATGCCTACAAAAAGGTCCCTAGTTATACAGGCTGTGAGTATTCTAGGAAGAAGTGACAAGGGGCCGTTTTAGGGTGAAGGTACCAGACTAGGATTCAGGACATCTGCGCTCAAACCTGGATCTGCTTTGTGACAGCATCTGATGAACTGAACTTGGGCTTATGAAAACTTGTACTCTCTCTCCCTATATATATTTTATTTAATTTGTCTATAAAAGTGAATCTCTACCCTACCTACTGCCTTGCTTTGTGATTTCAGGCACATTATCTTGGGCCTGATTCAAAGCTCACTCTAAATCAATAACTTTCTACTGACTGGATTTCTTAGAGAGGTACCTTTTATTGGACCAACTGTATAGAGTTATTTATCCCAACTATACAGTTGGTCCAATAAAAGATATCACCTAAAAATCCTTGCATCTTGAATAATTCGTGGACCATCATAGCTACAACACTCTAGCACTACCATTTCTATTGACTTAAATTTGCTTTAGATCAAAGCCTAAATCTCCCTGTGCCTCCATTTCCCATCTGTAAAGTTGAGAGAGTTATGTACCATTTCCAGTCCCCCACCTTGTGCCACTCTGCTTTCCCTGCTTTGTCTTTTTAGATTACCAAGTCTTTGAGGCAGGGGCTGTTGTTTACTGTGTATATGTACAGTGCCTAGCACAAGGGGGCACTAATCTCATCTAAACTTCTAGGGCAGTGGTTCTCAACCTTGAAGCACCCTTCATTGGACCTGAAGCATCCCTCCATAACTTTCATGAATTGAATGGCACCCATTTAAAGATATATATTTATATATTACTTTAGTTACCTCCTTGCTGAGGGGCTGGGTAGAGGGGTGAAGGATTGTCCAGGTAGGAACAAGCCTGAGCCTGCACTTAACAGCTTAGCTTATCTGGTTATCTCCTCACACTTTGCTGCACCCTTCAAAGGATATGGCAGCACCCTGGTTGAAAATCACTGCTCTAGGTATTACTGTAACATAGGGATGGGCAAAATACAGGTGAGAGGGGACAGCTCAGGCTGTGGCATGTGCAGCTGGTCCCACTGCCACTGGGTGTGGAGGTGCCGCTTGCCCTATCCCTATGTACAGCTCTCAGGCAAGCTGGGAGATATAGTGTGTTGGGCTGAGCGGTACAGTGGTGGGGTGGGGGCAGCATGGCAGTTGGACTTGGCTTCTAGGCAGCCGCCATGGCAGTGGCTCACTCTCACCTTTATGCTCCGGCTGCCACTGCCAGTGTCTCTGTTGCAGCCACTGGACTCAGCCCTGTTCCCCAGGCACTCTGGCCTGTCTGGCCCGCACCCATCACTGTGGGCACTAGATGGAGTGGGTGGGCAGATGAGGTTTCAATGGAGATGGGCCTGGGACCCCTGAAGGCAGGGCACACTCAACTGGGTGGATGGGATGGGGTTGCAGGTGGATAGGGAGTGGCATCTGGGAGACAGACAGGTGGGCAGGGCCAGGGTCAGGGCCAGGGCTGGGGCCAGAATCATAAGGCAGTGACAGTGCAGGGCCAGGGCCCAGGGTACAGCCATGATCCATTCCCTGCTCCCTGCACGTACCTGTGATGGGCTCCAGTTCTGCAGGCAGGGACTGGCCACTGCCCACAGAACTAGCGCCCATCACAGGGATGTGCGATGAGCAACTCATGGCTCTGCCCCAGGCCTCAGCCCTGTGCTGTCACCGCCCTGTGATCTTGGCCCTGCCCTTCCACCCATTCCACTCCTGGACGCTGCTCCCTGCCTACCTGTGGCCCCATCCCATCAGCTCAGCTAAGTGTACCCTGCCTGTTGAAGGCTGAGGCTGATCTCCATGGAGACCCTGCCTGCCTGTCTGCCTGGTCTGGCACCCCTGGTGGTGGGTGCAGGCTGGACATAGCTGGATAGGATCAACTGACATCCCCCACCACCACCACCTGGTGATATAAACAGCCATGATGGGGGGCTGAAGTATAGTAATAGTAATAAAGATTGACTACATTTTTTAGTAAAAGAGATGCCCCAGTTACTTCCAGCCATCATGAATACCAACATCTAAAGATTCACTTTAGGCATTTTTGATTAATACTAATTCAAATCAGTTCCTTGTATCATGTTTCACTAAGACATCAGTCATTATCATTTCTTGGCAAAGAAATGAAGTTTGCTTCTGTCTTTATTGTCTTCATTCCTTTCTGCCAGAGACCCAGAGTCTCTCCCATCCCCAGAAATCTGCTCAGATATATGGTTTCTAATTGATTGTAATCTGATGCGATTATAGCATCACCTCAGTTCTTGAAGCTTTCAAAACACAGGGGAAGATTCAGGGCCAGATCCTATTCCATCTTTAGGGTACCTATAAGTAGAAATAGGCTCCTACCTGTCCCTGAGAAAAAAACACATTAACACAACAGTTGAGTGCGTCCTCCTGCTAATCATCATTTTTGTGATCTTTGTTTCAGCCTTTCTTTTTCCTTACAGGTGAAACTGTGGCTCACTACAAAATAGACATGTCGATGTTTTGGGGTTTTAATTTTTTTTTTCTGGGGCTCAAGCTGGATGGAACAGAATTGCACTTGGCACCTGTCTGGATCTATCTGGGTGCCTAATTGGTGGAACAGAATGTGCCTCTTAGTTTCTGGTCTTTTAAACATTACTAAAAGCAAGAATAAGACCCAAGTATTCCAATTGTTTTATTTCTTGCCACGCCATCTCATTAATTCTTTGGTTTAGCTGCAAATAGGCTAAGACCCCTCTTACGTAAATTGCAGACCCCTGTACCTTACTTACTAATGTCATTTGTGCTCTATGTCCAGGGGCCTTCTAGGCAGAATAGCTTGCAGGATCAGGACTTAAAAGGCAAACCTGGTGTCTGACACTAGTTGTAGATTGACCAGGCTGCAGGACATATGCCTTATATCAGTGTTTGTTTCTCACCTGATTGAACTTCTAGGGCAGTGGTTCTCGCGGCATCCCTTGAAAAATGCCATGTCTTAGTTTTTGACTACAGAACATAAAGCAATTCTTCTGTTGTGAAGAACTCGGAACAAATTACAACAGGGCAGAATGTTTTTGACAGATTCCTGTTTGAAATCTCTTGAATTTTTCTTGTAAATCACATTTGCACACCTGACTATGCTAATATAGTGTGGCACCCTGCATCACCCATGGAAGGCAGCCTGGCTAAGAATCACCGTTCCGGGGGGAATGTCCAAGGAAGCAATGGGAAAGCAGAAGAAAGAAGGAGAAAAAAATAATGCAGAAAAAAAGAGAGAAAGAAGAAAAAATGAAGATGATTTTGTAGTCCCTCTTAGGTTGCTGGAGAACTGCATGTGGTTGTAGTGACATGGAGCACAGCACTATAGCAAATTAAAAGAGGCAGGTGACCCACAAAAGGCTGAGAACCATGGGCTTACATTGATTTTGTGGAGAGAAGTGTCTCAAAATGAGCTTATAAAGTACATTCTGATAGCACTGCAAATGGCATTCACTGCTTAACACTAACCAACACTAAAATGAAATTCACTTATACATAAGCATAAAAGTATTCTGAGGGGTCTGAAGATTAAAGGCCTGGTTAATCATTACATGACTAGCTTTATGCCTGTTGCATGATGAAGTTTTGATGCTACAAGATACTGGTGGCTTTGACTCAATCCAATCAACTCCAAATTTTACTTTGGGCATAATGGCATGAACCATCTTACTGAATCAGACAGCGAGAAAAGCTACATCTGTTTTTAAGTGATTTATTGAGACAAACCAGAGCACCCTGCAGGACTGAGTCCCATGTTATACCACCATAAAACTGAAGCAACTCAACATGAGCCCCATGGGGTCTTTGCAGTGACCTTTTGCTGGTTTTCTCATGATTTGAGCAATTTTTAAAACCCTACCACTATCTTTTAGGTCTGTGATCCTTTAGATTTCAGCCCAAAAACCAATTCAGCTTCTGCTGCTAAAGTTTCCAAAAGAAGTATGACTTATCCCCCTATCAACTCAACTGGGCAGTGATAACACCACCTTGCATTCATTTCAGTCAGAAGGATCCAAGAGTACTTTACAACTATGAGCCAACTGGGAGGCCTAATTTAATTTACTTCTTGGATGTTAACATTGTTAATCAACTCACATCTGAGCCTCTTTGCAGAAACATATCTAACTAATGCACTTATCTGATGGAGTTGTTTGTACTTGTCATTCTGAAGTTCCACTCACTGAATGTTATTTATCAGCTGAAAAAGGCTGCCAGTTTTGAGCATCTAGATAAACATTCAGCTAGCTAGCTATGAGCTTCACTTCATAAATCTACTGGATACAAAAAATCATGGACTCAATATAGAGATTGGATTTATGACACATTGCAACCTGCCCAAATCTGATTCACCAGGTACCTGCCAGACCTGACCTTTTACGCTTTTCTTCCCTGCTCCTTTCCTCTCCTCCCTTCCTTTTGTAAGCTTTGTTTTCCTAATTACCAGCTATTTACTTTTTCAGACAGCCTCTTTTCTACCTTGGAAAACTACTATAGTAGAGCCTCCCTGGTTTCCCCCCTCCCTTCCCTTTTCTAAGTTTTGCTTTCCTAATTTCCACCTATTTACATTCTCACTGACATCCTGTCACACTTTTAGTTTCTTTCATTCCTTGGAGTCTCAGAACAGCAGGGACTCCCTATGCCTGATAAGGGTGATTAAGCCTGAAAGCTTGCAAAGAACTTTTTTCCAACTACTCAGTTGGTCTAATAAAAGATATCCCATCTACCCAAAGAACTTTGCAGCTAGCTAGCAGATATTCTATAGATGGATTACACGTGCAGGTAGCTGTTGTAGCCCTTACAAAATTGAAAAATATTATCATCACGACTACTAGACACCTAAGACACATCCAGACAAGCACACGCTGGGAATGAAAAAATGTTCCCTGCACTGCATATTTGCAGGACCAGCTCTAAAATTGATACCTGGAAATCCAGGCATAACCCCCTCCCCCCACCCCACCCCCAAAAAAAAACCCACAGAAAAAAGCAGCTCAGGGCATGGTCCAGGAATATGCCCTGAGG
>NW_017729030.1:67386682-67387782 GCF_001723915.1 Gavialis gangeticus
ATAGGCCTCCAAAAAAAAACCCACAGAAAAAAGCAGCTCAGGGCATGGTCCAGGAATATGCCCTGAGGCAACTGGAGGCTGGATCCTCCAGAAAGATGTTCTGGCATCTGGCCAGAACATCTCTATTGTGTTCCTGTTGCCCCAGCATGCTGCCTTAGTGTTCTGGGGCAAACAGGAGTGAGGCAAGGCTGCAATGGTGCATCGGACCCAGGTGCTGTCCCAAGCAAGCAGGGACGTGGGGGTGGGGAGGTTGTGGATGTGTGTCGGGGGGGAGGAGTGGTGGAGGTGTGGGGGGATGTGGGGTGGGTATGAGAGTGTGGGATTTGTGGAGGAGCTTGAGGGGAGCCACCACATGCCTGCCCCCCTCACATGCACCCTGAGGTGCTGGCAGCAGCAGCCAGATGGGCCTTCGGGGCCATGGCCTGGCTGCAGGAACATCCCCGTGGGGGCACAGGGCCGCATCACCCATGGGTGGGGGGTGTACATGCTGAATGGACTTGGCTCGGCCCAGCCTGGCCCACTCTGATAGTGTGCAACTTTGGACAAGAGCCATAGGTGGGCCCCAGTCCTATTGGGAGAATTTTGTGGGTTCTTTATAAAGCTTGACCTAGCAGGTTTGGCAATTTGCTTTCCATCCTTTCCTGCTAGCTCTCAGGTTTCTATTGCAATTGATAGCATGCATGTCCTCATGAACTTTATGAAGCTCTATGCCAGGAGTGGCCAACCTGTGGCATGTGTGAAGAAATCCCCTCTCCCTCTCTCTGACCCTCACTTGGGCCAGCCCAGGTAACTACTCTTCTCTTGGATCAGGCTGGTCAATCAGGTAACCTGGCCAGATAAAATTCCTAGGGGGAGGGGGGAGTGCTCTTTCTTCCGGGTGGGCATCTTAAAAACTACAAGCAAGTACCCCAGGCAGAGGCCTGGTAATTTCTGTAAGTAGAAAGCTAGAAACTTGCCAGGAGTTAGGACTTATGTATAGACAAATTACATCTTAAAAGGGTCCCTGTATCCAATCTCTGTAAAGACTCAAGTTGCTTTCGTTTGTTCAAAGGGTATTTTGACTTCCTTGTCCAACCCCCCCCCCCCCCCCCCCCCCCACA
>NW_017729030.1:67392782-67393212 GCF_001723915.1 Gavialis gangeticus
TAAAGGTGTCAGGTTACTCCCTACCTGGCCAGTGAAGCTTTTCTTTATATTTTCTTTCAGTTCTTCCTGATGCTATCTTGGGATGCTTCAGGCTGAAAGAAGCACACAGAAATATTACTGTGGGCAAAGCATGCCCTAGGTTCATGGGGTCTGTGTACCCCAGGCTGCACAAAGCCCTGCCAGAGACCGGCGCCTGGGTGGTGACAGCTTTACCCCAGGCTAGTAGGGGTTCTCTAGGAAGCGGGACAGCTGGCTGTAGGCTCCCCAAGGGGGACCCTTGAAGTGAGGTTTTGGGTCTGACACATTGAGGTGGGGGAAACACCATGTATCTGGGTCCATGAATGCAGTTATCCTTAAACGTTCCTGGGGTAACTGTTCTTCTGTTGTAGTTTAGTGCCCACCAAGATGTTGGGGCTTAAAGCCCACTTTA
>NW_017729030.1:67393702-67399775 GCF_001723915.1 Gavialis gangeticus
TGCTGTCCCCTGATCATGTGAGTGGCCCTCCTCTAGACCCTCTCGATGCTGGCCACATCGCTCCTGAAGTGTGGCGTCCAGACCTGGACGCAGTACTCCAACTGCGTCCTGACCAGTGTTGCATAGAGGGGAAGAATCACCTTCTTGGACCTGCTTGAGATGCATCTGTGGATACATGACAAGGTGAAGTCAAGCCTTCCTGACCACGTCCCCACTTTGGCAGCCCATGTTCAACTTGGAATCAATAATGACTGCAAGATCCTTTTCTTCCTCTGTGCTGATGAGAAGGGAGTTCCCCAGCCTGTAGGTATGCTGCTGGTTCTTCCTCCCCAGGCACAGTACCTTGCACTTGTCAGTATTGAAACCCATCCTATTCTTATCTGCCCACCCTTATAACCTGTCCAGGTCTAGTTGTAGCCTGTCCCTTCCTTCTAACGTGCCCACTTCTCCCCACATTTTAGTGTCATCCATGAACCTGAACAAGGTGCTTTTCACCCCCTTGTCCAAGTCACTGATGAAGATGTCAAACAGTGCAGGCCCAAGAACCGAGCCCTGGGGGACCCCACTGCCCACATCCCTCTAGGTCGAAAATAACTCATCCACCACCACTCTCTGGGTGCAGCCGTCCAGCCAATTTGCAACACATCTGACTGCGTAGGCATCAACGCCACAGTCACCTAATTTTTTGATGAGAATGGGGCAAGAGACAGTGTTGAAGGCCTTCCTAAAGTGCAGAAAGACTATGTCCACTGCAACACCTGTGTCCAAGGGTTTTGTGACCTCGTCATAGAAGGCCACCAGTTTGGTCTGACAGGACCTGCCTCTAATGAACCCATGTTGGTTGCCCCTAAGCATAATCTCCCCTGCTGGTCCCTCACAGATGTGCTCCTGGATAATTTTCTCAAAGAGCTGCCCCAGAACCAAGGTAAGACTAATGGGCCTATAGTTTCCTGGTTCCTCCTTCCTCCCTTTTTTGAAAATGGGGACCACATTGGCTCTTTTCCAATCCTCTGGCACCTCTCCAGAGCACCATGAGTGCTCATAGAGCTGTGCCAGGGGTCCTGCAATGTCCTCTGCCAATTCCCTCAGCACCCTTGGGTGGAGATCATCTGGACCTGCCAATTTGAAGATGTCCAGTCCCACCAGAATTTCCCTGACCAGGTCCTCTCTGACCCTAGGCCCGGCTGTGCCTCTCCTGAGTTCGTCCGGGATTCCAGTGGGGGGATGTCCCAGTCCCTGCTCAGAAATATGGAGGCAAAGAATTTGTTAAAGAGGTCAGATTTATCATCTGGTGCAACCACCAGATTGCCAAGCATGTCCTGTAGGGGCCCCACGTTATCCGGTGCCTTCTTTTTACTCCCTATGTATTTAAAAAAAGGACTTCTTGTTGTCTTTAATCCGGGTCGCTAGTCCCAGTTCCGTCTCTGCCTTAGCGTTCCTAACAGCCCCCATACAGTCTCGAGCAATGGAAGTATAACTCCTCCTTGGTGATGGCCCCTCTGTTCCATGGGGTGTACTCCTCCTTTTTAGCTTTCAGATGATCCTGAATGCCTTTGGTGAGCCATGGGGGCTTTTGAGCACTCTTGCCCCCTTTGACTCACATTGGGATTGTCGCTCTTTGGGCTCCTTAAGGAACGACAACTCATCTTGGACTCCCAACTCCCCTCCCCTCCGGGACCTCAGTGCCTCCCAGGCTAATCTCCTTAATTCATTGAAATCGGCCATCCTGAAGTCCAGGGCTGCTGCCTTGCTGCAGGCCTTTGTCACCCTGCACTGGATGATGAATTCCAGTAGGCGATGATCACTGTCACCCAGGTGATCGAGTCCCCTCACCAGGTTGTTGCCTGTGGCCAGGACCAGGTCCAGCAAAGCATTCCTGGTGGGACTGTTCATCTCCTGGGTTAGGTGGAAGTCCTGTATCTCAGCTAGGAACCTACGTGAGCAGTCAGACCAAGCTCCTCCCAGCAGATGTCTGGGTAATTTAGGTCACCCATGATGACCGGATCCCCTGACTCAGCTGCCTCTGCGACCTGACCTGAGAATTCCCTGAGAATTCCCGGTCCAGCTCTTCCCCCTGGTTGGGTGATCTGTAGTAGACACCCACTGTTAAGTCCCTTTCCCCCACCCCAACCCCCTTGTATTCTAACCCAGAGCATTTCAGTCTGCCCCTCCTCTGACCCTGTGCTGTTTGTTGAGGATGTGTATTGCTCTTTGACATAGAGTGCCACACCCCCAACTTTCCTCCCCATCCTGTCCTGCCTGTATAGTCTGTAGCCCTTGATGTTTACCACCCAGTCATGGGTTGAATCCCACCACATTTCAGTGAGCCCCAGTATATCCGGGTTTGTGTTAGCTAGCACAAACCCCAAGCCTCTGGGCTTGGGCCCGCACATAGGATGCCTACCAAAAGACTTTGGAAATATCCGAAGCCCCTGGTGGGGGTGGAGGATGTTTGCTGGTTGTAGACCACTTATGGTTCTGGACTGACTCATGGATTTGGACTTGATTTGGCTTGGAACACAAAAAAATTATTTAAAAAAAAAAGGTGTCTCTGTGTAGTAATACCCCCTACTGTGCTACCACAGCATGCATGCCACAAGTGGCACTGTTGCACTTAAAAACAGGTTTTTAAACCTAGTGCTCTGACAAACTGACACAACACTCAGGTGATGAATAGCAGAAAGGCTTGCTTTAATAACTGCCAACAAGCTACAAAACTAAATGACAGAAAAAGACTCTTTCCCAATATAAAATGAGCTATTAGTCATACACAGAGCCCTGGCAAATAGAAGTTGACATTGTATTGTCTTAGCTGCAAAGAGATCTTTACCCAATGCAGACAGGAAGCAATTCTTATACAGCCTCACAACATGGATCCTTCACTTGTTGGCTGGGTGGCAGGATGACTTATTGGTCTTCCCTGAACTGAACACACCTTGCTGGCAGTTCTGTGTTGTTTTATACTGTTTAATTGTACAGCTTCAAAGCATTTTTTCTTGATAGCTGGCTAATTAAAGTCTGAACAAAACAGGAATGAAAGGGGGGACCATCATATTACAATTGCTAAATTGCCTGGCTCCTGTTTTTGGATTTGTCTAGGTATGAAGACTTGTGGTTCTCACAGCCACTGCAATTAAAGGTCAATTACATGTGATGGGCCTGGAGTGGTCAAACAGGATGTTTAGAGGCACTGGTTACCAGACCTGTCTTCGGGTATTTGTTTATCAATGGGGCAAATTTGTAATAGCTTATACGGTGGTCTACTTACAAAATTCCAGGCTTACACTGAATGATTGAGACATCAGTAATGTCGTAGACACTGGATGTCTATTTTGAGAAATGTAAGGGTGTCATGTACAGGACATTTTTTTTCTGCATTCAGTGCACCTTTTTACAGGTTTTGCTTGAAATGTATAATTAGTTGCTAGTTCAATTGAAATGCATATGTAGTTTCCTTGCCCTCTTTGGTTACACTGGCTCAGCCTCTTTCTCTGGCTTCCTTAGCTTGGACATACACATGTGATGAAAGTCTCTGCCAACACTTTTAACCATCACTTTTATTATTTTATGGCATGGGTCTGGTATTGGATGCCTCATGCTCCACACCTAGTGGGTTGCAAGTTATTAGCAGAGTTTGATTTTCTTGTGGCAGTCTTGTTACCACAACGCAGTCTTGCCCCAGCCACCGTCTTGCATTTTTGTGCAAGTGACACTGTTCCAAGATTTCAGTTTTCATATTCAGCAGCACAGGCAGCCTCTGTGTCCAGCATGCGGCAGACTGGGGAAGGAACAAGCAGCATGGGGCACGTAGGGCCAGAAAGTAGTGTGGGAGACTGGGTGGGAAGCAGAAAACAGAGCAGCAGATCAGACAAGGGAAAGGGATTGGAGTGGCACTCAGGGAAGATGAAGGGCTGAATTTATGTGCCCACCAAACAGGTTGGCAAAGTCTTTGGGTAGAGGCAATATCTTATTAGACCAACTAACTAGTTGCAAAAAAGTTATTTGCAAACGTTTGGACACACATGTTCTTCCTCAGGTAAAAAAAAAATGGTGAGAGATATGACAGATGATCAGAAATCTCTCAGGTATAAAAAAAAACAGTCTTTAGAAAGCTGTTCTGCAGGAATGCAAATCTGAAGGGTTTCAGGGAACAAAAGCGGTTGTTTACCTGTAGGTATCAGATGTCAGTCAGATGGGGGGGCATAAAATCAGTGTTAAAAATTAGTCCTGGTTGTTGAAATTGGCTTTTTTTTCTAGATCCTAGATCCCTGCCAAACAGGTTGGCTCTCACTGTTCTGTACATTCCTAGGAACCCATCTGTTCATCCACAAGAAAGCTTTTAGTAATAAATAACTAGGAATGGGTCTCTTGCTGTCTCTCCTCACACCTTAAAATACAAGCTGGCATTAAAAAATAATAACAGGATCAAGAAGAATAGAAATCTACGTCTTATCCTCAGTCAACTAACTTAGAGCTGACATTCTCCACCTGAAAACATTCCTCTCTGAAAATGTTGTACTTGTGACTGTTATAAATGACACTTAAACTACCTCTAACTGAGAGAAGTGGGTGAAAGAAATGCACTTCAAACTGGCATTTCAAGTATTTGACTGTATGCATTTGTCACTGCTTTGGGCCCAGCCAATTTCTCTGGTTTCATTACGCAAACAGTTGAGCTCAAGTCCTGTCATGAGATTTGCCAGCAAAGACCTTGTGCTTTGCTGTGACTGCTGACATCAGTGGGATACACAATTTTAAGGATACATGGGTCCCACCCTGGGTGGTAAGAGCTTGTGCTGGTGGCTCCCACTTAAAAGCAGGCCTCCTAAGCCCTGATCCTACTAATTCTGCACAAGAATAAACGCATCCCCAATGGTACTCAGCTGCATCAAGTTGTCTCCCCAACAAAACGCTTGCTTAGAGCAGTGGTCTCCAAACTTTTTTGATCGCGCACCCCTATCAGTAAAAAATTTTTGGGCATGCACCCCCAATATATGTATATTTATATTCGCGCACCCCTATCAGTAATAAATTTTTGAGCGCACACCCGCAATATATGTGTATTTATCTATTTATAAATTGTACACATGTACTACTGTACTAATATATTATGTACATTATAAAACATACACAAAAAATAGAAATTAAATCGTCATTGTTTTTACCTCATAATGTGGCTGACGAAGAGCTCGTATTAGGAGCAGAAGTGTCAGCTCTGCCATTTTCTTGTTTGCTTTTGCTCACGTTATTAGTATTCTCTTCAATCTGCGGTTTCTTTGCAGGAATCTGGTTAAGCCACTTCTCCATTTTGTGAGGGTTAGTTTAGTTAAAACTAGATAATATAATCTGTAAATCCTCTTAACCAGGCACACGTAAACTGCAATACGTCGCAATACGCTGAAAGCGAACGAACGTGTCTTCCCTCAGGATACCTCACGTACCTTACGTGACACGTGACCGTCCAACACACGGACTGAGTGAAGGCGCCAGTGTCAATCTGTATATTAAATATTAGTAAAGCTTAATTTCTTTCTTATTTTTTTAGATAAAAAATAAATAAAAATACAAGTTCTAATATTTTCTTCGCGTACCCCCTGGGATCGTCTCGGGGGTGTGCGCACCCCACTTTGGAGACCACTGGCTTAGATAGCCTTAAATAGATTCTCATGAACAAGGGGGCAGAAACACACTCACGGGGGCGGGGGACACGGACTGCCAAGAAGCTTGGATCCCGGATTCAAACTTCAGCAGGGAAGTGCACGTTTCAATATAGACCAGGGGTTTTGTAAAAAAACCAAAAAAAACAACGGAAAAAAAAACCCAGAGCAAGAAGCTAGATGACTTTTGAAGCCTTTAGTCAGTGCTGCTTTAATCTACGGAAATCCTGCACAATTTAAAGGGGGAAGAAATCCCAGTGGTGGGGGGAGTAGCAGGGGGAGGGAGGAGAAAAGCCCCCCTCCTTTTTTTCGCTTCCCGAGAGAAAAATCTGCTCTCTTTGATCCACCCTCTTGGTATGCGCCTCTGCCTACCTGCCGACAAGTTGAAGCTTATCCTTCCCCTCCCTTCGTGTCCG
>NW_017729030.1:67399786-67400863 GCF_001723915.1 Gavialis gangeticus
AAAAATAAATAAAAATACAAGTTCTAATATTTTCTTCGCGTACCCCCTGGGATCGTCTCGGGGGTGTGCGCACCCCACTTTGGAGACCACTGGCTTAGATAGCCTTAAATAGATTCTCATGAACAAGGGGGCAGAAACACACTCACGGGGGCGGGGGACACGGACTGCCAAGAAGCTTGGATCCCGGATTCAAACTTCAGCAGGGAAGTGCACGTTTCAATATAGACCAGGGGTTTTGTAAAAAAACCAAAAAAAACAACGGAAAAAAAAACCCAGAGCAAGAAGCTAGATGACTTTTGAAGCCTTTAGTCAGTGCTGCTTTAATCTACGGAAATCCTGCACAATTTAAAGGGGGAAGAAATCCCAGTGGTGGGGGGAGTAGCAGGGGGAGGGAGGAGAAAAGCCCCCCTCCTTTTTTTCGCTTCCCGAGAGAAAAATCTGCTCTCTTTGATCCACCCTCTTGGTATGCGCCTCTGCCTACCTGCCGACAAGTTGAAGCTTATCCTTCCCCTCCCTTCGTGTCCGGGACTCCGGGCTGAGTCCTGGGAGCGAGGGGAAGCCTCTGCCTGGCTGCGGGGCACGGGGGGAGTCGGTTCTGGGACGTGTCCCCGCTTCTCGCTCAGCCTCGGCCCGGGCCGGCTCTTCCCTGGCAGTGGGCGGGAGGAGACGGGGGCGGGACGCAGGTGAACCTGACTCCAGGAACTTGATCGGCAGCCGGGAGGAGGAGAGGAGAGGAGCTGCCGGGCCGGGCCGGGCCGGGCCGACGGACAGAGGTGCGGGTCGCTCGGACGGAGGTGTGGACGCACAGGGGCGAGCCATGGCCGGGGAGCTGAGCCAGGAGGCCCTCCTGGACTTCCTGTGCCGGGCGGGCGGGGAGGTGAGCAACGCCGCTCTGCTGGGCCACTTCAGGCGCTTCCTGCGGGACCCGGCGCTGCCGGCCGAGCAGGTGCAGCGGCGGCGGGAGCAGTTCAAGGGCTTCGTGAACAACGTGGCCACGGTGCGGCGGGGCGCGGGCGGCGCGGGCACCCGCGTGGTGCTCAGGAAGCGCTACCGGCACCTGCTGGGCGAGGAGCTGCA
>NW_017729030.1:67401157-67409832 GCF_001723915.1 Gavialis gangeticus
CCTGGCGGCCATGCACGGGCACCAGGCGGCCGTGGAGCTGCTGGTGCTGCACCTCCGCGCCAAGGTGCACCTCAGGGACAGCAGCGGCCGCCGGCCCTGGCAGTACCTGGGCAGCGCGGCCTCCGGGGACACATGGCGCCTGCTGGGGGCTCCCCAGGGCACCCCCATCTTCCCTACGCAGGCCTTGACCGTCGGGAAGGCCAAGAGCCAGGAGCTCGCCCGGGGCCTCAGCCGGAAAACCTCCCTGGCAGCCTGTTTGCGCCCACCACACGTCCGGCGCCTGGCGGTGCCCAGGCCGCTGGCCCTGCAGGACGAGGAGTACAGTGACTGAGCCGTGGCGCACAGCGGCGGAGCCTGCCTGAGGAGGCCTGGGTGTCAGGCATGCATTGTGGGGACTAGCCAGGCCTCTTGCTAACGTACTGCTTGCATGAGTAATTCGGGGCATTCCCCACCCTCCCCGCCGAGACATTGGCTAATGCCCTCGCAACCCCCTGCCACAGGAGACTCCTGCCCTGGAGCGCTGACTCCCCGCCCCTCACCTCCTTCCCGGCTCCAAGCTCAGACCACTGGCCTTAGAAAAGGGAGTGATGACTCTTCTTCCTGGGCACGTACTTCCAAGCACTGCCCTGCTTAGAAAGCTGGGGTGATGAGAGGTGTGCTTGGCCACAGGGAGTAAAGGTTAGAGGCCCCAAATCATCCCTTGCTGACCTGTCTTTCATGATCTAAGAGCTGTATGAAAGAGCACTTCTTGGAGTGAGGGGAGAGACAGATCATCAGGCTAGCGACTCAAACGCACATATTGTCATTATAAAATGACACAGACACTCAAGTGACGTAAGGCTGAGACTGGGGTATCCTTGACACTGTAGGCACCAACTTTTATTTTTACCAGAGGCCTAAGATGATGGACATGTGGACAGTTTTATGCATTTTAGGTGACAGCCCTCTTCCGGAGGGAGGCCTGGGTCCTCGGGAGGACCCCCAAGTACTGGGTACCTCTGCTTGGTACCACTCTTGTGACTAGCAGAGATTACAGGGGTGTGGGAGTGCAGCCTCTTTGGCATTGGCGACACGTAGGGGGTGCGCCCCATGGAAACGCCAGCTACGAAACCGGAAGTGCACCCCAGGCTTGGGAGGCACCAGTTGCCCATGGTCTTTGGAAGGCTAATAAGAGCAATGAGGACCACTGCACTGGGTTTTCTTCCTAGGGACTCAGTCTTTGAAATTGCTCTGAAAATCCAGGGCTTGTTTTGGTTCTGTGAAGATTAAATGAGTGAATGAAAAAGGCACTACTGTCACTGAGGCATAATGTATATTATTAGAACAACCTTTTATTTTTACATGAATAAGGTTAATAAAGGCAGACAAAGTTATGTGGGTAAATGGGATAAGTTAATAAAACTTTTTATAAAATATTGCTGCTACATTTATATACATTTGCATGTATTAGTCCCTGTTCGTCATGCCCGTTTCTGCTAGTTAGTATGAATATAGATATCTTTCTCGTTCCGGAAGATGTTTGGTCCCCAAATGCAAGGTATTAGATGTTCTTTCTCATTCATGGATGATAACTCTTTGAGGGTTTTAATGTCACAATATTAATACCACAGCAGCAAAAAAGCAGACCCAAGTGCTGTGCTGGTTTTCCAGTGGCCATTTTGTTGGTTCTATTACATGTTACACCTTCTGCTTGTCTGCCCGATTTGCACATGCAGTTTATTCCTAAAAGCAACTGGCTGCTTGTCTCTCTCTTTTAAAAAAGACTTTAAGAATGTTCCATATGAATGTTTTATGCAGCCATATGAAATTTTTGTACAGAGATATGAAACACTGTTCTTAACCACAGAGCATTTCAATCAATCTGTGCACTATTTGTTCATCATGCTAATTGCTCAATTTCAGGAGTGGACTAGACAGTCACAGTGCTCCCTTTAATCTCAGGGGGTTTTAATGTGGAGATTGAGAGCCAGACCAGCTCTTAAAGCCACAGAGACTTAAGGGGCACCATGCCAGCAGCAGTTCCCACAGAGGTTTTGCCTGTGAAGGAGTGTTGCAGAGACATGCACATCAAGTGCATGGTCTTGAAGGTGCAACATGTTCATTCCAGAAAGGAATCCAAGCCATTGCCACAGTCCTGCTCCTCCCACAGGTGTTGGGGATGCTTATTAAACCTGGAGGATGCTTATTAACCTTATCTGTACTAATACTTTACTCCCTCCCCTTTTCTCCATCTGGAGATGAAATTCAACCAAAGCACAAAGAATTATCTTAAGGCTCTCCAGGACACCTCCATAGGGGGAGTAGGCCTGAGGAGGTATCTGCACCTACATTCTGTGGAATGAGTCCCTGTGCAGCCCCAAGCAAGCAGAAGGCCATACCAGGCAGTGGGTGAGTTGCAACAGGAGAAGAGCTACAAATCAACCTTTGTGTGGACTCAGTGGGGCCAGCTCCCCCAGCAACTGGCCTTTGGGGTTATGCAGCAGTTCTACCCTCTGACCCTGGGTTCATCTCCTAAAAAGTCAAATGCCTGAGCTTGGCAGAGTGCATCCTATGGCAGGAGCCCCAGCAATAGGTTCTGCCTGCCTGCTTCATGGATGCATGATGGAGGAGAACCTGGGAGGAAGGGGATTGAACTCAGTGCGATTGCTTCAAGAGTGAAGGGGTTGCCCTGGGTCCCAGATTCTCCAAGCACATACCAAACTAATTTAGCAGAATACACAAGAGTAGCCCTATGCCTTAAGCACATACATAAAGGTTTTCAGTGTTAGGCAGCAATGTAACTGGGGCAAAACCCTTATATCAGTGATTCTCAGTCATGACACTGCAGCACCCTGGGGGTGCTTTGAGAGCTTTTGAAGTGTGCTGCAGAGCGCTATGCAAAGTTAGCGCTGTTCACAGAATCATAGAATCATAGAAGTAGGGTCGGAAGGGACCTTGTAGATCTTCAAGCCCGACCCCCCGCCTGGGCAGGAGAAAAGACTGGACTCAAATGAGTCCAGCCAGGTAGTCATCAAGCCTCTGTTAGGTATGCAAACATGAAAAAGAAAAACCCAGATATTTCAAATAGAAATTCACAGTGCCAAAAACCATTCTGATTTGTTGTGGTCTTTCTGGACTACTTTGCAACAGAAGAAATTGCTCCATTATTTTTTTGTAGTAAAAAATGAGTGAAAAGTAAGAGCTGGCATTCTCTGAGGGGACCTTATATCTAAAAAGGTTGAGAATCACTGCTTTACATAATGTGTCTAACATGAACTACTAAAAGAAAGTGTACTTACCTCAGTCTTTAATTGAGGCCTGAGAATTCTGGCTGGCATAAAAGGGAGAAACTAAACAGTGGAACTTATTAGTGTTAACTCCCCCTTATTCCAGCCTTGTTTTTCTCTGCTGTTTATTAAACTGCTTCCTCTTCCAGTGAGAAGCTCTGGTTTATGTCTAAATGTGTCCTTTGGGGCCAGCTGCGTGGCACGGAGGGGAGAAACCTCTGTGCCCAACACCTTTGGGTCACAAAGGCTAGGGACAAACATTCAAAAAGCCTGAGCCTTAATTGATTCAATCTTTGCAGGTTGGTCTAACCTGGCTAGATTGAATCAGTTTGCAACTGCACAGTCATTTTCTCTGGACAGGAAGTTCAGGCATGTGCCTGCAGTGACTCAGGCTAGAAGCCAAGGTTGCATGAGCAGCCCTCTGTTCTGTTGCATAGTACTGAGCTTGGGGGGGAGGGGGGTAGCCAGGCCCTGACAGGACCTCTGATTAGGGAGGTCTTCTTGAACCATCCCAGGCTTTTCCCCACTTGCTGCTCAAGGGAGGGAGCATTGTCAGCCCCCAGCCCCTTTGTGGCAAGTGGGAGTATGCCGTGCATGCATTTGTTGATGATACAGAGCTTTTCAATCTCCCTCCCTGCTTCTTTATACTTTATACTGTCTGCAGCAAACTGACAGGAGAGCAAGCCAGTAGGAGGCTGATAACAGTGTTTATCATCTGATCAGCCAAACAATAGACTCTCTCCATTACTTCAAACTCTTCTTAAACAGCTTATCAGCTGACCTGTTGATTAGCTCCAAACAGTCCTAAGTGGTCACTGTTCTATCTGCCTGTCCCAGTGAAATTGGAGCCACTCATGCACAGAAATACCTCACGGCATTAACTAACATACCACATGCCTAGGGTCCATGGGGCTGGGACCCCTGTTGTGGGAGATGGGAGGGAGGGGGTGGGATTTCCTGCTTGATCAGTGAACAGTGAGTACAGGGGAAGCCAGGCTGACCCTGCTGTGCCTGCAAGTCTCTGTTGGAGCTTCAGCCAGGGAGCAGAGGGGAGGAGCCAGCCCAGCCCAGCCCAGCCCAGCCCAGAGAGCATGCCGGGATGCTGGGGGTGTCTGGTTTATTTTAAACCAGCAAGGGGTCTGGAACAGATATTGCATAAACTGGTTTGAGCCAAATCAGTTAAGTCTGATACTACATTCAACCAGGTTTATCTCAAACTGGTTTCAGCCTGGTTTATGTGCACTGTACGTCTGTTCTGTTATAGGTTTAAACCAGTTTCTAATCACTTAAACCAGTTTATGTGTAATGCCTGTCCCTAGGCAAGATGTATGGAAGTGGAGGGCCCTCAGCATCTCATGGGACAGGGTCTGTGTGCCACAAGAAGTATTGGAGGGGAAGAGAAGATGGTCAAAGAGACAATAATTGTCATGTGCCTATGTGAACTTCTATGAGTATTTAGCATGGCCATGACTAGTCTGACCACAGGCATCTCTCCTGGGAAATAATAATGAAGTCAACCTTCACTCTCACAGGAAGAGAGTGGCGCGTGGGAAATTAGTTGTCGTATAAACATTCCCTCCCCTAGTTCTGTCAACATTCCAGCCTTCTGCACCAATATTCCCGATGGTACCAGCCCACCTGGCTGCTAAACTCTTCCTTTGACTGTAAATGCTTGTGCTGCAAGAAAACAGGCGTAAATTACACATGGAGAGGAGGGGGCTACAAATGTCAGTCTTTTGCTTTAAAAAATAGGGTTGCGTATTTGACCGCACAAATAAAGTTTGGTTAATTGACTGGTCAA
Organism: Gavialis gangeticus; assembly: GCF_001723915.1. Classification (NCBI taxonomy): domain Eukaryota; kingdom Metazoa; phylum Chordata; order Crocodylia; family Gavialidae; genus Gavialis; species Gavialis gangeticus. The sequence continues at coordinate 67,406,225 of NW_017729030.1, forward strand.
ATATTGGTCAAAACTTGTAAAAAAAATTGCCAATAGGCCCAAATAATACACAGAAAAAGCACAAATATTATTTCATTAAGAAATGTGTCAAAAACAAAAAAAAATCATATTTCTGCCTAGAAAACTACCAAAAAAAGGGTTTTTTGGGGGTCAAATTACTATAATTTCTGAGTGGTCAAAATATGCAGTCAATTGACTGGCCAATTGACAATATTTGACCAGTCAATTGACTGCCTTGCTAACCCTATTAAAAACATAAGTTTCTTGCACCTGTGCTACAGGATCTCCCCTTTTCCTAACAGCACTAGAAAATTCTTTGCATGTTTATACCAGCAGATGCCTTTGCACAGGCCCTGTCAGTACAAACCCTTTAAATATGTGTTTGACTTCACTGCTGTCACTAATTGCACCCTGGTAGCAAAGTCAAGCATGCGTTCATGTGTTTGCACAACTTGGGCTACTGTCTAAACAGCATATGCTAACAGGCTCAGGGCTAATGCTTTGGACTTCAATTTTCCCCTTGCCTGAGCTTTTAAGCAGAACAGGCAACCAAACACTGCAACATTATGCTAATGCATTAGCCTTGGCAAGTGAAGTTGGCTAGGAGCTGAGTATAAATGTAAATGACATTGACTAGTCCATTTCTATCAACTTAGTTGAACAAATTCTATAAAGCACAATCAGAAATCTTAAACAGCAAAGACCAAATGAAATCTTAACATTTTACCTGCCTTACCCTTTTAACAAACTATTAGCAGGGAAGGAACTTTTGAACTTTAGCCTTCCAACAAATCCCTGTTAACTCAGGGTAAAGGAGGAATGGCCACAGAATGAAAGGTTAGTTACTGCTTATAAATCAAGAAGGGACTGGAATCCTGTTCAGAAAAAATCATCTATTAATTGTTTGGAGAATGTCTCCTCCAGGAGCTATAAACAAGAATATCTTAGTTTTAAGGTGAAGTGACAAGAAGTGTCCTCCAGCAGCTGCTGAAAAGCACATGTATGGTCTTGCCTCATTAAACTTTGGTTCTGTTTGTGTGTGTCTACATAAGACTCTTTACTGCACAGTAGACCAAATTACTGTGCAGTAAGTGTCACCATCCACACATGCAAATGCATAATAATTTGGTCTACTCTGTGGTTACTTTACTCTATTACTGTGTAGTAATTTAGACTACTCCGTGGTTGACTTGCTACCTGCAACTGCAAGTAGCAAATTAACTGCGGAGTAGTTACTGTGCAGTAGCACACATGTAGACACTGACTGGGAGTAAATTTGCTCCTGGTCAGCCTCACCACCAGGGAGCCACCTGCAGGCTAGCCCCAGGGCCATGGGGCTGGGAGGTTATCCAGCCCCAGGGCTGGGGCAACTCTTTGCTTTCCCATCCCTGGCCCTTAATGGCTGTGGGGACACTGGGACCCTGGGCCAACTTCAGCCAACCTCTGGCCACCGGGTCCTGCAGCAGAGGCTCTTTGGCAGCTGCAGCATCTTGCCTGGATCCTGGCACTAGTCCCTGGCACAGTGTCACTGTGCACCTGCCTGTCCCATGCCATCACACTGCCATGGGCACTGCAGACACCTGCTGAGGCCCAGCAGCACCCTAGGCCACCTGCAGCCAGCCTCTGGCCATCACAACAGAGGCCCCCAGCACAACAGAGGCCCCCAGCCAGCTGCAGCAGCCTGCCCGGACCCCAGTGCTGGTCCCCAGCAGTGTTGCCATGCACCTGCCTGTCCCATGCCATGTCCCTGAGCTGGGTGCTGCAGACACCTTCCCAGGCCTGGCAACACCTGGACTGTTGCATGAAGGCCCTGCACGTCATTGCGGGAGCCATCCTGGCATTGTCCCTGATGCCACACTATGCCTCTTGGGGCCACAGCTGGTCCCAGGAGGAGACCATGGATATCATGGCACTGTGAGGTAAGGCTGAGGTCCTCAGACAGTTTGCCTAGAGTAGGCACTCCAACACGCATGTGTATGAGGGTCTGTCAGGCCACATGCAGGAGCACGGGCATGACTAGTTGGCACGCCAGTGCCACATAAAGGTCAAGGCCTTGTGGACACAGTGGGTCACTATCACCAACCACAATCACTGGTCAGGTGTTGTCCACAAGTCCATGCCTTTTATAGAGCAGCTGGACCACATCCTTGCACCCCAGGACCCTGGCTGGAGCCGTGCTGTGTACTGCAGCATGGGCAGCCTGCACAAGCTTCTGTTGTGGCTTGGCCGGTGCAATGAGGCATCAGTGGGGAGGGCCCCTTGGGGAACCAGGAATCTGTCCTGCCTTGGTCACCACTCCTGGCCTCACTGAGCAGCTGACAGCAGAGGCCAGCGCCTGCCTGCCAGCTCCAGGTGCGCAGCCCTGCCCAGGAGGCCAACCTGGTTATGGCACCATTGGCTCTCAGCAGCTCTAGCTCCTCCCTGGAGGGAGCCTCTGCCTGGACAGCCAGCTTCTGAGTCCCCTGAACCCCAGGACACCACTGGGAGTTGCATGTCCTCACTGCCAGTGGGGACAGACTTGGGCCACTGAGCACACGTGTCATGGCCACATGGTAAGCCCCCTACTGGGGGGAGGGCCCTCTGCCCCTGCCCCTGCCCCTGGCCCTGCCTCCGTGCCCAGCCCAGCCATGCTGCCTTTGGCCCCTGGAGTCCCCCCACATACGCAGCATGCAGGGAGGCAGGAGAGAGTGCAAAACCTTATTGAGCAGCCTGTGCCCCCTCAGCTAGGCAGGCATGAGACTCTCACATGTGGAGGAATGCATCAATGCCATCAGCAATGTTGTCTTCAGCTGCAAGGGGCAGGGATGTGTAGCACAGCCACAGGTAGCCCTCCAGGCGGAGGTTGCTGGGCAGCACAGGCTTGCTCACTGCACCATTGAAGCTCATGGTCCTGTGCCAGATTCTCAGGTGCATCTGGGTTACTAGGCCAAGCAGCAGCAGGGCATAATGGGCCAGGTACCTCTCAATCTGCGCAAACAGCTTCTTGTGGTGCACCCAGGAGGCTCACAGCATAGGCATGCTCAGGGCGCAGGGCTGGCAGTGGGGGCTGGCCTCACAGCTCGTCTTTGGAGAAGCCACCTGCAGGGAAGGCAGGGGCACAACCAGCTCTGTGTCCCAGTCAGCCAGGAGCCCCTCACCCCGCTCCCTGCCCTGAGCCTGGGTGCCATGGTCCTGGCAGCAGCAGACAGCAACAGAAGGTGGAGGGAATGGGTCCGGAGCCATGGTTCTGGCAGGAGCCAGCCCTAGCCGGCCTGGGAAGGGGCAGGAAAGGCAGTCTGCCTGTGGCCTGCACCCAGCAGCTCATCTGCCCATGCGGAGCGAGCAGGGATGGGGAGGACTCAGCCAGCAGCTGCCTGGGGCAGAGCCTCTCTGGCCGACTTACCATGGTCCCTGGGCACCTGTGCGCACATGACCCTTGATCTGAGGCTGGGCAATGCACAGCCCCCTGATATAGTTTCATAGTTTCATAGTTTCTAGGGTCGGAAGGGACCTGAGTAGATCATCTAGTCCGACCTCCTGCCATGGCAGGAAAGAGTACTGGGGTCAAACGACCCCAGCAAGGTGTACATCTAGCCTCCTCTTAAAGACCCCCAGGGTAGGAGCCAGCA
>NW_017729030.1:67409843-67415682 GCF_001723915.1 Gavialis gangeticus
TATCACCTCCCTGGACCTGCTCGTGATGCACCTACTAATGCAAAGAAGAGTGTGGTTAGCCTTACTTATTGCCTCATCACATTGGCGACTCCTGTTCATTTTTGTGTTGACTATGACTCTAAGATCCCTTTCCAGAAGGGTCTTCTCACTGAGCCTGGGACACTCACTAAGGATATAAGCCCTGCCTACACACTCCTAAGGGAGGGCACAGCGCTGGGGCCACTGGTCAGGGTCACTGACCTGCTCCCAAGCCATTTACACTATGAAACTGACAGGTCTGGTGTGCTTGGGCAAGCATGCAAGCCATGTTTCATGAGCAGCTGTCTTGGACTCAGTGGCAGTCTGCACTGACAAGCTCAGAGAATCCCAGGCCTTTCCCATACACAGAAGTGATGCTAGTTTAGTTTATATTGATGTAGAAAATCCAAACCCATCCCCAAATTAATTAAAGTTTAAGGGCACTTGTATATGTGATGAGGGTTTATTCCTTCAGGGTTCTATTCTATGACCCCTAAATTGAAATGGTGAGTTTTTATTGAAATGGTTAGTTTTATTTTTCTGTCATTGTATATATGTCATTGTCCTGGTGGCCGCAGGTGTCTGTTGAAAGTAGAAATGGAGAAGGGCCCAATCCTTTTTTTGGAGGGAGCTTGTCTGCCTCTTCCATGGCTGGGGCCCATTAATCTGTGCCATTAATGTGTCAGCTCACCCTCTGGGCAGAGGAGTGGTGGGCAGGCTCCACTGAAAAAGAGGATCAGGCCCTTCATCACTTCTGCCTTCAGCAGACACCTGCAGCCACTTGGGAACAGGCTGACTTGCCCTTGGGGCAGCAGGAGAGTGGCTGGGTGTACTGGCAGCTGGAGAAGACACCAGGGATGGTGCAAGGGGCTGCCCTGGTGGGCTACTAGCTGGCCAGGTGCTGCCTCAGCTCAGAGGTGCCTGATCCAATTCTTCCCTGAGCCTGCCCAGGCTTCCAGCACCCCATGCACCGTCTCCACTGCCTTCTCTGGCCACCAGCACACCCAGCCATCCTTCTGCCATCTTCCCATACTGCCCCAGAGGCAAGCCAGCCTATATTCCAGGCAGCCCCAGGCATCCTGCCAGCCACAGAAGCCTGCTGAAGGCAGAAGTGATGAGGGGCCTGACCCCTTTTTTCTCTGGAGCCTGCCCACCTCTCCCACAGTAGAGAGCAAGCTGACAGATTAATGGCTGCAATGTTCCAAGTTGCAACATTGCAAACTAAACTACTTTGAGATAGTAGTTTAGTTTACAATGATACAGACTCATTTAAAATCCCCCAGACTTGCATATGTGTAATGTTTGATGCCATTTAGCCACATAAATGGAAATTTTCATCATGTGTCCATAGTAACATTGTGTGTACAAACATCCTAACAACTTCCCATGTAGAAATTCCTATGTTAGTTTAAAAACGACACATTGGCCAATATTGTGAGCCCTCCACTCAGCTTGGGAACATTTTTATTGTACTCCCATAACTTTTGAATGCCTGACCTGATCAATCCCAACAGTATTTCAAAGAATGCTCTAGGCAGCAGTGAGCAGAACCCATTGCAGAAACCAGCAAGGATTTTCCTTGATTTCCCAAAAGTAAGGGAAACAAGAAGCTGCAAGTACCCCTGCTTGTCTACAGATCTCTGTCACTGGAAGCAATCAGAGTCCATTCATTCTGGCCCTTGCCTAGAAACCTTCCCTTAAGAAAGGGAGGAAACAGGCACAGTTCCACAGAACATTTCTGCTCTGATGACACAAATGTTATTAATAAAAAAATGTAGTCCCAAACCTTGGGTCAGCTTGAGCCTTGATTCTACACTGAGCTCAGTGAGCTCTACACATATTTGAACATGGCTTCTGTAAGTGTAAACAGCTGAAAAGGTAGCTCCCTTCAGGATCAGAGCCTTAATCCATCTTCTGTGAGTACAAGATGGCTTGCCCTTCAGCTGTTCTCCATCAGTGCTTTGTCCAGCTTTCAGTATTTCAATGGATACAGTTACCATGGGCATTTCCCTTAGAACAGGATTTCATATTTAGTTGCAGCAAACTGGATTTTTCCTATGTCACAGGAATTCTCAATCCAACAAAAGGTTTGGAATTTGGGGTGGGGTAGCAGTACCAGTCTTATTAATCACCTAGTCAGTAAAATATTTTCTTTTGTTATTTTGCCATGGATTCCTTTGGTCAGTTTCATCTACACCTCTGTATCTCCCCAAACCATTCTCTTTTAACCTGAGTATTTACTCTTAGAAAGCAGCCTCAGCCCTGATTAGTTTGTAAGCCAAACAGAGAATATTTTGCCCTTATATGGCCCTATCTGTGGGTCTCTCAAGCACACTGAGAAACATTCAAGGCACTCTCACAATGGTTTTACTGATATAGGGATCATTATTCCCATTTTACACATAGGGACACTGAGGCCCAGAGGAGTTAAATGACTTGGAAAAGCTCTAACAGAGCCAGGAACCGAGTCCAGCTTGCCTGTATTCTGGTTATATGACTCTCTCCTCCTAGCTCACACAAAGCCAGTATAGAAGACAGCTTAAAGCCACGTTCCTTTTCTTTGCAGAATCCTCATGGGGCAATGATGCTATGGTTCTGCCAGGAGATACAGTAACAGCAAGTGGTAACAACTTACTGAAAAATAATCCCTTCTCTTACTGACTCCATTTACTCCTGCCAGATCTTTTCCTGAGCTAACAAAGCACTTCTTTTCCCTCTTTTAATCAGGATTCAGACTGGCTAGCTCACTGTTCTAAAGAGCTGGGGTTTGAATTCCCAGTTGATTTGCTGGTGAACCACATGTGAGCTTAATTTTTAAAAGCACTTCTTTCACATCAGCAATTTTTTAAGAGGTAGCAGCAGAAAATAATAATGTTTTGCAAGCAGTCAACTCATTAGGCCCCATTACCCTCTCCTCCCCCCCCAATGTCATAGAAGTGGGAACTAATTACAATCAGATGCCAAATCAATACACAGCAGAAGAGCCAGGCTCAAAATCCTCCTCTTCACCTGCCCAAACCCCAGCCAGCAAATCTTCATTTCCCTCATTTAAAAGGACAAAAGCTACCATACTGCATATACAGCAGCACTTGGAGAACTGTGTCGAAATATCGTAGCACCCACCCCCGTTAAGGAAGACAGTGTGAGTGTGAGCATGCATGCATTGATTTACGGTTGCTAGCAGGTAAATATAAGATTGTTTCAGGAGCCAACTATTTTATACCCACAAGCTCCACATGTCTTTTCTTTAAAAAAAATATTGTTCAGAAACAGCCCTGTTGCTGTTCATCATAAATGTAATAGCTTGACTAAAAAAACATGCAGTTTTTGGGAACAAAGCCATTGAGCTAGCTCTCCGCTCCCTATATGAATCTACCATTGTTCACGAAGAAGCCTAATTCTTCAGTAACCCTCTTCTCTCCTCTCACCGCCCCCTCCTGCTGCTGCCTTTGTCACATGATCCAGTTGCTATTTAAAGTCAATGGGAGAATCAGTGCTGAGTCACAGCTGAATCTTGGATCTGAGAATTGAGTGGTTGATCTAGCTTTTTGGGCTTCAGTCAGCAGCATGGAGCATGTGAGTCTCATCTCCTCCTAGCTAGGGCTGTTAGAATGAAAAGCTTCAGCGTTCATTTGTAAAATATGGGTGTTGCTTAGGGAGGCAGGGAACTGGCTGATAGGAGAAAAAAACAAGTTATGGGTAGGGAAAATGCATAGCTGTTATCTCAGACTTTTGGGAGACGAAAGAGGAAGAAGTACAACTTCTTGCCCCAGAAAAACCTAAACCTATCCTGTTTCTGGAGTGGGCCCCAGGGGCTGCTGATTACTTTCAAACATTTAAGTTAAGACTTTTTTTGTGTGTGTGTTCTTGCTGGAAACATTAGTATGGTTATTGATCTGTTTTGCCAGATCTTGAACGTTTTGCAGTACAAAACATTTTTTAAGGTTACAAAACCTGATAGCCTTTTTTCCTAATATGAAGATTTTAGACTATTTTTTCGTTCCCTACCTTTTCACTTTATTTTGACTTAGTTCAAGGAAACTGCAAGAAAAGCCTAGGATGGGAGGGTAGGTTTGACCTACCTGTGGGATTCCAGCCTTTTTTATCATCATTTTCTTTGGTGTTCCATGCTCATCTCTGTCTTGGTGGCTGGGTCCTGCTTAATTCAGCTGTCTGCTGTGTTTTTAGACTCTGCTCCTGATACAGAAAAGCAGCAGAAAGCCTGGAAATTGAGGATTAATAGTTCTTAGGTACCATGGTGATAAGCAGTCTACTGATACTGAAGTTAGTGAAAAAGCCTGACTCTAGCAGTATGGCAAGAGGAAGGAAAGAATTGGTCAACATAGGCAAGGCTAACTAGCAAGCCTGCCTGGGGCATATGCTTCACCTGTGCCCAGGATAAAGTCTTTCACTTTTCTTCCCTCCCCAGTGAGGACAGAGCTGCTGTCTGAGGAAGGAGAGCCTTTAGCTTATTTAAGGCCATTTAGCTAAAACCTAGGCTAGGGTTTCAACTGAAGGTCAGTGTTGGGACATGTTGGTCTAAATGCACTCCTGCTCTCTTGTGTGGTGCAGGGTCAAAATGCTGTCTAATGCCAAACACAGAATGGATCTTCAGGCTCAAGTGAAGTCCAGATTCCTAGGGCTGTATTTTGCAGGGGAGGGAGGTAGAAAGAAGGCTGGAGGCACCTGGGATAGAGCCAGACGTTCAAAAAGCCTAATCTTGAATTGATTCAGTCTTTGCAGGTTAGTTTAACCTGGCTAGGCTAAACCAGTTTTTAATCTCATAGACATCGTCTCTGGACTGAAGAAATGCAGGCACATGACTGCAGTGGCTCTGGCTAGAAGCAGCAGGGTTGCTAGAGCAGCCCTCCCTCCCTCTTACAGTGCTGAGCCAAGAGGGGGCTTGGTCAGGCCCTGGCAGGATGCTCTGATTAGGGAGGGACCCCCTGCTGTCCCCAACAGAACATTGGGTTACACAGCAGGGGGTTACACAGAGACTTGTTAGTATTTATCAGCCCATCAACAAAACAACAGCCTCTGTCTTAAGCTCTTCTTAACTTTTTCCAAGGAAGGAATGGAAGGACATTACCAGCTACCTGTTGACTAGATCCAAAAAGCCCTAAATTGACACTTCTTTCTACCTTTGTCTTGTCTCCTGCAGCACAGACCATAGCCAACATGTGGTATGCTAGCTAATGCTGAGAGGTGTCTGTGTAAGGCAGAGGGGAAGAGGTATTCCCTGCTTGAGCAGGGAATGGTGAGAGGAATGGGGGTTGCAGAAGGAAGCCAGGTAGATGCCTCTGTACCTGCAGTCTCTGCCAGAGCAGCAGCCAGGGAGTGGAGGGGAAGGACCAGTCCTGCTGGGCTGGAGCAGAAAGCAGAGCCCTGCCCAGGGTTGCAAAGCATCTGAGCTGCTGGAGGACTCTGATTTTTAACTTAAACCAGGAAAGGGTCTGGAACAGAGACTTCATAAACTGGTTTGACCCAAATCAGTTAAACCTACTTGAATGTAGTATGAGACTTCTCAAACCGGTTTCAGCCATTTTCAAACTAGTTTATGTGCAATGAGCATCTGTTCTGTTACAGGTTTAAACCAGTTTCTGATCACTTAAACTGGTTTACATGTAATGTCTGCCCCTAGCCCTCAAGTGCTTTTTCCCTGCCCTTCTTCCCACTTCTTCTGTCGCTCTCTCCCTCAGATTGGGTGAGGGCACACATCAAACTTACGATGCCCTAAAAAGCTCTCTCTTGGCTTTCTGGTCACTTAAGTTTGCTAAAGGAGAATCTTTTTTTTTTTTTTTTTTTTTTTTTTTTTTTTTTT
>NW_017729030.1:67415708-67418871 GCF_001723915.1 Gavialis gangeticus
TTTTTTTTTTTTTTTTTTTTTTTTTTTTGGCTTTTTAGACTCCTTCCCCAGCTACAGTTTTATCTTCCTTGAGAGATCTGAGCCCACTCATCTGCAGGCAAACAAAGCCCAAAGGTGGTAGCAGCAGTACAGGCTTCCCTGTGTGTATGCCATGCCTTCTGCATCCTTGTGGACTGTCAGAGGGTACCCACCTCTTGCTCAGTCTCTTGCCAGTCTGATTGCTGACCTCTGCACAGGCTGCGAACAGACCAGTGAGTGCCTGCAATTCATAGAACTTGGAGCTCTGCTCAGTGAGGGTTGAATTGCAACCGACAAATATTTCATGAGCCACTTGGCTATGGTTATGCACTGATTGCTTGGACTAGGTGACTTGGAGGCAGAAGGCTCTGTACACCGTTCCTGTGCTGGCCTCCTATACCCCAATTCAGGGTACTAGGGCTAGTGATCCACCTGGGGAAGACTAATATTTGTTGTTTTACTCTTTTTTTTTTAGGGACTGGAGGTTACTCACCTGAATATCCAGCCTGGAGGGTCCATCAGAGTGAAGGGGAAGATCCTGCCAGATGCCAAAGGGTGAGTTGGGCAGCCCAGCAGTGACTGCAGGATGCACCATGGAGGATATCTGCTGCTCTTTCCTGAAGATCTGAGCACTTATAGTGCTGTCTGTCTGTCTGACAGCCCTGACAAATGGAGCAGACTCCAGTGTTGGGAGTCATTCTGTGCTGCTGTCTAACATGTTTTATGTGGTCCTCACAGCTTTGCCTTGAATGTGGGCAAGGACAGCAGCAACCTCATGCTGCACTTCAACCCCCGCTTTGACTGCCATGGGGATGTGAATACCATTGTGTGCAACTCCAGGGAAGATGGGGCGTGGGGAGCAGAGGAGAGGGAAATGGATTTTCCTTTCCAACAGGGTGACAAGACTGAGGTGAGGAGAAATAAACAGCCAACCTAAGCAGGGTGCGGGGCCCAGGGCAAATTGGGCCATGCAAGGGCCTGCCCCTGCTCTGATCCCATGCGCCCTGGATCCAAAGAAGCTGCCGCTGCCACTGCCATTGGCAGTGGCAGCATCTGTGATGGGGTGAGAAGGAGGGGGTCGGACATGACAGGGGGCGGACTTGATGATCTGATCAGGTCCCTTCCGACCCTACCTACTATGAGAGTTGCGAGTGGCTAGACACAAAGCAAGCAGTGGTGGTGCGGAGTCACCACAGCCACTTTGCCCAGCTCTGCGGGGCTCCCCAAAGTGCAGGGCCTGGGGCAATCGCCCTGATTTTCACCCCTCCCCCCCGGACAGCCCTGGTGGTAAAGGAGTGCTTTCCTTTAGAGAAGAGGCTGTTTTGGCCACTGTGGCTTCTATCCATGCCTTTTATGTAGTGCTAGCATCAAAGTGGGTCCCTGTCACTAGTGAATTGAGCTTCCCCTTGCGCCTCTGAGGAAGCTGCTTATGAATATTAATTAGGGGGTGGGGAGTATGGGAATTAACACCTGAAACTGTTAGAGCTGGTTATAGTAAACTCATGTCTGAAGTTCACCCTTTCTTTCCTTCTTTTCTCAAAAAAAAAGTTTGTTTGTTTGTGTGTTTTAAATGTTGACATTCCCAACTTAAAACTCTGGGTGAACAGCAACACTTCAATAGGAACTCCTAGGTCATGGGTCTAGCCAGCTGTAGGTACTCCACACTTGGAAGCTGTGGCAGAGATAGGAAGACTATCTTGTCCCTTAATCATGCTATCCTTCCTCTGTCTTTTCAGCTAAACTCTGGGCTGATCATCTCTTCCCTCCCCAGTTAATAATAATATCAACTGGCAGAAGAATGGAGGCTGAGCCACATGAAATTCCCTCAAGACAGCTGCAGCCTCCAGCCGGTTCTGGACTGAGTGGGGAGGGGTGGCAGGGCGGGGGCGCAGAAACCTGCTGCAAGGTTCACGGGCTGCTTCTGTCATATGTTCTCTCTTTGCAGATATGCATCTCCTTTGACACAGCTGAGCTGAAAGTAGGACTGGCTGATAAGGAGATCGTATTCCCCAACCGCCTGAGCCTGGAGAAGATTGAGTACATGTCTACTGAGGGTGACTTTGCAGTCAAAGTCATTAAATTCAATTAACTGTTTAATGCTCTTCCCCTGAGCTCCCTGTACTGAAATAAACTGAACTTGCCATGGGTGTTCTTTCTGTTATCTTTTGTCTTAACCATTTTCCTCTTCTACCTCAAACAGAAGCGGCTAGGCCATGACCAACTGGATCAGAAGCACATGCTTGTTAGGAATTCTCTCTGGACTATAGTGCCTGCCTGTCAACTCGCTGGCTAGTAGCTGCTGTCACTCCAAAAAAAGCCATTAATGCTGGTCTCCCTTTTTTAAGCTGCTCTCTATCTGCTGCCTGGTATGTGCAGCTTCTCAGTTTTTGCTCTAGTAGCTCAGTTTGTCCATTTGCTGGGTATCAGCTGGCAGGGTAAGCCTTACCTCCTTTATGGCTGGCCCTATTAGACTAGGAGGGAACACAGGTGCACATAGCTATCAGCTCTTGGCAGGGAGATGCTGAGCCTCTGAAAGAGGCAGTCTGCCAAGAAAGAACAAGTCCCTTTCTTTTCACAGGCAGACTGCTTAAAGCTTTTCCTGATTTGGGGCTGGAGTGGAGCTGGGGCTGCTTTTGAGTGTTTTCATACACACGGATATGAAACAGTAAGGCTGGGGAGGGAAGAAATATCAAGTTGGGAGAGTGAGACCAGTCAGGAGTGGGTGGATGTGACTCTAGCAATGGGGTGTGGGTCCAACTGAGAAATCTTTAAAATGACTTGTGATACTGTGCTGTGTGTGGACACTGGTTGGCATACATTTCTTTTTTCCCTTTGAGAGGTGGCTTCTCCCCACTTTGGTAAGGCTAGTGTGAACCATCAGGTAAAGATAGAGGCATGATACTGTTCCTCCTATTTTAGCTTCTGAGAAAACTGACATGCTACTTGCCTGCCTCTGTCTCTTGGTGCTAACATCCTGTGGTGGGGAAAGCAGCAGTTGTGCTCCACATAATGTTGCTGATAGCATTGTGAAGGAGTAAGAGGTCAGGGCAAGAGACCAATGGGGCCGGTCCAAACAGCAGAGTGATAAGCTGTATAGAAATATCAGAGTAGTTAGATCTGACATCAGCAGTCAGGTAAGAGGAGA
>NW_017729030.1:67423871-67428584 GCF_001723915.1 Gavialis gangeticus
GGAGTGGAGCTGGGGCTGCTTTTGAGTGTTTTCATACACACGGATATGAAACAGTAAGGCTGGGGAGGGAAGAAATATCAAGTTGGGAGAGTGAGACCAGTCAGGAGTGGGTGGATGTGACTCTAGCAATGGGGTGTGGGTCCAACTGAGAAATCTTTAAAATGACTTGTGATACTGTGCTGTGTGTGGACACTGGTTGGCATACATTTCTTTTTTCCCTTTGAGAGGTGGCTTCTCCCCACTTTGGTAAGGCTAGTGTGAACCATCAGGTAAAGATAGAGGCATGATACTGTTCCTCCTATTTTAGCTTCTGAGAAAACTGACATGCTACTTGCCTGCCTCTGTCTCTTGGTGCTAACATCCTGTGGTGGGGAAAGCAGCAGTTGTGCTCCACATAATGTTGCTGATAGCATTGTGAAGGAGTAAGAGGTCAGGGCAAGAGACCAATGGGGCCGGTCCAAACAGCAGAGTGATAAGCTGTATAGAAATATCAGAGTAGTTAGATCTGACATCAGCAGTCAGGTAAGAGGAGAGGAGCTGGATAATGCTAAGAATAGACTAAATGCACTTGGTGATTTGATTTGGCATATTTGGCTTTTCCATTCACTTCCACCCTGTGTTCCACCTCCAATTTAAGCTGAGAAGAAATATTTACCCCCTACAACTGTCCTGTGAAGTGAGGTAAAATCTTGTGAAGAGAGACTGGGGTAGGGGAGTGTCTACTTTATAGAGTGAACTCTATTTTTGCTTCTTTGAGAAGTGAGAGGACTGTTTCAAAGCTGAGCAAAGTACCCTGTCCTCAGGGCTGAAGTTGGGGATGATGCTGGTGCCATAGCTTTGGTTTCAGATAACACAGTTGTAAAGTTGTGGCTAGAAATGGGTTCTAGGAAACTTCTGAGCGTGGAACTGGTGCAGTGGGAGGGCTGTTCCAACCCTTCCTTGGAAAAGTGGTCTTACAGCCCAAATTTATGGATCACCTATCCCTATTGGCTCCCTCTGAGGCCTGGCTGCTTGGCAGGTGGCAGCACAGCAGTTGATGGGGCCTGGGAAGTCATATGCTATTTCCTTCTCATTCCACTTGTCCTATCCTTAGGTGCTTTTTCTGTACCATCTGCATTAAGCAGCTCACCTCTCTTGTTACTTCTGAGAAACATGCAGCATGGAGCATGCAATTTTCCTTTTGAAGGAGAAGGAGTATTCTCTTCCACTTCATCCTGGCAGTATACCTGTTCTGTCCTCCTTGACCCCCTGAGGGGCTGGTTCTGCATAGCTAGGACTTGACTGCTTGAAATACCTGTTCTCTGCACATATGCCCATCCTGTTGAAGCTGGCCCAATAGGCAGCCAAGAGTATAAGATTCTTGGAGGCAGAAGGAGAGTAAAAAAAAAAGTGAACCTGCCTGGTGGCGGACAATTTTTGGCCCCTGCTTCCCAGCTGTGCAGCAAATAACCTTCGGGTGAAGTGCTAAGTGCTTGAAATCCAAGCAGCTGCACAAGATTTGATATCTAGTAAGTCAGGGGTGTCAAACTCATTTGGCCTTGTGGACCAGATGAGTAGTATGTGACCAGCCCACAGGCCAGATGAACATGTTTAAGAAAAGGGGAGGAAGAGTACTTTCAAGGGAAAAGAGGGCCCTGACTTTATGAAGGGACAGAGGAGACTTATGGACAGCCTCGTTTCTCAGGCTAGGGACAGAAGTTACATATAAACTTATATTGGTGATCAGAAACTGGCTAAAACCTGTAACAAAAGAGAAGTTCAGTGCACTTTAAAGCACTTCTAAACTGGCCCAAACCAATTTAAGATAAACCTGGTTGGATGTAGTATCAGACTGAACTGATTTAGGTCAAACCAGTTTATGGAACTTCTGTCCCAGATGCCTTCCTGGTTCAAGTTAACTCTCAGTCCCCCAGCATCCCACAATGCTTTGTAGCCCTGGGCTGTGATGTGTGCTTCAGCAGAACATGGTTGACCCCACCCCTCTGCTCCCTGGCTGGAGTACTGTCACTGCTCCAGCTGGCTGAGAGGATGGTGCAGGTAGACACCCTGGCTCTGAACCCCAGCTGGGGTCTGCCTGGTAGGAGTGGAGCAGCCCCTCAGTCTTTTTCTTTGCTTCCTGCTTGAATGGAGGGATGGGGGCATGGCCAGACATTGGCCAGGCCATCAAGCTGAGGTGGAAGGGAGAGAGGAGGATTTAAATCCCCGACAACTGCATGGGACCCCAGCCAGGGTCTGCCTGGTAGGGGCAAAGCAACCCCTTTAAAGCCCCACTTACCCCTGGCCTCAGCATACTGGCCTCAGGCTAGGGCCTGGCCAGAGCCCCTCTGCTTGAGCAGGGAGGGGGAAAAAGCCTTGGAGGGCTTCTCTCCTCCTTTTCCTTGGGCAGTGGCTGGGAGGTGTGCTCTAGTGACCCTCTGCCCAGCTTCTGGCCTGAGCCACTGCAGGCATGTGGCTGCATTTCCAGAATCAGAAGTGAATGTCTGTTTAATTGCTTCTTGGTGCAATCTAAGTAGTTTAGGTTAACCTGCAAAGATTGAATTGATTCAGATTTTGGCTTTTAGATTGTCTGTATTTAGCCTCAGTGTCTCTGCCTCCTGGGACGTAGGCATATGGTGCATACATGCTGGACTGTGTCACCATTAGAAGCTGTTCATTGGACCGGTTTAGGGCCATCTCTTAGTATCTCCTGTCCTCTTTCTGGAGAAAGATGTACTGATGCGTTCTCCTGTGTGGATAGCTGCTGCGGGTACAATAGTAATTATATAAGGAAGGTAGTAGACTTTTGCCTTCATTTCCTGCTGGAGACTCTGGGCTGGGAACAGAGAAGTTTCTGGAGTGCTGCACCCCAGAGTTGCATTCCTATTATTCCCAATGAGACAGTCAGCCCAAGGCATGGAGGATGGCTCTTACACTAGAATGCAACATCTGCTTAATAGACCAGGATAAAATAGGACTGAAAGACATACTCAGCTGTTGGCAGGGGTCATGGTGAGTCTGAAAATAGCAGCTAGAACCTGGGGGGGTTGGGACACATTTTGAAATACTAGTTGGACTCCACCCTCCCGCAGCCGCCAAAGCAACAGGGTGTGCCTGGTAAGCTGGGCGCAGAAGCAGTTGGTGTCAGAGACAGATTTCTCACTCTTGAAGAGTGTGCTGTTCGCTGTTTCACTTTTCTTATACCCTTAGTCCAGCATCTTCAAAGCATTCTTTTAGTTGTATAAATCAAGACAGAGTCCCAAGCAGTAATTGACAGGAAAATCTGGTTAATCAAACTGCTCATTATTGGTCAGCAGAAAGTTCCAATTTGAACCTCAGTGACAAGAGGTTATTCATTTCATGAAACTGATTAGCAACCAGGAAAAACACAAAGTTTGGGGAGTGTCCTTGGAAAATGAAGGGAACCACTAGACAAAATAAAAAGTAAAATCAGGAGGAAACAGCAAAACAGAAGTAAATCAGGAGGAAACATCTATCACATGGAGAGTGACTCTTCCTGTACATAACATGAGTTAATTGCAAGAGAAATATTTACCATACCAATTAATCAAGGATATACATTTCACATGGTTACATGCCAGACAACTAGGAACCTGCTTGAATATAGTAAGATAAGCTGGAAGGGATACCTCATTATTTCTTCTCAGATGGCCTAGCCATGAACTCGCATCCTCTTGCACTATGCATTTAGCATCAGTATTTTGCATTTTAACTTTTGTGAGTAGGCCCCAGCCTAGCATGAGTTTCGGAGTTGTCATCCCTCCCTCCAGTAAGACTTCCCAGCAGAAGTCTATCTGTAGGGATAGGTACATTACGCGCTTGCTTACATTTTCCACTTGCACAGAGCCTGAAGGAAGAAAACTGCATCCAGTCAAGCTGCTAGAACTGGCTGGCTTGTCCAACCTGAGCTAGCCACCACCGGCAGGTAGGTAGTGCCGGGAGGCAAAAACATTCTCTTATAACTCAGGTACTCACAACTGGGACATTTCTCCAATGCTTGCACCCTAGTGAAGATATATTTTTTTCCCACCCCGTGACTATGGGGATAGGGATGATGAGTGCTGGATGGCCTTGCCAAACAGTTTCACCTGGACTTGCTGAAAGAGTGTGTGTTGCGAAGGCGTGTAGGGGGCAGAAGCATTCAAGGGAATAGGTTGGATTCAAGTTGTAAGAGATTTACAGCAGGAGTGTCTCTTCCTAGGCACCTGTGCAGCACTTTGTCCAGTGGGGCTCTGATCTCAGCATGAGACTTTTTGGTGCTACAGCAATAATGAAAGCTCATCATTAGCCCCCAGTTCACAACAAGAAAAGGGGAGCTGGAAGCCTATCAGTTTAGTAGAGATGCAGAAGATACGAACATCAAATGCAGGACAGCAAGAAAATGTGGGGGCAAGGAGTGGGGCAAGAGGGAGGGAAGAAATAGTCAGCCATGTGTCTTTCAAAGCAACCTCTCCAGAGACTGCTGCCTAGGACCAATTCCTGCTCCTCCACACTCTAAGAGTAGGCAAACCAGGTGGGTCTCCAGGTGTTTTACTATGCAGGGGGCCAAGGTTCATAGCTGACTTCAAAAATATGTGAAATGTGCTAGACAGAAGTTCTCAGACCAAGGTCTATGAAGCCATCCTTGTTGCTGCATGCCATTAATAGAAGAGATCCAGGTGGGTGTGAAGGAGAACTCTTCAAGAATGAGAAGGCTGGTGTATGTCTATTGAAGGC
>NW_017729030.1:67428716-67431402 GCF_001723915.1 Gavialis gangeticus
AAGGCTGGTGTATGTCTATTGAAGGCCACCTACCTTGTCTCCTGAGGAAAAGATGAGTCCATCACAATTAATCTAGCATAAGAAACAAACAGCTCTATTTAAAATGGTACCTTTCTACACATATTTCCTTGATCCTGAGGACACCAATGTGGAACATACTTTGGTCTTAAATCCTCTAGTATCCCTTCTCCTTATCGCCAAGTCAGGGAGCTTCTCCAGTCTAACTTGGTTCCTTCTTCACCATCTTCAGGAAAGTTGGTGAAAGACCCTCTTTTTATCACCTCCAGTTTTCTTTGGCAGGTGATCTCCAATTAGCTCCATCAGATGATTTAAGGTCTCCGTCTGGTGGCCTGTTGCTCAGTTACCTTGAAAAAGTGGCCCTAATTGGCATCCATCTCTTTGATCAAGGGAAATCCACTGAAATGGCTAGTGATCAAGATTTAATGATAGTCTATTGCTGTATCTGTGCCAGGTTCAATGTTTTCTTTTGTCCCCTCCTGTGAGTGCCAGCAAATCATAAAATCATAG
Organism: Gavialis gangeticus; assembly: GCF_001723915.1. Lineage (NCBI taxonomy): Eukaryota > Metazoa > Chordata > Crocodylia > Gavialidae > Gavialis > Gavialis gangeticus. Next base: position 67,429,245 of record NW_017729030.1, read on the forward strand.
AAAATTAGTGTTGGAAGTGACCTTAGGAGATCACTCCTTGCTCAAAGCAGGACCATCCCCAAATATACCATCCCACCCATGGCTTTGTCTAGCTGCATCTTAAAAACATCCAAGGATGGAGAGTCCACAACCTGTCTGGGTAGCCTGTTCTAGTGTTTTACTACCTTCCTAGTGAGAAAGCTTTTCCTAATATCTAACCTAAACTTACCTTGCTGCAACTTGAAACCATTGCTCCTTTTTCTTTTATGTGCCACCACTGAGAACAGTCTAGCTCCAGCCTCTTTGGAATTCCCTCCCCCCCCATTTCAGGTAGGCTGCTGTTAAAGTACCCCTCAGTCTTCTCTTCTCCAGACTAAATAAGCCCAGTTCCCTCAACCTCAGCTCAGAAGTCATGTTCCTCAGCCCCCTCCCCATTGTTGTTGCCCTCTGATAAACTCTCTATAATTTCTCCACATCCTTTCTGTAGTGGGGGGGAGGGGGAGGACAAAACTGAATGCAGTACTCCAGATGTTGCCTCCCCAGAGCTGAATAGAGGGGAAGAATCACTTCCCTCGACCTGCTGGCAATGCTCCTGCTAATGCAGCCCAGTATGCCATTAGCTTTCTTCACAACAAGGGCACACTGTTGTATCATATTCAGCTTATTGTTCACTGTAACCCCCAGGACCTTTTCTGCAGAGCTGCAGCTTAGCCAGTTGGTCCCCAGCCTGTAGCGATACATGGGATTGTTCTGTCCTAAGTGCAGGATTTTGTACTTTTCCTTATTGAACCTCATGAAATTTCTTTTGGTCCAGTCCTCCAATTTGTCAAGGTCTCTCTGAATCCTAGCCATAGGTGGAGGTAGAAAGTATCATTTGGAGGGGGGTTGAGTGCACAGCAGTACACACATACCCTGCCCCCCCACAGGTAAATCTGTTGTGGGGAAGTGGCGTGGGGGTGCAGATTGAGGCCTCCACAGTGAGGGAAGGAGTGAGGCACAGATAGGGGCAGGAGCTGGGGTGAATGGAACCCCAGGGTTGGGGCAGGTTGTGGGAGAGTGGCTCATCCAGGAGTGCATGGGGGCTTCCACCTTTGTGCACACCCGGGCAGAGGCCCGGGGGACATGTGCCCCCCAGATCTGTACATGGGTCAGAGGTGGGCTGCCACTGTGAGTTGGGCTCTGCGCCCCATATGTGGCAGGCACATTGCATTGTGCTGCTCCAGGGCAGCGGCCGTGGGGCACAGAACCCAACCGCAGTGGCAACCCGCTTCCATGCACAGATCCAAGGGGCATGTGCCCCCAGATCTCTGCCAGGGTGTGCACAGTGGTGGCAGCCCCCCTGTACCACTGGATGAGCTGTCTGGGCTCTGAGCATCCCATGACCCGATCCCGGGCCCTATTCACCCCAGTCCCTGCCTCTGCCCCATTCCCTCCTTCACCACAGGGACCTCAATCTGGCCCCCCACACCGATTCCCCATGACAGACTTATCTGCTGTGGTGGGCAGTGCCTTGCATGCTGCCCGGCTGCTGCAGGCTCTGCCTGCGTGTCTGTGTGCATGCCTGCATTTGTGGGGGCTAAGCTCCATTGTGGGAACAAATGACATAGCCGGGAGTAATCCAGACCAGGTCATGAGTGACTACAGGGCTCTGGGGGCTGGGCTCAAGAGGTCGGGCACCCAGGTAGTCTTTTCTTCTGTTCTCCCTGTTGCAGGCCACAGTCCTAGGAGGGAAGGATACACTGAGGAAGTAAACTGATGACTCCAATGGTGGTGCTACTGAGAGGGCTTTGGATTCCTCAACCACAGCATGCACCTCAGGCCATTTAGGGAGAGCAGACTCCTGGGAAGGGATGGGATCCACCTCACTGGATCATGAAATCATCATGTTCACTGCCCGTCGAAAGGCAGACAAATTAGATAGCAGGACTGAAGTTTTGGACTTCAAAAATGCAAATTTCAACCAACTTGGGTCACTAGTAGGGAAAGGGCTGTGGGACCAGGGGACAAAGGTGAAAAGAGTGCATAAAGAGTTGGTCATTCCTTAAAGACACAATCCTCAAAGCACAAAGGAAGTCTATTCCCACGCCAAGGAAAGGTAACAAAAGGGCTGGAAAGCCCTCTTGGCTAAACAGGGATGTCATGGTCCTCTTAAGAAAGAAGAAAGAGGTGTACAAACAAT
>NW_017729030.1:67436402-67437040 GCF_001723915.1 Gavialis gangeticus
CCCACGCCAAGGAAAGGTAACAAAAGGGCTGGAAAGCCCTCTTGGCTAAACAGGGATGTCATGGTCCTCTTAAGAAAGAAGAAAGAGGTGTACAAACAATGGAAGCAGACAGGACTGAAGGACACACTGCGGGCCAGACCCAAGGAGGACTATACAACAATGGTCTGCACTTGTAAGGAACAGATTCGAAGGGCTAAGGCAGCAACTGAACTAAAATTAGCGATGGGAATCAAGGACAACAAGAAGTCCTTCTTTAGGTACATAGGGAACAGGAGGAAAACAAATGGGAGTGTGGGGCCACTGTTCAGCAACTCAGGACAGCTGGTTACTGGCACTCAGAAGACAACTGAACTCCTGAATGACTACTTTGCTTTGGTCTTCCAATGGGCCAAGGGCAAAATCATGCCAGATTGGGTACAAATGGAGCAGGGTAGGAATGACTGCCTTCCTACTATTACCATAGAACTGGTATGTAAGCATTGAAAAAAATAGACATATATAAATCAGCAGGATCAGATGAACTTCATCCAAAGGTGCTGAAGGAGTTGGCCAAATTCACTGCAGGACCACTGGCAAAAGTTTTCCAAAACTTGTGACAGTCCAGAGAGGTCCCTGAGGACTGGAAGAGGGCCAATGTT
>NW_017729030.1:67454513-67461962 GCF_001723915.1 Gavialis gangeticus
TTCAGACTGAGGGAAGCACCCCAAGTTCTTGCAGTGGGTGGAGTATCCCGCAAAGACTACTAGGCCTGTGTTTCCCAGGGGGCACAGGGCTAAAATCAGTCCAGACCCTGGGTGGTGGTGCAGTTACCCCCAGGCTTGCTGGTGTGCTCCAGGAAGGGGGTCAGCCAGACATTAGGCGCCCCCAGGGAGGCACGTGGAGCCTGGAAGGAGGTCAGGCGCAGTGAGGCGGGCGGCTCAGCTCAGGAGCACCCCCTACTGGGCCGCCACAAGCTGCATTCCTTCAGTAGCAGGGAAGACCCAAATTAAACATCAGAATACAAATGAGGCAACAGTGAGTTCAGTTTCTCCATGGCTCACATGAGCTAGTAACTTGGTAAAAAGACATGCAGGAGGTGCAATGCTTGTTCAGGTGGGCAGATAAAAGGAAGCTGAGTTAGCTGAAGAACAGCAAGTTAAAGTAAGTAACTTCTTAAAACTGCTGCTTGAGTGTCACACTAATGACCTTTGACTGGAAAACAGACTTGTAATACATGGTGTGGTAAATTTCTTCTCAGCAGGGAGAAAACTGGTCTAGTTGTCGCCCTCTGAACTTTTGGGTTCAGCAGAAATGTCTAGGAGAAAGAAAGAAAAATAAACTGTATTACTCCTAGGTGCCTTTCATCTTCCTTTTGTGATAAATCACTCTGAGATGCAAAACAATTGTGTCAACACAACTGCCTAGGCCTCCAGCATGTCAGCAAGTGAAAACACACCAGATCTCCACAAGCCATTAGCCAAGGGTGGCTGCAGCTGCTCGGTGAGGTTACCTCCATTTTGCCAGTGACAGCTCCAGGCTACCCCTGCACTGACCCTTGTGAAAGAGCATTTCCAGTCAGTGGAGCAAACAACCAGCTCTCTGCTGTCTTGGCGGTACAATTCTGATTATAGTTAAGCTGAAACATAGTGGTTTTACTAGAGCTGGCCAAGATAAATATATATATATATATATATATATATATATATCACATTGAAAGTCAAGGGGACTTAGGCTCTCATAAAATAGTCTTCAAAATGTTGTCTTTTTTGTGACAGTGCTATTCCTGTTCAGTCTGTCAATAGTAGTTTGTGCAGTGCAAATGCATCACTGTAATTACATCCAGGGGTAAAAATTTTACATGGTTCATGCCTGAGTACTGATTTCTTTCAGCGGTTTGCAATGTACAAACAGCTGTAATAAACCTCTGTACAGGGTGTTCCTTGTATGTGAAAACATTGCTTCCCTAGGGAATATAAGAGCTTTCCATTGACTGCTGTCTTTTGTAAGGGAACAGGATGCTAGGACAGGAAATAGGGTAATAAATTTCATAGATTTTATAGACATTAGGGCTGGAAGGGACCCCGGAAGATCATCGAGTCCAGCCCCCTGCCTGGGGGCGGGAAGTCAGCTAGGGTTAAAGGATTCCAGCAAGATAGATGTCCAAATGTTTCTTAAAAGAGTCCAGAGTAGGTGCTTTCACCACCTGTGGAGGCAGTCTATTCCAGGCCTTGAGGACTTAGACAGTAAAGAAGTTTTTCCTTATGTCTGGCCTGCAACAGTCTTGGAGGACTTTGTGACTGTTTGACCTTGTCACCCCTTGGGGCGCTCTGGTGAACAGGTGCTCCCCTGGATCCTGATTTACACCTCTTATATACTTATAGGCAGCTACCAGGTCCCCCCACAGCCTGCGCTTTTCTAGCCTGAAGAGTCCCATGGCTGTCAGCCTTTCATCATAGGGCCTGTTCTTCTGCCCTGTGATCATACGTGTGGCTCTTCTCGGGACTCTCTCAAGATTTTCCACATCCTTTTTAAATTGTGGAGCCCAGAATTGGATGCAGTACTCCAGCTGCAGTCTCACCAAGGCTGAGTGCAATGGGAATGGGATTTGCTTGAGAAGCATCTATGGATGAAAGCCAGAGTTTTGTCCTCTTTACCAGCTGCGACATTGCATTGGTGGCTTATATTCATCTTGTGGTCAGTCATGACCCCAAGTCCCTTTTGGCTGTGGTGCTAGCAAGTATAGCACTGCCAAGCCTATAAGCGTGCTGTGGGGTTTTTTTAGATAGCTCTTTCAGCTAAAGGCACTTAGAAATAAGCTCACTGGATTGATCAGTGCTTTATTTTTCCCCAAATACTATTTAACATGTTCTGATTTCTCTGATAACCCAAAGGATTGAACAAAAATCTTTGCAACAGGATGTTCAAAAAGAATTCTCCCCTTAAAATCACTTTAGCTACTAATTAATAAAACACAGGACAAGGGGTCAGTGGCTGCATCTACATGAGATGCTGACTGCAAAGTAATTTGTTACTACTGTGCAGCATTGCTGCATAGCACAAAGCTTGATGTGGTGCTACTGCATAGTAGGAATGAGCTACTGTGCAATCAGCATCACCTAAAAGCCATCCAGTGATGCTACTGTGAAGAAACTCCAGTTACTGAGCAGTCATTTAGTATTTGTTTATACAAATACTAAATGACTGAGCAGTAATGACTGCACAGTCAATGTTTCATTTAGATGCGGCAAGTGAGTGCTTAAACAATGGTATTTTCCTCAGGAAAGTTACCTGGAGTACAATGACAGCATGGTTGGACAGGCAGGATTAGTAACAACAAAAGGACCATTCTTCCCTTGGTATGTGTTCTTAATACTAATAGGCAATGCCTTCCTTGCTGCATAAAGTTCCTAAGGTGCTATATAAATGTGTTATAATTCATAACAATAGTAGTGGCTTGCATTTATAGAAGATAACACCTGAATAACATGTAGCATCACATACAGTGAGAACTGACATCATGAGAAGCTGAGTACATGGACTGAGGGGGCATGGACCCAATGGCCAGATTCTCATCTGGAATAAGAGTGCCAATAAAGTCAGTGCAGTTATGCTGATTAACACTAGCTGAGGAGCTGACTCAGCTAGGAGCTCAGTGAGTTCAGGGATGGACTGTGGGACTGACTTAGGTGGGTGTAGTGGTGCTTGAAGGTGAAATGTTGTTTGACTCGGGGGTGAAGCGTTTTTGGTAGAATACTGCATTTTCCAGTGTGACCAAAATTACTAATGAATCCATACCAAATTTGTCCAATTGTTTTGGACAGTTCAACCTTTGGCTATCTGAGGGCTGAAGTTTATATAGCATTCTCTAAGTTGGCCAGCTTTGCAAGACAGTACTACTGCAGCTATACCCTAGGGGTCTGCAGACTCTATCTAAGAGGTCTAGGAAAAATGACTATAATCAATCAAAACTATGTGGTACCAACACTTACAATGCAAAGAGGCCTGCACCTCCATTCAAAATTTCTAACGGGGTCCACATCACCATTCAAAATATTTTACGGGTCTGCAAATGAAAAAGGTTGAAAACCACTACAGTACTACATTAGAAGCTTACTGAGGGCACATGCTCTAGCAACAGGTCTAGCAGTGAGCACTGTTATTTTCCAGCCCATGGTTAGAACTGAAATATATAAATTAAAGCTTTTACGGCACATCCAGATGAGCGTGCACATGCCTCTTGAAGAGTCTCAAACCCCTTGCAATGCTGCAAGATGCATGTGTGGGAACAAAAAACGTGGGGGTAAAATTTGGTACCTGGATATGCTACTGCTAGGGGAGTGAGCCCCCACTCACTCCCCTAGCCCCCCCGATCACCCTTCCATCCAATCCCAGCCCCCAATCGTTGCCCTGCCTGGCCTCAGCGTCCCTGCACTCACCAGCTGTAGCAGTGGCCATCAGGGCCGCTGGGGTCTTGTGGCAGAGCACCTCCCCCTCCCCGCACAGCATGGGGCAGTGGGGGGCAGTGGTGCTTGGCTCCGGCTGCCCGGCACCCACACTGCTACGACTGCATTGTGCAGGTGCAGCCCGGCTCTGTGTGGTGGAGACTGTACCCTGTGGGGGGGCAGGGGACCCACCCCTCTTGAGCAGCACCCCCCACACCCACAGTTCCCCCTACAATCCACCTACAAACCCCACATCTCCACAAACACCTCATCCACATACCCGGCCCTGTGGGTCAGGAGTGAGGGGGGTGGGAGGCAAGCTGTGCGTTGAGAGTAAGGGTTAAAGGCAGGGGCAGAGCACTGGCATATCAGGGCTGCTCAGCGCTGCACATCCTGGTGAGCAGAGGGGGTAGGGGTAGGTCTGATTTTTCTATGATAAAAAAAGCCAGAAGTCAATGCCAAACTGTATAGATATTTTGAATTTATTTTAGTATGATGATAGAGGCACTGGTAGGCTTCCACATTGCTTTAAAATAGTATATATATCAATAAAACATTGCCCAACTGATTTGATTCTCTCTCTCTCTCTCTCTCTCTCTCTCTCTCTCTCTCTCTCTCTCTCTCTCTCTCTCTCTCTCTCTCTCTCTCTCTCTCTCTATATATATATATATAGTATGTCTGGGGGTCTTTTGTTTTACTTGTGGAAGAACATGGATTTTGGGGTATTTTAAAGAGTGATTTTAGGTTTATTTTATCAGGGAATTGGCAGTTTTTAAATAGGGAACATCAGAATTCCTGCTAGTGAGCCAAGTGGCAGAACCCAGGCAGAGAAGCCAGCTGGAGGTGGCTGGCCACTTGGGGCCAGGAGGACATGCTTTGACAGTTCAGGTGGAGGAGAAGGTAGCCATGAAGAAGACTGGCCACAAAGACTCTCCTGGAGATACCTGGAAGACAGTAGTCTCTGGATGCAAAGCTAGGGTTACTCCTTCCCTGATGCTGCATAGCTGGTATGCTCTCCTCATCACACGAGGAGACTCCGATAGACACCAGAGGAGGAGGTAATTACTCAGGAGGTAAGTAGTCCCACCCCTAGGAGAGGATGCCGGGTAGTGGTGGGGGTGGGACTCTCTTCTGAGGGGCATGGAGGGACCTATCTGCTGTCCGGGCCCCTTAACCCAGGAGGTCTGCTGCCTTCCTGGGGCCCACATCCAGGACATTGTGAAGAGGATCCCCAAGCTCATCCATCCCTCCAACTACTACCCCATGCTCCTCATCCATGCGGGCACGAATAACATGGCCAGGAGTAATCCAGACTGGATCATGAGTGACTACAGGGCTCTGGGGGCTGGGCTCAAGGGACTGGGGGCTCAAGTATTTTTTCTTCTGTGCTCCCTGTTGCAGGCCATGGACCCAAGAGGGCAGGCTGTGCGGAAGAATAAACAGACGCCTCCGACAACGGTGCTACCGCAAGGGCTTCAGTTTCTTCAACCACAGCACATGCTTCAGGGACTCCTAGGACGAGACAGCATCCTGGGACGAGACAGCATCCACCTCACGTGGAGAGGTAAGTCCCTGTTCTCAGCCAGGATGGCTGAACTACTAGACAGGGCTTTAAATTGACTTTGCTGGGGGACAGGGAAACTCCAAGTGGAGCATGCTTGGTGACTGGCACACAGGAAAGCTGCCACATGGAGGACAGTAACACAACTGTTTTTGAAAATGCTAATGAATGGTTCTCCCACAGCATCTCAGGAAATCGAGGGTGTCAGCTGGGGGCTTCAGCTGCCTGTACACCAATGCCAGGAGCATGGGGAACAAGCAGGAGAAGCTAGCCCTCCTGCTCTCAAGTGGGCAATATGACCTGGTAGGGATCACGGAGACCTGGTGGGACACCTCACATGATTAGAGCATAGCTGTAGAGGGCCACACCCAGCACAGAAGGGACTGAGCAGGGAGAAAAGGCAGAGAGGTAGCTCTATGAGAGGGAGCAGTACACCTCACTGGAGGCTGGCATTGGCTCCAAAGACAAGCAGCTTGAAATCCTCTAGGTCAAGCTTTGGTGGGGAGGGGGCAGGGGGTGAAGTGAGAGAGACCTAACTGTGGGCATTTACTACAGGTCATAGAACCAAGAACAGGAGCTGGATCTGGAGTTCTCTTGAGAACTGATAGAGGCGGCGTGTGCAAGGGACTTGGTTGTCTTGGGAGACTTCAATTACCCAGACATAGATTGGGAGGAATACTTGGCTAGGTCGCATTGATCATGTAGCTTCTTAACTGTAATTGAGGAGCTCTTTCTGATCCAGGAAGTGCAAGAGCCAAACAGAGGTACTGCTCTCCTAGATTTGGTGCTGGCCAAAGGAGATGATTTGGTGTGTGGCTTGAACACTGAGGGTAGCCTGGGTGACAGTGACCATGAGCTCATCAGGGTCACTGACCGGCACAAGGTTGACAAATCAGCTAGCAGAACTGAAGTCCTGGACTTCAAAAATACTGACTTCAACAGGCTCAGGGCATTAGTAGGGGAGGTGATGCGGGACCAGGGATGGAAGGCAAATGGGGTGCATGAAGAGTGGTCATTCCTCAAGGACACGATCCTCGAAGGACAAAAGAAACATTCCAATGAAGAGTAAAGGTAGCAGAAGATTTGGCAAGGTCTCCTGGCTCAATAGGGACATTGCAGTCCTCTTGAAAAAGAAGAAAGAGGCATACACACAGTGGAAGCTAGGGATGGTCCTCAAGGAGGACTATACAACAGTGATCTACACTTGTAGGGAAATGATTAGGAAAGGTAAGGCAGTGACTGAGTTTAAGTTAGCCAAGGGAGTCAAGGACAATAAGAAGTCCTTCTTTAGGTATGTAGGGAGCAGAAGGAAAACAAATGGAAGCATGGGGCCCCTGCTTAACACCTCAGGACAGCTGGTAACAGGCACTCTGGAAAAAAATGAACTCCTGAATGCCCACTTCGCTTTGGTATTTCACCAGACCAAGGGAAAAGATAAGCTAGATAAGGATCATAGGGGGCCTGGTGGGAACGATAGCCTTCCCACTGTGGATGCTGAGCTGGTGCAAAACCAAGCAGAAAAGCTAAACATTTATAAGTCAGCAGGACCAGATGGACTTCATCCAAGAGTGCTGATAGAGCTGGCTGAGGTCATTGCAGAACCCCTGGCAAAACTCTTTCAAAAATCATGGTACACAGGGGAGATCCCTGAGGATTGGAAGATGGCCAACATTGTGCCCATCTTCAAGAAGGGGAAGAGGGAGGACCCGGGAAACTATAGGCCAATTAGCCTAACCTCTATGCCAGGGAAAATCCTGGAAAAACTCATTAAATAATCTATGTGCAATATGCTCGTTGAGGGTAAGACTCTGAATGACAGCCAGCATGGCTTAGTCACGGGTAGGTCTTGTCTTACCAATCTCATCTCCTTCTACGAACAGATCTCTCGCCACCTGGACACGGGAGAGAAGGTCAACATTATATACCTAGACTTCTAAAAGGCTTTTGATCTAGTATCCCATGATATCCTTGTGGAAAAATTGGAAGACTGTGGGCTTAACTGCTTAATGGTTCAGTGACTGGAAAACTGGCTGCAGGGTAGGGCCCAGAGAGTTCTTATGAACGGATCTGTGACATCCTGGTGAGAAGTGGCCAGTGGTGTCCTTCAAAGGTCTGTGCTTGGACCGGTGCTTTTCAACATCTTTATCAAT
>NW_017729030.1:67462767-67503331 GCF_001723915.1 Gavialis gangeticus
TTTCCTGCCTAGTGCAGGGGGACTGGACCTGATGATCTATAAGGTCCCTTCCAGTCCCTCACAGTCTATGAAAGCAAGCCACCACACTGAGAACATCTTCCAGGCGATAGCTGCCCAGCTAGCCAGGCGGTGGCACACATGGCAATTGTGCCACACAAAGGCCAACTGTGCAGCCATACCCCACTGGCAGCTGGCCCAAAGGTGCAGATGCCTCTAATGGCCATGCAGTCCTCATCCAGGTCTGGCAGGTGCACAGCCTTGCTGTTGCAGGTGGCAGCAGGTCACAGCCAGGCAGCAGCCCCCACTGCCAGACTGCTGCAGTGGGTAGAGGGTGCAGGGAACTCTCAGGGCTGCTTCAGCAGTCCAGCTGGCACAAGGGGTAATGTCCCCAGGTACCAGTTAGCTGGACCCCAGAAGCTCCTATTTGTTCATCCGATTACCATGGGCAAGGCCCACCTGGCTAACTAGTAGCCCAATTTTATGGGGGCTAACGGACAAATGGAACAACTAAATTCTTGGCACAGCTAATGAAAAAAAACAGGATAGGAGTGTCATGTGGGTTAAAGGGCCAAAACGTGAAAATAAATGTGCCTGAGGGGGACGCTGAGCAGAGCCCCCCAGGCCACACTCACTGATCCTCAAAGACATCCAAGAAGCCAGTGGATGCCGCCCAGTGGTGCTCTGCCCAGAAATGTGCATGGACAAATGAGAGGAAAGTGGCCCTGCAGTCTCTGGGCACCTTCCCAGCCACAGCCTCCTTCCTGATCATGTACTGGGCCCATTTGGCCAGGGCTAGGAGGAGGTTGACCAGGAGGTCCTGGGACTGCAGATGGGGTGTCCAAAAATAAAAAGGTTGGTGGTGAAGTTCAACCAGAACATCAGGAGGAGGTTCTGGAAGTGGAGGAGCTGCAGCCTGGCACACTCAAGTTCCCACAAACTCCTGAGAGTGAGTAGCTCTGAGCCCTAGCTCCCCCTGGCTGCAGATCTGGGAGGAACCAGGCAGGGTTATTTTGCCTCAAATGACAAATTTGCCCCACACCAAAGTGCATGTCTGGGCATGTTCACTGAGGCAAAAAGCCCCAGCTCAAATTTGTGTCACTTCTGTTTGAGCTCCTTCAAGCACGTGTGCCTGCCTGTGTGGACATGCCCTTAAAAGCCATGCCCATCAGAGGTTTTGGTATGGCACTGGTGTTTGGGGCCCTGATGCAGGAAGATGGGTTGAACAAAACAACACGCTCTAGATGGGTACTGTTTAAGAAATAGGAGCAACAGAAGATCTCTGTGAAATTAGATCAGAGATGTCCAAACTCTGTTTTGAGACTCAAGGGCAGCCCATGGAATTCTACCATGCAGCCCATGACCACTCTGCTCTGAAATGGAGGGGGTACAGCACGCTAGAGAAAAACAGATCCCAGAATTCAATGTTTCATAACTGAGAAAAACACCCACTGTATTAAAAAGGAGAACACTTCCAGTCTGCTTTGCTTAATGCAACTTAAAAAAGCCCTGGAGTTCTTGGTATGTTGCCAAAGTAATGGACAAATTGGGCAAATTTCATTGCTCCAGGTTTGACTGGCTGTGAAATAATTCAATAACCCTACAATTCAGACCCACAATAAAACAGCAAAACCTTATTTATTTAACCAGGACAAGGGACACTATATTTTTATGGAGAAATGAACTTTTTTGAGTAGGCAGAGGACTTTAATGCAGATTGGTTAACGTTACACATTTAAAGGCAATGAGGGGTTTCAGATAAGGTGGGTTTGGACAAACAAAGTATCCCTATATTTAAAAAAAATCCTGGAATGTCCTTCAACTCTTTAGAAAAAGTAATGTACAGATAATGTCCTTTAAAGACTCCCTCACACATCTCACTACAGAACCTTCAGATTGTATCATAAGCATTGATCATGCCTTTGATTAGTTAAAAAATAGTGAGTCTAGAACCAAAAGAGAATCTTAACTTTATCTGAACTTTGATGCCTGAGTTGCCTGGTTCACACAAGAGCTTGTTTAAGTTTGGGATACATTGTGTCCCAGCATCTGGGAGAGGATAGATTTTACTCTTGTTGGCCAAAGTCTCCTTTGCAAGGACACTTACATTAGCACAGGTTGAGACAGATTGAAATTTTTTCTGGCAGCCCTTTATTGTATTTTAAAAACACCATAAAAAGATGTTCCAAGCTAGTGTGTGACTATCTTTGGGGTTCAGTCTTGCTAACTTTTTCACAGTATACAAAATTAAATGTGTTTTCTAGGTACAGAACACAACTGAATCAAGCAATTGATTAGAATATGTACAAAAGCTTACACATTCTGTCTTTTTAAAAAAAATATAAATATCAATAATGTTCAGGAGTATGGGTGGGTATTTTTATTTTTTAAGGCTTCCTACTTTCAGATCCTTCCTTATTTAATGATGGTGCCTCACTCTAACTGTGGGGTGGTTGCAGCAGAGAGGACCATGCCATGTTATGGAAGACAGTGTGTTGGTTCATGATGAGCTAGCCCACTTAAAAACAAATGTCTCTTCCTTATACCTTGAAGTAAGAGGAATTGTTCTTTTCCTTCTATTGTGAGCCAGGCTGATTTAAATGTTCAAACTGGTCTTTGAGGGTGGTAGCAGAAGAAGAAAAATGAAAAAAAAAATCCTTCCTTAAATTCTTTTAAACCTATAGCCATTTGTTTTAATTATTGAGAGCCATCTGTAAAGTAGACTGATTAAATAAACTCAAGTAGAAGGGGTTTACCCCAGGCTTGCCTGGGAAAGGTTAAAGTGAAGAAGTTGATGGTAGAGGTATACTATAGATGACCCCTGTGGGTATACCCTGTGGGTATAGTGACTGCTGAAGCTAGGACTGCTGCTGCTCTTGTGTCCTTGGGGATAAAGTTTGTAGGAAGGCTTTCCATCAGGCACCTGAGCTGCTCCTGACCCAGTTTGATTTTGTCATCCAGCTCCCGTTGCTTTATGAGAAGCGCAGACTTCATCTTCACAAAGTGTTGATAGTCCTCAAGCTGCTCCTCGGAGAGGTAATTGCCCAGGATTTCCAAGACCACACGTTCTCGCCGGTCTAGGTTTTCCTTCAGCTCTCGGGCGTCCTCACGCTGGCCAGCCAGCAGCTTCTTCTTTTCATTCAGAGAGCTCTGTTACATCAGAAACAGCAGGTTAGTCTCATGGCACTAAGCCCCTCTCCCCACAGATATCCCTTCCCTCCTCTGGCTGCAACTATGCTTTCTGCAATGCAAGGTCACACAGACTGAGGAGGAAAATAACACTTCAGTAGGCACATCTACTCATGCTATTAATGTGCTGAAAGCTTTCTGCACAGTAAAATACTGCACAGTCAGCTTTCCTTAAAAGTGCATCTACATGTGCTCCTGTCAGGAGCAAATCTCCTCCCAGTGAGAGCAACTCAGTGCACGGATACTCCTGCCCTGCCCTGCTCTGCCCCCTTACAGCAGCCAGGGGGATCTCCAGACGGATTGGAGCGGGGGCTGGGAAGCAGGCAGATGCCCAGGGGAGGGGACATTTCTCCTGGCCCCTGTTGCCTGGGCTGACTGGGAGCAATTTGCAAATTTACAGGTAGTAGAAAATTTCACATTAGCCTATTTTACTGCACAGTAGCTGCTGTGCATAGTTACACAGTGACACTTTACTGCGCAGTAGGTCAAACCAGGCCAGGCCTGTTACCATTATGACAACAGACAGTACTACCTGCAGCTGTCAACACTGAGAGCTGGGCAGTGGGAAATAGCTTAACAACCTCTATGGTGCCAACAGCTTTGGGTGGAGGAGCAACCTAGAGGGGGATACTAGTCCTTACCCCGGGTGGAGGAAATGCCACCAAAAGCAGGATGCCATGACAGGGTGGACCGGGCTCTCCAGCCTTGTTTGGAAACCAGTTTAGGAGTGGAGCCTCGAAAGGCGGACAGATTGAATATCTTCTTCGTACTGGGAGCTCCTGCAGCTAAGCTCACTCCAAATGTACTGACTTCTGCCTTTCCTTTGAGATCAACTAGGTAGGCCAGAGGGGGAGCATTAATATATGTACAACTCAAGTGTCTCCATATCAATTGTCCAGGCCATTTCAGGCAAAACTGAATGAAGAGGATACTCCATCTTTGCTACTTGCATGGCACAACACAGAAGGGGGCAGTCACAGGTTATAAGATCAACTCAATTGGTATAGAGTGCCATGGGTCACCTTCGTTGATGGGAGGAACCAATTGTATTTGATTGGTCAGCTACTGCCTGCCTTAAACTGGGTAGCCCCCAGCCAGTAAAGTGCTGACCCGCCATAGTCTGCCTGCCTCATTTGGTGTGTGGGGCAAGACCAAAAGTCAAAAGACAGATAAGACTATGTGGATCTAGACCAAAAGTCGAAAGACAGATGAAAGATCATGTGGGTCTACACGTGACTGCAAGCTACTTTGCCATAGCAGCAGGCTCCACCGCTTTAGCGTGCTGCTGTGAAAAAGTAATAGCTAAAACACATCATGCGCCATGTACACGGCATAGTACGGACAGTTACTGAAGGAAGTACTAAAGCACAGTTTAGTAACAACATCACCATAGGGCGATGTGTAGATGTGCCCACCTACACTTATCACAGTGCCAACTGTGACACAGACCACTCTCTATGAAGTGAAAGCGATACCAAAGAAGTTGCACAGAGCCAAGAGTAAGGGTCAGCCAACAATTAACATACACTGCACAAAAGTTCAAAGCAAGTGCCTTGACTTTCAAAGGACCTATGTCTACGAAACCAACAACTGCAAATGCTCAAGGAACTTGGAATGGACTAAGCGCAGTCATCCAGGACACAGTGACAGAAGTTTTTTGAGAAAAAGAAATTGTTCAAAAGAAGTGTTCCTGCTCTCAGGCACACTTGGAATAGATGCTACCACTTGGTGAAGCCAAGAACACAGCCTACCTGAAACACAACCAGAATCCAACAGAAAGGTCCAAGGCTAAGCTGAAGCATGCCAGGGCAATGGTACAGAAAACAGCCAGATGCTACACAAACCAGTACTGGATTGACTTATGTCAAGAGAACAATTTGCCTCAGACACAGGAAACCTGTGATTTATGTATGATGGCCTGAAGAAAGCTCTTGGCCCAAATGTCACTAAAGTCTTGAGATGACAAAGTAAAAATCACTGACAAGAGCAAGCAGATGTCACACTGTTGAACATTACTTAGAGCTTTACTCCTATGAAACAGACATTTAAGAAGAGGCAGTGGATTAACTTCCAACTCTAAGTGTACTGGCACAGCTAAACAAAGAACCTACAGCCAAAGAACCTAGCAAGGCCATAGACTCTCTAGCAAGTGGAAAAACACCAGGGGAGGATGGCATCCCAGCTGAGGTTCTTCAGTATAGGAAGGCTAGCCTGCTACCACATTTTCATCAACTCCTAGTGCGCTCCTGGAAGGAAGATCAAATACTCAGGACATGCATGATGCATCATCACTCTCTACAAGAACAAGGGAGACAAGGGTGACTGCAACAACTATATGTGTATCTTTCTCCTCAGCGTTACAGGCAAGGCTTTTGCTAGTGTCATCTTGAAACGCTTGCAGCAACTTGACGACTGTGTCTACCTGGAATCACTGTGTAGATTTAGAGCAGGGGGATCAACAGTGGACATGATATTTTCCTTATGCCAACTGCAAGAAAAATGCAGAGAACTAAATAAGCAACTGTGAGCACGTCTACGTGTGTTACTAAGGTGCCCTTGTTACTGCATTGTCATAAAAGATAGCACAGTAACAGCCCATACTGCACTGTGAATGAGGGAGTGCGTTGCTACAGCAACATAGCTGTGGCATCATGGTTTTTGCCCATGGACACCACATTACCATAGTGCAATGCTATGGTAAAGTAGTGTCACATGTAGATGTGCCCTGTATGTAGCATTTGTTGACCTGACGAAAGCCTTTGACAATGTCAGCAGAGCAGGTTTGTTTAAGGTCTTGGTAGAACTGAATGACAGCAACATTACTCAGCAGGATAGACTCCTTTCATGAAAACATGTAGGCCACAGTTCAGTTTGATGGACCAACCTCTGACAGGTTTGAGATAAAGAGTGGAGTGAAGTAGGGCTGTGTTCTGGCACCCACACTTTTCAGGATCTTTTCTATGTTGCTGCACTATGCCTTTGATGGCTTGAAGGAAGACATATACCTTCACACAAGATCAGATGGCAAACTCTATAATCTATCATGTCTGAAGGCCAAGACAAAAGTGAGGCACATACTTATGACGGAACTCCTTTTTGCTGATGATGCTGCACTCACTGCCCGTGAAGAAGGCCAACTACAAATACTCATGAATCACTTCTCTCGTGCTTGCAGGATGTTTGCCCCAACGATTAGCATCAAGAAGACTGTGGTCCTAAGACAGGGTGTTCACCAGTCACTATCTATCAGCCTTGACAACACACCTTGTGAAGTATTGAAGTTCTGCTACCTTGGATCCATAGTGAGAGACAACCTATCACTGGATTAAGAGCTAAATGTGTGCATTGGAAAGGCAGCTGCCACTTTCAGTAAGCTCTCCAAATGAGTCTTAAACAATACAAAATTCACAATGAAAACTACGCTGCTTGTGTACAAAGCCTGTGTCCTCAATGTCCTTATGTACAGCAGTGAGAAATGGTCAATACATGCATATCAAGAAAAGAAGCTGAACAATTTCCACCTACACTATTTATGGTGCATCCTTGACATCCAGTGGCAAAGTACAGTCACCAGCACAGAGGTCATCACCAAATTGAACCTGCTAACCTTTACTGAACTACTCAAACAGCAGTACCTACTCTGGCTTGGGTATCTTTGCAGGATGGAAAGTGGGTGCATCCTGAAGGATATCCTGTATGGGCAAATTGCAGGTGGGGAGAAAAGAGTAGGACACCCAAAACTGCACTTCAAAGACATCTGCAAACAGGATATGAAGGCTTTTAGAATTGACCCAAACCTTTGGGATGCCTTAGAAGGAGACAGGACAAAGTGGTGCTCCCTTCTCAATCATGGAGTCCAACACCTCAATGAAAAATGGTCACTCAAATTACAACAGAAACATAACCAAAGGGAACAGCCTGCCAGTACAGTAGCCCCTAAGGCTGTGCACACCTGTGACCACTGTGGCAGGACCTGCAAGTCTAAAATTGGTCTTTACAGCCACAACAGAAAATGCACCAGTCAACAGAATAGCTGCAATATCCACCATTGCTTGCTGATGAATGGATGCCATAGATTAGTCTACTGAACAGTAAAGCATCTTGTGTAGACATTCCCAGTAAGGCTCAAACTCCACTGAACTGAACTCCCGAACTATTTGGTCAATAGGTTGCCATTGGTGCTAGAAATTCAGAAAATCACAGAAAATAGGGATGGAAGGACCCTCAGGAGGTCACCTAGTCCGATCTCCTGCTCAAGGAAGGAATAGCCCTGTCTAAATCATCTCAGACAACAGTGTCTATACTGCAGCTAAAAACTAATTGGAAATAAAACTAGTGCAAACCCTGATTTTGCATGAGTTGGCTTCATCAACTTCAGCTGGCCAAAGAGTCTTAAAACTTGGTTAAGATGGACCTAGGAGATCACAGTTTGTCCCACGATGTATCACCTGGCCTTTATTTCTATTTGTGCAGCTAACAATAAGATGTGTCCAGTCAAAAACAAAGCTATGTTTTTAAGTAGCTAAGAAACCTGGGATTTGATTTATTTGTACAAAACAGCAGCCAAGAATAATGTTGGTCAGACCTATGTTTACAAATATGTATGTAAAGTGAATAGGCAACCTATTACTGCTTTCACTCTAGAGACTGCAGTCATTTATATAAGGACTTTCAAAGTAGCTTAAGAGAATTGGACACCCAGGATACATCCAGACGTGCATGGATGTTTGGTTCCCCAGGGACAAGTAGCAGTGGTGCACCTTGCACCACAGCTGTTTGTCCTTGGGGAATGCCCGGGCCATGTGTGCTTTGGCACATAGCAAGTTTTCCTGAATGGGGCAGGGAAGGCCGGGGCCAGCACTGTGCTGGCTCCAGCAGCCTTACCTGGGGTCCTGGGCACCTTCCAGGGCCGCAGCCACGGTGATTCTACTGTGCAGAGCCTGGTCAGCAGCCATAGCACAGTTCTGGGTGGCCCAGCTTTGCTTTTTAACAGTGCGCACTGCCCGAGTGTGTGCTGTGCTGGTTTTTTTTCCCCTGCATTTTTTTTTTTATCCCCCCACCCCCCAGCCTGTTTCTCACCCACTGGCTCCTCAATTTACATCTTCACAGACTGCCTGTCTTGCATGTGCACCAGCTCAGCCTCTGGTTTCTTTACTATTCATTCCATGCAGGAAGAGCACACACAAACTACAGATGCTTCCTCAGCCTGACGAAGGGTTTTTAAACCCAAAAGCTTGCTAAGAAGAATTTTTTCAGCTAATTGAGTTGGTCTAATAAAAGATATCACATCTACCCAAAGAACCTAGCCTGCCTATGTCCTTAGCCAACACGGCTACAACCTACATCCCTGCAAGATATTGGGAAGCCTTTGAAAAATCCCAGTTTACCCAGGCACGTTTTTCTGATCACACCATTGTCCAGTCCTCAAAAAAAAACAATGTTCTCCAGGTTACAAAAGATACATACCCATTCCTCAGTATTGCCATCTTCATCTAGGCTGCTCAGGATGTTCTCTACACGAGCCAGCCTTCCCGAGAGGGAAAGCAGTAGGTTCACCACCTTATCCAGGTCTCCTATGAACATCTTGTATTTGTCAAACTCATTGGGCTTGCATAGGTTGCTGATCAACAGCTCCACTTCCTCTCCCAGCATATTATTCATCTTAGTGTCTGCTAGCAGGCTCTCCTTAGCATTCTTCAAGATCTCCAGCTTGTGGGACAAGCTCCCAATGAGCTCAGCCTAGCAGGAAAGAATCACAGTTGGTTACCATCTATGCTGTGCAGTTCTGACAATGGGAAAACATGGTCTCCTGTACTGAGGAGCTGTTAGAAAATTCATTGTATGCAGACAGTGACCACAATGAGGTGAGACAGAGAACAAAATAGAGTGCAGGAGACACTCAAGGTGAGATTGTTGAAGCTGTAGGCTAAAAAATTCACGATTCAGTTCCCCTTGCACAGAGACCCAAATCTTAATTTGATCGTGTCATCATTGGACAATATTTTCCAAACTGCCGTAGAACTTTGGGTGCCACATTTTAAAATATCCAACTAGGTTCATCTTGAAGGGGATAATGATAGATATTAAACTTACTTTTGCAGAGTACATTGGTATTGCTGGATGAAGAGTGTCATAGCAGAGTTACATGTCCTGTTCCTCACATTTCCTCCTACTATCACCTCCAGGATTCTTGTGTGTACATTATATTTTGTATTGCCCTTTGCTCAGAGTAACTTTACTAAAAACTGACCAATATAAAGGGACTAATACCGATTAACTAACCATAAATCTGGCCTATGTTGTTATGGGGAACAAGTGCCTGTGTTACAATGCTTTACAGAGCTGAGGAGCATCAAAAGAAAAGACACAAATCCCAAACTTTTCACTATTTTCCCAATTTTAAAACACACAAATTCCTATAAATTCTGGGCTCCAGAGGTATTAACAGCAGCAACTACAAGCCACACTCTCAAGTTCAGCTGCAGCTAGAGATGAAGCTTCTCTACCTCAACAGTATCCACTGTCTGGCCTGGAGTTGCAACTGTGTACACCAGAAATGCCCCAGCTTTTCCAACAGCATGAGTAATGGGAGCAATGGCCCATTTTATGAAAGCACTCACAGCCATTCCACACTCCAAGACAAGGTCTTGGGGTTTGGCTACCCAACAAGTACTGATGTGCATGTACTGCAGTTCCTCACTTCTGCTATGATAAGCTAGGGAAGCTACAGCTGTCCACAGTCTGTGGTCTGGAGCTGGTAATGTTAACAGCTCTACTTCCACTTAGATATAATTTAGGGCTGCCTAACTGGCAGCCCACAAGGGGTTAAATCAGGGGTTGGCAATTATTCGGGCCTGAGGGCCACTTAGGGAGTTTTGGTGAGCTGTTGCAGGCCAGGTCAGCACCTCCCTCCCCCGTGCTAGGTCAGCACCCTGCACCCTGAATGTCTGTTCTGTGCACAGACGGGCAGATAGGATGAGGCCAAGGGTGGGTAGGGAGCAGCATCCAGTAGTGGTACAGAAGGGTGGGGCCCTGCACACCCCTGCAACAGGCTCTGGTTCTGCAGGTGGGGGATGGAGAGAATGGATTGCAGCTCTGCCTCAGGCCTTTGCCCTGAAATCCCAGGGTCTCCAGGGAGACTGGCCAGGACCCACATGGGAAGGGCGCATGGCCAGGTATACAGGATGGGCCCTGTCACTGTGTGGGATGATGAGACTCTCGGGAGCAGGAGGGATTCTCCCCTGACAGTCCCCAACTGGTGAGGGATCCGGGCCCTGAAAGGGTTGAGGGTTGGCTTACCTTACCATTCATCAGTCAAGCCCCAGAAGTGGAGGTGCACGCAGTGCCTCCATACTGCTTTAAAAGCATGATTTCCCTGTGTGTGGGGCGGTGCACAACTGATGATGCCATAAAAAGGCATCCAGGGCTCAGCAAGGGGCAGCTCATGGCAAGGAAGTGGCAGCAGTACAGGCTGCAAGGAGCTTTTCCATGGACCCGGCAAGACCTGATGAGGACACCAAGGAGCTGCCGGTGAGCCAGACTGAGGGAGACCCAAAGGGGTCTCTGCCCCCAAAGACAGAGAGTGAGAGGTGAGCACCTGGCTGGTGGGACCTCCCTTTCCATCCATGATTTCCTGACAAGCAAGAAGTGGCAGGAGAGTAGAAGGGAGACCCACCTCAGGGTAGGAGGCTCCAAGTGCCTGTAGGGGTGCAACACTAGAGGCCCTGAGAGAGGTGATTGGCATGGGGACCATGACATTTGGACCTGTGACCTCGCTACCAGCCCTCCTCTGGAGACACAGCCTTAGGTAGGTGGGTGGGGAACAGCATCCAAGAGTAGACATGCTGGGCCAAGGCTAGAATCTTGGAGCAGTGACAGTGTGGGGCTGGAGCCCAGGGACAGATCCATGATCCACTCCCTGCACACATCTGCCTGAGGAACTGGCACCTGTCACAAGGGTGTGTAGGCAGTGCATTGGGGCTCTGCCCCAGGCCCCAGCCCCACACTGTCACTGTTCTGATCCCATCCCATGGTCCTGGGCTCATCCGTTCTGCTCCTTGCCCATCTACAGCCCCATCCCACCCACCTAGCCATGAAGCCGACCTGCGTGGGTTCACCTCTGGTGGTGGGTGTGGGGTGGATGGGCCAGGGTGCCCAGGCAGCAGGGCTGGGTCTGGCAGTGCCAGCAGGTGGAAGGAGCTGCTGATGCCAGGGCTGCCAGGAAGTGAATCTGGCCATGGCACCAGTTTTGCTACACACCCAGGGATGGTGGTACCAGCTGCATTAATCACAGCCCGGGCTGCCCCCTGTACCTTGGCCACATGGGGTCAAGGGACCCACCGTTGGTCAGACAAAATCCTTTGGCGGGTCAGATCTAGCCATATTTTGCCCACCCCTGGGTTAAACTGTGATCACCAGGCACCTGCCCAGCTACTGATCCTCCTGCTTTACCTGCAGTAGTAGCCTGAGTCTCTGGGCTGTTGTCTTCCTGCCCCTGCCCCAAAACACAGACTCCATGAGAAGCCCTTAGTGCAGACCTAGGGAATGTTCAGCCTCTTTGGCAGTAATAATACATTATACATGTTTCAGGAAACAATCCTCTTTCTGTTACTGGTAATTTTATATAAACTGACTAAGCGCTGCAGGATAAAATGGGTCTTTGAATACAGGTCACACTTTATGGTAGCACTTAGGAAGGCTTTGAAGTGGTGTTTTGAAGAAAGGGCATGTCTATTCTTGGTGATTTTTAAAGGCTGGTTTCACTGTTTGCAACAGAGTATCATTCATCTAATTACCACTAGATGGCTGCATCATTCACATATGAGTTCCAGGAACACCACAGTTTTCTGACTGGAATCCAATATGCAAAACCCAGGTGGAAAAGAAGTGAAATGTAAGTGCCAGGATCATAGGGGGAACGGCCCAGCTGCGCTATTCCATGTGATGGCTGGGTATTCCAGGGGGTAAAATGGCCAACCACAAGCAGGTCAAGCAAAGGCAAGGTGAGACCATCAGTGTGTTGCTGGGACATGACCAGAGATCTGGGCTTTCCATTTCCCATGGAAAAACAGAGTAAAACCTGGATATCCTTCCTTACTGGAGAAAAAAGCAGATTTCCCATCTTAGCAGTGAAACCCATGGATTTTGCAGTTTTGCAGTGAGCCTTCTGCAGCCTGGCAGAGTTCCAGCCTGCAGGGGGGCAGGAGGGAGAGGGAGGAGGGTGGTGAGGCAGAGGATGTGCACATGGCTGCCAGGCAGCCTGGAGAGCAGCTCCCACAGGTAAGTCGGGAGGGGGGAGAGGGGGGTAGAATTGAGCCCCCATAGGGAAGGAGGGGAGGAGTTGGGCAGGGCTGGGGCTGCTGCCTAGCTGGGCAGTGCATGGGGCTTGGGGCCCGGGGCCCAAGTGTGTGGCTGCAGGGACCCTGCGGGGAGCAGGATGGGGCCACAGGCAGCTCATTTTGGGGGGTGGGGAAAGCTGCTTGCTGCTGTGAGCTCCGTGCTGCCCTGGTGATGCATCCCCTGCATGTGCAGTAGCTTTGAGGGGCACAACTCTGCGTCGTTGCCTTTACTGCAGCTGCCAGGGGCTGCGTTGCCAGGGCAGTGCAGAGATTGCGGTGGCAAGCAGCTTTTCTGTGTGGCTCAGCTGTTCCCTGCCCTGCTGGGTCACACCCCTGGGCTGCGGAGGCCCCAGGGGACGGCAGCAGGGCGGGAGCCCGAGCCCACAGCATGCAGCCCACGCCCGCCCCCATCCCTGTCCGTGCACAGATCTGCAGGATGTGGGTCCCCCCACCCCCTGGGGAGTGCGTGCTGTGGCAGGGAGCCACCTGAGCCCAGGGCAGGCAGCAGGGGGAGCTGGGCTCTGCTCCAATGTAGCAGCCGCCACCTCTTCCTGGGGGCAGGGCGTGGCAGACCCGGGTCCCTGGCTCCATAGCCTTGGCAGCTGGGGGCCCCTCCGGCAAGGGCTATGGGAGGAGTGAGAGGCACAAGCAAGGGGACTATGTTTAGTCATGGATTTGGGGGGTTTTATTAGAAAATGTGTGATTTTTTTATCAGAGAATTCGCAATTTTTTATCAAGGAAAACCAAGATCCTTGGACATGAAACATCATGAGGCGATTTCAGGGCCGTCTCACTGACACGGGAAGCTGAGAGAACCTTCTCACTTTACATCCCAGCAGCTCTACTGACTGCAGTGGAGTGAATCCAGATTTACACCAGGATTAAAATCAAGATAACTTTTCTCCATAGGACTGAAGTGACAACCAAAGGAAAGCTCTAATGCTCTGTACAGCATGTAGCTGCACTGCTCATAAGACAAGTGTCACAAACCAAATAGGAAACATAGGTAACACGATTCAATTACTACATCAGCTATGGAAAACCTTGTGGAGTCCTTCCCAGGGCCTTATTTAAAGCCTTGAAGGAGCATTCAACAGACTCTGCATCAGGCTCAGGCTGCACAGAGGGTAACAGCTCACTGGCTACCTGTAAGTTTTGCACCAGGGGAAGGCCATGAGATTCAGAACACCATTTCTGCTGTTGTCACCATCTCAGAAAGTGCTTGGCTATGTTGCTGCCAGATGGAGGCAAGAAGCCCTCCTACCTGCTTGATGGCTGCATTGTTGTGGAAGGCCTAGGAGTTTGAAATGGACCTGAAAGCACTCACATTTTCTTCCTCACTCTCTGCCCCTCCTAGTGCCAGCTACCAGAGTAACTTTGCATTTACAATGGTAATGAGTTGGTTTACTCAGATGACTTCTCAGGAAAGCTGTCTTCCCTGATAACACCTGTGCAAATGTTACTGGTCATAGACCAAAGTGCAAACCTGCCAAAACAATTTCAGTAGTCTGGGCCTAATCACTCTTATCTATTTCTGTTTTCCCATATAAATGTAGTCTTTGAGGATTCATCCTCCACCAACAGGCTCTCACCTTCTTGCAAACTCCTTAGACCAAGGGCGGGCAATGATATGCAATTACCAGCACCCCCCACCCCCTCCAGTTGAATAGCTCACCAAAACTCCCTACGTGGCCCCGTTCTGTCTGCCTGCCCACTTGCTCTGCTCGTGTGGGTCCCAGCTGATCTCCACAGAAACCCCAGGATTGTGGGGCAGTGACAGCATGGGGCCAGGCTGGGGCCTGAGGCAGAGCCATAATCCGCTCCCCACATGCACCTACCCGTGGAAAACATGGTCATCACAGGGGCATGTGGGGAGCTGATCACGGCTCTGCCCTGGTCCTGCGCTGTCACCACCCTGTGATCTCACTTAATGATCCCAGCCTCACCTGCCTGTCCCACTCCCAAACACTGCTCCTCACCTGTCTGTGCGGCTCTTGCCCCCAGCAGTGGGTGTGGGGTGGACTCACTGGGCTGCCTGGGCAGTGAGTCCAGGTCTGGTGGCAGCAGGTGGAAGGTGCCACCACCACTGGGAAGTAAGTCCTGCTGCTGCCCTGCCCCAGCCCTGCTGTGCCACGGGGTGGATAAAATTCCCAAGTGAGCCATATATGGCCTGTGGGTCATCTTTTGTTCACTCCTGCCTTAGATCTTTGCTACATGTATGACTCATCAGAGCAACACCTCATTCTTTTAACCAGACTTCTCCCATTTCCTTACTACAAGCAGATGGGCATTTCCAAATGAAGCAGCATTCAATGAAGAATCAGTGAAATGCTATTAGCCTGGGACCAGCTATAATTAGCAGCTTTAAAGTAATGAACTCTTCCCAGGTTAATTACTTAAATAGGGTTTTAAGTTGGAACGAAGACATCGGCCTAGTGCTTTTGGATCATTTATCGACTGTAAGACTGTAGTTGCCATGTGCTATCTATGTAGAATTATGGAAGTTGGAGGGAAAGAGGCCTGTTACCTTAGCCTGCCCACTTCAGTGTCAGCTGCAGAGCTGGGAACAGAACCCAGGCTCCTCAATTAAGTTTCTAGTGTATGGTCTAGGTTTATTTTAAATACCTTTCAAAAATGGGGCTTCCATCTTATTAATAATGCGTATTATGGTTGTGTTTCAATAATTCAACAGAAACTAGGTCTTTACAAGAATGGGACCCAGAACAATTCAGCAGAAACTGGGTCCCATTCTTTACAATGCTGTGAAGAGAAAGGCCCTGCTCAAGTGGTTTACAGTCTAAATGGACAAGAAATACAATGGCTGGGAACAAGAACAGAAGGGGAACTAGCACAGAAAGGTGAAGTGACTCATCTAAAATCTTATAGCAGGTCAGCTGCAGAGCCAGGAACAAGACCCAGGTTGCTTAACTAATGCACAGTGTTCGGCATTCTTGGTTTCTATTTTTTTAAAAACCTGGGAATTTTGGGGGATTTATCTTCAAAACATAAAAACCAGGATGAAACTAAGGTAAAAGGAAGAAAGGGGGGGTGCCACAAATTGGGGGAAAAAATCAGCGTTGAGGAAGGGACTAGAGAATGGGCAGTGGGAGGGGCGAGGTGCAGCCTGTTGGCTGCTCCGAGGGCTGCAGCAGGGAGCAAAGCAGGGGGAGCCGTCAGTGGGTGCGGGGCGTGGCTCTTGTTGCTATGTGCATCCCGGGAGGGCTGTGGGCTGGGGAGTGTGCCCCTGGATCTGCGCCCAAGACGAGAGCAGGCTGCCATCTGTCCCAAGCGCCAGGAAGAGCCTGGTGACACCACTGGCCTCAGGCTCTTCCTGGTGCTCCAGGAGGGCAGCACCCTGCTCTTGCTGCAGCCTGCTGCCACTGCAGGCTGGGGCTGGTGGTGGCACCACGGGTGCTTGGGTCAGGTGGCACCACTGTGGGGGGGACCGGATCCCAACCCCAGCACCTCGTGCCCCACCTGGGGTCAGAGCTGGGAACCCTACAGTTCTAGGCAGTGGCTACAGCCCCACGGGCCTGTGCTGAGAGCCTGGGTGCAGCCCCCTGCCAGTGGGAGTGGGGCCGGGCTCTTCCGCCTGTTCCCCCAGTGGGGCTTGGGGCTTGCAGCTCCCAGCGCCTGGGGCAGGACCAAAGCCAGAGCCGCCATGGTGCAGGTGGGACCTGCCCACCCCAGGAGTGATTCTCATGGCCTGTCCCGCTCAGGGTCAGACCTGGGTGCCCTGTGCCCCCAGGCAGCGGCTCTAGACACCCTCCCTCAGCCCGCATGTGGCCACCGCCACCTCCTCA
The DNA here is from genome assembly GCF_001723915.1 of Gavialis gangeticus. NCBI lineage: Eukaryota > Metazoa > Chordata > Crocodylia > Gavialidae > Gavialis > Gavialis gangeticus. Next base: position 67,479,095 of record NW_017729030.1, read on the forward strand.
TCCCCTGCTCCACGTGTGGCTGCTGCCACTGTCCTCCCACTCCCAGGCCACATCTGTCTGGAAACCTGTGCCTCAGGTAACTGGCACAGAGGCGCTTTTTAGCTTACCAGCACCATCTGTTTTTCAGTTCAAGTCCCTGTTTACCAGCACAAGTGGGGAATGGGCCATTCCCCACTCATGCTAGTTAACAGGGACTTGAACTGAAAAACAGGTGTAAATCAGTAAAAACCGAATGACTTAAAAAAATCAGGGAATTTAACAGTGAAAAAAAATTGGCAAAAATTGAGAATGTGGAACACTACTAATGCAGGTAGCTTGACTCCCAGTTTTATGTACTAGCTTACAGACTGAGCAACCTGTGATCTTGGTGTATGACGTGCACAAATGCAATGTTTAAAATGTATTGTGGATGGGTCAATAGTTGTATAAGTCACTACATTGAAAATGAACACTTGTACTGAGGGAGTAAGAATGTGCAAGCTGCATCATCCTGTCTACTGCAGCATACTGTACTTTATATTTATAGACAGTTTGCTTCTTTTTGATGTGACAGAACAGAGACATGCAGAGATATGCACCAGCTCTCTACAGTGACCACCTGTCTCCTTGCATTTATGTAGCATCTTTTGTGAGTTAGTGGGTTGCTGAGGTGAGACAATTCTATTTGTAACCTTTAGACTGCTCCACAAGCCCCAAGAGCTCCAGAAAATGACAGCACAATCTTCTGTAACATGATTGAGCAAAAGAGCATCCAGGCCACTGGGCTCTATGGTTTGGGACTTGTCACTGAACTGCAACCTCAGACAACTCATTTCACTTCTCTGTTTCCCCTCCCACCCTTTATGCACTCTTTAGGGCAGAGACAATATATGATACATATGTATAGCACATGGAATATTTTAGGTAACCAGCACTCAGAAAGTTGAATTGGTACCAGTTGAAATTGTACCAGTTGAAATTGGGACAAGGGCTGCTAGGGTAAATAATGACTTTCTTGGGTTGCCCTGGTATCAGGCTAACCCCCACCCCTCCCACCCTGGGCATGTCCACATGTACCATTACAGAGCAGCAATAAACTGGAGCTTATTGCTCTGCAGTTTATTGCTCCCAGGAAGCTCCCTGGGTGCACATCTGTACGTGCACCCGAACCACAGCACATTGATCTGGGTCTCAGCAGCCCCAGCTGACAGGAGGCTCTGGGGGTCAGACTGCCAACCCAGGGCTGCCCCAACTAAGCTCAGTGTGCTGAAGAGGGGCTGGCTGGGGCACGAGGATGCTTCAGTGTGAGGCTAAACAGCAGGCCCAGCCAGCTAGCTAAATTTCTACATGTGCACTGCCGAGCACAAAAAACTCCACAGCAGGATAAGACATGTATTTACAAGTCGTACCCTGCTGTGGAGTTTATCAGTTTCGTGCACCCTAATAGGGGCACACGTGTAGATGTGGAGATGTTTACTGCACAGTTAATTAGGCAACTGTGAAGTAAACATCTTTGTGGCCCCTGTGTAGACAAGACTTCAGTGGACAAAATCTCTGAAGTCAGTTGCACTTCCATACATCAGGGCTGAAGGAGCCCCTGTCTAGTTACACACAGACAGTGATACACGCCCTGGGTTTACCTTCTTCTCATTAATTTCCAGCTGTTCCTTTTCCTCATCTGCATCTGCTGGCAAGTCTTTGATTTTATTCAGCAGCTCTGCCTTGGATGCTGACACACTGTAGTAGGCAGGACAGGTGACCATTGTTACAGCAGGTTCCTTTTCTTCTTTCCTAAGCCATAATAAACAAGTCATGCTCCCATCCAAAGAGAAGCTCAGTTTGGCTTTTACTCTTGACTGTTCCTATCTAAGGCCTCTCTAGTGTATTCATTTGCAACGGTGGCACCAACCTTCTGGCCCTGTGGGCTGGATGAGCGGCATGGGTCAGTCCATGGGTGGGATCCAGCATGGGATTAATGCATAGGATTGGTCCCTGGGCCCAATCCAGCTGTGAGCTGGCCTGATTAGACACTGGTCTGTTTCCGCTGCATACTGGCTCAAACCTGCACTTCTGGATCTGGCATGATGTGTACAGGGCAACGTTATCTGGCCGGTGGATCTCCCCACATGTGCAAAAATTTGGTAGCAGGGGAGCAGCAATTAACATTACCACTGTTCCTTCTCCACCAAATTTTCAGACCTTTGAGGAGCCTTGAGGAGCCCCATGGGCTGGATATCACAGCTTCTCAGGCAGGATCAGGCCCACAGGTTAGGGGTTCAGAATCCTGATTTGAAATAGTTTATTAATATTAAGCTGTGAAGAAGAGTGCTAAATTTCACCAGCAGAGGGTGCCTGGCAACTGTTTTCCACTCTGGAAAAAATGCTAGCACAATTGCACTGATATTTAGTTGTTAACTGAGCATCACCCTCAACAGTGGGGCCAGGTGTTCAGCTAGCGTAACAGAACCTCACAAAAGTCACTTTAACTGAATAACTACTCTGGCATAACCAATTATAACTAATTGCAACAGTACTTCAGATATTGCACTTGACCCTCTACTTTACAGTGTGTTTGGGGAAATTTTTGTAGAATACTGTAGGATTTTTACAGCAGATATCCCTGGGTCTACCTCCAGAATCCTGCCCCTCAAAGACTGGCACCTATTTGCTTTTCTTACCCGGAGGTAATGCTACCGCTTTTGTTGGAATTATTCTGATTAGAATGGTGGAGGGATCAGAACAAGGTGATTTATCTCTGGTTTGGCTGCAGAGAAATGCTGATGCATGGACTGGTGTATAGACCAGTCAGCATTGGGGAGAGAAGGTGGCAAGGCCAAAAGCAATGCATAACCAAGCTACTAGGAAACCATTTTGAAGAATGGCATTTTAAAGAATGGCCCATTGCTCAGCAGTGCTTCCACCATATTGGCAGGAGGAATCCAGCGTTGTGTGTTTTCTTACAAGTGAGCAAAAATGAACTCTTCTTCTACACTAGATGAAAACCCAAAATAATATTGCTTACCTGTCCTCCTCAGACACCATCTGGCTGGCTTGCTTTTGCATCACTTTTCTTTGCATATTGTTCTCTTTTAGCAATCTGGTTGCACTGGGAAAAATCCCTTCCATTAGATCCATGGTTGTCTTCATTTTGGAGTCTGGATCCAAGATATCAGCCAATGACTTATCCTTGTTGACGATCTCTTTGGCTAGCGCCTCTGATTTAATATCCTCTGGGGTCTTCTCCATCTTTACTTGACCAGCTGAGCTGTGTATCCCACCACTAAAGCCACCATTTTCCACATCTGTACTCAAGATAGCTGGCTCCTTCAGGTTGCCTTTGAGTTGCGCTGTAGGCTGCTTATCAGAGTTTAGAAATCCTCCATGAGTGGCAGGTGACTGGTGTTGAGTGTTCAAGGCAGGTGAAGAGCCAGTTCTCTTAGACCCAATGTTTCCAACAGGTGATGAAGTCCAGCTGTTTTCACTGAAAATGGTGCTCATCCCTGGCTTCCTCTTCTCAGCCAGACTCTTGGGAAACCTGCAAAAGTTACTATTAACAGAAAAGTTTTATGATAAACATGTATTTGCCAGTCTGGGAGAAAACATTGAGGTGATCAGGATCCTTCTGGAGAACATATAGCAAGGGCACAACCACACTACAGGGTTGTAGGAAATTACATTTCCCTTTTCCCTACCCTTTGTCTGACCAGTACAGTTAGATTGACTGTAAGCTGTTTGGGGCAGAGACACCTTCTACTATGCACTTGTATGTAAACAAAGCCAATTCTTGTAAATTAATGGCACTAGTAGTAAGTTGTTTTCAAGATTATGAACAAGGAAGCTTCAATATTTCAATAAGAAAAAAATGAATGAGTGAAAACTGGTTGCTTTTGATGGTATGGGATATCTACTGTTTTTACTCTTCATTGTACCCAACAAATTAATCCTTGTGGGGGATTGGGGAAATAGAACAGCAGCTGTCACTCCAGCAAGTATTAAGGTAAAAGATGCACAAACAAAAAATAAGTCAATCAGCTTTACAGTTCCAAGTTGAGATATTTCTTCCCCTCATGAATGAGCACTAGCCTAACTGAACCATGTTCTAGCCACCCTTCTCACAATGGCAATGAACATCCCTTTATCAATGGGGATGAAAAAGCGAGTTCTTAAAGGCTTAATGGGCTAAGTACTCAACTGATGTAAGTCAGGGTCCTTGAAAATCGGCAAGCTATGCCAATTTATACACCCTGAGGATCTGGCGCATGGTTTCCACTTCCAGAAATTTATCCTGCAAGATAAACTCCTTACCTTATGGTATTGTGGTACAGTACATTGTCCCACAGTGCAGACATCATGCTGTGGCACGACAGTTGTGCGCTAGCTCCATAGTTTATTTTGGGATAACTTAATGATCCTGCAAACCTCGGTTTTATGAGGGACAGAACCTCTCAAAACTAGCCCTACCCTATGACAACTGGAATGGAGAGTAATAGTGTTAGCACTACAGTTTGTGTTGAATAGAGGCCTAACACACAGTTAGGGCCCAGAGCAAACACTGCAGGAAAGCAGAGGGAAAGTGGTTCTGAGAGCAGAGGCAGTTCGGGGTGGGGGCATGTACAGGTTCTAAGATCAGAATTGGGCGGGGGGTGCAGCAGCCTTATCCATTCAAGTAACTTTTAAATAGTCCTCAACTGAGCTGTGTGCTCTGCTGCCTTGGCTGCTGCTCTTGAAATAGCAGGAGCAGCAGCAGCAGCTCAGAACTATTTTGGAGTTCCTAGTATGGGTAAGTTGTGAGGCTTCTCTTGTTGCTAGGGCACAAATTCTGCAGGAGCGTGTGTGTATATGGGGGGTGCGATTCCAGCACCCCTCTGGATTTGATCCCCAGCATGGGTACCCCTCTTGCCCACCCCTAGTTATGCTACTGGTGCTGAATTCCAAACACAGGGGCTGATTCTCCTTGCAAGCTGCTGTAAATAAGAAGCAACTCTCCTGAGTCTACAGTGTAACTGGGGGGAGAACCAGACCCATGCATCCTATCATTCACAGACCCAGTGATAGCCGTAGACCTAGGCAATCTACACAGTTTCACAGGACATAAGGTAATCAGAACTCTTCCACCAACACATGATGGCTTCAGCTGCAGCTTTGTCAACAGACCACCATACTTGGTGCCTCCTCCTTGTTTAGTATTCTTCCCAGTCCTCTCATTGTCTGACAACAGTGCCTGGGGCTGGGAAAGCCTGGTGCTAGAAACTGCATGTGGTTGTCTTCCTTTCCAGCTTCTTTCCCTGTATATGTACTCCCTAGCATTCCCCCTGGCAAATGGTAATGGTGGATAAGTCCCACACTTTTTGTAAAGTCAGGTCCAAGGGGATGCATCCATGTGTCTTATATAGCCCAAGGCTGGCTTGGGTGGGCCAGGATGGTAAATGGCATTTCAGCTATCCCTTACCTCATTTTGGCCTCCTCTGCAGTCCTTGTGGTTGTGCTTCCTTCTTCTCCACCTGCCTCAAATGAAGCTGACGGAAGAGGAGGAGGTGGCAATTCCTCCCAGCTCCTTGCAGAAACATTGGGGTTTGGCTCAGGAAGAAGAGGTGGTGGCAGTGGAGTGGGGAAGCATTTAACTGTGGCCCCTGCAACACCAAGCTCTGATTCCTTGATAAACACCTCATCATTGTCATCTTCCTGCTGCACTGGTGGCAGAGCAAGCTGAAGGCATGACTCAGAGATCCGTAGAGAGATGTTCGCATGGGGAGGAGGAGTCTTGGGACTGGAAGTGCTGCTTTGGGTTGGTAGGCTCTGCCATCTCTGAAAGAACTTCTGCCCAGAAACTTGAGAAGAGGCAGAATCCTTTGAAAAGCTGCTATCTCCGACTGAATGAGCCCACTGAACGTTTGATGGGACGGATCTCTGAACCAGCACGGCCTTCTCTCTCCACATCCCTTCTTCTGCTGAGCTCTCAGGGGAGCTAGTCTCAATGTCCAGGAGCTGTGACTGAAGATCATCACTTCCCTCTGAGAAAACAGCCTCTGGTTTGGCATGCCATCTCAGTGCCTGGCAGTCTCCAGAAGACTTCAGGTCTGAGGGAGTCTGGGTGGAACGAGCATTGTTGAATGAGGAATGACTAGATTCAATTGGAGTAAAGTTAAGGAGCAAGGATCTAGGAGCCACCTTTTGCTCAGAAACGTGACTCTTTGCTTCTGTTGGTGAGAAGACAAATGCTGAAGCCTGACTAGCATGCCTAGAGAGTTCTTCAGCCTTGTGGGTCTCAGCCAGAGCAGATGAATTGGTGATGACCTCATTGTCGTGGGGTGGGTGGGTGTAATAACGTGTGAATGTTGGCTTTTCCAGATGGCTTCTTTCTTTATTGCTTGATGACCTAGAATGAGATGCTCCTATGACAAATCTAATATTTTCAGAGGGGCAGCAAAGTTTTCAAACGGCCCTTTCAAAAGCAGAGTTCAGATTATGCTAAAGCCAATTTCTGCCTCCAATTTAAGTGGACTTTTGTACAGTTCCACTGGTGAACTGATGGTAAAACCAGTTATTCCTGCTTCAAACACCCAGGGCAAATTCTACAAAGGTATTAAGACACTTTGGTCAGGATTCAAAGCATCTCAGTTCATGGCCTTAATGTACCCATTGCCCCACATAACTTTTGAGTGCCTGCCCCAGGAAGTGGGTTCAAAATGACCTAGTTAGCTCCTTAGGGTCCTTACAGAGTTAATGGGGAAAATTTGGAGATGCCTAAGAACAATTCAGATTTGGGTACCCTATATGGGGAATAGGGAGCAGCAGGTGCCTCTTAAGGGCTATTCAAAAATTCTAGAGATGTGTAGAGGTAGCTGAGAGGATTCACTAAAGCCCCTCTCAGGAGCTTCAGTGCTTGAGACAAACTATCCACTGGGTGTCTCTACTCATTTGTGACTCACTACACTTACAGCCTTGTTACAGGTGATTTTGGGTGGCTCCTGGGACTCTTAACACCAGGACTGTCTGTGCATTAACACCTGAAACCCAGTTTTAAGCACTCATTAGGCAGTTCAAAGTTGTGCCACTCATGGGCAGGATTATCTCTGATCCGTGCTACCCAGCTCATGTTACGCTAAGGTGTAGCCACTCCACCTGCCCCCCCATCCCTGCTGGCCCACTATGTCCCCCCTCCCAACTCCCCAGAAACCCAGATCCCACTCACTGCCTTCCCCATGCTTATTTGTGGCTGCTCACACTGTCTGTCCCAGGAGAGCAGGCAGGGAAGAGGTAACTTACCTGCCTGGCCACCACTGCTCTCTGGGCTGGGCTCAGCCCTGAAAAGAGCAGCAGCCCAGCATCCCCAGGTGGACAGGGGGGGAAACCCATAGGCTGTGGAAGGCTGGGGCTAACAGAACTAAACCCCACAAAATTCAGGGCAGAGTTGGCCACACAGAGGGCCACAGGGCAGCCTGGGCATGGGCTCCAGGCAGCTACAGAAGGGGAGGCACATGGACACAGCCACCCAGCTACAGCCTGCATGCAGCCAGGATTGCAACCTGGCATTGTTGAGCACTGCTAGGGTTACCATATGTCTCGGTTTTCTGAACATTTCCTCTTTTTGAGTCCACCTATCTCCATCCAGGTTGGTTTTTGAAATCTGAGCAAGTGTCTCGTTTTTTGCTTTGCTCTGCTGGTGGGAACAGGAGGAGCAGTGATTGTAGGCAGGGAGCTGCAGGTAGGTAAGTCTGGGTTGTGGGGCTGGGGCTAGGGCAAGGCAGAGGGGCCTGGGGGTTGCCTGCCCCCTCCAGAGGGAAGGCGGCGGGGGACCTTTTGAGCCATAGCCAGGCCAGCAGCACAGGGTGGTGCCTGTGTTTGCAGGGGCAGAGTGGACATGAGATGCTGTGGGGGGGAGGGGGTGGTGGGCCATGGACAAGCCTCCTGGCATGACGTGGCAGCCTCTGCCAAGGGCAGAGGGTGTCACAAGCCTCCCCAACTCTTCCCCCCAGCCCACACCAGGGCTGGACTCACACCCAGCCACCATGCTCTGGCCTGCTTGGGATGGTGGCAGCTGGGACCCCTTCAGCAGGGCTGGGGGGAGCAGCGGGCTGCAGGTCAGGAGTAAGGGGCACCAGCAGAGCTGGGGACGAGCAGGGGGCTGCTGGCTGGGAGTGAGAGAAACCAGCATGGCTGAAGTCTGTGGGTCAGGGGTGAGGGACGGCAACAGGGCTGGGGGGACTGTGGTTTGGGAGCGAAGGGCAACAGAATGGGCAGAGGCAGGGCACTGCCATATCACTGCCTCCTCACAATCATGCAGGGGCTGGGGTGAATGAGGCCCCAGGGTGGGTCATGGGACAGCTGGAGCCTGGGTAGCTTGTCCAAGGTTGCTGGGGGGCTCCCGCTGCTGTGCACATCCTGGGGGAGGCATGGGGGACATGTGCCCCCTAGATTTGTGCGCAGGGTGGAGGCAGGCTGCCACTGTGGGCTGCAGCTCTGTGCCCCAAAGCTGTTGCCGCAAAAGCCATGTGACATCCAGTGCCTGCCACCGCTGGGTTTCATTGCATTCTCTGTCCATCTGGCAGTGGCAGGCACACGGCCTTGCATGCAGCTCCTGAGGCAGCGCCAGCAGGGCACAGAGCCCAAGCCTGTAGCAGCAGGCTGCCCCCACCCCGTGTACAAATCCAGGGGCCACATGCCCCCTTTGCCTCCCCTGAGGTGAGCACAGCAGCAGGAGCTCCTCCCTCCCCCCCACCCATGCCCCTGGATGAGCTGCCTGGGCTCCAACTGCCCCACAACCTGCCCCAGCCTTGGGACCCCATTCACCCCAGCCCCTGTCCCACTCCCTCCCTCACTGTGGGGGCCTCGATCTGCACCCCCATGCCCCTTCCCTCTTCCTCCACCCCTTCCCCTCCACAGACTTACCTGCTGGGTGGTTGGGGTGTGTGTGTGAGTGTACTCAGCCCCCCCAATAATATTTTCTCCCTTTGGATAAGAGGGAGCCCTGGGGGTGGGGAGAAATTGGGGGAGCCCTGGTGGCAAGCCCAGATTGCAGGAAAGGGGGATTCTTACCTTTCAGTCCTCCAGGTCCCTGCTGGCCTGGACATGTGACTGCTGCAAACTCCAGCTAGCACTAACACTGATCAACATTTGTATGGGTCAGTGTACCATGTAACAAGGGACTTAGCCCAATTTTTGAGATAGATGCCTAACAGATTTCTAAACATAGATAATTCACAATACCTAGTCTTGAAAGAGTCAAACACTGGGTATGATTTTCTTTAGACAACTAATGGAAGTTTCCTGATCACAGGCCCTGGTTCTCACGTGGGACTTCAATCACCCTAACATCCGCTGGGAGGGCAATACAGCAGTGCACAGGTAATCCAGGAAGTTTTTGGAGAGCACTGGAGACATCTTCCTGCTGCAAGTGCTGGAGTGGCTAACTAGGGACCATGCTCTTCTTGACCTGCTGCTCACAAACAGGGAAGAATTGGTGGGGAATGTAGAAATGGATGGCAAGCTGGGCAGCAGTAACCATGAGATGATTGTGTTCAGGATCCTGACAAAAGGAGGAAAGGAGGGCTGCAGAGTATGGACCTTGGACTTCAGAAAAGCAGACTTTGATTCCCTCAGGAAACTGATGGGCAGGATCCACTGGTAGGGCAGTCTGAGGTGGGAAAGGAGTACAGGGGAGCCGGTTGTATTTTCAAGAAACCTTACTGAGCGCACAGGAACAAACCATCCTGATGTGCAGGAAGAATAGCAAATGTGGCAACTGATCAGCTTGGCTTAGCAGAGAACTCTTCAGTGAGCTTAAACACAGAAAGGAAGCTTATAAGACGTGGAGACTTGGACAAACAACCTGGGAGTAGTATAAGAATAATGCTTGGGCATGCAGGGATGAAGCCAGGAAGGCTAAAGAGCAATTGGAGTTGCAGCTAGCAAGAGACATGAAGGGTAACAAGAAGGGTGTTTACAAGGATGTTAGCAACAAGAGAAAGGTCAGGGAAAGTGTAGGTTCTTTACTGAATGGGGGAAGCAACATAGTGACAGATGATGAGGAAAAGGCTGTAGTACTCAATGCCTTTTTTGCCTGTGAAAACCGAGGTATGGTCAGCTCCCAGACTACTGCACTGGGCAGCACAGTTTGGGGAGAAGGTGAGCAGCCCTCAGTGGTGAAAGAACTAGGGGCTATTTAGAAAAGTTGGACACGTACAAGTCCATGGGGCTGGATGCAATGTATCCAAGGATGCTGAGGGTGATTGCAGAGCCATTGGCCATCATCTTGGAAAACTCATGGTGATCAGTTAAGGTCCCAGCTGATTAAAAAACGGCAAACATAGTGTCCATAATTAAGAAAGGGAAGAAGAAGGATCCAGGGAACTACAGACCAGTCAGTCTCACCTCAGTCTCTGGAAAAATCATGAAGCAGGTCCTCAAAGAATCAAATTGTAAGCACTTGGAGGAGAAGAATGTGATTAGGAACAGTCAGCATGGATTCAGGAAGAGCAACTCATGCCTGACCAGCCTGATTGCCTTCATAGATGGCTGGAAGGGACCTTACGAGATCCTTGAGTCAAGCCCCTCTGCCACAGGCAGGAAGTGGGATCAAATGATCCCAGCAGGATAAGCATCCAAATGCCTTTTGAAAGAGTTCAGAGTAGGTGCTTGCACCACCTCTGAGGGAGTCTGTTCCAGACCCTGGACGCTCGGACAGTAAAGAAGTTTTTCCTTATGTCTAGTTTAAATCAGCCTTCTAAAAGTTCATGGCCATTAGACCTTGTTATCACTTGGGGAGCCCTGATGAATAACTGTTCTCCCAGAGCCTGGTGCATCCCCACCTTATGTACTTACAAGCTGCCACCAAGTCCCCCCTGAGCCATCTCTTCTCCAAGCTGAAGAGTTCCATGTCTCTCCTCATAAGGCTTTCTCTCTTGGCCTTTGATCATGCAGGTGGCTCTCCTCTGGACTCTCTCCCTCCAATGCCCATGACCCGTAACCAAGAGGATCAAGGAACAAACTACCTGTCCCCTCAGACCCTTGAGCCCGGCCCCTAGAGCCCTCAGGATTGTTCCAAGCTGTGTTATTCATGTCTACGTGGATGAGTAGCATGGGGTGGTGGTTAGAGGGCCAGATGAGTTTGGAGGTCCTCGGTTACATCCTGGACATGACCCCATGGAAGGCAGTACACCTCACAGGCTAAGGGGTCAGGGTGACAGATCACTCCCTCTGTCCCCCTCAAGAGGAAGTCACCCACCATGATTACTCTGCACCTTCTCCTGGGTGTGACTGCTGCTGGCCCTCCGTCGCTACATGCTGGAGCCAGTGGCTTGACTGGCTCTAGTGCTGTATGGGGTTCAAATTGGATACACATCTCCAGGGGAGTGGTAACCCTGGTGCAGTGCTTGCTTCGTCCAGGCAACCCCTGGCTGGACTTCATGGTGGCTCTTCATTTCTGCCCTGGTGTTGCCAGCCCTCCTTACTCTTTCTACTTTGTTCTTCTGGTGGAGAGCCTGGTAGTAGGTGTCCAGTTCCTGTTCTACCTCCCCAATGGTGTGCAGCCTCTGCATCACTGCCTGGAGCTCTCTAATCTGGCATTCCAGGGGCTCCATCATTGAGCACACTCCACAAGGGAAGATGTCAGTGCTCCTAACCCAGCTGTCTGCATCCATGCTAGGCAGCTTCCACTGCCGGTGGCTAGGGGCTCCATCTGGGTGCAGGCTGGGACCATGGGTTATGCCCAGGTGCGGGCAGGGACCTCAGTATCCATTTGGATAGAGGCCAGAACCATAGGCTTTTTTTGGATGGAGGTCTCAGGGGTACCAGAGTGGGGGGCGGGGCGGGTCCAGCTGCAGGGACGAATTTCTTGGTGCAACATGTCCCCGCCACCATAGCACAGGTAATAGTCCGGGCTACTGCTGTGCTGACCTTTCTCTTGAGGCTCACCGCCTAGAGCCTCGTGCCCCTCCTGCACACCCTCCTGCACGAACTCCCATGCTAACTCATGCACCAGGCCTAGAGCATGTCTGTTTGCATACTCTGTTCACAAGGCTCCAGTTGTGTGGCTCTCTGCAATGCTGGGGGTCTGGGTTGGGGTCCACTGGGTGTGTGCTGGAGTCCTAGGGGTCCTGGGCTCAACAGGTGTGTGATGGGCTTCCACCTGTGCATTTCTCCCCAGAGCCAGGTCCAAACTACAGCTTCTGCCATTGGTGGGCACTTTTAAACTCTGCACATGCACAGTAGGGCCTGCTGCTGGCACTGTACCACCCTTGGTGGCTGGGCGTCCCTGTCCCGCTGGAGAAGGGGGCAGGTAAGTACCCTACCCTTCCCCAGTCCTTCACTATGGGGGGGAGAGCCAAGCAGAAGCCCCTACTTGGGGGCTCGGCCAAGTAGGAGATGGGGGGGCGTGACCCTCCTTAGCTCCTCTCAGCTGCCTAGCACCCACCCACTTCAGGCCCCACCTATCTCCCGGCAGTGCTGTGGGGTCTGGGTTGGGGTTTGCCAGGTGTGTGCTGGAGTTCCTAGGGATCCCAAGCTCAATGGGGGAATGATGGGCTTCTGCCCGTGCATCTCTCTCCAGAGCCAGGTCCAAAACCTCTCTATAATGAGATGACTGGCTCTGTGGATGCAGGGAAAGCAATGGACATAGTATACCTTGATTTTAGCAAGGATTTTTATACTGTCTCCCACAGCATTGTTGCAAGCAAGCTAAGGAAATATGGGTTGGATTAATGCACTGTAAGGTGACTAGAGAGCTGGCTGGATTGCTGGGCTCAGTGGGTAGTAATCAAGGGCTCAATGTCTAGCTGGCAGCCAGTATCAAGTGGAGTGCCCCACAGGTAAACCCTGGGGCTGGTTTTGTTCAATATCTTCATTAATGAATTGGAAGATGGGATGGATTGCATCCTCAACAAGTTTGCAGATGACACCAAGCTGGGGGGTGTAGTAGATATACCGGAGTGTAGGGCTAGGATTTAGAGAGACCTCAAGAAATTGGAGGATTGGGCTGAAATAAATCTCATGAGGTTCAACAAGGACAACTGCAAAGTCCTGCATTCAGGATGGAAGAATCCCATGCACTGCTACAGCTTGAGGACTGACTGGCTAAGTAGCAGCTCTGCAGAAAAGGACCTGGAGGTAACAGTGGACAATAAGATGGATATGAGTCAGTAGTGTGCCCTTGTTGCCAAGAAGGCTAACAGCATACTGGGTGGCATTAGTAGAAGCACTGTCAGCAGATTGGGAGAAGTGGTTATTCCCTTCTATTCTGCACTGATGAGGCCACATCTGGAGTACTGTGTCTAGTTTTGGGCCCCCTACTATAGAAAGAATGTGGACAAGTTGGAGATAGTTCAGTGGAGAGCAACAAAAATGGTTTGTGGGCTGGGGCACATGATTTGTAAGGAGAAGCTGAGGGAATTGGGTATATTTAGTTTGAAGAAGGACTGAGGGAGAATTTGATAGCAGCCTTTAACTACCTGAAGGGTAGTTCCAAAGACAATGGAGCTAGACTGTTTTCAGTGATGACAGGTGATGGAACAAGGAGTAATGGTCTCAAGTTGCAGCAGGAGAGGTTCAAGGTGGATATTAGGAAAAAATTTCTCACTAAAAGGGTGATGAAGCACTAGAACAGGCTAGCCAGAGAGGTGGTGGAATCTCCATCTTTGAAGGTTTTTAAGACCTGGCTCAACAAAGCCCTGGCTGGGATGATCTAGTTGGGGTTGGTCCTGCTTTGAGCAGGGCGTTGGACTAGAAGACCTCCTGAGGTCCCTTCCCACATGAATTTTCAATCATGAAAGATCCTGATTGTGAAACCAGGAAACCCTAAGTGCTAAGTCCACAGTTCAGCAAGATACTTGACACCTGTAGCAGATGTGGATAAGACACTGTAGTGGATGTGGATAAGGGTCAGTACCATGCTTGATCAGGACCAAGTAAGCAAATAGAAACACTGCCACATTTTTTTCTCCCATCTCTTTCAGCTGTGGCAACACAAGCCTGTAGGTCAAACAGACCTGAGCAGAAGTTAACAAATGCTTTATGCATAGGAATATGTGTTAGAAAAGGGGATTTGAGAGGCAGGGCTTACCTTGAACTAATTTTTATGCTTACCAGCATAGACCACCTAGTTCTGCCAGGCACTCAAAAATATTTTCTGTTACTGCACCCAGGGCATATGATCTGTGTAGCTCTTAACACTGCATATATCTATACAGATGATGCATTGAAAATGCTGCCAGAAATAATGGCGTTAGCACCACTTGAACCTCATCGTTACAGTGAGACAAGCAGCAACCTACCTGGCTCCTGCACTGACCACATAGAGAGGATCTTCCACCTCATGGCCAAATTCACTGCTTTCCCATACCAGAAAGTCCTGAAGCCAAAAAGAAGCAAAGTTAGCAGCAAGCAGAACAAAATCTGGGAGCTTTTTAGTCAAGGATTATTTTGTGTAATTTCTAGACGTACAGTAAAGAAAGGAAAGATGGCCTCATGGTTGGAGTAACATCAGGGAACATAGATGAAATTCAACCCAACAGATTCATCCCAGCTGACACACAACAGCTGGGCAGCATACCTACAAGCATTTTCCCCAAGAGGCTCCACACAGGGGTGATGACTCATATTCCACTCATGGGAATTATTGAAGGTGCTTTTAGAAATGCCATTAAGCAGTCATCCCCCTCACTTCCTTTGCACTCTGTCCTGGCCCCCCACTGGTCTCCCAGGGAAGAGGTCATTCTAATGGCTTTCTTGGCTGGGCACTCTGCAGCCTAGTTTACTTCAGCACAAGTCTGTGCAAACCAGAGCTGAATATTGCCCTGAGTCCTTAAGTGTCTCTAACCATGACATGATTGTCACACCACTGTCCTCCCTTCACACACTTCCTCTGATGGCCAGACAGGATGTGTCAGTACAGCCCCAGATCTTATGACAAGCAACAGAAACTTTGGCCATATTTATATGGGAATAGGATCATTCCTGCTGCTCCACTACCAGGAGTAATGGCAGTGTTGCAGGTCAATCATCTCTCTCTGATGAGGCCTTACCAACCCTTCATCAGAATCTAGCGTGATGTGCCACTGTGTCATTACTATTGGACCAATGCAAAAAATCTACACCTGTCCTTTCTGAGTCTATTTCTGAGTAGCCTGAATATACAAAACTGTTCAGTACTTTAGTCACCCAAGTATGTGGCTGTATTTTAAAAGTGTCTTAGTTTTTCAGTTGTTTTGGGAACTTGGCCCAGGGTACCAGTGGGAGCTGCTGGATTCTGAGCATATTACAAGAACCTGACCATCATTTCAGAGTGTCAAGAAAGCTGAGCTCTTTTGAAAATATGGTGCAGTGTCAAGATGAGAGCTTTGCACTGCTAAGCAAGATTTAAAAATCCAGCCCCAACTGTGATGTTAACACTGAACAATTTCATCCTGCATTCCCTTCAAAATCTAGCCCTTACTACTCCCAAGCCTGTTATCAGACATAAAAGCAAACTATGCATTATTTGGAAGAGCTTCATGTGTACTCCTTCCATGTGCAGATGACGCCTTGAATTCAGAGCCCTCCATTCCCATCTGTTCTCTTGTTTTGGTTTGCTTTCTGATGTAGGCCTGTTGTTATTCAGGCAGGGGAAAACTGATCTCAGTTTGGAAGTCAGGGGGCTGAGAGATATGCAGGCTGAGACAGGCTGAAAAAGCTGAGGAGAGGAAGGCAGGAAATGTATGCTGTAGACAGATGGCTAATAATTCCACACAGCTATCAATTTTCCTGGTTCTTTAAACAAATTCCTCCAGTGACATTGCAGCATGATTCATATTCTGTCTGGAGAAAACAGTCTATACAGCTTGCAAAGCCCTGCAAAGTATACGATGAGCCAGAGAAATGTGCCGCTGGAATAGAAATAAACATTTTTTTCAGAGAGGAGCCAAGCTGGTTAAAACAAATTCAGCTTGCTCCTTTATGTTTTCCCTTCCCCTCTTTTAAAGTTTTGGTTCTGTATTGTGGGTGCTTGTATTCATTTCTAAAAGTCTCCCAATTCAGGAAAGCAGTGAAGCACATATCCAATTTTAACTAGATGCTTACTTTATGTTCTACTGGATTTAAGCATGTGCTTTAACTTAAAAAAGAAGAATGCTTTCCTGAATTGGAGTCTCAGAGTAAAATTTACACATGTGCCTACCTGCCTGAGGGACTAAGTCCTACTTGCAGAAGTGAAAACCAAAAGCTACTTTTGAAAATAAGGCTTAAGGCACTTTTGAAAATGTAACCCTATGTGCTTTCCTGCAGAGATATAGACTTAAACTTGTATGTCAGAGACTTCCTCAAAGTCACAGAAGAATGTCTGAAGAGGTGTTTGTCAACCCAGAGTCTGCTCCTCCAGTCACACCATATGGTGTCTTTAATTTGGCTAAAGAATGCAGGGAAAAGAAAAAAGAAGCCAACAGGAAGAAAATAATAAAAGGTCTCAGTCTGCTTACAACTTGTGCCCCTGACAGAGACTAAAGACTTCTTAAACAGGAACCGGGCACAAGTATTGTTCAGACTGTCATTGTGAAGTATCTTTTACAGGTGTGGAAAGCATATTTTCCCATCTGGTTCCTGATCTGAGCTACTCTGGTAGGCAGAACAAATTCCTGTCTTGGCTTTCACAAGGATTCTTTCCTAAAGGAATGCCCTCTGAGAGAATAAAAGAGGTTTCACAAAACAAACCTAGTAGCAATGTTATGGAGATAGATGCATGGTTTCAGTTCTCTACCCTCCCAACCCCAACCCCAACACACACAATATGCTGGTACTTGCTATGAAACATATTTTAGAGGCCAGCTGATATTCAGGTGCTGCTTTTCTTTGTTCTCTATAAAAATGTATGGAAGCATCTGATGATCTTCATGGCACAGTATTCATAATGAAGTGTATGATGGCTCTAAGTAAAGACAGGCCCTCCCTCTTGGTGGAGTTCAGAGGTGCTCCTACCAATTGCATTTCTATTTAGTACTCTACTTTCCCACCTGGACAATTTAATTTAATCTGGCAGAACTTCTAACCATAAAAGATGAGTTCTTGCTGTCCCTTAAGAACCAAATACTGTATGGCCAGTCAGGAAACATTTGGACAACAAATACGGACAATCATGCTTTCATTTTATGCATTCTGACTCCCACATGTGCGCTCTCTCTCTCTCTCTGCCTTCCTGTGGCTGCTGGGGTGTGGACTCCCCAAGGGCCATCATTCTGTTACCCCCTCAACATCGGTGCCCGGTGCTGATACCCTTTGCTCCATCCTAGTCATGCTACTGGCTCTACGGCTATGAAGGGATCCCTGTGGTAAAACAAGTGGGGGAAGCTCTGTACGGATATAAATCTTCAGTTATGTCAATGAAGCTACACCAATTTATGCCAGTTCAGGAGCTGACCCAAGACCTTGCTTGTTTAGAATCTATCATTGGCTCTCATAACCTTAGCTTGCTTAGCATCTATTGCTTACTGCCACCTGAATTTCCTGTGTGACATAGCCACTGAGCAGATGTTGAAAACAGTGGCCTAAATTCATCTCCATAGTGTTTTTGCGGGGAGAGGTGGAGGGAGCATGAGAATGGATGTCCTGCAGTTAAAGGGAGAATGTAATATCTGCTAAGCCCTTTCTTCTCAGTGAAAAGAGCCTGGATTGGGCTCAGCATTCCTGTTCTGCTGTAGTCTGGGGTCCCTGGTGGCTTGTGCAATTTAAGGCAACAAGGGTCTTGTTAAGAAATCCAACCAGCTGGAGTTTAAAATGTCATCACCCTCATTTAAACAGAACATATGGTTCATATTTCAGCACACATTTATCTTCCTTTTAAGCAGTGAAGCAATCAGTATGACTGAGCATTGGCCTATTGCTAGAATAGCTCTGGCCCCATGGGTTGTCTTGCCTGACAACATCAGCAAGGTGCTGTACATACCTGTTGTTTCTTATCTGCCGTGGGAGAAGACCTGGAGCGCACATGCACAGCAACGGTGTGGTTATCAGACCTACTGAGCAAGTCTTCTGCAGACACAGATTTCCCAGATTTCATGGCTGGTGAGGGCATTTCAAAGTCCCGCTCCTGCTTCACATAGCGGGGTGAGCTGTGTATATCTTGCTGGTCTGTCTGGGTGCCTTTGCTGAGCTCTGTTTTCCCTCTGTAATCTCGGGATCTGTCCCTTTGAAACTGCCTTGGAAAGGAACTGCTGCTGCTCTTATAGGGCCCCTTCTTTTGCTCAAACCCGTTCAGATCAAAACAACCCATAAGCCCAGGAGGAAGGGTGGCAGAAACCTGGCCAATTCTAGAGACCCCCTCAAGTGACTCCCTCTGGTGATAAAGGCTCTGATCCTGGAGGGAATTCATGCTGGATGCAGAGGAGAGGCTCTGGCTGTCTGGGCCACCAGCCTGAAGGAATAAGCTTTGCGAGTGCTCTCTCAGGAGTCCCACATCCTGAGAAGAAGTCCGCTTCCCAGTCTTGCGTTCAATGTATTCCACCAGAGCATTCTGTTGGAGCTGTTTGAGCTCTGGTCTGGAGAGGTTTATGGTGGAGCTAACCTTATTCTCTCTCTCAAAAATTTTGCATCGATCAGCCACTGTATTTTTTGGGAAGATGAAACGAAGGCATTTTTTCTGGAGGGAAAACGGCAAGGACTCACTGTCTGAGACACCCACTTCATTCATTTTCTCTGGCTCAGAGTAGGATCTCTTCTGCTCAGCTGTCAACCGCTTTCTGCCTCCAATACGGGACAGGGGCTGACGCCCAGCATGGTTCTCTTTGTGGGTGTAGCGCACAATGGTGATGCTCGTCTCTGTGGGAGTGACGCTGTGCCTCTCCTTGGGGGTATGAGGGGATGTTGTGGTGGTCCTTAATCCAGTCTGGGCTGAGGCTGGCCTCTGAACAGTCTTCTTGGGCTTGATCCCAAAGGGGGGGGTGATACGCCTAAAAGATGTGGCTCTCAGGACCTTAGACTGAGCATCTTTGATACTGTTTCTGTAGGCCCTATTGAACAGGGTATCCAGTTGTGAACCATGGGTGTCTTGGATGTTTTCCTGCCAAACGATTTCTTTTTTAGGTTCATCTGGCAGCTGGAATGTGCTTTTGCTCCTGGTTAGCCGAGTTGCCCATTTCTGAGTCTTGTCCTCGGGATACAGGCTGTAGCACTCACTCTGCCTCAGCTGCTTCACCTCTGTCACCATTTGCTCCACAGGTTGCAAATTTGCCTCTTCAGGTGTCCTGTCTCCACTCCTACGTGCGTGCTGCTGGCAGGAAATCTTGCTCTGTTCATTAGATGGCTGCCCATGCTCTTGCGTATTAAACTTATTATGTATGTCTTCAATGCTGTTAAGAGAGTACCTAGTGCTGGATGATGGAATGTGCCTGTTTGGCCCATAATTATGGCCAAATCTAGGCAGGCCTAAGCTTTGGGACCTGTGACTCTTTTGTCTACGTTGCTCAAACTTGCTGACCGTCTCCAGAACAGAGCAATGGGCATTGCTGGTATCTGGTGTCCCATACTGAAAGCTTTGGGTGCTGCTCATACAGCTTCTGCTGACATCACAGGTCTTTGGGTACAGAGGAGAAGGCGGCTCCTTGTACTTTGGCTCAGCATTGTGGAAGGGGGCTGCACTGGAAATTTCATTCTCTTGCCTTGTAATGGCCTGTTTGTCTGAGTCATTCCATTGGTCAGTCATTAGCCCTCTGTGATTCTTTTTCTCCTTTTTGCTGTTTTTCCAGGAGAGTTTGGTATCAGAATAACCCTCACATTGCTGGGTCTCCTTTAGCTCCCAGCTGTTTTGCCTCCAGGAATTCTCTGGGATATTTTGTGAGGATAGGGAGCCATGATACTTGGTCTGGCTGTAGTTCCACTGGTTGTGGGTTGCAGCATCCCTCTCATTTTTCTGCAGGTTGGCATTTATGTCCTGGGACTCAGTCACCCAGTACTCCTTGGGTTGGTAAAGGGCTTTTCTGTCACTGGTATCTCTCAGGTGGGCCTGTAGCAATTGCAAATTATAGCTTGAGCACTGTACATGGCTTGTGCTTTCTTGGATGCCATGTGATATCATAGAAGGGGAACCTGGGTCATCCTTTCTTGGAGAGGATGAGTAGACTTGAGGAATGGCCATACTGTGAGGTTTGCTCTGAACAAATTTTGTTGCTTCCTGCTTTTTCTCTGCAGCAGGAGGCACATGGTCTGACTGACGGAAGGCAGCAGATCTATTTGCAATGCTTTGGTTCCCATTCTCATCAAAGCTGGCATGGCTGTGGACCATGACTTTTTTATGCAAGATGGGTAGAGGAGGAGCATATCCACTCTCTTTGGCCAGAGCTGGATAAAGCATCCCGTTATTGCTTGCAGATGGCAGAGGCACCTCGGCAAAGTGTGGCTCAGGTGAAGGTACCAGGTAGATGCCAGTAGGAAGCAGAGGCTGCCCAGGCTGGACAGCTAGTGTGTAGCTCTGCTTGGGCTTCACTGTGGGGCTGCTCTCAGGGCTTTTTTCTACCACAGTGTGCAGATGTCCTTCCACAAACATGGGCTTCAGTGGCTGCCCTTGCCCCTGAGAGACAGATGGAGGCCAAGCCCCTTTCGGCTGAGTATGACAAGGCTTACTTTGATCAAGGGTAGACCAGGAACCAGGCCTCTCGTGGTGCCTTATTGCTGCATAGCTGTCACTACGAGTGGGTGGTAGGGGGGGGTCCTTCAAGTGATGGCTCTCGCTGTCAGAGAAGCTCTGGCTTTGCTGGCTCAAGAAGGGGACCCCACTGCTTCGGCCATAGCCATGCAGCTTGCTGTAGCTACGGCCTTCTGTCTGTGCCTGGGCTTTGCAGATTGGAAGCAGTGCAGAAGACTTCACCTCATACTCCTGAGAGACCCCTAGCTGGGTGTCATAGACAGTCTTGATGTACCTGATGTCAGCCTGCCTCATTCCCTCCTGCTGGCTACCTTGGGAATGTACATTGTCAACAGAGCAGGAGCGCTCCTTGAAGAAGGAAGGTGCTGCATACTCAGGGATGCTGGAGCTGGTAGAGAAGGAGCTGTAGGCAGAGTCCCTTTTGCAGTGGAGGTGGGAGAGCTGGTCAGTGCTACTGATCGATTTGGCTGGTGAGAGGTGGTCAGGGTGATATCCAGAGGGGGTATGGTCCAAGCTCTCCATGCTACCCCTTGAGCTGTACTGGTCAGGGCTTCTCCTCAGATAGACATGATCATAGCCAGAGAGATCACTTGTTGATGAACTGGAGGAGAGTGAGAGAAGGGAAAAAAGTACTGTTTGAGAGAGAGGCACATATTAACTTATAAATGATCTCAGAAGCAAGATATTTAGTTCTTAGACGAAGAGATGAAAACCCATATTTGGGCCTTACTCTGTGTCCTGTCTGCACAGTCATTACAGTTCACGAGAAGGAATTGTTTAACATTGCAATGTGTCTCTTCTTTTTCATTGAGTGTTAGGGGAAGAGAGAGGAGGAAGCACAGTGCATATCAAGGGAACCAGGGAGGTCCATCCCACCCAAAGCACTAGAAAACTATAATAAATGAAGGTGCCACAAAACGAAAGGGAGAAGAATAGGAGAGGCTTCTCAGGGGGGTGGAATTTAATCTGTCTCTTTTTCCCATTTAATTTCTTTTTATGGAATTAAAGGCTACACCCTGGCAATCTTCCTAGAAACCAGAAACATTTTGTTTGCTGTGAGAAAACTAAACTGACAAGTCAGAAAGGAGATGTGTATGTATATATTGGGAAGTGGGCAGGAGGGGGAGAAAATCATAACAGTGTTTTGATATAGCTTCAGGAAGTCTTTAAAGCTTCACTGCAGATGTAGCTAGTTTAGCAGGTGAGAGTGGTGCTTGTAAAGGGACACAAAGCATTAGCAGGGTCAGATGTCTGTGTGCGTTGTTTGAGGAACTGCTGTTGTGGCTGTTGGAAATCTGTGCCAAAATCAGTGTATTTAGGCATCGTTAATGGGAGGGAAGGACCTAATCACGTCCAAACTGACTAGTGTCAGAATAGGGTGGGGGGGGTAGGGGGGAACAGCAGGAAGGTTTTAAATTATTGGGAGGTTCTTTCTATGCTCCTCTTTTACTAGAGCTGAGAAGGCTTAAACTCGTAATTTTCATCTTTCCATGGATGGAATCCTTCTGAGACTGGGAGGGATAGCAAATAGGGCTGTGCAAAACAGCACCATTTCATTTTGACTTCAGTTTCGCCATTTCGATGGGACAGTGTTTCATTTCAAGTTTCATTTCAACAGCACTGTTCTGTTTCGTTTCCTCAAAACTGTTTCGCTGTTTTGACACTGTTTCGATGTTTCACCCATAGGCTATAATGGGAAAGCATGAAACTGCCTATAACTTTGTTATTTCGTGCCTGATTTGGATGAAACTTGCTGGGATGGTAGCACCTTCTGAGGCTACAAAGTCTGCCAAGTTTCAAGGAGACAGGTGCAGAGGTTTCTGGGAAACTGCACCTCAAATTCTTGAAAGCAAAACTCAGGTTCATGTGTGTGTGTTAAGGCACAGTGGGGTAAAAACTGCAGGCATGGTAGCTCTTACTGAGGCCGCAAAGCCTGCCAGATTTCAAGGAGATAGGTGCAGGGTTTCTGGTAAACTGCACCTCAAGCTGCTGACAAGCAAAACACATGTCACATAGATTCATAGATTCATAGACGTTAGGGCTGGAAGGGACCTCAAAGATCATCAAGTCCAGCCCCCTGCCCCAGGGGCAGGAAGTCAGCTAGGGTCAAAGGATCCCAGCAAGATAAGCATCCAAACATTTCTTGAAAGAGTCCAGAGTAGGTGCCTGCACCACTTCTGGAGGGAGTCTATTTCAGGTCTTGGGAGCTCAGACAGTAAAGACATTTTTTCTTATGTCTGGCCTGAAATGGTCTTAGAGGAGTTTATGACCATTGGTCCCTGTTTTACCTTGGGGCGCTCTGGTGAACAGATGTTCTCCCAGATCCTGATGTACACCCCTTACATACTTAAAGGCAGCCACCAGGTCCCCCTTGAGCCTGCACTTTTCCAGGCAGAAGAGTCCCATGGCTCTCATGCGTGTGTTAAGGCAAAACCCTCAAAATAAAAGGGTCTAGGAAGAAAGCAAAAGGTATTGTGGAATCCCACTTGCTAGGCTAGCAAGTAGGAAATCCAATCAATGGTAATAGTAGCCTCTAACACTCCTGAGCTTCTGCTAGATAGCTCAGTAACTGACCCCAAGACAGAAAGCAGGCCAGTTCAAACAATGCTGCCTTTTATGCTGTTTTTCCACCCCTCCCCCAGAGCACTGGGATTGGAAGGGACCTCAGGGAAGGATCACAGTCACTGGCCAGCTACACAGTCAATGTCAGAGCAGTCCTTCCCTCATCTTCCCCCTCCCTCTCCTTACTTTCTGTTTCCCTCCAGGCAAGCCCAGCTTCAGCTTTGACACTTGAAACATTTTGAAACTTTCAAAACATTTTGACTGCCCTCATTTCGTTTTGAGGCTGTTTTGAAACCCTTCATTTCATTTCAATTTCACTGTTTCAAGCTCAAAACAAGTCAAAACATAGTTGTAACAAAACAGCTGATGACATTTCACACAGCCCTATTAGCAACTGGCTTGGCCCTGACACCAGGGGTAGGTCACCGAATGCAGTAGCTGCAGAGAGTGGTTTAGTACCTGAAATAGCTGCATTTCCTAGTATGGCAGCTTCAGTTCCTGTGTAGAAACTATGGACATTTATACACGTGCTCTGGGAGAGTGTGTGTGTGTGTGTGTGTGTGTGTGTGTGGAAGGGGGGCGCACTTCAATTAGAGCGGCTCTGAGAGCCACTCCAATTAAAGTGTCAAGAGAGCTATGTGTATCGATGTCCCTGCACTGAAAAACTGTGGCAGGGGCACTTTAATGAAAACTCATTGAATGATGAGCACGGTAATGACCATGCTCCAGCAGACTTGATTAATTGAGTCTGCTCTGACATGCTGTAATTATAGTGCATCGGAGTAGGCTGCATGTGTATGGGCTCCCTATGTTGTGATAGCTAAGCTCCATACATGCTCAGTGGATTTATTGGAACTGACAATGCTCAGCAGCTTTGAAATTCAAGTGACTATGTCCCTTTGGGAAGCAGGTAGGAATAAAAGCAGCCCTCGGGCTAAGGCATAGACATTAAATAGCTTATAGAACAAAACATCCTGACTGTAACCTCTCAATTTGGCTAGGGACAGACATTACACATAAACCAATTTAAGTGATCAGAAACTGGTTTAAACCTGTAACAGAACAGACATTCAGTGCACGTAAACCAGTTTCAAAAT
>NW_017729030.1:67508331-67508561 GCF_001723915.1 Gavialis gangeticus
ACACAAGCAGGAAACCCCACCTCCCTTCCATCTTCCCCCCCCCTTCCATCTCCCACAGCAGGGACCCCAGCCCCATGGAACCTAGGTATGTGGTATGCTAGCTAATGCAGACGTGTGTGTCTTCAATTTCACTGGGACAGGCAGACAAAACAATGCCTGCTTAGGGCTGTTTGGAGCTGATCAACAGGTCAGCTGGTAAGCTGTTTAAAAAGAGTTTGAAGTAATGGAGA
>NW_017729030.1:67508572-67513709 GCF_001723915.1 Gavialis gangeticus
TAACTGATTTGGCTCAAACCGGTTTATGCAATGTATGTCCAGACCCTTTGCTAGTGTAACTTAAACCAGAGTTCTCCAGCATCCCAGCATGCTCTCTGGGCTGGACTCTCTGTTCCAGCCCAGCAGAGCTGGCCCTGCCCCTCTGCTCCCCAGCTGGGGCAGGGACAAGCAGAAACAGGCGGGGGTGGGGGTCTGGCCAGAGAGTGGCTTAATTCCCTCCTCCCTGTCCTACCAGCAGGGACCGGAGTCAGGTCTTCCAGGTGCTCCCTGCTCACTGCTGCAGCGGCAGGCCACCATAGCTTCTGAGGCAGAAGGGGCAGGGAGAGGGGTTAAACTCCCCCTCTACCCCTACTACCCTTGGGGAATGCAGCCAGGTCTGCGTGTCCCAACTGCCACTGCTGCAGCTGAGTGGCAGAATAAGCACCATTATTTCCCCTCCGCCGGACGCTGGAGGGAGGAGGAATAACCCCTGTTCCTGCCCCCCTCCCCCCAAGGGGCCCTGCCAGCTGGCATCTGGCCCTGCCAGGTTGGAACTGCTTGGGGAGAGGGCTTCCTGGGTCAGCTTGGAGAAGCCAGTGGGCCCAGAGGCCGGCAGCCACTACTGTTGCACCCCCTGCCCCATGCAGCACTTTGGGCTGCAGCTGCACAAGCACCTGTGGGCTGGCTGGGGCAGGGGGCTGTTCTGCCTCCCTTGACTCCAGCTGCCACTGCCACAACTGCACTGTGCTGCACTACTCTGGGTGGGGGAGGTGGGAAGCTTCTGCCCCACACATGGAACTCTGGCTCCAGCTCCTGGATGCCTTGGAAGGTAGAAAACGCCCGGGTGGAAAACTTCAGTCCAGCGGCTCCAGCTGGAGCTCCACACACGGGGCAGAAACCGCTGGTCTGAAGCTCCTTCCCCCCACCATCTCCCAGAGCAGCTCAAGAATGGCAGGAATGGGAGGGGGAGTAACCACTGTAGGCGAGGAGAAGCTGGCTTAGCCTGATAGAGCTGCTTTTCTCCCCTTGCCTCCAGCTGCGGCTTCTGCTGCACCGTGCAGTGCCATGCTAGGCTGAGGGAGCTTCCTTCAGCCCAGCGGCTTCAGCCCAGCTCAGGTTGAGGCTACCGGGCTGGAGGAAGTGTCCCCAGCCTTGAGTAGTGCTGCACAATGTGGCAGGAGCTGCAGCTGGAGGCGAGGGGAGAAAAACAGCCCTGCTGGGCCAAGCCAGCTTCCCCCACCTGCAGTGGTTACTCTCCCTTCCATTCCTGCCACTCCTGAACCACTCCAGGAGGTGGCAGTGTGGGGTGGGGGGAACTTCAGCCCAGTGGCTTCTACCACATGCATGAAGCTCTGGCTGCAGCCCCTGGACTGAAGCCTTCCACCCAGGTGTCTTTCGCCTTCCATGGTGTCTGGGAGCTGGAGCCAGAACTCCACACGTGGGGCAGAAGCTTCCCGCTCACCCAGTACAGCATGGTGCAGTTGTGGAAGTGGCAGTGGCAGCTGGAGCTGAGGGGGGCAGAATAGTCCCCCAGCCTGCCTGCAGCTGCTTGTGCAGCTGCAGCCCCAGGTGCTGCAGGGGGCATGGCAGTGGTAGCTGCTGGGCTCAGGGCCCACCTGCACCTCTGAGTTGGCCCAGGAAGCATGCTCCCCAGGCAGCCCTCACCTGGCGGGGCCAGACGCCAGCTGGAAGGGCCCTTGGGGGAGGGGGGGCAGGGACGGGGGTTATTTTCCCCCTTCCGGCATGTGGGACAGGAGGGGGCTCATTCTGCTGCTTAGCAATGGTGGTGGTCAGCGTGGACAGACCTGGCTGCAGTCCCCTGGAGGCAGTGGAGGTAGAGGAGGAGAATAACCCCCATCCCTGCCCCCTCTGCCTCAGGGGTCATGGTGGCCTGTTGTTGCAGCATTAAGGGGGGAGTTCTCAGCAGACTCGGCTCCAGTCCCTGATGACAAGACAGGGCAGGGGGAATTAAATCCCTCTGCCAGTTCAGCCTGGACTGGCCACCCGCCTCCCCCCCACAGCTCCTCTGCAGCCAAGGGTATGCACTAGCACCCCAGGCTCCTGGCCTGAGTAACTGCAGGCATGTGCCCACATTTTCTCAGTCCAGGGGGAATGTCTGTACTGTTATAAACTGGTTCAACCTAGGCAGGTTAAACTAACCTGCAAAAGTTGAATCAATTCAGGCTCTGGCTCTTTGAATGTCTGTCCCTAGCATAGGCAACTGGTAGGGGGTGCATGGGGGTGCACATGCCCCCCCAATGGGGCCAGTGCCCTGCCTGATAGCTGATACCAACGCTGTTGGCAGGGCTGGTGCCCCCCTAACAGGGCCACCACTGTTGGTGGCTTCTGCAGGTGTCCCCCCAGATTCAGAAGGCACCAGTCACTCATGGTCCCTAGCCTTTGTGGTTGGATGAATGCCCCTAAGTGCAAAGGACAGATGAAAAAGAAGTGCACTAGGTTTAAGGAAAGGCATGGGAGGGTGGTGAGATGCCCTACATTTTGGAATGTATGTGGAGACTTTGAGGGAAAGATTTTCAATCAACACAAGAGCCAGTTTATTCACTGACAATCACAGTTTCTTATCTGGATCCCCATTTTATTCTTTTTCTTTTTAATGAAAAAGTAGACTATTATTGAGCCTGAGACCTGCCAAGCCAAAATGCAGCCCTGGCAAACTGACCACTAGATGCCAGTGGTGTTCCTTAGAAAAATATCTGGGGAAAAAGCACTATTGGCGGCAGAGATTAAATCTCATGTGATCCAGCCTGAAGCTCTCAGCCACTGCAAAGCAAAGTTCCTTATTGTGGAATAAATAGGCTTGCAGAATGATTTGTGCAGTGTACTGGAGGGGAACACATATTGCTACTGTAACAGTTTCTTGAAATCTCAGTTTTCCTTTCCCTTACCAAAGCCTAAGACTGGCTCTCAGCTTGTAGAGCAGTTGTCAGTGTTTAAGTTTCATAGAGTTAAAATACCAGTGGCTGTGGAGAGAGTGCTCTCCTGAATTTGGAGGTGTTTTTAGTTTTTTATGGGAAATGAGAGGATAGACTCTCATATTTCTCCCCAGCAACTACCATGATGGTAAAATAAAAGTGTCTTCTGGATATTTTGAAAGCAGCTGGAGACGTCTGTTTACAGCAGCTCTTATTCCTTCTCCATCTTTGCAAAACAGACTTTGAAAAACAAAACCCCTGTTGGCTGGGATCTGGAAATGCATTCCAATTTACTACTGTTCAGTTTTGCTGCCTAAACAATACCTGACATTATGTATATTATTTTAATGGTGCTATGATCACAACAACATAGTTCTTGAGATGGCTACGAACCACCCTTTCTGCCTTATGAGGGAAGTGCACACAGACACACACATATGCATGTTTATGCACACTGTAGCAGAGACTCCTAATCCCTGCTACTTGAGAGGTAGGAAGCCAGGAAAGTTGCAGGTGGGTAGGCAGCTGAAGGAGTCAGCTGCAGAGTAAGCAAGCAGCAAGGGAGATATACCAAGATTTAAAGAGCAGCAGGGGAGAGGGCAGTGGCTGCAGCTCAGGGTTTAAGCTGCCACATGTAAGGGCTGGCTTAGTGCTGGAATAATTAGAAACCTATAGCTGGTAAGAAGGCCAGGTGACTCAAAAGGGGTGGAGCCCTGCATACTAAAAGCCTGGCTTCTCAACCAGAGATCTCAGTCTGTTCCTGACTCCTTCTGTGAGCAGGTTATGTGGTGCAAACTGTGTAACAGGTTTTTAGTGTGCTTTGATCTGCCAAGTAAACCACAGGGGCCACTTGGCAGAGTGTTGGAGGTAAAGTTATATATATATATACACACACGCAGTAAAAGCTCTGTTATCCGGCATCCCCCAGGAATAGGGGATGTTGGATAACAAAATATGCCGGTCAGTTTAGCGGCCCGAACAGGCACCCTTGCCTGCTCAGGCCACTGCTTCTCCTGCCATGTCCGGGGCATTGCCGCCCCTCCCACAGCATTGCCTACCCTCCTGCGGGCCCTGTGGGCCCCACGGGACAGGGAGGTGGGCCCTGCACAGCCTGTTATGCCACCAAGCCATGGGGGCTTGGCAGCACAGGCTGCTTTGCCCCAGGCCGTTGGGGCTCAGTGAAACCGGAAGCGTCACGGTGGGCACTTCCGGTTATATTTTACTTTACAAGCCGGCATGCCAGTTTATAGAGTATGCTGGCTTGTAAGGTGCCACTTAATGGAACTTTTACTGTGTGTGTGCGTGTGTGTGTGTGTGTGTGTGTGTGTGTGTGTGTGTGTATTTATTTATTTATTTATTTATTTATTTATACATAAATCTCCCTGCGGGGCTCTGACCTCTCTGAATACCATAGGGATCCGACCCCTCTGGCCCTCATTGCCTTCAGGGCTAAAATCATGGCCTCCACCCTCCCCTATAGCCGTGTCCATACCTCACAATTGTTATTCTGTCAATAATTGCTTTCTCCTGTAGGACTCAGTCCTGGCTTAGTTGTTCTGAAGCCAGATTTGGCAGGCAGAATCAGCCAGGCCAGGCCCATTCCCCACCCCTCTCCTAGCCCAGCAGTGACTGCCCTGCCTGCCCCAGCTCCCAGCACTTGGGGGAAAAAAAGACCCAGCTCAGCAGGTGCTGCCGGGCAGGGGGCGATCCCTGCTGCCCCACACTGCCCCACGCTGCATGGGGGGCTCTGCACAAGCCCCCAAACCCACCTCTCTGCTCCCCCAGCACCCTCATGGGTGCCCCATACAGGCCAGCTCCGGCCCTTTAAGAAAAAAAAGGTGAAAAAACCCCAGGGCTTAGTGCTTCTGCTGGCGGGGGGGGGGATCCCCACTGCCCCACACCACATAGGGGGCTCTGCACAAGCCCCCAAAGCCCTGAAACTGCACCAGGAGCTGTGAGTCCTGGGGCTTTTCTCAGCTTTTTTTTTATAAAGGGCCAGAGCCCTGGTAGGTGGGGCAGCCATTGTGGGGCTGGGGGAGCAGCAGCGGGGTTGAGGGGACTTGTGCAAAGCCCCCCATGCAGCATGGGGCAGTGGGGGGCACAGGGGATTGCTCCCCTGCCCAGCAGCACCCAGTGAGCACCAGGGCTTTATTTTGAAGTACTGGGAGCTGTGGTGGGCAGGAGCAGCCATGGCGGGGCTGGGGGAGCAGGCAGTGGTCGGGGGG
>NW_017729030.1:67513845-67517983 GCF_001723915.1 Gavialis gangeticus
CCCCTGCCCCTAGTACTTACCAGCACGGAGTCTTTGCTGAAGATTCACAGAGCTTTGAATCAATTCGGATCTTTAAATTGGTCTCCTGATTCAATTTGGATTCAGAGCTTCAGCCACCAAATCTCCTCAGAATTGAATCACCACCTGAAGCTTCGCACAAGGGTTGTTTCCATAGTGCCAAGGTTTCAAGATCATTTCCTTATTTCTTTTTACCAGCTAATTTTGATTTAAGATTTTTTTGCTTTGACAGGGAGGGGGAACAGGGCAGAGAACATTTGCAAGTCCTTCAGGGATGGCAAGCATCTTCTCTTCTCTTTTCTTTACTATAAAATATTAAGCGCTTGTTGAACTCATTTTAAAGGGTTTCACCCTAACAATGATTTCAGAGGCACTACCCATCCATAGTGGACTAGAAGACAGATGGTGTAACTTGCTTAGGAAACTTAATAAAATGAGGTCTCTGTACTGAACTGTGAAATCTCATTGGTACAGCAGGGCTTGACTTGGTCCCTGCATATAGGTTGGGGATATGTAGCCAGATTTTTAAAGCAGTTTAGCTCCCAGCAATTCTAATTTAGGCACTTCGTAAAATGAAGGTAGTTGCTTCATGTGGGTGCACATAAACAATTTAAGGACTATTGAAACCGCATCAGTGGTGACTTCTGAGCATCCCCGTAAATCTTGCTGCTTGGTTTCATTTTCCCTGATACAGCTTTTGACTCATTTCTTTGTCTCCTGTGTTGTATATGTAAGTGCTGATGCTGCAGCAAACTCCACAAAAGCAGATCTCTGAGCTAAGCTACAGCTTTCTTGAAGTCAATGAGACTCCACTGGCCTGGAGAGCAGCATGGGACCAAAAGTTCAATTTAGAGGTCTTGCTGGAGGACTGGCCTACCTTACTGCATGTGTGCAAGATGCCTATGGGAGCTATGTAAAGAACTAATGATAGTGATAAAAGCCAGAAACTGTTGTTTCAGTCCTTTCCTCAGAGCCCGATCCAAAGTCCAGAGGGATTCTTTCAAATAACTGTTGGGCTGTAGGTAGGGCTCTTTGTCTGTATGCAGGCAGAACTACTACTCAAGTTAGTGGAAATATGGATTGAAAGAAGTCTGCAGTGTAAGACCTATGGTAACTCAATAAGCATGTTATCCAGAACAGCTAGCCACAGACAGACAGTTCACCAGAGGCGACTGAGTTTATTGCCGAGAAGGAAAGATGTCTGTTATGGATGAGAAGAAAGTGTTGGGTTGGCAAACTTCAGCTTACTGGGTGGAGATTGGATCTGGCCCTCCATGGTTCAGGGAATCAGCAGCACACTCTGGCCCAAGAGGCAGAGGTGTTCCCAGCTCCTATTGCTTGTTATGTTCAATTCAATCCAGCCACTACAGAAGAGATGGCATCCCCAGGCACCTGTATTTTTTCATCTATTCACTCTGTAGTATCTCCTGATCCCTGGGAAGGGGCAGATATTTGTGACCTGAACTGAGGACTGAGTCATAAAAAGCATACCACAGCGGCAGAAGGTTGCCAATCCCTGCACTAGACAAAAATAAATTCTCCATTATGTTTTTGAGCCTTACATTATTGCATGGTGCTTACCTAGAATGGTAGGACTGGTACCAAGGGGTGCCAATCATGCCCTGAGATATTTTCATCATGCTGGGGTCAGGTTGGTTTTCAATGAATTTGGTTGAAAGCCAGGAGTGCGATCAGCCAACAGGTTAACTCTGCCTGGGTAGAAACAGAGGGATTCAAAATATTAGCTAAGCCTAGTCATCTGGTTCCTTTGCCTGGGCTAATGTCCATGAGAACAGACATTAGCAAATAAATTTCAGTCAAACCATGTCACTCTTCAGTTTACAACTACTTTTTGGTTGATTAACTTTGAAAGGACATAGAACTACCCACCCATCTTAGCTCACCCTTGATGATACATATTCATTCCAAATCAATTCATATCAACAATACACAAAGATGTATATCCATATGTTCTGATGTATATGGATACATACAAGTATATGTATATCCCAACATGTACTCAGACAATTCCAACAATGCACAAACATATTTAGTGATTGCAACTCCTTGTCAATAATTTTACTTGTGTATCTTATAAATATGGACTCTGTCCCTGCAACACGATTCTTATGAGTGGAACCAGGCTCAACTTTGGCAAATGTAGGGCCTTGTTCAAAAATCAGTGTAGAACGTCCATGGGAGAAAAATTAAATAGAAAGTAGGCGGGGGAAGAAATGGGGGAGGGGGAGGAATTATAAAAGATATAACAAAATAGAAGTTTTTGTGTTGCTGACTACTGTAATAATCAATTGCCGTAGTTTTTGCAGCTTGGAAATGCGCACTGTTATTTTACATATATTACTGATATAATTATGTAACATTAGGTCATTGATAAAATTTAGTATTAAGCCTACAAAATTAAGAATCATACAAAGACACATCTGTTGCTCTGAGACTTGACTTCTGCAGCACAAACAAAGGAGAACTAGTGGGATTGGTTCCAAGATAAGGCCAACTTAACATAATTTGTTTTGCAACCTACTATTCATTCTGAAGTTAGTATTTCATTGAAAAGCCAATATTCAGAGGTACTTTAAGAAAGTGTAATGCATTTCAGTGTCCAGCTATAATTTGAAACAAGAAATAAATTTTATGCTATGTGTTCTCTAGAATGCAGGGCCCCCTAAATCATGGGGACTTGTGTGGAAACACAGGTAGCACATGCTGAAAATCAGCTATGATTCGAGTCTTACATCTGGGCAGATGAACACAGGAGCTTAGGTTACCTGGCAGGATGGGGGATCCGGAGGTAGCAACCATGGAATGTACCATTTGATGCTACTGTATAAAAATCCTACAGGGCAACACAAGATGCTGACTACACAGTAGACACATATTACCTCTATAAATACCAAATAAATAAATAAAAGTACTAAATAAATGTGCAGTAACCACTTGTGTAGACGTGCCAACAGATAAGAAATCAGCATTTATCAAAAGGTATTAGAACAAAAGTAACAGCGGGGGGAGTTAATAACAGAAGACACTTTTACACGTGTTCTGGGGGCGGTCAGGAGGTCATCTAGTCCAACCCCCTGCTCAAAACAGGACCATTCCCAACTGAATCATCCCAGCCCAAGCTTTGTCTAGCCGGGTTTTGAAAACCCTCAAGGATGGAGCTTCCGCCACCTCTCTAGGTAACCTGTTCCAATGTTTTACAACCCTCCTAGTGAGAAAATTCTTCCTAAGATCTAACCGAAACTTTCCTTGTTGCAACTTGAGACCGTTGCTCCTTGTTCTATCATCTGCCATCACTGAGAAAGAACAGTCTAGCTCCATCCTCTTTGGAACTCCATTTCAGGTAGTTGAAGGCTGCTCTTAAGTCCCCTCTCAGTCTTCTCTTCTCTAGACTACATAAGCCCAGTCAGTCTTTCCTCATAAGTCATGCCCCCAGCCCCATCACCATTTTGGATGCCCTCCGCTGGACTCTCTCCAATTTGTCCACACCCTAGTGGGGGACCCAAAACTGAACAGAGTACTCCAGATGTGGCCAACCAGTGCTGTATAGAGAGGATTAATCACTTCCCTTGATTTACAGGCAACACACCTGCCAATGCAGCCTGGTATGCCATTAGTCTTCTTGCCAACAAGGGCATACTGCTGGCTCATATTTGGCTTATTGTCCACTGTAACCCCCAGGTCCTTTTCTGCAGAGCTGCTGCCCAGCTAGTCAGCCCCCAGCCAGTCAGCATGGGACTGTTCCATCCTAAATGCAGGACTTTGCATTTGTCCTTGTTGAACCTCATGAGATTTCTTTTGGCCCAATCCTCCAATCTATCTAGGTCACTCTGAATCCTAGCCCTATCCTCCAGCATATCTACTACTCCCCCAGCTTGGTGTCATCTGCAAACTTCCTGAGGATGCACTCTGTGCCATCTTCCAGGTTGTTGATGAACACATTGAACAAAACCAGCCCCAGAACCAACCCGTGGGGCACTCCACTTGATACCAGCTACTAACTAGACATCAAGCCATTGATTACTACTCCCTAAGCCTGATGCTTCATCCAGTTTTCTATCCATCTTACAGTCCATTCATCCAGCCCATACTGCCTTAGCTT
>NW_017729030.1:67518224-67523154 GCF_001723915.1 Gavialis gangeticus
CTGCCTCCCCACACTGCCGACCCATGTTCATCTTGGAGTCAATGATGACTCCAAAATCCTTTTCCGCCTCCGTGCTGACAAGAGGGGAGTTCCTCAACCTGTAGGTATGGTGCCGGTTGTTCCTCCCCAGCTGCATCACCTTGCACTTGTCTGTGTTGAATCCCATCCTATTCTCATCCGCCCACCCTTGTAACCTGTCTAGGTCAGATTGTAGCCTGTTGATTCCTTCTAGTGTGCCCACGTCCCCCCACATCTTAGTGTCATCTGCAAATTTGAACAGAGTGCTTTTTACCCCCTCGTCCAAAACACTGATGAAGATGTTGAACAGTGCGGGCCCGATGACCGAGCCCTGCGGAACCCCACTGCCCACGTCCTTCCAGGTTGAGAAGGACCCATCCACTACCACCCTCTGGGTGCGGCCCTCCAGCCAGTTGGTGACCCATTTGACTGTGTGGGTGTCTACGCCACAGCCCCCCATTTTCTTAATGAGAACGGGGTGAAAGACAGTGTCAAAAGCCTTCCGGAAGTCCAGGAAGACTATGTCCACTGCTACCCCTGCATCTAATGATCTGGTGATCTGGTCAGGCATGACTTGCCCCTGGTAAATCCATCCTGACTGTTCCTAATCAGCCTTTTCTCCTCCAAGTGCTTAGAAGTGGATTCCTTGAGGATCTGCTCCATGATTTTTCCAGGGACTGAGGTGAGGCTGACTGTAGTTCCCTGGATCCTCCTTCTTCCCTTTCTGAAATATGGACACTATGTTTGCCCTTTTCAAATCATCTGGGACCTCTCCTGATCACCATGAGTTTTCAAAGATGATGGCCAATGGATCTGCAATCACACCAGCCAACTCCCTCAGCAGCCCTGGGTGAATCCCATCTGCTGCCACAGACTTGTACATGTCTAGCTTTTCTATATAGTCCCTAACCTGTTCTTTCACCACTGAGGGCTGCTCACTTCCTTCCCAAACCATGCTGACTGGTGCAGCAGTCTGGAAGCTGACCTTGCCTATGAAGACTGAGGCAAAAGAGTCATTGAGCACTTTTCTGCACCCACTTTCACAAGGTTGCCTCCCACATTCAGTACAGAATGTAATGGTTTTGGACAACCTAATTACAGCAATGTGAAAAGGAAGTGAAAACTTAACATGCGACAGCTGCTCTGCGATGACTGGCCATGTGCCTGCTCTTTTCCCAAGGTGAATGAAAGCTAAACCTAAATATCTTACTGTTCTTTGGCTTGGATGATCTGGTTGGGGGTGGTCCCACTTTGAGCAGGGGGTTGAACTAGATGACCTCCAGAGGTCCCTTCCAAACCTAGTTTTCTATAACTGTATGAGTCTTTCATCTTGGGCTAAGCTGTCATGGTATAACTTTAATTTACTGCAGAGTAAGTAGATGCATATTAGGTCTGTGTCAAGTTTCAAGAGCTGGTTCAATTTGGAGGATACTTGGCCCAATTCCGCAGCCGAATCTCCAAATCTGAACTGAATCAGGAGACCAATCAGAAGGTCCAAACTGATTCAAAGCTCTCTGAATCGATTCCGATAAGATTCGGAGAGCTTCGGAGATTTGCGCAGTCCCTGCTCGCTGCTGCAGGGAGCTGGACCCAGGCTCTCTGCTGGTAAGTAGGTAAAACTTCCATGTATTTACATGGGCATGGTTTATGAAGGAGACTGGAACATAAACATTTAAGGCACATTCTTGGATGTACAGGTGAATATTTAGCTCCAATTTTTATTTTGAGGCAATAACAATATTTAGTTTGTCAAAACAGAGCACTTGTTTAGCAAAGGCAGCTTTTGATTGTACTAGTCTTTTATTAAAAACTGGTCCCAAAACCTGCTTTATTACAGACTACGGGTTTCAGGTGCAAACATTCAATTTCAAACCGTTGCAACAATAAGCATTCTTAGTGTTCTCTAAAAATGGTAGCAGTACTGTCTTTATAAAGACTGTAATAGTGTGAAACCCTGACTCTTATCCTTAACAGACTGGCTCAGTGGTAAATCTTTCAGTACTGCTGTTCATTTTTGCCTCAGGTGAAGACTGACAACATGTTTTAACTGATGTAAACCAGCATAGCTCAGTTGACTTTAACGGAGATCTGCCAATTTGCAACAGCTAAGGATTTAGACCAAAAAGATGAAGTGTTTCAAAATGCAAAAGTGACTCAAATGATTTTGTACATTTAATGTACCTACTAGAATAGCATCACAACAAATAAAGCATATTTTCTTTATTGTAAAGTTTAGGTTGATAGTGAAAAGTGTCTCCTTTGTTATAAGTGGTTCCAATGCCATGGCTTGACAAAATGCCTTCAAGATACCAAAACCTCTTAGGCAGGCTTGTCCAACATATGGACCGCGGGCCGCCATGCGACCTGCCAAGCCATTTTCTCTGGCCCAAGGTTCCTCGCTTGGGACAGGCAATGAGTCCTGGTGCCTGCTCCACGCTCCATGGCGAGGTGAGGTGGGCAGGGCAGGCCCGCAGGCCCCAGCCAGCAGCGAGAGGAGGGGAGCTGCTTACCTCAGCGGAGCCGGGCTCATCGCGTGAGCCGGGTCCCACCACTGCTGCCCCGAGGGCTGCGTGGTGCGGGGCTGCCCCAGCCGTGCCTGACTGGACGAGCTGGGTAGTGCCTGTAACTTCTCCTCTAGCTCTGCCCCTTGCCCCCGGCGCGCGGCCAGGGAAGCTGCAGCATGGCCTGCACTCTGCCCATGTGTGTGGACGGAGGCACTGGGTAAGGCCCCGTGCGGAGCTGGGGGTGCCTCAGGGCCAGGCTGGGGCTGCGGAGCACGCGGTTGCTGGAGCCAGGTTGGGTGGGAGGCAGGAGAAGCCCGGCCCAGAGGCGCTCTACACAGG
Organism: Gavialis gangeticus; assembly: GCF_001723915.1. Taxonomy (NCBI): domain Eukaryota; kingdom Metazoa; phylum Chordata; order Crocodylia; family Gavialidae; genus Gavialis; species Gavialis gangeticus. Next base: position 67,521,086 of record NW_017729030.1, read on the forward strand.
GGGCGGTGCAGTGTTACCTGGCTCCTGGCTGCGGAAGGGCCGCCCACCACCGGTGTTGGTATGTGGGGCAGCAGCTGCGGTGCCTGCTGCCACTGCCGGAGAAGAGCCGGGGGGAAAAGCTCGGCACTGCACAGCCTGGGCAGGACCTGCCACCGCTTCCTCCGGCGGTCTTGCCTCAGCCCAGGGCAGGAGCTGGCTGCTGCGGGTGGGCCCAAGGGCCCTGGGACTGCTGTGCTCCTGCCCTGCCCTGCCCTGCCCTGCCCTGCCCTGCCAGCTGCTCCCAGTCCTGGCTGCTCCTTGCAGCCATGAGGTCAAAAGCACCATATGCTGCTGAAAGGCCCGGGCAGTTGGGCTCCAGCTAACAGCCCCCAGCCCAGGAGCCTGCCAGCTGCCACTGGTCAAGGTCCAACTGAGCCAGGCTTGTATCCAGGAAGAGAAAACTAAACCCTTCCAGCTGCCCCAATCAGACAGCTCTGCCCATGCAGGGCCGTGGGCCACCCTGCACCAACTCGGCTGCCTTGCAGCTGCACCCCCGGCACAGAGCTACCAAACGCCGCAGGTGGAGGCTATCTCTCTCCCAGCCTGTACGGGCATGGCTGAGGGGGCACAGGGGCCCAAAAAGAAATAAAAATTAATACAAGGTTGCACTAGAGAGGTCTCAGCTGGAGGAGGCTAGAGAACAATACAGGGAAGCCAGGGGCATCCCTGACCTTTCGCCTCCCCCTCCAAGGCAGTGTCCACAGCCACCAGGGCAGCAGAACGGGCACCCTTGTGTCTCATGCCTTGTGTGGTACGGGTGAGAGGTCTCAGCCACCTCCACCTTTAAAAAATAATAATGGGATGCAAAACTCTGAGGAACTCAAGCCAAGGCAGCCAGAAGGGGGTTGGGTATGGCCTGCTGAGCCCCTGCTTCCAGCCTGTTTCTTTCCAAGCAGTGAGTGTCTGGGAGGATGGGTTTGGGCAAAATGTGGCCGGGGCACCAAGCAGGACCCAAGGCCTGGCCGCTTTCCCTGAAAAGCTGCCAGGCTGACAAGGGAGGAATGCCAAAATAGCTTGCTGCTGTAACCTAAGTGTTTATTTTAGTCAAGTGTTTGGTATTATTTCATTGTTGCTTTTATATTGTTTTTATTTTGGATTTTAAACCACATTTCCAGACCCATTTCATTGTCACTTCCTGCAACTTCATTGGTGTCAAAGGTCACGTGACATCACTTCCTGATGTGCTACCACTTCCTGTGAGGTCTTTGAATATGGCTCGCCAGCCCACTGGGTGATAAAAAGTTTGTGATCCAGCCCCACATTCAAAAAGGTGGGATACCCCTTAAGGGATCTGAATAAAACTGGCACCTGTGGACAGCACTGCAAATATAAGAGGGGGGGGTGGGAAACAGTATCTGGACAGTAGCAAGGTTATACCCCAGTGGACCTAGTCACAAGATTGGAACATAACAGATCCTGTAGGAGAAGCAGTTGCACTGATTAAACAAAAGATGCTGCTTACTTCATGTGGTAAACTGGAAGAATGGAGGGAAAAGGTCTCTAATCTCATCTGATTGCCATTATCTAAGGGGTTTCTTGTAATTTCAGCAGTTACATTTCAGACAGAAAGGTGATTATCAAGTTAACAATGTTCTTTCAGCACATTCTATCAAAGGCAATCTGGACTGCACATCAGGGTGTTGCAGAAATTGTGCACCATTAACAGCTTTGTGCTATTTTATTTTATTGGGGAGGATAGAGTGAATTCTTCTTAAATAACAAAAAATGTAAACTCTAGTTCAGAGCAAAATTCAACTCAGTTTTCACTCAGGAATATCAAAAGATCTCTCTCCACTAATTTTGCAAATGGACTAGAAAAAATCTGTTCAAAATCCCTTCCACAGTTTAACAGAAATACTGAATTAACCTTATCTTGTGCTGACAAATTAAAAACATATTTGTAACTAAAAAGCAATTACTTTAAATTAAAACACTCATTCGCATCTTTCTCCTGAGCATCTCAAACATGAACACACACACACACACACACACACACACACACACACACACACACACACACACACACACAC
>NW_017729030.1:67523295-67535701 GCF_001723915.1 Gavialis gangeticus
CACACACACACACACACACACACACACACACACACACACACACACACACACACACACACACACACTTTGTTTTAAAAAGTCTAAATTTGTCAAAACAGGTACACAGGTCTTTAAGCTGCAGTTGCCTTCTTCACACTTTCCAAGTTTTCCCTTCACTAAATGTCCAGATGAAGTACAATTAAAAAGGGATTTAAAAAAAAAATCAAGCATAGCCCTGAGATTTTTTCCCTTGTTTTTTCAATAACTGAACCCATATAACTGTCTGTGAACAGCGTTTATCCTATAACAAAGTGCGTTGCTTAGGGTGAAAGAACCACATCAATAACCATGTCATCAGGCATCTGGCCACATTCACAAGGACACCGCAGCTGGTGTTAGATTACTGTGAATGGAGAATCAAACTCCCCGTAAATTTAAAAGTTTAGTTGTACCTTGTGCTGTTCTGGAGATCCAGAACAACGTAAATCTAATCTAAATTTTCTGTCAAATTAGTTTGCGGGCTTACTTTGTGTTATCAGAACAGTAGAAAGAAACTGGAATCTTGGATGACTCAGTATATTGTGGACTTGATTCTCCTTTCATAGTATTTTAATACCACTATTGCTGGAGTCATTTAGATGGGATTACTTAATTCATATTGGTGCAATTGATAGGATGATATTGTATAGTAGTTGAAAAGTGCTTGCTTTATTTTGAGTGAGATCATCAAGAGGAAAATAATATTAAATAATTTCAATATATTTGAGAAAAGTACAAATGAGCAACAGATTTGCTTCATCTGGTTTTGCTTTGCCATCTGAAAGACAAACAGAAGAAAAAATAGCAAAAAGAAAAAGCAAAAACTGAAAAATTAATGTCACTTGCTTGTTTTGGATTCTTCATGTTTAGTGCTTTCTGGTACTTTTGAGTTATTTTGGTCAGTGAGGATGTCTCCACCCCTGTCAACTGTCATATTTTATATTTTGCTCCTTTATTTTATAGTGCAAAGATATTCGTATTGTAAAGCATATACACACACTACACTTATAACAAAAAAGAAATACATCTACCACTGGACCTCCAGAGATATATTGATGAAATCCTTAAGGTTGGGGAGAAAGTTATACAAAACCTGTGGAGATCCAGGCTACAGCAAATAGCACATTCAAAGACATTAGATGATAACTGATAATGAAACTACCAAAACTACATGGATTGGGGTGGGGAGGGGAGGGGAGAGATATGCAGACAGGGGGCCAGACCTTCAGCTGGTATAAATCAGTTTATCAGCACTGAAGTCAATTCGGACTGACATCTGTGCTGAAGATCTGACCTTAAGTGGGAGGAAACAGTTTTGAAGTAGCAGTTGTCCAGGTTCTCCTCTAAAAGTAAATCATAGACTGGAACATGGCAACAGACGCAGAAGGAAGCCTCTGCAGGCTGGATTCCAAGGCGCTACAGCAGGGGCAGAAAATTATTTTGGCTGGAGGACCGCTTAATAAGTTCTGGTGAGCTGTCAAGGGCCGCATGGGTAGCCCTGCCCATTGACAGGTGCCCCACCCCCTGGTCATCATCTTGGGACTGGAAGTCCCACCTCTAACCCTTGACACTTGCTACCAGATGTCCCTCCCCTTGCCCCCCAGACATACCTCTTTTAGGAGGAGAGAGTTGCCAACTTGGAACCAGAAAAAACCCCCAAATCTTATACTGAAAGTCAAACATCCATTATAACATATTTTAATTTTATTACAAAAAATATTTTTGGTATGATTTGTGTTTACACAGTGTATAGAGAGATTATTGCATCTTGTCATAGAAGGCAATCAGGTTGGTCAGGCATGACTTGCCCTTGGTGAATCAATGCTGACTGTTTCTAATCACCTTCTTCTCTTCCAAATGCTTAGAAATGGATTCCTTGAGGATGTGCTCCATGGCTTTTCCAGGGATTGAGCAGAGGCTGACAGGTCTGTAGTTCCACAGATCCCTCTTGTTCTGCTTCTTAAAGATGGGCACTATATTTTCCCTTTTCTAATCATCCAGGACTTCTACTGACTGCCACAAGTTTTCAAAGATAATGGCCAACAGTTCTGCAATCACATTGGTCAACTCCCTGAACACCCTAGGGTGCACTGCATCCCACCCAACAGACTTGTACATATCTACCTATTCTAAATAGCCCCTAAATTGTTCTTTTGCCACTTTTGGTTCCTCACCTCCTCCCCAAACTGTGCTGCCAGGTGTAGTAGTCTGGGAGCTGACCTTGCCTGTGAAGATGAAGCTGAAAAAGGCATTGGCTACTTCAGCCTTTTCCACATTATCTGTCACTAGGTTGCCTCCCCCATTCAGTAAGGGACCCACCCATTCTCTGATCTTCCTCTTGTTGCTCACATACATGTAGAAACCCTTCTTGCTGCCACTCATGTTGCTTGCTAGCTGCAGCTCCTGATTTCATTTCTGCATGCCTGAGCAATATGCTTATACTTCTCCTGAATTGTTTGTTCAAGTTTCCACTTCTGGTAAACTTCCTTTTTGTGTTTTATCTCACAGAAGAGTTCTCTGCTAAGCCAAGATGGTATTCTGCCACACTTTCTAGTCTTCCTGTGCATCAGGATAGTTCATTTCTGGCCCTCAGTAAGGCATGTTTAAAGTACAACCAGCTCTCCTGGACTCCTTTCCCCCTCAAACGGCCTATTGGCATTCTGTCCATGAATTCCTTGATTGAATCAGTCTGCTTTTCTGAAAGTCAGGGTTTGTACTCTGCTGTTCTCCTTCCTTTCTTTTCTCAGGATCCTAAACTCAATCATCTCGTGGTTGCTGTTGCCCAAGTTACCACTTCTGCATTCCACAGCAATTCTTCCCTGTTTGTGAGCAGCAGGTCAAGGAGAGCATGGCCCCTAGTTGGCTCTGTTGAGGCCAAAATTAGGGTCTCTGTCTACGTACAAGGATGAAGACACTATGGTGCCAGATACACAGCACTATGGTGTCTACCACAGCACAGATGGAAAGTGGGCCACTGAGTGAACCAGGAGTGACCTTGTGTCATGAAAGATGCTGTAAGACCCCTGAAAGAGGTGTCGTGTGAAGATTTTGGGGCCAAGTGCAGAGCCACCTAGGTAACGTGTATATAGCCTATAAAGGGTGTGTGTGGGCAGAGCTCTGTGTGTGCCTGGGTGTGTGCCTAGGACTATGTGTGGTTTTGCGTGGGACTGAAGGTGCGTGTGTGCACAGTGTGGTTAAGGGAGTGAGCTTGATTGAGGCCTGTGTTGGAGACTGACTAGGGTATGAGAACGTAGGGAAAGACTGACTGAAGGAGAAGATATACACTCCGTGAAGGCTGTGTATACTCCAGAGACTCAAAGGTCTCCACGTAGTTGCTCCCCTCCAGATTTACTTCCACACTAAAGTAAATAGGGTCGGCTTCCCAGACTTTTCCTCCCTGGGTGTATGTGTCTTTGACACACAGCAGCTCTTTGCTTTTTTAGTAAGTATTGCCTCAATCCTTCCCCTCCTTCTTCTGTCTTTTTATTAGTTAAGTACCCTTGTTAAAAAGGCAGCAAGGTGGGAGGTAAGCCACTACTGACCTGTATTGGAGGACAGATGGCTAGTGACAGATCAGATAGCAGTGGAGATAAATAAAACTACTCTTGCCCCTCTGTAATAAATTCCACCCCTTCTCCCTGTTATAGTTAATTGATTAATTAGGTATTGGCTGTTCATTGATTACTTGTGGTTAGTATTTAAGAGTGTAAACCTGTGATTATCTGTTGATGTTTTTACTTGTTAAATGTTGTTATTTGTTGTTGTTATTAATAAACCTTGTTATTCGTTTCAGTGCTAATTGAGTGTGTGGTAATTAACTTAACTTTATCTAATTGCCTGGTAAATTGGGTAGTGACAGATATACCCTGGTTTACCAGCTAATTATCTCAGGGCCAAGAAACACCTCCCTTTACGTGAGCGGACAGTATAAGGTACAGCCCATTGAGCGACCTCATTTAATTAGGTGCTTAATTAAGTCCCTGTGTAACAGCTCCTTCAACACTTGCACCAGGAAATTGTTCCCAGCACTCCAAAAACGTCCTGGATTGCCTGTGCACTGCTGTATGGCCCTCCCAGTAGGTGTCAGGGTGACTGAAGTCCCCCCATGAGAACCAGGGCTTGTGACTGGGAAATTTCTGCTAGCTTTTTGAAGAAATCCGCATCCACCTCATCCTTCTGGTCTGGTGGTGTATAGTAGACACTCACCACAACATCACCCTTGGTGCTCTCTGACCCTAGCCAGAGACTTTCAAGAAGCCTAGCTCCAGTTTCATACCAGAGCTCTGAGCACTCATAAAGCTCTTTTACATAAAGTACAACTCCTCCTCCTTTTCTCCCCTGCCTGTCCTTCATGAACAATTTATACCCATCCATGACAGTGCTCCAGTCTTGTGCTTTATCCCAGTTTCTGTTATTCCATTTCATAGTTCCATGACTGTGCAAGGACTTCCAATTCTTCCTGCTTGTTTCCCAGGCTCCATGCATTTGTGTACAGGCATCTGAGGTTACTAGCCAATTGCCCTACTTTCTCAGGAAGAATGGGAAGACCTCCCCTGTTGCCCTCTCTTGTGCTTCCTCCAGGTCACCCATTTTGTCAGTAATCTCAGGGCTTTGGTCTCCATCCCCCAGCAAACCTAGTTTAAAGCTCTCCTCATCAGGTTAGCAAGCCTGTCTATGAAGATGCTCTTCCTTCTCTTTATCAGGTGGATCTTGTCTCTTCCTACCACTCCTTCTTGGAACAACATCCCATGGTTGAAGAAGCCAAAGCCCTGCTGGCAACACCATCTGTTCAGCTATACATTGATCTGCAGGATGCATTCTCTCCTTCCTGGGAGTGGTGCCAAGTATGTGGGGGCCTGAGGACCCTGGTCCCCCTTGGGAAGAAATGCATAAAACTTTCCACATGTCCATCATCAAGACCCTCCCTGGCAAAAACAGAAGTTGGTACCTATGACTGGAAGGATAAGGAACACCACCTAAACCCCTGTCCCCTTCACCCTTGCACCAAGAGTCCTTCAGTCACTTTTGATCTGTTCAGGGTCACCCCTGGCAGTATCATTGTTGCCCTCATGGATAAGCAACATGGGGTAGTAGTCAGAAAGCCAGATAAGTTGCAGCAATCCTCTCCTGATATCTTAGAACTAGGCTCTGGGCAAGACAAGAGGTCAGGCTGGCAAATGGATGCCTCTGTCCCCTGTAGAAGGGAGTCTTCAACCACCACCACCCATCGCTTCCTCTTGGTAGTAGTTGTCTCGATCCTTCCAACCTTGAGGATGCCAGGCCTGGCCTCTTCCACCAATGGAACATGCTTTTCCTCCTCTGTTTCTATGGCTCCATATCTGTTCTCTAGGCAAACCACTGCAGGTGGAGATGACAACTTCTGCTTGCTGCCAGAGGTCAAAAGCTTCCAGCTTCCACCTTCCTGGGAGTCCATGTCCTTTTCCTTCTCTAGTGCTGCCACTGGCAGTCCTTCCGCTGCAGTCCTAGAGGTCTCCTTTTAGCATGACTCAGTGAAGTCATCATGGTAGAGGATACTTTGGAGCCTTGGCATCTCCTCCTGTAGCTCTCTTGTCTTCACTCTGAGGGACACCACCAGGAGGCACCACTGACACAGTAGGCACTCCCCCATCTGGCTGTCACTGGAAGGAACCTGGAAGCTGCAGTCTCCACAGGGCTAAACCAGGACCTGGATGGAAGCATCGACTGTGAGCAGTCCTGCCTGGACAGACACCTCACAGGTACAAGCAGAGGAAGCGCTGGCAATGGCAGTGGCTCTGTCATTGTGACATCCTTCAGCCATTCATTTGAGACTCTTAATCCACTACCTCTCTCTTCCTGCCCCTCTTTCCAAGCAGACCTTTCCTAGCAAACTCCCCTATACGCTGACCCATTTGCTGCTCCTTAATCCCAAAAGGGTCCCTTTTCCCTGCTAACCTGATTCCTCTCACCACGCTTACAGTGGAGGAAGGTGAGAAAGAGTTGCTAGGCGAACTCCCTAGAAAACTTCCCCTCATTCTGGACTCTAGTTAAACACGGAGAGTAAGTACAGTAAAAGCTGCCTTAGCCGGCACCTTACAAGCCGGGATGCTCTATTAACCGGCATGCTGTCTTGTAAGGTAGAAGTGAAACCACAAGTGCCCACTGTGGCACTTCTGGTTTTGCCAAGCCCCCATGGCCTGAGGCAAAGCAGCCTGTGCGGGGCCCATCTCCCCATCCCGCAGGGCCTGCGGAAGGGGCGGCAATGCGGTGGGAGGGGCGGCGACACCTTGGAGATGGTGGGAGAGGCAGCAGCCTGAACAGGCAAAGATGCCTGTTTGGGCCTCTCAGTTAACTGGAATAATTTTGTTATCCAGCACCCCCCATCCCGCATGGGTGCCAGATAACAAAGCTTTTGTTGTATTGGTCTAACTGCTAAGTTTTAGCTACCTACACTAAATATATGTATGTTAGTTACTCTTAATTAAAGACAGAACTTACCTTAACGGCTCCCTTTCAAAAAGAGGGGAGACAAACTGAGTTGCAAACTGACTTGTGAACTGCTTGCAAACTGCCCTGTTTGTTCCCCCTGTTTGCTTGCTCCCAGGTTGCTTGGGGAGTCGCCATGGTTCTGTGATCCCAGCTCATACTACACATAAAGATGTGGCCAAGGACAGGGTATTTTCACCCGGCATTTTCTACTAGTTGAGAAAGAACATTAGTCAGTCACAACAAAAGGAAAAGAGTGGCTTGTATAATTAAAACATAGCCATCTAGAGAGCTACACCCTAATTTACACACACTGTGTATCTAGCCCCAAATCTGTCAGAGTGGACTGTAGCAGATACAGTTATAGAAAGGAAACTTTCTATATGCATCTACCAAAGGGGCAATCAGTCCCCAGAACCTGATAATAAATGGACTGCCTTGCTCTTCCTGCCTCATAATTACATTGGTCCCTGCATTGCAGGCCTTGTACCTAGCTGCTAGGCAGGTAGTAAAGGCAAAATCAAAGCACTCAGAAGCCTATTAGGGTTTCTACAGAGTGAAGACACAATCCACTCAAGATGTCACTCATAATTAAGGTGCACTCACAGTTCTAAAATAAGCATGCTGTTCTAAGCCCATTAGCAAGAAAACCAAGTGTAATGGCATTGACTTTTCATTGAATGCCTTTTTAGACCCACACAATTCTACTTAGATATCCTAATACTAGACTGGGAAGAACCTAGTAAAATATGTGTTCCTTTATAGACATGGCAGAAAAATAACAAAAACTCACTGGAAAACTCATTTAGATCAGTAATATGCCATTGCTATGTCAACACCAGGGTAATAATATTTTTTTTACAACAGCATGGGAAAATGTCTAGCAGAGAGCATACTACTGTCTTCTTTCATGGTAGGTCCCAAGGTAGGTCTGTGGACATGGAAGACTAGTGCTTTACTTCACCTGTAAGTAGAAGACTAATGCTTTAATTGACTACACTGCTCCCATGGTAAATATTCCCCCAACACAATTTTAAGTACTGCATCACGTGTTCTTCTGAAGAAACCATATCACGGCATTTTGGAAAACACACACATACACACACACATATACTGATCTTTTTGCCTGTGCTCAACCCAAACTCTCACTAATAGCAATAAAAAATGGAGGAAAAGAAACTGTATTGCACAGAGTGTATACAAGGCCTGGCAATATAGTACAAAATAGCTTCTGATCTTCCATTTTTTCTCAGAGTGTTCAAAGTATATTGAAAAGTACTTTAAGGGCCAGTTCCTACAGACACTTTGTGCTTGATTAAATCACTTTAACCTGCTACCAAGTTTTTCAGCCAAAGATGAAGGGCAAAATTTATCCACTGAGACCATGAGTTCTACTAGGGATTAGTGTGGTTCCACTTCCATTGGTTGGTCACCTTTCTTGTGGCTTAAGGCAAGTTCAATTGCACCTGCTTTTGGCCTTAAGCTGATTTGATCAAGTGCTATTTGCTCATTCTCTTTGACAAGCTTCATGTAGGACACATGAATTGCATAACATTAAGGACATCTACTGTATGCTTTACTGCAGAGTTGACTACTTAGGTCCTCAGTAAAGTGTCACCATCTACATATGTGGCTATTAGGCCACAGTAAACTAATTAACTCAGCTGTAGGCAGACACAAGTACTATTCTACAATGGAGTTATTTAGTGCGCCACAATGCATGTGTAGATGGTGTCTGAGGTTGGCCACAGTGCAAGGGTGCTACAGTGTGGGGCTGCCTGCTGGCTAGTCCTGCACTGTAGCACCCTTGTGCCCTAGCGAGCCCCTCCATAGCACATCATTGAACCAGGGTGGAGCAACTCCGGACTCATAGGCGGACCCCCTGGGCTCCCTGCCAGCTGGGACTGTGCCACCCTGGCTTAATGTGCTGCAGTCCCAGGCACACATGTAAATGCTGAACTTGGGAGCAACACACTGTGGTGTGAACTGTGCCAGAGTTTATTCAGGTGCATTCATTGCACATATAGATGAGCCCATTAATGATTTAATGCCAAACCATAATGGGTTACTTGCTGTAGCTTCAACATGCCCATGAAATTTCCTTCCAATAATCTCATAGAATGATGATATATTGAGTCTCCTCCCAGTTTGCATTGATGTAAGCAGGACAAATTGTACCAATGTCAAAAAAGCTTCTTGCATATAAATCTGGAGGAAAAAAGAGAAGAATTGGTGTTGTTGCTTAGAGCTGGTGAAGTTACCATGCCTCAAGGATCATTAAACCTTGTGGGTTTCCTTCCAGAACATGGAAGAAAATAGCTGTGGACAAAAACAGAAGGCAAAGCAAAGCCTGGGATACTAACTACACAAGGGGAGCTAAAAAAATAAATGAAAAAGATAAATATAAAATAGTGGCTGAGACCCCTGGTAGAGGAATTGTGAGAATGACTATGTGTAGTCAAAGACAGCACTCTCTGCATGACTTCTGAACTGTGGAAATGAAAGCTGAGAGAACACAGAAATGCTGGCAGTTGAGAGCAACACTTGCTTCCTAAACACAAGTCACACGTGTCAAAATGTTGTAAGTCACTATTATCACATATAGTCTTTATATGTCCCTTTTCTTCTGTAGTTCTCAAATGCTCATCACTACCACTTTACAGCTGGGGATACCAAGGGATGAGAAAGTGAAGGTCTATGAAGATGCTCTTCCCTCTCTTTGTCATCTTTTCCTAGCAATCCTTCTTGGAACAACATCCCGTGGTCAAAGAAGCCAAAACCCTGCTCGTGACACTATCTGTGCAGCCATGTATAGCTCTGCAGGATGCCTCCACTCCTGCCTTTCCCTTCCTCCTGACTGGAAGGATCAAGAACACCACCTGAGCCCCTGCCCCCTTCACCCTTGCACCCAGAGCCCTGTAGTCACTTTAGATATGCTCAGGGTCACCCCCGGCAATACCATTGTTGCCCACATGGATAAGCAGCCTGTAGTAGTAGTCAGAGGGCCAGATGAGTCATGGTAATCCTTCTGTGACATCTCAGATCCAGGCTTCAGGCAAGCAGCACACCTCCCGAGACAACAGGTCAGGCTGGCAGATGGATGCTTCCATCCCCTTCAGAAGGGAGTCTCCAACCACCACCACCTGTTGCTTGTTCTTGGTGGCAATGGCTTTAATCCTTCTAACATTGGGGAGGCCTGGTCGGTCCTCCTGTTGCTAGTGCTCACTCCAGGAGTCTCCTTTTATACCCTGCTGAGGCTGGAATGGCTCTGCCCCCTGTTAGGGCTTTTTTCAGACACAGGCAACGAACACCCAGCAACCACTCAGCAATCACTCAGCTAGCAGCATTCCCAGATGCTCAAAGCACACACCCAAAACACACGCAGTCTGCCAGAGAAATACTCAGCAAACGAAACACAGACAGCCCTGGCTCACTTACCTTCCCATAGCAGGATCTGGGGGAAGGGGATTGTAACTTTTTTTCAAATTCACCTTCTGTCTCAGTCAAATTCTCTCTCTTCCCAAGCACAGCCACTGTATTGTCCTGATGTGAAGACAGAACAAAATACCTTTCTGGCCAGCCCTGCAACTGCTGTGAACCTCGATTGGTTTCTTTACGTTGGATAACTACTGATATACATCTACTCAGCATCTAGTCCTTTAGGTATAAAGGAAACATTTTTTCTGATTCTTCTTAGGTCAATAAATAATTAGTTTAAACAACAAGAGCACAAAACAAAGCTAAAATTCCTTTGCATGCTGATATAAAACATACAGCAACTGCAACAGGAGAAACAATAGATGGAATGTGCTTCTCAAATTCAGTCATTTCCTTTACTGAGACATACAGACTTGGTGACTCGCAGCAAAAACATTACACTATGAACCTGCTTATCCAAATGCAGAATGGACAAAAAATAATTGCAGATAACCAAGGGGATTGTCAGCATGAAGGGGATTTTCAGCATGAGCATCTCAGACAGACTGTCTAAAACAGTGGTTCTCAACTTTTTCACACTGGGAGCCATCAGCATAATCATCAGGTTGATGCAACCCATGGCCCACGACCCTCTGTTTACACAGTCTCTCACCCACACAGCCTCTCTCTCTCGCTCCCCCTGCCCCCGGCTGCTGCATCTGGCTCTCTCCCTCCCTCTCTGGCTCCTGAGGCTGCGCTCATAATGCTGTGTGCTCGCCATGCCCCTGGGCTGCATGCGGCCTCCGTGCAGGCTGCCAGCATTGCAGCCTGCACAAGGAAACTGTATGATTCCCTAGAACCTCCTCACGGCCCTTTACAACATTCTTGCGACCCACTTTTGGGTCACAACCCATGGATTGAGAAACGCGGTCTAAAACACTGCAGTAGCAATCTGCTTTTAATCTGAATTACTGAGATGCAAATATAATCCTTTTGAAATCCATAAGTTACCACCCACTTAAAAATCAATATAGATGAGGGAAGAAATAGGCCCTTTATCTGTATATGTGTGTATGTCTGTGTACCTACATACATGGGCCTGATCCTAAATCAGAACCTTGGCCAGTGATAAGTCAGTTTGTGTCATGAGAGGATCTAACCTCTCTGATTTGCAGTAGTGTGCCCTTGATTTATTTTTATGCATGTAAGAGCAGATTCAGGCTTTTTGGCCTCAATTTCCTGCAGAAGCTGCCAGGGAGTTCATGTCTTGTCCTTGTTCCTTTCGTGATCCCTTTCCCTCCCTTCCCATGCATTGCTCCTTACTTTATGGGTGTGAAAGAATCATAGAATCATAGAAGTTGGAAGGTTAAGTCAGGTCATCTAATCCAACCCCTGCCCAAGGCAGAATCACCCCTATCTAAACTATCCTATACAAGTGATTGTTTAACCAAGGATTGACCAAGATCCAGCCCACAGGCCAGATCCAGCCCATGCAGCTATGTCATCTATCCCATGGGTCTGGAAATTGGAAGAGGGGAAGTGGGGGCACCATTAACTGCTACAGCTCTTGGAGCAATGGCAATAATGATGCCACTATGCATCCTACCACTAAATTCAGATCCATGGAGAGCCCTGTGGGCCAGATAATGCAGCCCCATGTGATGCATCAGGCCCAGGGACTGACCCTGTGCACTGGGTCAAGCTCACAGACTTGCCCAATCCAGCCTGCAAATTGATCCTGCTCACCAGAACCAACCTGTAGACCAGGGATGGGCAAAATATGGTCTGTGGGCTGGATCTGGCCTGCCAGCTGATTGGATTCAGCCCACAGGTGGGCAATCTCCAATTAACTGTATCTGGCCCAGCTAGCATGGGAGTGGGGAGAGAGGGGGGTGAAGGAGCTCAGATGCTCATAATCCCCTACCAAGAAGGCATCAGATAGGCAGGTGGGGTGGGAGCCACAGCAAGAACCAGTGCAGGCTTGGATGCAGCCCTACCAGGCAGATGTGGAAGAGAGGCCAAGAGAGTCAGTGGTGCCAGGCTTCACTTCCCCCCTCCCCCTCAGGGACTTCTCTTGCTGCCCACTGGCAGCAACTGCTTTCCCATCTCTTTGCAGCATGCTGCAAACCAGGCAGGCACCTGAAGACCCCCTCCCCTACCACCTCCCTCCCCTACCACCACCTGCAGACAGGCTGGGCACAGCCACATCACAAAGAACAATCCTCCCACACACCCCACATCCCAAATCACACACCCTATACCTCACCATACCCACACACACACCCAATACCCTCCCACACACCCCACCATACCCACACGCACACTCCACACGCATGCATGCACGCGCGCGCGCGTGCGCGCGCACACACACACACACATGAAATCAGGTGAAAAACATCCAGCCTTTCAGCAGAGCATTCACTCCAGCCAAGATTAATGGGTCCCTGAATTCATTGTTTCCTGGGCCGTATTCTTCGTCTTCCCAGTCATGCTTATGAAGTACAGT
>NW_017729030.1:67540701-67545331 GCF_001723915.1 Gavialis gangeticus
CACAACTCACCCCCACCATATCCACACCCTACACCCATCCACATACTCTTCCAACCACCCCCACACCACCCCCACATTCCCCCTATGCTCCCTAAACAATACACAAGAGTACAACTTTATTATGAGCTATTATGTAATTGCCTCTATATACACTATGCAAAAACACATAAATCAGAACAAAAATAGTTTTTGAAATACAATTAAAATTTGTTATAGCAGATGTTTGATGTTTAGTATATGATTTATTTTTTCTTCCAATTCCAAGACAGCAAACCTCTCCTCCACCTCTCAAAAGGAGTACTTCTGGGGCAAGTGGATGGATTTTCGGTGGCAAAAAGTCAGGGGTGGGACTTCCAGACCCAAGATGGTGACCAGGGGGTGGGACACCTGTCAAGAGGCAGGGCTACCCTTAGAGAACTTGACAACTTACTATAACTTAAGTGGTCCTCCAACCAAAATAACTGCCCACCCCTGCTGTAGACCAACTACTGATTTGACCCATGGGACCCAATGAGTTGGATACCACAGGTCTAACCTTTTTCTTTTAATGACAGTCGTATAACTACTAGAAACACTGCCACAAAAAAAATTAAGAACACCCCAACCTCATAGGACCTGATCCACTGGTAAAGCACGATAACAAGGCACACCTCAATCAAAATCCCAAGCCTTGGACGCAGCCAACACCCAATGTTTTTGAGGAAGGTAAAAAACCCCTCTGACACCTGTAGTAACAAGAGGTAAAAAAATCCTTCTCTGTTTCAAGTGGCAACAAGCGAAGCCCTAAAGCATGGGGAAAAAAACAAACACCCTCCACTCTTCTTTGCAACCTTGGGACCCCAAATACAATTCTACACATCATGCACCCTCACTATACAGCCACGACTCCACTTTCAGTCATCCCATCCCCTCCAGAAATGTATCCAAATTCCTTTAATTTTCTTGTGGAGCTCCTTCATTTTCTTGCTACTGAGAATGATTCTCCAGATTCCACTTATTCTCAGCTGCAGAGCTCTTCTCAAGATCTCAAAGTAATCTGGGAGAGGAGGGTGCTTCTGGGACTGACTGCTGCTCTTCATTGTACATTCCAGGCATTTCTACTCCTAGATCATCCCTAAACAATGTGTATCCAAACTTTTCTTGAACACCTCCAATGATGGAGATGCTGCAACTTCATGGAGAATTTTTGATCCTTTTAGTAAAAAATGCTCTTTGCCTAGACATCCAACTTGATTTTTCCTGACTCTGCCAACAGGCTGTAAAACACAACTGTTCTGATCAGTTGGCACCTTACTTCTACTTTTTATATTTACTTCTACTTTTTATATTTACTACACACTGCAAACAGAAAATCAGGCATGCTTTACTCAGTGGTGATGGTATGCTGCACGTACAATCTCAGGGTCAAATCCTCAGCTGGTGAAAAACAGCATAGCTCCATTAGTTTTCAACTGTCAAAAAATTTCATGCACTAGGAGTTCAGGCTAGAATTCTGTGATTCCTTGAGCACTTCGAAGCATTCTTTTTCCACCACAAATTTCAGATGACCAGTGATCCAAAACATATTGTTATTACTGGCGTGTTGACAGAAACCAAAGAAGCTTTGGAGCTGCACCCAGGAAAACAGCTGAGTCTAGGGCTGGTGAGCTGGAAACTCCCTCCCACTCCCAAATCATCCTGCATTAAGGTTACTTCTTGTTTGCTAACAAAATTTCAACACAAGTGATAGCACCTGGACATGCAGACATAGTTGGATTTCCATACAGTCGGGTCTCTCCTTATGCGAGGGTTGCATTCCAAAAAAGCCTCGCATAAAGTGAATTTGCATAAAGCGAAGCCATTATTACATGTAATTAATAGGGATACATACCAGCCTCACTCTACTGCCCCCCAAACCATGACAAATTCAAACGGTAATCACACAATACAATAACTGCTACGCGGAGAGGCTGAGGGCTCTGCGCTGCAAGCAGCGGCACACACCGGGGGTGTGTTGCCAGGGCAGCACAGGGCAGGCTGGAGAGTCACCCGGGGGAGGAAAGCAGGGTGGTAGGGAATGCCAGCTGCTCGCTGCTCCTGGCTCTGCCCTGCTTCCCTTCCCTGGGTGCCTCTCCCACCCAGCGGATGCAACCCACTGCGGCTGGGAACAGTGGGGCTGTGCGGAGAGGCTACAAGCTCCACGCTGCAAGCAGCAGCTTGCGTAGAAGGGGTGTCGCCAAGGCAGCACAGGGCGAGCACCTTCTCCGTGTGGCCCTGCTGTTCCCTGCTTCCCTGTCCCCAAGACTTTGCAGCCCTGCTCAGCTCCCTCCCTCCAGGGGCCATAATCTCCCTCTTCCTCCCCACTTACCTGCCGGAGCTGCCCTCAAAGCTACTTGGGGCCATGTGAACATACTGTATATGCACTTGGCGCCCCGTCTCACCGCCTTTCTTCCGCTTCCTCCCAGCTCCCTGAAGGCTGGAACTCTGCAAGCCTGCAGGGAGCTAATTGCCAGCCGACTTCTCATAAGATCAGATTTTTCTTGCACAAATCAAATTTCTGGTATAAGTAAGGTCATTGCATATAAGCAAATCCGCACAAAATGAATTTGCATAAAGAGAGTTTACAATAAAGCAACACTCACCCACGTCTCTGATGGCAACATACCATATAAAAACCTCTGAACAGGGAATCTTCAGTAAAACACTGCTGTTGGAAAGGAAAGCGCTAAGTGTAAGGAGTATGAATCTAAGGATGCTGACAGATGTGAAAGTTTGTCATGTGGCTGTAGAGCCATGGGTGACTGCTGCCTCTTGAATCAGTGGGGGGACGTGCCCTCCCTGACACCAGTCAGTGACCGGGGAGAGGGTTCCCCAGCAGCCAATCCCACTGACAGGGGGTGGGGCGCAGCTGATCCCACTCACCAAAAAGCAGCCGCACCACTTCCAGAAGTCCTGCTTTTGCTGGTGGCCCCACTCCTCGGCCGGCACTCACAGGGGGACACTGGTGCTCCCACCTGCCCCCTGCTAAACAGGGAATGCAGCCTGACAGGGGGCGCACCAGTGCTCTCAGGGGGTGCACATGCACCACCTGTGCACCCCCTATGCGTCACCACTGTCTACAGCCATGCACTGACAGAAATGCACAGCTGCAGAGCACTTTAAAAATGATCAGTTGGGCAACAATCTGAACCCTCATTATATGAGAGTTCAGATGAAGGTGCTCCAAAGGGGATGTCTTCATTAACGTCTATTGGCGTGGCTGGGAGCAGCTCCCCGTGCTGTCTTTGGAATGGGAGGGGGGAAGGGAGCAAAGGAAGCTCATTCTGGGGATTGCCCTGCTGGTTCTGGATGGTGGGGTAGGTGGACTGGAGCCTCCCACCTTGAAGGGTCTCCAATCCTTCTGCCCAAGCCTCCGGCGCCAGTTCGGCAACCCCCAAAATGAGCTCCCTCTACTCCCTTCCCCCACTCCCATTTCAAAGAAAATGCTGGGGCTTGGAGGGAGGAGGGGCAGGGCTAGGGAAAAAGTGGCTGCAAAGATGCAGCTGCTCTAAACTACAGCTCATTTCCCAATCTCTGGGACCCAACAGTGAATGTCTGTTGGGTCCTGGAGATATCTAACACATCACACTTCCTGCGAAGCGCCATGAGTTACAGCAGGGAGCTGCACGTCTGTCAGTGCCCTAAGACGCTGATGTTTCTTTTATGTACATCACTGACAGGCAGAGGTAAGTCACTGACTTAAAACTGGAGGAGGGGAAAATTAGACCTCGAAGAATATTTACAGCACAAGTCCTCAGTTGATATAAATTAGTGTTAAAAGGGGCCATGCTGATTAGTAGCTGAAAATCTGAGCTGTTTGTTTCTTCTTTCTCATCACTGAAGAAAATGTAGTGAGCCTGAATCTGTATTTGTGTACAAAGTTATACATCTGAACCAATTTCACTGAAGTCAGTGTAATTATTCCTGATTTACATCTGTGTTAATAAGAACAGAATTTGATCCCTTAGGTGCATTCTTTCTCCAGTCACTTAATAAACAACATATTGGGCCAGGTGCTTGCCTAGCATAAACCTGTGTAGTCCCACTGTAGTCAATGAAGTGGCAAAATACTACTACAAAATACTACTACAAAATATTTAATACAATTTGTGAAATAAACTCACCACCTATGCTTCATGATATCACAAATCTGAGATGAAAATACCTCCTGGACAATCTAGATTACTCTCCTACCACTACAGGATTATTCTTGGGGCAAGAATATTTAGTCTTCTCAGGATGCAGATAGGTACCTACCAGAATTGTGAAAAGCACCTAGATGCTTAACTCCTATGGAGTTCTCTTGTGGAAATCAATAGAAGCTTTTGAAAAGCATTCAGCAGCAGTACAGTTACACTAGATTTATACTAATGTAGAAGACTGAAATTCTGACCTAGTTCTCTGATTATCACCCCCTTACTTATTTACATTATTTATTTTGTAATGGTAATAAAAAGAAAACTTGCCTGCATCTCACACCGCCCAAGGCTGCTCTGACACAGCTCAGTATGCTGCTGAGGGGCTAGCTGAGACATGAGGGTCCTCCAGCACTGGGCTAGTTGGCAAGCAGCCCCTGCACAAAAGAACACTCATGCCACAGCCAGCCCCATCA
>NW_017729030.1:67550331-67551841 GCF_001723915.1 Gavialis gangeticus
AAACTGTGCACTCTAGGCGAGGCCTAACCAGTGCCAGATAGAGTAGCACTATCATCCTTCTTACACCCTATAATCCTGTTGCTGCAACACAAGGCCAAATTGCATTTTTTGTAGTGTATGACAACCTGACTCTCACCAAGTCTGTAACCCACCTGGGCCAAAAAAAAAGTCTCTCTCCAAGGCTACCATCAAGCGAGTTATCACCCATTCTGTATTTGTGCTTTGATTATTCTTCCATACCTGTAGCATCTTGCATTTGTCAGTACTGAACTGCATCCTTTTGTTGTTCCTACTTTTGCCAGAAATGTTTGTTTCTACATCCTTTAAATTTGATTCCAGTCTGAAGAATGTCCACAGTCTAATTACTGGTTTACAAAAGGCTGCCAATCTTAAGATCTGTTTACAGATCTATATCAATTTATGAAGTATGTTAAGAACTAAAATGGAATTTAGAAGTTGTTTTGTGAGGTCAACGAGCATAGTGGACATTACCAAGTCCCCTTCAGCGACCTGGATAAAAGGGAATTAAAAGCAACTGGAATCATACTATCCTACATCCCCATAGGTGAAGGCATGATAGTCTATGCAGTTGGCTCAAAAGTTGCTTGCATGAGACATGTATAGAGAAAATTACAGATACCACAGAAACATAATTCTGTCCCCATAACTATCACCATGCCAAGGAAGATTCTTATGTCACCAGTGACAGACAAGCCTCCAAAGTTCAGCCTGTTTTCCATAACTAGCACAGGAAGCAGTTTTATGGCATCCAATATTCAGTTGTCAGTATTTTGTCTTGCAGGTAACTAGAAGTCTCAACTAGAAATTATAGTCAAATTATGATATGGGCTGTTTGCAACCCCTGTTGAGGTGACCAAAAAAGTTGATGACATACTCTAACAAGTTATTTTTCCCTGAATTGTGTGTCAACTTTGTTCACTTGGCTTAGTCATCATCCAATTTAAAATCGCTTATCTACCTAGCTTTAAGTTGCAAGACTCAACATTAGTTAGCCACCAGAGTCTTAAGACATTAGACCTGGTGGGGAGAACTAGTCAACACCATTAACCGAAAAGAAATAAAAGTATAGTATTAAACATTTTTCAAAATGTAAATAAATGTTATATACAGATTAAGGTTAGTTTAAAGAAACCTAATTACCACAAGTATTTTTCTTTGTACTTTGGGCAGGTATTCAAAACTTTACTTATGGAGAAAAAAAAAATCATATCATGCCCAAGCTTATTGCAAGGACAAAATTTTTCTGAAACTCTGCTCACAATACCAACCAATTTAAATAAAAGCAAATGGTTTAAGAAATTTGGCACCTATCGCAATCACCTTTGATGACATGAATTTTGACAGAACAAGCTGTCAACTTTCCATATAAAAGGTTAATTAATTAAAAAGCCTCATGCATAAGGCATATCTCAACAAATTAAAATTAAACTATTAGCAATTGTACATAATTACTAAGATTTACAAGCCATAAACAGGGTCAAATCACAAA
>NW_017729030.1:67551852-67554914 GCF_001723915.1 Gavialis gangeticus
AATGGATCAACAAAATGGATTCTCCTTTAAAGGAATAAAATGTGGGAAACCATGGCTTTTCCCTTACAGGCTGTCAGAGTTCCAACCTGAAACAGGCTGCTTAGGGCTCCCCATGTCCCACACTACCTCCCGCCTTACACCCTGGGGGGCTGGAGCCTGGGACCAGGGGGCAGTGGATTAGGAGTAGGGGTCACTGGGTTGGGACTGGCCATCAATGTTTACAAATGGATCCTGGTATAAAAAAAGGTTGAGAAACACCGCTCTAAATAACACCACGGCAGGACAGTACTCATGTTTACAAGTACTTACATATGGCAGTGTTTATTAGTTTACTGTGGCCTAGTAGGTCCACATGTGTAGATGCTGAGACTTTACTGTGGAGCTAACCAGGCAAGTCCACAGTAAACAGCTTGTGTAGATGCTCCTGGACAGTCCCAAATAAACATTGACATCCTGCCAAATTATGCCTTGCTCAGGGCACAGGATTTCAATCAAAGCCTTTCATCTCCCTGGCATCTCTTTGGAGCAGTGGGAGTGGATAGAAAAAGCTATGTGTGAGCTTGGGGAGTTGTCCTGACACAAATCCACTTCCTGATGCTTTGAAAACTCAAAACGCCTACCAGTCTAACTTGAAACTCTTGCAAATAGTCTTTTTTTCCATAAAGGGGAAGTTGTGTTTGACAATAGAAGCAGCTGACCTATGCCGGTTTATACCGGCTGAGGGCCTGGCCCAGGATAAACATCAAGCATATAACTAACTGAAATAAATAGGTGGTGGAAAGGGAGCACAGAAGGAAAGCCATCTTTCCTCACCTGTTCTTCAGCTATAGTCTAACTCCTCTAGCCCATGCTGTTCTCCTGTGCTGAAAGTCAGCAGTGACACCTTCTGGACTGAGCGTGTGGGATACCGGTAGGTCAGCAGGGTCTTTTGTACACATGTGTCTCTGTCAAGAGTAGCCAAGAGACTATCAAAGCATGTTGAGTGCTATGCATGTGTGCACATACAAATATACACTTAGACGCACTCATGAACACATGCAAACAGTCACTGGGTGCATCTACACGTGATGCTACATAAGATGTTGACTGCACAGAAGCCTGATGCTACTGTGCAGTAGCATCACGTGACAAAAACCCTACCAAGATGCTACTGTGTAGTAGTATTAGGCTACTGCACAGTAGCATCACTTAAAATGAATTTGCCAGCGCTACTGCTCAGTAACTTGGTTACTGCACATTTAGTTAGTACTTGCTTATACAAGTACTAACTAAATGTGCAGTAACTACTGCGCAGTTGCATCGTGTGTAGATGCACCCACTGTGTACCAAACTTTAAGAGCACATTAAAAATAGTAAAAATCTATACAGATGAGATGGGGATGGGGGCAGGGTAAGATAACATCAAAATCTCATTTTTAATATGAAAAAAGAACAATGCATCCTGGCTGAGGTAAACCAGTTGGTAAAAGCCATTACTGTTCCTGTTCTTGTCCATGGGGAAAGAACACTATTGCCAAGCTGGATTTAAAGGGGGAACCTCTTACCTTAGTTACATCTGGCAGAGCTTGGCCAGTAAATTCACCCTTACAAAAAGTTTTGGAGGAGCCAAGCAACACAGATCATCAGTGATCAGCAACAGTCCACTACAGCTTCAGACTTCTAACTATGTTTATTGTCTAAGATTTACAAATGATAATTGTGGGGTTGGAGACCTGTTGTGGTGAATACTGTACATATAGTGAGAGAGAGAGATTAATCACTTCTGGACATAGTTCTCTAGTCACCGACTACAGAAATGATCCCTGAAAGTATAGTCAAATAGACAAAGCACAAACCAGAAGAAAGGAAATGGCTCCATTTTACAGATAAGAAACTGAGGCTTGAGGAATTGAAATGGCTGACCTAAGTCACATTGGAAGTCAGTGGCAGACTCAGGTAATGGACCCTTATTTTCTGTTGGAGTGGCCAGGCCCGTATTTTGCACAAGAACAGGAAATGCATTCCACAACTGGGGAGCAAAGCTCTGAAGATCTCTTTTCTACGAAGTTTAACACTGTACACAAAGCAAATAAAAGAACTTGCTGTATCTTCCCTGACTATAAAACCTCTGATCTTATACCATCAGAAGAATCCTGTCAGCACAGACTGGTGGCTGAGGACAAAAAAAAAATTCCTATTAGGTTAGTAAACAAATAGGCAACTAGGTACATCACATGCATAGGAAAAAAACACACAGAAAAGAGACAGTGTAACTATTAACTAACTCAGTTCTTTCCTCCTCAGAAAATAAAAGAGCTTGAAACTATTGGCAGCCTCATTAACAACAATTCTCACTGTCAAATGTAGGATTTACAATTGTCATTTTGCTAATTAAGAAAAAGGCCTGCAGAATAAAATATCTGTGTGAGAAAAATTCTCTTCCCTTGTCTATTCTTCGCCTCCTGCTTTGTCCCACAGAGAGCTGCAAACTGAGGTGTGCTGTAATTGTTTCTTGCTCTATATTCAGCGGGCTGCATGCTGAAAGCACATGCCAAAACACAAGGCTTTAGACTAGAGATTTCAGATAGCTTGGATTCCATTCCTGTGAGAGGCAAGACTTCTTTGTATACATTTAAATCCTCCCCCTACACACAGCCCCCCCCCCTCCAATCCCCGCATGCATCAGCCAGGAATTTTAAGCCATTGCAGATGAGATATACCCAGGAAGCCAGGGCAGCACTTTTACCTAGACTGGTGAAGTTAATTGGTCGAGAACTGGAGAGAAAGGCCTCCTTGCTCACCCTGCTTATCACCATCTGAATTCTGCCCCAAATTGTGCTTCAGCTGCTTTTTTACCAAGCCTTATTCTACTTTGCCTCTCACCTCGTATGACTGCTACTCATGCTGTACTCAGCATAAGCCTCTGAGGAACCTGGGGAAGTGCAAGCCAGGAGGGCTGTGACTGGGATTCATTGTACTTATGAGATTGAATGGAATGATTTAGGGATTTAGAGAGAGCATGAGCCCATCAGAGCTGTTGGTCGTGCATACAAAATCATGGAGCCCTGCAGTTCAATGCCAAA
>NW_017729030.1:67559914-67570430 GCF_001723915.1 Gavialis gangeticus
TAGGGATTTAGAGAGAGCATGAGCCCATCAGAGCTGTTGGTCGTGCATACAAAATCATGGAGCCCTGCAGTTCAATGCCAAACAGATTCGATCTCCCTCAGCACACGGTCTCCCACCTTACCCACAGTTGCTCCCTCAGCCATGAGCCTGTAGAAATGCAAAAATGTACCAAACTTCCCCCTCAGGTACACCAGTGAAACACTACTCAAGTCAACAGCTGCAGTTCTGCTCTCACATCAGTGTTATCAGTGCAGTTATTATTACTGATTTACACCATCATGACAGAAGGATATTTCAAAACAGAGCAGGAGAGACATGGGAGAGTTGGTTCTGCTAAACTGAACACATATCCCACATTAAAAAAATGAGGGATTGTTATTACAGACCCTGAGCAGAGAGATGGCCCTGGACCCAGAACACTTACACTCCTGCTCTTTTTGCTTTGAGACAAAGCTACTCTTGTGGGATTTAAAGCAGACGTGGGCACCGAAAGCGAAGAAAAGGAGGTGATAACCTTATTCCTGAAAGATTTCCAGCACCATTTGGCAGGCCTCAGAAATTCAGATTGCTTAGATTGGCAGTTGGTCTCCTAAGCTAGAGACAGAAATGACCCATAAATCGGTATCACCAATCAGAAACTGGTTCAAATCTGTAACACAACAGAAGTTCAGTGCACATAAACTGCTTTCAAAAGGATAGAAGCTGGTTTAAGATAAAGTTACCATATGTCTGGGTTTTCTTGGACACACACTCTTTTTGGGTCCTCCCATCCATCTACATAGTTTTTTAAAATATCAACAAATGTTTGGGATTTTGCTCTGCTCAGCATCAAAGTTTTCCCCAGCACTAGGCTGCAGCAGGGCGAGGGAGGCACCTGCTCCTCCAGTGGGGGAAGGGAGCAGAGGAAGGGCAGCAGGGAGCTGCAGGGCCAGGCCATGCTGGTGCCTGTGCTCACAGGGGTGACATGGTTTAGAGATGCTTGCAGGGCTGCGGGGAGCAGGGGGCTGTGGGCCAGGAATGAGGGGCAGTGGCAGGGCTGGGGGGTCCAGGGGGCTGCGGGTTGGGAGTGAGGGGCACCGGGAGGGTGGTGGAATGTGGGTCCGGAGTGCGGGGCCAGGGGGCTGCAGGTTGGGAGTAAGGGGCATCAGCAGGGACTGGGGGAAGGGCTGCGGGTTGGAAGTGAGGGGTACCAGCATGGTCTGGGATCGAGGGACTGTGGGTCAGGAGTAAGAGGCAGCAGCAGAGCTGGGGGGGGAGGCTGTGGCTTTGGAGTGAGGGGCAGGGGACAGGCATATCACTGTCCCCTCACAATCATATTATGCCCCCCCAACAGGTGTCCTCTTTTTTGAAACTGGAAATATGGTAACCCTATTTAAGATAAACCTTGATGGATGTAGTATCAGCCTTAACTAATTTAGACTAAATTGGTTTATTAAACTTCTGTTCCAGATCCAATCCAGATTCAAGTTAACTCCCCAACATCCCAGGATGCTTTGTACATCCCCCGCACTGCCCACTCCTCTCCGGCCCTCACAGGGTGAGCCAAGCTGTCTGCTTCAGTGGAGCTGGGAGGCATGCTCTAGCATCCCCTAGCTTATGGCCTGGGTCACTGCAGGCATGGGGCTGCATTTCCAGAAGCTAAATGACTGTCTGTTCACTTGCTTTTCAGTTCAATCTATACAGCTTAGACTAACCTGCAAAGCTTGAATCGATTCAGCTTTGGGCTTTTTGACTGTCTGTACTTAGCTCCAGTGTATTGAGACCACTACTAAGCTATCTGACTTGCATAGCTCCATATTTGCCTTTTGCTTCTTTCTCTCTATCCATCTGTTGTCTCATGTCATATAATTACATTGTGAATGATTTGGAGAAAATATTGTCTTTTGTTCTGTTTTGGTGCAATACCTAACATAAAGACTCTGGGTCCATGACTGGGGGTTCTTATGTGCTCCTGCAAAACAAAATAGTAGTGGTAGTTGTGGTTACAGTAGTAGAAATAATAGTAATAAGGATACTTGTTTGGGTGCTGGGTACTGACTGGCGACATCTCCAAGTGAAGGGTCTCACCCTGCATTCCTTTTGTGTCCAGAACTACCACTGATCTGGATATGTGAAAAATACAGACATGGGTCCCTTGCAAGACTAGATCAAAATAGTATAAAGCAGCTAGTTTAATCAAGTCTGCTCTGACACACTGGATTTCTGATGCATCAGGGCAGCCAAAGATACATGTATAAATGCCCTTTATGTGCATTAGTGTGTCACAGCAAAAACCATGCTAATATGTTAATGTGCTGCAGAATTAGTCTACTGCACATTAAGTAGCACAAAAAGACCGTGCACTGTTGCTACTATGCATTAGTGCTGGCTACTATGCATTTATGTAGTACCTCACATTACAGGTACTAAACTGAATGCGCAGCAATGGTGCTTTAATGCACATGTAGATGCACCCAGTGACACTTTGGAAGTGTAAACAACTCTTAAAGAGGGCAACTGAAGTATAGGCCTGCAGTTCCTCCATCCAGTTACCACCATGGTGAAAAGTGGCTTTAATGTAAATGAGAAACAGGCCCACTCTCTCTTTTATTGTTGCCTTTATAGGAAACTACTTGAGTAAGAACTAAGTGAAAGCTAAATACGTTAGAACTTGGTCCAGTGGGTTGTATTTGCAGGAGTTCCCACTGATTTTGAATGGGAATGGGGGGTGTTTACCAGTACTGAGAATCAGGCCATATTGGACTGTTCTAAAGTGTTATGGATGGTTATGGTCTTAAAGTATGGAAAACCACCACTATGCAAAAAAGCCACTTTAAAACAAAAGATAAAACTTAACTCAGCCTTTACACAGACTGATTCTGAGACAATGAAAAGTGCCTGCATAGTTCCTAGCATATGTATTTCCCTGTAAATGGAAAATCATTGCTGAACTCTCCTAAAACCTTTAGTGTCCTGGAGTTGCAACTTCCCCTTTCTTCTAAACTGCAGACATCAGCTTCCCTGCTCAATGCAATAGTTGCAGTGAAGCTGTAATTCAGCTTTGAAATGTGTCCATCCCATCCTCCCCCTTCCATCCACTGCCTAAGCGGTAGTAAAAAGTGAAATGCCTGGGACTAAGAAACTATGTCCCTAAAAGGGGTGTGGTAGTGCAGTCACACCTCACTTCTACTGCAGTGTCACTGTTCAAGCTGATCTGCATGCAGGGGGAGCCCCAGAGCCACTCTTGCCCTCCTTGCTCCAGCTGTGGGCAGGATGCCAGGCTCAGCAGGGGACAGTGACAGAGGCATGCAGGTTCCTCCTTCCAGCACCTACTCCCTGCTGTCCCCTTGCCCTGCAGGTTTCGCTTGGCTGGTTGGGAGCAGGTTCTGGAAGGAGGAACCTGTGTGCTGCTGCTGCTGCCCTTGGCTGACTAAAGGCATAGGAGGATCCCATGAGCTGTTCCTGACATGCTGCAAGGAGCAGATGTGAGGGGAGCCAGGCTCAGCCAGGGACAGCAGTGGCAGTACATAGGTTCCGCCTTTCAGCACCTGCTTCCAGCCAATGGGTAACCCTGTGAGGGATGGAGGGCAGCAATGGGCAGATGATGAAAGGAGGAAACTGCAGGCTGCCAGTGCTGTCCCTGGTTGAGCCTGGCTTACCCTGCAGCTGCTCCCTACAGCTCACAGCTGGAGTGCAGTCATGTCAATGGGGGGGCTGGTCCACCCTTTTTTCATGTGCCAGCTCTCTCCCCCACTCCTTCATATCACCCATCCCCCTCCATCCCGCTATGGTTTGAGGGGCAGTGTGCTGCAAG
Organism: Gavialis gangeticus; assembly: GCF_001723915.1. Lineage (NCBI taxonomy): Eukaryota > Metazoa > Chordata > Crocodylia > Gavialidae > Gavialis > Gavialis gangeticus. The sequence continues at coordinate 67,563,708 of NW_017729030.1, forward strand.
CCTCTTCAATAAATCTGGAATCTTCCCGTGTGTCACCATAACTGTTTGTCACCTTAATGCAAAGCTAAAGGAGAGCTCCAATAACAAACCCTACCCCATAGTAAGCCAAGTGACCTGAACACTGTAGGACATAGACTGTCTGGGAAGGCTCTGTCCAAAATGACTAAATGCATACCAGCCTTTACAAACATGATGTTGGTAGTTCCATGTCCCATTCAGTAATGGAAAGAACCACCCCCAAGTAGGGAATCATTCATGAATCATACATCAGTTAAACACCTTGGCCCTCAACTGTCATTCCTCAGATGAAAATAACTTGTTCATCTTCTGTACAACAATCTTTTTCAAACAATGTGAAATCTATGTAGTGGATTGGGGCATGAATGATTCTATCTTTAACAGCTGGGGGCAGATAATATGCTAGCTACCCATCTCTTGCTCTTTTTACTCACAACTGCATAGCTAAAACCAAGCAGGATCATCTTTGAATAGTACAACTCTGCAGCTGTCTTTTTGGAGTCTGATATATGCAACATTTTTTCTAAAGTTTTTACTAAGAGATAGGGGGTCTAGTGGTATATATAACATCCCTCCACTGCCCATCTTAAATTGGCAGCTGCACACAAAATATTTTCTTTCCTGCACTGTTTCTATTAAACATTATTTATACTGTCTGCTTCCATTGTGTCTGGTATTTAATGCCACACACGTTGACTACTTGCTGTACAAAGACATTCTGTCCAACCTTTCCCTAACTAAAATGCAAGGCCCTTTTCCTTGTTGCTTGACAGTAGGCCAAACAATTGCCCAAAGAATACTATTATACATTATGTACTATTATGCATTAAAGCCACAATTTTTTTAAATAGAAGCCTAACATTGGTCTAAGTCTATTAACACAAACTTTAAGTTACCTGATCCTCAAAAATTCTCAAGAATGAAAAGCTTCAATTGACTTTAAGTTTATAAACCTTCTGAGTAGTTATTCTCTCTCATAATCTTTTTTAGAGTTCTGCTCTCCCTCTGCTATTTTACCCCATTCTTTTATAGCTATGAGTTTCTTTTATATGATTAGAGGGTCAATTTCTGACACATTTACTCTGCCAATAGCCTTATTGGGTAAAATCATGGCCCTAAAAAAGTCAAAGGGAGTTTTACCATAAACTGCTGTGAGACCAGAATTTCACCCAATTTAACTGTAGAATAAGATGTCATGACATGAGTAATAGTGTTGGACTCTACTGGTACACACCATCCTTCATGATATTTTCAAGTCGTTCCTATTGCCACACTTTTCTGGTTCTCCTTTAATCAGGGATCCTCTATGCATGGCCCATGGGGTGGATTCAGCCCATGGACCTGAGAGAGGGGTGGGTTTGGACATCTTTTGGCAATGTCTCATCTAACATCTCATCTTCCCCCTTCTCACCCCTCCAAGCTGTCTGACCCTTCCTTTCTAGATAATTCATTTAAAGTTTTAGTAACTTTGATCTGTAAATTACTCTGACCTTCTCTTAAACCTTTTTTGTGTCCCATACTGACCCGTGATTACCTACATATTTGAAACATTTCTTATTATTTATCTTTTCAGGAACTTTGCTCTTCATTCCTATTTTTTGTCTCCTTGACTCTATTTCCAGTCTCTTGCATTCCATCTCATCTTCTCTCCAGTCCACTTGTGTACCTGATGTTACAGTCCTCTCTTGTTCACATAATTTCTTCACATAATTTTTGTGCTTCTGTGCATTTTATTGCCAACCATAACTCTTGGGAACACTCTTATTTCTTCCTGAATATTTCTCACTTGTCCTCACTGCTGTCCATCTCTCCACTGCCTTCTTCCAGTTGATTTCATCCAATATGTCCTATATTCACTCCCAGCGTTTGCACTGCTGACATTTTGCATTGTATTTTCCTATCTGGATCTATCCATGGTTCTAATTATAAACTAGGATATTATGTCCAAATCTTTGGATCCAAGTATTCCCAAATTCTTATGGTGTTGCAAACATTCACAGTTCCATTGCCAATCTCATGTTATTAGGATTTTCTAAAGGCCCTAGGCTCTTGGAGTCATGTTATTTCAGGAAAATCTTGAAATGATTTTTTTTTTAAAGTATATTTCTTCCTTTCCTTATAATAGACATAAAATTGAGGACATGAACCCCAAGTCTTAAGGCTCCTAAAATTAAAAAACAAGACCCAATGCTTATTAATTCTACAATCTCATTTTAAAGACAGTTATAATGTGGGGGGGAGACGACAGTTTGGGGTTGGTGATAGTGTTAGCATAAACAGCATTATGAAGGATTTAAGTTTTTTTAATAAACATTTGCTCGAAGACTGTACCAGTGGACCCACAATACTGCCAAATTTAATGTGGAACAACTCCTTAGAGTTGTGGCAAGCTTGTTTATAGTTCCTGAGACCGTTAGGCATTTGCTTGTACATTCTAATTAACAACAAAATCCAACTACTGTCACATGATATTAACACAAACACAGGTCTGACATGCCCACACAAAGCAGGAAGCAAAGAGGTTAAGACTTCCTTTCTTCCCTTATCATGCCCTGTTACACTGTGGTTTGCATGATGTAATATAACGTGCGGGGGGCCTATAGATGTGTTTGTTCACATTCTAATTAGAATACAGTGGAGCAGACTCGATTAATCGAGTTTGCTCTGCGTTCTAATTAGAAAGCTCTAGCATCCCTTCACTATCACATGCATTAAGCCCCCACACATTCCCCTATGAATGAGTTTTAAATAAAGCATCCCACAGCCATTTTGAAATGTGCAGTGACTTAATACATGTGACCGTAAACTGTTTTATTTGGAGCGGCTGTCTGGAAATCGCTCTAATTAAAATGGCACCCCCACCACCTCTGAGCACATAGCTAGGCAGCCCTAGTGCTGAAATTCATCCACGATCTGCCCTGACCTCAGCAAAGGGAGATAAAGACGGTGCTTCAGGCTTTAACTCTGAATATTCTTATTCTGTAGATTTAAGTCACCAACTCTGAGATATAATTATTTCCTCCTGTGCAAGAAAATTTCCTATAGCTGATTAATCCCCATCTCCTAGAAAGCAGAACTGATTTCAGCCTCTTCTATACTCTCCCTGATCATCTTAATGTCTGAAAACATTTCATGAGAGGCCCTACACTGTAGTGGTCGGTTTTAAAAAACATGTTACCAGAGCAGAGACATAGAAGGAATCCAAAAGAGTTCTCACCCTAAAATGTACATACTGATTTTCAGACAGCACTTTTTTTGTACAAAAAAGGTAGAACTGCTTGAGTGCTTGTCATCAGCCCTCTTGTGGCTGATCTAAAAATAAACCATAATATGAACTGCTTCACTAGTGATATTAACTTTTAAGTGGCAGCATCCTGCGTTCCATGAACTCTTGTCTCCCCCAGATCCTATTCTGGAGGTGGTGTGGCTTAGTTGATAATGATGATGTCTGTGAACCCTCTGCTAATGTCTTAGAACTAGAGTTGATTAGGGATTCTTTTGTCAAAAATGGTTTTCATAGGAAAAATGTTGAGTATTTGCTGTAACCAAAGTTCTGTGTGAAAATGCATTTGTTCTGAAACAGCCTTTTTTGAAGAAAGCTTTCATAGCTCCAGGATGGAATTCCTAGTCAAAGTGAGAGAGACACTAACTCCAGAATAGACTGGTGGGTCAGGCACACCCCTAAGGTGTTGGACAGTGAGATTCAAGTCTTTGGCCTGAATCAGGCACAGCAGGCTATTGGCTAGTTTAGAATCACTTCTTGTGAAGAAATATTGGAAGATTTTGTTTTCATCCTACTGCAAAAGCAAGAAAAGTTTCATAGTGACAGGAAAAACATTTCCTGTGCAGTTCTACTGAGAACCTTGCACATCAAGTTCCTGTCCTTCCATAGGAAGAGGAAGAGGAAGAGGAATAGTCACTCTGTAGCGAGCCCTGTGCAGTCCAGACGTTCATGGACGGTTGGTTCGCCGGGTCATGTAGTGGTAACACACCTTGCACCACTACTTCTTGTCCCCAAGGAATGTTCATGTCATGTGTGCTTTGGCATGCAGCAAGATGCCCTGGGTGGTGTAGGGACGGCTGGGGCCAGCATTGTGCTGGCCCAGCAGCCTTACCTGGGGTCCTGAGGGCCTCCCGGAGCTGCAGCTATAGTGATCCTGCTGGGCAGAGACTCACTGGCAGCTGCAGCATGGTTCCAAGAGGCCCAGCTCTGCTTTTTAGCGCACAGCATTGTGCAGCCTGAGCATGCACTGCTTCGGGTTTTTTTCCGCATTTTTCTTTGTTATCCTTGGATATCCGGGGGTCAAAAATAACCATGGAAAACCCCCCCGAAAATGGAGCAGCGCATGCTTGGGCAGCGTGCTCTTGCAGCACGGACAACTCTGGACTGTGCGGTATGTGGCATTGCAAACATGTTTGCAGCGCCACATACCGCATGACCACGCTCCTCTAGATGCACCCCCTGTGGCTTAACTATGAACAGCAACGACAGCCTCTTCAACCTACATGGGTATATTTAGTCAAAATAGCATTACAAGTGGGGCACCCTGCTGGAAGAGAAATGTAAATAATCCCATGTAGCAACTACCTCTACAGAAATGGGAATTAAAAAAAATATTAGGTACATAAAACACAAAGGTATCTGCAATTACACTTGTTAGGATGGTATTACAAGAACAGCCAACCCCCAACATTTAGTCTGGACAGCGGGAATTTTTGCCTTCCTCTGTAGTGAGGGGCATGGCCCTCTTCCTTGAATTTCTTCAGCAGAGTTTAACAACCCTTACAGCAGCAAGACACTAATCACTGTTGTTGCCCTGTTTTACCTATGGCAGGTTAGGTTTTGTGACAGAATTGACTGTGTAATTGTAGTAATAGATTAGATAAGGATTTGTATGGGGTGGTTTGGATAGGGATAATCCTGTCTCAGGCAGGGGGCTGGAATATATGACCTTTGATGGCCCCTTCATGCCCTACATTTCTATGATTCCATGAATGTAGGGCTAGAGTCAGGAAAAACAATTTTAAGGAACATGGGGCTGAATTAAGGGAGAGGAAGGAACAATGCATTGTGGGAAACAGATCAAATCATAAGAAGGATTACCAAGGTATTCCAGTATACGAATTCCTATGTAATATCATCACAGATTGAAGGATATGATAGGTATCCTAGTGGCTCTTTGTTGACAGTGCTAAGTACATAGCATTTCAATAAAAAGAAACAATAGTGAGCAATATATCAACAAACATTAATGAAATGTCTAAACTAGAGTATTCTGTGAAGAGTGAACACCACAATCATAATCACCCCATGAAGGTAGAGAATGTACACACTCATCTGCTTCACTGGGGGAAAGCTGTGGAGAAAAGAGACTGGATTTAGACCCTGCCATGATGTCTAATCCCAAAGATTTCCAGGATTTTTTTTAGCTTGGATCAGTTTTTTTGATTTGACCTCAATCCCACAAGCATGCTAAGCTATGTTTATGTGCACCCACACAAATAAACATGCAAGCGAGCTGCTTTGTCTCTGTAACTGTTTGGAAGCAGGGGACTGACCAGAGGCTTTTCATTAATTTGGTAAAAACAGGTTCCTTGCTAAATATGCCACAGACTGAAGGATGTTTAAGAAAATGAACTCAGTCTTTGTTTTTGAGAAAGTCCTACTTCTCACTTTGCCTTGAAAAATTACCGCATACTTTGAAGGGCACTCACATGTACATTTTTAGCTTGTGCCAGCTGCATGTGTCTCCACAATATTCAGACTCTATTTTGTTCTTTAAGTCAGATAGTAAGCTTTCCACAGCATTAAAATGCTTCTAGATATTGAACCTAGAGATTTTCACTCTTCAAAAGATACCTTAAATTGCTGCTTATTAAAATGTAGGTCCTTCACTGTTTGGCATGATTAGTGTTTCTTTTTGTATGTGTAAATTCAATGCTCATGAAAGCTCTCAGGCTTACAGTTCTGAAGACTGAAGTTATCCACAGAGTAGATAACTTCCACTCCACAGAGTGGCAGTGACAGCAAAAAGTTCCCCACAGGGTGTATCTACACAAGATACTTTACTGTGGAGTAGCATCGTTTACTGCACAGTAAGCATGCATGCCTACATGTGCACCAGCTCTCTGGGCCTCCGTGTAGCTGTCCCTCTGCTGCCAGAACTGTGCAGCTGCCTGCAGCACCCAGCACAGGGATACAGTGTGAGACTGGGTGCTGCTCAGTGTGGTGTTGTGCCGCAACACCTGCAGGCTCTGAGCAGGCTACTAGGGGTTGCCTATGGGCAGCTAGAGCTGGTCTGAGTGGCCAGGAGCTGCCTGCAGCTAAGCCAGAGTCCTGACAAGCCTGGTAGAAGCCTTCAGAAGCCATCTTGTCCACATCCCTCTTGAAGCGCAGTGCCCAGAACTGATCACAGTACTCCAGCTGCGGCCTGACCAGTACTGCATAGAGGGGGAGGATCACCTCCTTGGACCTGCTTGAGATGCATCTGTGGATGCATGAGGTACGGTTGGCCTTCCTGACTGCATCCCCACACTGCCAGCCCATGTTCATCTTGGCATCAATGACGACTCCAAGATCCTTTTCTGCCTCTGCACTGACAAGAAGGGAGTTCCCCAGCCTGTAGGTATGCTGCAGGTTGTTCCTCCCCAGGTGCAGCACCTTGCACTTGTCAGTGTTGAATCCCATCCTGTTCTCATCCGTGC
>NW_017729030.1:67570718-67571289 GCF_001723915.1 Gavialis gangeticus
AGTAGGTGCTAGACTTTTTTTCTATGGGGTACAATGGGGCCCTGGGCCATGACTGGGACTTGCAGGTGCTACAACAATACAGAACAGACAATAAATAAATAATGTAGAAGTTATTCATTAATATGTATTATTATACATTTTTAAAAATGAATACAACTAACTGCAATGAAAACGATAGTCGTATTCTTTAGGATGAAGTCTCATGTGAATATATGGCTATGTCTACATTGCTAAAGTGGACCTTCAGTATACCCTAGAACTTACATCCACTTACCATCTACACTGGAAAATCCGAAACTCAATCCACGGTGGCAGACTAGCCTGGCCCTAGCAGCACTGTCAAACTCCTGGGTATATGTTTGTCCCATCTCACTAGACTCCAACCCTTGCCCTGGCCACGGCCCCAGCCCTGACCCCCACTCCCTGCCCAGGCCAGTTGTGTTTCTGTGGCCCCTAGGTTCCCCACCCCCCACAGCACACAGGGAGGTGGGAGATGGCAAGAATTGCTATTGAGCAACCTGTTCCCTCAAAGATAGGCAGGCACAGGCCTCTCACATGCCAAGAAACGCAC
>NW_017729030.1:67576289-67578072 GCF_001723915.1 Gavialis gangeticus
CCTCCCCTGGGGCCTGAGGGGGGCCCGGTGGGGGTGCTGATCCGATCCCTGCTCAGGAAAATGGAGGCACACTGTGACCAACTACAATCATCAGTCGGGAAGTGTCCACAAGTCCATGCCCTTTATGTGGCAGCTGACAGACATCTTTGTGCCCCAGGACCCAAGCCACAGCCATGCTGTGTACAGCAGCATGGGCGGCCTGCCCAAGCCCCCACTCCAGCCTGGCACCTTTAGTGATGTGTCACGGGGGGAGGGCCTCTTGAACACCAGTAGCCTGCCCTGCTGAGCTCCCCCCCCGCCAGCCTCCACCAGCAGCTGAGGGAGCGCTGGCTAGCACTTGCCCCGACAGTTCAGCAGCCTCAGGCCCAGCCCCAGCCACGGTCACAAGCTGGCAGAGGGTAGATTCAGGCTAGATATCAGGAGGTGCTACTTCATGGTCAGGGTGGCTAGGATCTGGAACCAACTTCCAAGAGAAGTGGTGCTGGCTCCTACCCTCAGGGTCTTTAAGAGGAGGCTAGATGAACACCTTGCTGGGGTCGTTTGACCCCAGTACTCTTTCCTGCCATGGCAGGGGGTCGGACTCAATGATCTGCTCAGGTCCCTTCTGACCCTACAAACTATGATACCTCCAGGTACGAGCTGCACCAGCTCCACCCCAGGGGAGGCCAATGGTTGGGCACCCACACACAACATCCCTCTGGCCAAAGGCACCACTGGGAGCCACATACTGTAACCACCAGCCAGGGCCCACTGGAGCCACTGGGCACACCTGCCCAGCCCACATGGTAAGCCTTGCACTGAGAGGAGGACCCTCCCCACCCCATCCCCATCCCTATCCCCAGCCCCAGCCCCAGCCCCAGCAACCAAGCCCAACACCTGCCCCAACCCCAGCCCTGGCCACGGCCCCAGCCCTGACCCCCACTCCCTGCCCAGGCCAGTTGTGTTTCTGTGGCCCCTAGGTTCCCCACCCCCCACAGCACACAGGGAGGTGGGAGATGGCAAGAATTGCTATTGAGCAACCTGTTCCCTCAAAGATAGGCAGGCACAGGCCTCTCACATGCCAAGAAACGCACTGATGCTGGCAGCAATGTCCTCCTCAGCTGCGGAGGGCAGGGACATGTAGCACAGCCACAGCTAGCCCTCCAGGCAGTAGTGGAGGTTGCAGGTCAGCCCAGGCTTGCCCCTTGCACTGTCAAAGACCAGGGTCCTGTGCCAGGTGTGAAGATTTGCCTAGGGCACCATGCTGATCAACAGCGGCAGGATGTACTGGGTCAGGCAGCCCTCGGTCTGTGCAAATAGCTCCTCACTCAGCACCCAGGGGACATGCAGGAAGGACATGCTCAGGGCACAGCGCTGGTGTGAGGTGAGGGGTGGGCTGGTTCCAGGGTGCCTCCCTGGAGAACCCCCTATGAGGAGGGCAAGGGCACAGACAGCTCCTCATCCCAGTCATCTGGGAGCCCCGTGCCCTCTGAGCCCAGGTGATGTGGGCTTTCTGGCAGTACAGGACAGAAGCTGGCCTGCAGGATGAGAAGGGAGGCCAGTGAGGTGGGGTCTGGAGCTGTGGTGGCAAGTGCTGCCAGAAGCCTGGCCTGTCCCAGCCTGGGAATGGAGTGAAGGGGGCAGGCTGCCCACAGACAGCACCCAGCAGCCCAGCAGCCCCTGGGGAGCAAGTGGCATGGGGGCTCAGCCAGCAGCTGCCTGGGCCTTGGCCTGCCCACCCAACTTACATGGTCCCTGGGCATCCATGCATGCCTGACCCCTGATCTGAGGCTGGGCACCTCAC
>NW_017729030.1:67583072-67589243 GCF_001723915.1 Gavialis gangeticus
TGATCTGCTCAGGTCCCTTCTGACCCTACAAACTATGATACCTCCAGGTACGAGCTGCACCAGCTCCACCCCAGGGGAGGCCAATGGTTGGGCACCCACACACAACATCCCTCTGGCCAAAGGCACCACTGGGAGCCACATACTGTAACCACCAGCCAGGGCCCACTGGAGCCACTGGGCACACCTGCCCAGCCCACATGGTAAGCCTTGCACTGAGAGGAGGACCCTCCCCACCCCATCCCCATCCCTATCCCCAGCCCCAGCCCCAGCCCCAGCAACCAAGCCCAACACCTGCCCCAACCCCAGCCCTGGCCACGGCCCCAGCCCTGACCCCCACTCCCTGCCCAGGCCAGTTGTGTTTCTGTGGCCCCTAGGTTCCCCACCCCCCACAGCACACAGGGAGGTGGGAGATGGCAAGAATTGCTATTGAGCAACCTGTTCCCTCAAAGATAGGCAGGCACAGGCCTCTCACATGCCAAGAAACGCACTGATGCTGGCAGCAATGTCCTCCTCAGCTGCGGAGGGCAGGGACATGTAGCACAGCCACAGCTAGCCCTCCAGGCAGTAGTGGAGGTTGCAGGTCAGCCCAGGCTTGCCCCTTGCACTGTCAAAGACCAGGGTCCTGTGCCAGGTGTGAAGATTTGCCTAGGGCACCATGCTGATCAACAGCGGCAGGATGTACTGGGTCAGGCAGCCCTCGGTCTGTGCAAATAGCTCCTCACTCAGCACCCAGGGGACATGCAGGAAGGACATGCTCAGGGCACAGCGCTGGTGTGAGGTGAGGGGTGGGCTGGTTCCAGGGTGCCTCCCTGGAGAACCCCCTATGAGGAGGGCAAGGGCACAGACAGCTCCTCATCCCAGTCATCTGGGAGCCCCGTGCCCTCTGAGCCCAGGTGATGTGGGCTTTCTGGCAGTACAGGACAGAAGCTGGCCTGCAGGATGAGAAGGGAGGCCAGTGAGGTGGGGTCTGGAGCTGTGGTGGCAAGTGCTGCCAGAAGCCTGGCCTGTCCCAGCCTGGGAATGGAGTGAAGGGGGCAGGCTGCCCACAGACAGCACCCAGCAGCCCAGCAGCCCCTGGGGAGCAAGTGGCATGGGGGCTCAGCCAGCAGCTGCCTGGGCCTTGGCCTGCCCACCCAACTTACATGGTCCCTGGGCATCCATGCATGCCTGACCCCTGATCTGAGGCTGGGCACCTCACGGCCCCTGGCACAGAGCATCTTATCTCAGAAATGTTGCAAACTCTCACAAATAGCTTATTTCTCATTATTCTGCAGGTCCTGAGGCTTTATGTAGGGGAGAAGCTGCAGCTGGCAGCAGCTGGGATTCAGGCTGAGGGTTGTTGCTGCCCATGTCTGGGGCCATGTAGATGTGCCAGCTCCGCAGGAGGAGGATCCAGGACTGTACCTTTCCCCTGGACAGGCTGGTGAAGGCATTGGAGGACTGTCTGGTGAACGTGTGGGCCTGGCGGGTGGAGAATGTCACCCATGAGGACACGTGGAACCAGGTGGACCAAGAATTCTGGGTACAGTTCCCAGCCCTGGAGCATGAGCACATGGAGGCCCTGCAATAGCAGAGTGTGCTTGTGGCCAGGATAGTGGAGGCCACAGAGGATGACTGCTGGGTGTTGGACACTGTTTTGGCTTTGGTGGCTGGTTTCATGCTGCCCGCTGCCCTACCCCTGACCATAGCCCCACCTGACCCCTTGCAGCTGCCCGCTTCCCAGCAGCAGGCCCCCTCATGGGCCTGGGCAGAGATCCAGTGCCACCTCCATGGACCAGGAGACCCAGCCTTGGCCCCTGCCCTGGGTACCCTACCACCCAACCCCCGACCTGGGATGAGCACTGCCGATCACCCTGACTCCATGTGAGCAAGGAGCCAGATCTGCCTGCAGTGGGCCCAGAACCATATGTTGGCTCTGCTGGCTTTGGACACTGGCTGCTGGAGGGGGAGCTGCCCGTGTTGGGGGACGAGCAGCTGCCATCACCTCTGGATGAACCCCACATCTGCCAAGCTCTCTGCGGTGTGTGCACTGGAGTGCTGGCTGCCCATCCCTGGGCTCTGCCCCATAGATGCCCCCACCCCAGAGCCACCCATCTCTGGAGGGTGGCTACACAAACCACCACATTGTTGTAAATAGTTTGCACATGGAAGCGTTTTATTGTTGATGGGTGGGGTGGCTGGTGGAGGGGCTCTGTTCTTGGAGAGAAAGGGGGAAGCGGAGCCTGTTTGTTGGGGAGGGATGGGGAGAGGAGGTCTGTTTGATGTGAGGGGAATAAAAACTGTTGTTCTGAGACATGTCTACAGTGAGCCTGGTGCTGGGTATGGGTGGGGGTGGGGGGAGATCTGTGGGCAGTTGTCCAAGCGGGCTCCAGCAGGGAGTACAGGAGAAAGTGGTTGGCCAGTGTCTCATATCCAGTGCCCTGGCCCCTGTTGCTGGGTGCGTGGCTCAGCAGAGGGTGTGTGTGTGTGGGGGGGGTGCCACCGTTTCTGCCCCTACAGCTTGAGCTTTTGCTGCCAGGTGTCCTCCACCCACTGCATCTCCTCCGCCCAGGCTTCATGAAACAGCTCCCTCCGGACCTCACAGATCTTACACAGCATGCAGGATGCAGTGATGACCTGGGGATGTTGTTCTTGGTGAATTCGTGGTGGGTGCGCCAATATCCCTTGAGGTGGACAAAGGTGCACTCCACCAGGGTGCACATCTGGCCCAGGCACTGGTTAAAATGGGCCTGGTGGGAGTCCAGCTGGCTGGTGTAGGACCACATGAGCCAAGGCAGGAGCAGGTAGGTGAGGTCCCCAGTAAGGGGACCAGTAAGGGGCCCAGTAGCATGTCTGGCACTCCCGCAACAAAGCGCTCACACTCTGCACCAGGGCTAGCAGGACAGATCCAAAACATACAGACGTCATGGGCACTGCCCAGCTAGCACTCACATTAGTGAAGGCACCACGGTGGTCAACAACGGCCTGGAGCACAACAGAGTGAAAGCCCCTCTGGCTGTAGTAGAGGTGGTCACCATGGGGAAGACAGATGACAGGGATGTAGGTCCCATCTGGGGCTCCAATGCACTGGAGGAAGCCCAGGGCATAGAACCCTATCACTACCACCCAGAGCATGGCGTGCCCCAGCATGTCCTGGAGGGTGCCACACACCTCCAGGACAGCCTCCCCAGCAGTGGCCTTGCCCATGCCAAAGAGATGGCCCACATAGTAGAGGCTGGCAGGTGTGGCCAGCTACAGCAAGGTGAGGGCCAGCCAGGTGGCTCTGGGGAGGGGAAGCCACATGGTGGTGTCCTGCAGCTCCAAGTGCAGGTGGAAGCTGCTTCACAGGGTCTAGAAAGGTGGCCCAGGTCATCTTGAATGCTTCCAACCACTACTGATCATCCCAGGTCTGCTAGATGATGTGCAGGCACCAGTCCTGGCTGGCCCAGCAGGCCCAGAGGTGGCAGAGCTGAAGGCCCAGGAGGGTGAGGGCAGCCATGGTGGTGGTGTCCAGCAGCATTTCATCAGCATCCTTGCTGGGGTCTGGATACCAGGACAGGGTCTAGACGGCAGCTGCACAGTGGTGGTGGCCCTGGGATGGTGCGGTGTGCCTGGGCAGGCAGTTGCTGCCTGTGGGGAAGCCAGGAGGGTCCAGACAGCCATAGGCCAACCATCGGTCAGTGTGGTGGGCCAGCAAGGCAAGCATGGTGGCCAGCAGGAGTCCAGGACACTGGCCGTCACTGCCAGAAGTTGGGGCTGGAGCAGCTATGGTGCAGAGAGGCTAAGGCAACAATGAGACAGCTGATACCTGCTGTCCCTGCACTGTGCATGCTGTTCCTGGTCAGGGAAGCAGCTGGCCAGGAAGCAGGAAGCTGGGCTGCTTTTTCAAGATGGCTGCTGGCAGCAGTGGCTGGAGCCTTGAGCTCCCCCCTGGTGGTGGCAGGGGCCCATTGCAGGGTTGCAGGAAGTGAGAGCAGTTTGCTGCTAGGAGAAGCAAATCTGCTCCTACATACCTCCATGTGTAGATACCTGCCTGGGAGCATTTACTTATGAGTAGTTTCTTTGGCTTTTTACTTACAAGGCTCTGCTACTTTACATGATTTGAAGATCTTATTGAGTTGACTACTAGTAGTGTAACTGGGGATGGGAGGGGGAGCAGAATGGGACCAGTTCCATGTGACAACTTAAAGGGGGAACTGGAATGTTGCCCCCCACTTGCCAGCTGGAGGAGTGGGTGTAGGGATACCTGGGAGAGGTAGACCATCTTACCTTCTTCCCTTCATGGTCTCCAGAACTTTGCACTGTTGTTTAATCCAACAGTGCACAATTTAAAATGGTAATAATCTAATATTTTATCTAAACCTGACCCTAAATGCTAAACATTTTACCCCAGCCTGTGCTAGAGAAGTGTTAATCCTGTTTGGAAAACAGTTTCATTTAATATAATCTCAAACACAAACAGGCATACTAAGAAAGTCAATTTCCACTTGCTCCTAGTCCAGAAAGAGCAAGAAATATCAAAGAAGAATTTAAAAACTTCCTTGTGGGTAGTTAGGCAGATAGCTGGAGACCTTTGGATGATGACTTGAACCAGATCTGAAACTCTAAATCTTTGGAAGTTCTTTATGAATAGTAGCACATAGCAGCACACTCTCCTCTGGTGAAGCCTCAACATTTGGAATGGAACTGAACCTTCCAAAATTTATGGAGTATTCAGATTGGGGCATTTGTACAGTATGCTACAGAACTAAGGGTTGATCATAAAGTGCTGGATCATAAGCTCTGGATCCAAACTTCTCTCACATTTCAAGTAGTTCAGATCCAGAAGTTTAGTTTAATTTATTTCTAGTAGAGGACTGAGTTTTGATGATGAACTAATAATACAGATAAACAAAAAATTCTTCCATGTGGTTCTTTGTAAACTTGGCCCTTGGAACAGAAGCATTTCCAGCTAGCAAAACAACTGCTAAAGCAGATGCATTAGAGACAAATCTGATCCTGGTTCAAACTGCCCTAACTTTGGAGCCAGAGTTCAAGATCTAAACTGAAAATACCCAGTTGTGGCTGATGGGAAGGATTTTCAAAAGCACACAGCACCCACAATCACAGCCTGAATTCTGAAAGTACTCAGGACACTGGATATTTGTGTGCTGAGCTCTTCTGGGAATCTGGCCATCAGTGTCACAGTGGGACAGTTTGCGGGATGAGCACTTGTGAAAATGTGGCCCCAACTTGGGTGCTTATATATGTAACCCTTCTGCTGAGCACCTGTCAGCAGCAACAAGGGTCGGGTTCAATTTTGGGAGAATTAAACATATATTACCTTGGCTTGAGCTCCCGCTCAGTCTACCTGGGAAAAACTAAATGAATCACTAGGGTGTCCAGTAAAACCAACAACTTTTCTCTTGCAAGCAGGGTAAAACAACTTTCAAATTTATTACAAAGAATAAAGAAAAAACGAAACTAAACACTAACTATAATTTTAAAACATTATAAACTACAAAATAAAGTTTATAGGTGGCATTCTCTTGGGGAGGCTTTATTCATACCCAGGCAGTCTGGGACTTAGGACTCCCCAAAGGGTAGTTTGGGGGGCCTGCACCCCTATACCTATCCTTCAGCAATGCATTGGAGAGGGAGAGGCACATCGGTGAGTCATATGAGCTGTTCCAAAGGTCCACCATGCTGGAGGGAGTTGCTAGACAGTATAGGCCCTTCTGCATTGCAAATGGCCTCTTGTTGCTCTGTGTGAAGCTGCGGCATTGATCTCCACTTCCACGTGGTGGCTTTGAGGGGTTAACTGCAGTTTCCTGCCCGTGCAGAGCTGGATTAGGACTAGAAACTTTGGGGTGCGATATGCTGATGAAAACTGCAGTTAACCCCTCAAAGCAACCATGTGGAAGTGGCATCACTTCCCTCCCTGCCATGCATCCAGAACATCGTATTAAGATTCCCTCCAGGGAACCTGTGGGACCAGTTTGGTGACCGGCCACTTCACCAAGAGTGCTAACCACCTTTAAATTGAGTAGGCTGCATTAGCGGTGTTCAAATAATATTGCTTCTTAACTGGGGCCCTGTAGTGATGTCAAAAATGTTATTTAAGTGTCAGGCCACTTGGACTGGCTTTCTCTCTTTTTCCTCCTCAGGGGTTTTGAATACTGAAAACTAAATTGGGAGCCAGAAAAGCTTACT
>NW_017729030.1:67589737-67612338 GCF_001723915.1 Gavialis gangeticus
TGGGGGGGGGGGGGGGGGGTCCCATCTCTGCTATATAATCTAGCCCTTTTTTTGCTTTTCTTCCTAAAAAGTTTTCCTATATGATTAAATTCTAGTTGAAGGAACATTAGGAAGCAGGGAGCATTCTCTAGGGTTTATCAACTGGCTGAGGTTAATGACCTAAAAACACCTCTTTCTAGGCAGCCCCTAATCCCTGGGGTATGTCCTACTCTTCAGTCACACATGTGTAAGTATCACCCACATCTTCCTGGGCCAGATCCTCAAGTCATTCATGAGCAGGACTCCCACTGACTTCTACTCTTCTTGACTTTTTTTTGTGAGTTTTGCTCCAGTGAGGATGGAGTAAAATCAGCATGATTTTCACAAACGACTTCACAGAAAGATTAGCATTCTTAGGAACAGTGCTGGCAACACTCATACTAATGCAGCCCAGTATGCTGTTAGCCTTCTCCACAACAAGGACACAGTGTTGGCTCATATTCAGCTTATTATCCACTGTAACCCCCAGGTCCTCTTCTGCAGAGCTGCTGCTTAGCCAGTCAGCCCCCAGCCTGTACTGGTGCATGGGATTGTTCTGTCCTAAGTGCAGGACTTTGCACTTGCTCTTACTGACCTTCCTGAGATTTCTTTTGGTCCAATCATCCAATTTGTCATGGTCTCTCTGAATCATAGCCCTACCCTTCCATGTAGCTACTATTATATCTGCTGTGAATTAGACATCAAGCCACTGATAACTGCCCTTTGAGCCCAGTGATTCAGCCAGTTTTCTACCCACCTGACAGGCCATTCATCCAACTCATACTTCCTCAGCTTGCTTGTGAGAATGTTGTGGGAGACCATATACAAAAGCCTTGCTAAAGTCAAGGTATATCATGTCCACTGTTCTCCCCACATCCACACGGAAGAGTAAGTGGAGAGTGGAGGAGCAAGAGTTCCTGTACTTTAGATTGTACTTTTTCACTGCTTTGCAGCTCCCCTTGTTTATCTTTCAGTGAACCTCAGGAGCTGCAACCCATCATCTGAGAAACATGGGTCAAGGTGTTACTGTCCCTTTGACAGGAAAGGGGTGAGCTGATAGAGTGGGTGGAACTTTTAAAGCATATAAAAAACCCAATTTCCACAGGGGATAAACTAAGAAAGTGTAATACTTGCAATTATTTGTTTTATTTCCCCAATAAATTTCAAACTTGAATGCCAGCTCAAACAGGGGAGTGCCTCTAATGATACAGGCTAAAAAGAAAACAGCTGTTACATTTTTAAAAGTTTCAACCCTTCTCTCTTCTAAATGGCTGCAGAAGCTGGAGAGATGCAGCACTTCAAGAAAGTTCTCAGTATCTCAAAGGAGCCAGGCAATGCCTTGGCTAACAATATTTGCCTTGGATAATAATATTTGTCTTGTTAACCTGTCAAATGCATCAAGGTCTATAGACTGGTTGAACTGTCCTATATTAAATAAAGACCACAGTGAGTTTGCAGCCGTAATATCCCAAACCTCCCCTCTCAGTGATACTGCGGTGCTTGTCATAGGTGACCTGAGCAGGGTGCGGGGCCATCCCCAGATGCGAGAAAGCCAGTGGTGGATTTGGCCGGGCTGGGGCGTGGGGCTGCCAAGTGGCCAGAAGTGCCGGATACGGTGGCAGGGGGGTGCCGAGTAGCCAGATGTGAAGCCACCGGCAGCGTGGAGTCACCATGGCCACTCCACCCAACTCCGTCGGGCCCCCCCAAAAGCGCAGGGCCTGTGGTGGTCGCCACAATTCACACCCTGCCCCGACAAGGACAGCCTTGGTGCTTTTTCCTGTTAATGTAAGGCCACGTTCTCATGTCATTTAAATTGGCATAACCCCATTGAAATCAGTAGGCAGTCAAGTCAGTGGGTTTGCACCAAATTATAGGAGCTGTAGACCAGGCTGTGTGTCTATTAAAGCTCTCTTTGGTTCTTGATCTCACCCTGACCTGATGGAAGACATAAAAGTACAGCTGCTCAACTTAAGAAATTGCTCTGAAGCGTTTTGGCATTCACCACAGTCACATTCTGTTTCTCCCTTTATTTTTAGCATCTGTCCTTCCATTCATTTGAGAGATATGAGGGAAGGAAGAAGAGAACAACAGCTGAAGGAGGGAGACAAAATGCAGTAATTCAATTGTAACCTGGGTGGTATGCCGAAAGGTACCCCCTCTCCAAATGAAGGGATGGTCAGTGGGTTTCAGGTATGCTGTGGGAGCCGTGGCTGCCTAGTGGGAGGTGTGGTTGCCTAGCTGTATGCAGCTTACCTCCTCTTCCTACAGAGCAGAGAGCCAGGACATTCAGTGAATCTTAACTATGTATAGGTTTAATATTAATAGATAATTTAAAACTTATAATTATCAACTTATATACACATACAAATATATATACAGTTATAAATTCACCCAAACATGCTCTAATTAACCCTAAACCCATGCATAGGCCTGGTTCCCTGTGGCCTTTGGGCTAGATGGCAACCCTGCCCCTCTTTCAGTGCCCTCCAACACCTAAAGGGGAGGGGGCACTCACAGATAATACAGGGTCTAGTTGACGGACCAGTAACAAAACAATTGGCAGTTGTGGGTTAATAGTTAAATGTTTTCATAAGGGGTTACATCACATACAACACATTTACATAAAACACTTTATACAATGAATACCAATAGCGGGCAGATTATAACACTCTCCTAATACAATAATAAAGGCGCAGGGTTACCCCAGGGATCCCAACAGCATAAAGGAGAAAAAAAACCCAGAATGCAACCATGGCATACAGCTGTGCCAATAAAGAAATGACAATCCGGAGGGAAACCCCATCACCCTATAGGGCACCCTTGACTCCGTTCAGGTTACTCAGCTGGCAGGGTCCTAACCCAGGGACTCCACCTCTCCGGCAAGCTGGAGCCCTGAATCCCTATCTTTGCCCCAGGGCAAATTATTCCCCGCCCAGCAGGGGCTTCTCCCCTGTCACCCGCAGCATGGTGGGTCCTCCTCCTCTGTGGGACTCCCTTGCCCAGGGGACTAATGACTCCCTGTGGCCTGATGGGACCTGACTCATCTCCAAGAGGTGAGGTATCTCCTCCCTCTGCAAGGAGGCCCCAGCTGTCTCCTGTGACTCTCCTGGCCTGTTGGCCCACTCTTTGCCCTGTGCAATGACCTGTGCACTGATAGCCCTGTTCCTGATTCCTGCAGGGT
This sequence comes from Gavialis gangeticus, assembly GCF_001723915.1. Taxonomy (NCBI): domain Eukaryota; kingdom Metazoa; phylum Chordata; order Crocodylia; family Gavialidae; genus Gavialis; species Gavialis gangeticus. The sequence continues at coordinate 67,592,937 of NW_017729030.1, forward strand.
TGGAGACCCATGCTGTCATGTGCAGCTACCACAGTCCCTTCAGCTCTATGGCCCTGTGCACCATCCCATGCACTGATGACCCTACTCCTGCCCTGCACAGGGTTGGAGACCTGTGCTGCCTTATGCAGAAGCTGAGGTCCTGTCCACTCCTGACCCTCTGTGCACCGATCTGTGCACTGTTACTCCTGCCTCATGCAAGGGGTTAGAGACTTGCACTGCAGTGTGCAGTGGCTGAGGTCCCATCCGCTTCTGGACCCTCCGTGCATGAACCTATGCATCACTGCTGCAGCTCCCTCCACAGCAGAACAGGGGACACAGCCGCTTGCCGCCAGGGCTTAGACAGCCCTACGTAGTGGGGGTTCGACGGGACCTCAGGCTATCCCCAGTGCCATGGGGCTCAGAGCTTCTCAAGCCTTGGGGCTGGGGTGGATCTTTCTCTGCCCCAGTCTGGCCTGTAAAACTCTGCAGTTACCCTGAGGCCCGGGCCACCTGCTGCCTGACTCTGGCCACTGGGTCCTACAGCATTGGCCCTGGACCAGCCAAAGCAGTCTCCTCAGTGCCCAACGCTGGGCCCCAGCTCAGCCCCACCACCTGCCAGCCTGTCTTGCACTGTATCCCTGTGGTGTGCACTGCAGGCACCTACTAAGGCCTGCCAGATCCGGACTCTCACCAGAGCCCCTGAAAGCTATTGAGGGAGCCATTCTGGCGTCATCCCTGATGCCACATCCCAGGGGCCTAACTGGTCCCAGAATGAGACTAAAGACCTCATTACACTGGGGTGCGGCTCAGGTCCAGAGCCAGTTCATCCAGGGCTGGAGCTCCACCGCCTGCATCTATGAGGGTCTGGCAGCTATAACCCCCTAGTAGAGTGCATGATATCTCAGCAATGTTGCAAACTCACAAACAACCTCTTTTTTCTGGTTCTGAAGGTCCAGCAGCTGAACATGGGGGAGAAACACCAGCTCTGCATGGCGATGCACCTTCAGGGTTACCACCAGCTTTGGCTCAGGCCCTCTATATGTGTTGGCTCCAGCAGCAGTGGACCCAGGACTGAACCCTACTGTTGGACTGGCTGGTCACCATGGCAGAATCCTGGCATGCAGAGGAGCTTGTGAGTGAGTGGGAGAGGATCAGGCAGGAGGAGGAGAAGGCGCAGGAAAACTGGGTGTTTTGGGAGAGGATTCTGGCCCTTGAGGAGAGGCACATCACCCTCCTTGAGAGGATGCTGGAGGTCCAGGAGCAGGAGGTTGCCAGGGTGCTCACACCTGGAGAACTGCTGCGTGCTGGATGCTATGCAGACCCTGGTCATTTTTGTCCTGCCCACTGCCCTGCCCCTGGCCCTAGTCCCATCAGTCACCTGCTAACCAGCTGCAAGCCTCACAGTGGCCCTGGGCTGAGGTGCAGTGGCGCCTCCAGCAGCCAGGTTTTCCTGCCTTGACACCTACCCTGGGTCCCCTGCCAGCTGGCCCCCCCATGCCTGGGCCTAACCTGCCACTTGCCCCAGCGCCATGCAGCCCTGAAGCTGCCCACGGTGGATCCAACACCATGCACAAACTGTACCGGCCCTGGCCCCAGGATGCAGGAGGGTGAGCTGGCTGTGCTGGCAGAGCAGCAGCTGGCTTCAACCCTGAGTGAGCCCCCCCCACCCACCACCCTTGCCATGGAGTACAGACCCACGGAGGTGCAGCCAGAGGCTCATGTGCTAGGTGCCTGTCCTCAGGCTCCACCCCATAGGCCCATCCATCCCACTGTCCCCCACGATGGGAGGGCACACAGAGCACTGTACATAGTCTGCACAGGGAAGAAGGTGCTTTATTGGTGGTGGGTGGAGTGGTTGGTAGTGGGGCTCTGTGGGTCAGGGGGGAGAGGGAAAGAACCCTGTTGTTTAGGATGGAGAGAGGAGGGGACCTGTTATTCAGGAGGGAGGGTGATGGAGCCTGTTGTTTAGGAGGAAGGGGGCAGGAAAGGGCCTCTATTTGTGGAGGGAAATAAGTGCTTTCCAGAAAACTGTCTGCAGTGAGCATGATCCCGGGGGCTCACAGTGGAGCTGGGGTCTGTGGCCATCCATCCAGGTGGCCTACAGCAGCGCCTCTTGCACCCCGTGTCCTGGCCCCTGCTGCTGGGTGTGTGGTTTGCCAGGGGCCTCAGTGGTGAACGCCCATCACTGTTGCCACCACTGCAGCTGGAACTCCTAGTGGCAGGCGTCCTTTGCCCTCTATGCCTCCTCTGCCCAAGCCTTGTGGAAGAGCTCTCCCCAGGCCCCACAGATCTTATACAGCATGCAGGCTGCAATGGTGACCAGGGGGATGCTGGCCTTCACGTCCTTGAGGCAGGCGATGAGTGCACGCCACCTTCAGGTGGCTGAAGGCACACTCTACCAGGATGCGGATCTGGCCTAGGCACCAGTTAAAATGGGCCTAGTGGGGATCCAGCTGGCTGGCGTAGGGCCACATGAGCTAGGAAAGGAGTGGGCAGGAGGGGTTCCTGATGAGGAGGTGTGGGACCACCATGGCACCCAGCTGCAGATATGGCACCCCTGGTGCAAAGTGCCCACTCTGCACCAGGGCTGGCAAGATGGAGTTCTGAAACATGCAGGCATCATGGTCACTGCCCACCCTGCTGGTGCTCACATTGTCAAAGGCACTGTGGTAGTCAATGACAACCTGTAGCACAGCAGAGTGAAAGCCCCTCCAGCTGTAGTAGGAGCGATTGCTGTGGGGTGGGCAGGTGACAGTGATATGGGTCCCAATTCACTGAGAGAAGTCCAAGACATGGAACCCAACCACAACCACCACCAGGAGTCATGCATCCAGAGCACAGTGTTCCCCAGCACATCCTGGAGGGCACCGCACACCTCCAGGACAGCCTCCCTGGCAGTGGCCTTGCCCATGCAAAAGAAATGGCCTACATAGCAGACGCAAGCAGGTGTGGCCAGCTTCAGCAAGGTAAGGACCAGCCAGGTGTCTGTCATTATTGACTCCAAGATAAACATGGGCCGACAATGCAAGGTCATGGTTGGCAGGGCTAACCGGACCTTATCGTGCATCCACAGGTGCATCTTGAGTAGAGCCAAGGAGGTGATCCTCCCCCTCTATGCGACGCTGGTCAGGCCACAGCTGGAGTATTGTGTCCAGTTCTGTGCGCCCCATTTCAAGAGGGATGTGGACAATATGGAGAGGGTCCAGAGGAGGGCCACCCGCATGATCCGGGGACAACAGGGCAGACCCTACAGTGAGAGACTGCGGGACCTGAACCTATTCAGCCTCCACAAGAGAAGGCTGAGGGGGGACCTGGTGACCGTCTATAGACTCACTAGGGGGGACCAGAAGGGTTTGGGGGAGACGCTGTTTCCCCTAGCGCCCGCTGGCATAACAAGGAGTAATGGGCACAAGTTGATGGAGAGGAGGTATAGATTGGACATCCGCAAAAACTACTTCACAGTTAGGGCGGCTAGGAGCTGGAACGAACTTCCAAGGGAAGTGGTGCTGGCCCCTACCCTGGGGGTCTAGAAGAGGCTGGATGCCTACCTGGCTGGACTCATTTGAGTCCCGTTTTTTGTTTTGGGGTTTTGTTGTTCTCCCGCCCTGGTGGGGGGTCGGGCTAGAAGATCTACTAGGTCCCTTCCGACCCTAAATCTATGAAACTATGAAACTAGGGATGGGGTGCTGAATGGTGGTGTCCTGTCACTCCCGGTGCGGGTGGAGCTGCTCCAGAAGGCCCAGGAAGGTGGCCCAAGACATCATCCCAGGTTTGCTGGACAACATGCAGCCATCAGTCTTGGCTGGCCCAGAGTGTTCAGAGGTGGTGGGGCTGGAGGCACAGGAGGGCAAGGGTGCCCCAGCAGTGGCATCTTGCAGCCCATCATCAGTATTCCTGCCAGAACTGATCAGCAGGATGGGGTTCAGATGTTCGCTGTGTGGTGGTGGCGACCCTCTGACGGTGTGGTGCAGCCAAACAGGTGGTTGCTGTGTGTGCAGGAGCTGGTAGGGGCCAGATGGCCATGGGCCAGCTAGCGGTCAGCATGGCAGGCCAGCAGGGCCTGCGTAGTATCCAGCAGGAGCCTGGAGTGCTGAGTATTGCTGCTAGAGGCAGGGGATGGAGCAGCCATGGTGCGGGGAGGCAGAGGCGTCAACAAGACAGCTGTCGCGTGCTGCCCCTGCACTATGCCTGCTGCTCCTGGACAGGGAAGTGGCTAGCCAGGGAGCAGGACTACCTTTTCAAGATAGCTGCCAGCTGCAGGCAGGTGCAGCTGGACCTCCTGGTGGTGGCAGGGGCCCAGTGAAGGGCTGCAGAAAGTGGTAGCAGTTTGATCCTAGGAGAAGCAAATCTTCTCCCATGTCCCTGCATGTGTAGACACTTGTCCAGGAGCATTTACATGCGAGTAGTTTTCTTGCAAGTAAATTGATCCCAGATCAAATGCATGTGTAGATGCACTCTGGCTCTACTGTTCACTGCTCCCATAAGAAAGAGCCTGCAGGATTGGGTCCACTATGAGACACTTTAGTGATATCTATCTTAAGTCTTGATTCAGCAAAGTGTTTAAGCCCATGCTTTAAGTATGGCCTAACAATTGTAACAAGGCCAGGTACTTGAGCACTTGCCTAACCTTATGCTTATCAGTTGCTCATGACCTTCAAGTTAGCATAAAATCTGTTTAAAATATAAATTATGCCTGAGTATTGCTTATCATGTGCTTGCATGGTGGCAGAGCCTCAGAGCCCAGTCATGACTCAAGACCCAACTGTGCTAGATGCTATACAACCACAGAGAAGAGACAACTGATAGCCCATAGAGCTTCCAGTTCAGGCAAAGTACATACAATCCAACCAGGCAAAAATAAGAGGCTTTTGTTTGCTCTCTGGCTGAGAATTTAGGATTTTTTCTTAGATTTATTCACTCCAAGGATGTTTAGGTGCAGCCTATTGCTGACACAGGGTTCTATTTTATATTTTGAAGCTGTAGACAGGATACTCACCCACTTTACCGGCAACCATTTGTGCTGCAGGGTAGCAACAATATGGGTATATATAGTTTACTGCATATTTGACCCTTGGCTGCTTCGAAAAAGCTACATCTCAACTAAACATGTGCTGGGCTCTTGGAAACAAACATCTGTAATCACTAAAAGGGCAGGCTGAATTCTTCCCTACTAATAATGGCAATCCTTATTTCTAACCAAACTAAGTTTGTGTCTTTCCCTTGATTTTACCCAAAAGGCACCAAATGCACAAAGGTGTTTTGCTCTCTTGCTTGCTTGGAGAAGGGAGGAATTTGGAACAAGAAAAAGTAGTAAGAAATGTTGGCTCTGGCCCGGAAACTGCTATTCCTTTAAGGGGGGAAGGATGGAAAGTTACAGGACCTCATGCTCTGTTACCTGGAGGACTGGGAGCGAGGAACCCAAAATTGGACCTATAAAAACATTCTCGCTTAGAAGAACACACAAGTGGGAGTCCTCACTCACAAGCATCTACAATGGGTAGGGATATATGTAAATATGTGAATGTGTGCTTTTGGGTGCTTAAGGGCTTTTGGGTGCTGAACAGGTGGACACATGCTAAAATAGGTGCGAGTGGGTGACCTTGAATGAATGGGTGGGTATTGACAGGTAGCAGACACAGGAGGTGAGAGAGGGGAGGAAGACATGGGCAAAGGAAGTGAAATGCATATAAGAGCAAAAAACTGGGGAGATGCAGGGGAGACAGAAAACACAGTGAAGCAGTCAGATAATTACCTAAGGAAAGGAAAATTAAGATACAGAGAAAGGAGGCAAAAAGATACCATCATTTAAGATAAATACATTATACTGTGTGTGTGTGTGTGTGTGTGTATTATATAAATATCATTTAATATAATAATATAAAATAATATAACCTTGGATTTTAATTTTATATTTATAACAGGAAAAAAGCGGTATGGAGCCAGAAATAGCAAACACAGTCCTTGGATCACATCTTCAATACCTGTTGCAGGAGAGGCTAGTTGCCAATGCTGCAATTAAATATAGGAGCATCCGTGTAAATTACAGGGGTTTTGGTTGATGGGCAGCTCAGTTTGGTTTCCAAAGCAAGTTTGAGAGGAAAGGGAGTAACAGAAGCAATGCCACTGCAGACACTAAGGTAAAACCCACTACAGTAGGTTCTATTGTAGTCATTGAGGGGGTGGGTGTTCATATTACAAATATATGGGGATGCTTGTCTACAAGTTCACCGCAAATACAGATGATTGTACAATGAAATATGGGGTTGTTTTACTTGGAGAAAAAAATTACTGATTGACTGATGATGAAATATGTCCAGTGACATTTCTGGGCTCACATGCAAAATTCAAGAATCAGGACTATTCACTTCCTTTTGACTTGATAAATTCTGCTCTCAGACTAGTCATGCTGCCTATAAGCTCACCAAAATGTCTAAAAATGTCAGAATTAGATGCTATCAGTCCAGCATCACCACTGAAAAGTCACATATATGAGACAGAAGATTATTTATGTACTTCTGAAGGTGGGAATGCAATCAAAACATAAAGAAGTGCTTCCCATCATATCTGGGGATTTTGTATCTCATTAGCAAGTTCTCACATTGCGACTCACAAGAAAGTATGTTAATTAGGGACCTAATCCTGTATTCCTTGCCTACTGAACAGCTCCCACTAAGGTCAGGGGCAGTTCTGAGTGCACAAATAATGTAGCAAGCCATATAACATGAAAGATATAGCAGAAAATCAGAGACTTCAGAAAATCCCTGATCTTGGATGTTCAGTAAAATCTATTCATTCATTGGCTCTTTTTAAAGTAAGCCTATGGATCTCAAACAAAAAACAAACTTACAAGGAAAGTAAATGTCTGATCAAGTATACTAACACAAATACTTTACTAATTGTCCATTGCAACAAAAGAGACAAAGGAGAGATGAAAGGAAATCTGGGTTCATTTTTCAGATTTTTTTTTTACATTTTAGTAACAAGTTCCCATATATAATAAGCACTAATGAGACAGTATGCGTAAGGTACATAAAGAGGAAACCTCCTAACTTGTTTTTCACATGCTGTTTTAAGTGTAATCATTTATAGGAAGATAAGAGTATTGTCCCTCTAGTGGCCAACAAAAAACAACATAACTACATAAATGCCACGATTTTTTTATCATTTGGTCTGTATTGAACTTGGCTGGAAATCTACACTTGTTTTTAGTCTGCTCTGCTATGGAAAGAAATGTCTAGAATATACTTTGATTTCCTCCTTCCTTAAACCATAAAAAGGATAACACGAATTCCAACATGACCCATTTTACATCAATTAAAAAAAATATCTCAAAAAGCAGAATGTAAAAGAAAGATTTTAAAAAATATATATTCAAATAATACATCCCTTGGACAAAATTCATCTCAAGTGACTGACTTCAAGGGGTGAATGTGGTATAATTTTTATGTAATTCCATATAATCAAAATGAACAATTTTCTTTGTTTTGCTTTAAAATAGCTAGTTAGTTTCTTCCTCCAAGTGGAAGCAGTAATATCCATGGACCTGATTCTCATCTCACACCAGTTTTATACCAGCATAATTCTGTTTGCTCCACTACTGTTGCTCTTATACTGGTGAATTTGAGAAAAGAATCAGATTTGCTAGTACAATATCATCCTACACCTCTCTCGCCCATTTAGTATAGTGAAATTGTTTTCTTAGCTAATAATCAACCATAATAAAATCACAGCTTCCTCCTTGGCCAAAGTTCTCAAAATAAGACACTGCAATTATACAGACAATCCTTCTACACAGATTACTCAATACCCCTGCTTTACTTGTCGCAAACACTTCCATTGCAAGTGCAGGGATTTTCTGTTTCTTGTGGTCGTTAATGAAAAATACAATCTTGCAAGTATTCAGAATTTTTATGGCTCTCACTAAAAGCCCTGCTTACAGGCCAGCACTTACCATTCCTAAAGCAAATCCTCAGTTCCAGCCCCAGACAAGGGCATTTCACTCTCCAGAATCCTGTCAAAAATCCAAGTTCAAATCGTTTAACTTCCAACTCCCAGAGGCTGCTGCTGGGAGTAAGCGAGACATTGCTTCTCCAAGGGGATAATTCAGAATCCTCTGCAACAATAGCCTGCTCTCTGCAGCCTCTATCCCAGTACGTCAAGTGGCAGTGCCTCAGTACAATTCCATCTGCTCACATCCGGCATCCAAAATGGACTTAATGCCAAGCAACCCGAGAGAGGCTTCCCATGCAGTTGACAAATGGTCCTGACAAGGAACATAACTCACACATATTTGCTGCTCCACTCTGAGTGCTGGTCTGGCAAACACAAGACTTTCTCCAACTCCTAAGCAATCAACCAGTCTTTTCCTCCTTCCCTCCCTCTCCCAGGTAATCCCACAGGAAGCTTGCTCTGATTGGCTGAAGGCACTCAGGAACATATTTGCATTTAAAAAGCATTAGGAGGGGGGTCCCCCTTCAAGTCGGAAAAAGGATCTGAGATTCAAAAGTTAGACTCTGCTCTCTCTCAGCCCTGCTTCTCCTGTCATTGTGTTCACTGGGGAGAGGGACCCATTGCTTTCTTAGCTAAATTAGGAAGGCATATTCTTCTTTCTGGATTTAGATTAAAAGTCTCTGCCTACTTTTAAACCACTCTGCCGCTCTCCAAGCTGATCAAATGGAGCATTGATAATAAGAGGTAAAAAGTTCTCTGCTTTTAAAAAGCTTATGTTACAGCAGGAGAAATAAACCTTTTCCCTCTGTGGTTGTTCTCTCCGAGATTGTTATAACAGCACAACCAGAGACACTGAACCAAACCCCCCACTGTGTCAAAAGGAGCCTGATTCCCTTCCCATACCAACCAGAAGTAAATGCACTCCAGCAGACCTGATTCCCTGATCCCTCTCCCGTGCAAGTCCACTCACTTCTGTGGTGTTACAAATCTGCCCCAGGGAATGCAAGGAAGCTGGTGCAGTTATATAGGTCTAAAACTGGCATCAGCAAGGGGGAAAAGAATCAGGCACCATGGATTCACAGAACAAAATGAATCAATTCCAAAGTTGGATTCAACCAACAGCCATTTTGCTGGAGGCTGCAGCATATTCAGGACCCATCCCTGCTCCACCAAAATCAGTCAGAGCTCTGCTACTGACTTCATTAAGTGTGAGATAGAGTCCGGCATACTCTCTGGGACAATTCTTGTTCTCTTTCACCCATGTCCATTTGCTATTACATTATTACTGTAGCTGTCTATGACCAACCTGTTAAGTTATTCAGCCCTGTCTCCACAAGTTCTTGGCTACCTGGATAATATGCACAACATCCATCCCTCACAGACAGCACCAGCTACTATTAGTTAATACGATCCCCTAAAGCAGTGGTGCTCAACCTCTGGCCTGTAGGCCAAATCCAATCCACAGACTGAATGTAGCCTGCAGAGATGTGTCATTTGGCCTGTGGGGCTCCTCATGGGTCCAGAAATTTGGTAGCTGGGGAGCAGTGGCAGCATAAATTGCAACGGCTTTTATAGCAGGGCAGGCCTCATGGTGAAGGGTAGCTGGGAAGGGGATAACCATGCTCTATGAAATAACACGGATTCATAACATCAGAGGAAATGGTAGGGCTGTGCGAAGCAGCACCATTCTGTTTTGACTTGCATTTCAACATTTCAATGGAACAGCATTTGTTTCGAATTTCGTTTCAATTCGAAACCGCTGTTCCTTTTGTTTCGCCAAAACAGTTTAGCTTGAGGAAGCTTGAAACAGCCTATAACTTTGTCATTTCTGACCTGATTTGGATGATACAGGAAGGGTAGCCCCTTCTGAGGGCATGAAGCCTGACACGTTTCAAGGAGATAGGTGCATGGGGTTCAGGGAAACTGCACCTCAAAGTCTTGAAAGCAAAACTCATGTCACCTGTTTGTGTTTAGCCACAGCAGGGTCAAAACTTCAGGCATGCTAGTCCCTGCTAAGGCCACAAAGCCTGCCATGTTTCAAGGGGACAGGTGCAGGGGTTTGGGGGAAACTGCACCTCAAGCTGCGGACAAGCAAAACTCATGACATGGGTGACACTGTGTGTGTATTAAGGTACAGCAAGATGAAAGCTGCAGGCATGCTAGGCCCTGCTGAGGCCACAAAGCCTGCCAGCTGTCAAGGAGATCGGTGCAGGGGGAAGTCTGGGTTCTGAGGCCCTGCACCTCTAGCTGCTGACAAGCAAAACTCGTGTCATGGGTGCTGTGGGACTGAGTGTGTGTTAAGGTGCACCCTCACTGGCACTGGGGCATCTACATAACATGGTAGTGTGCCCCAATGAGGCCTCCTCCTCCCCTACTGCCTTTTATGCAGTTTTTCCATCCCTCCCCCAGAGCACTGGGATTGGAAGGGACCTCAGGGAAGGATCACAGTCACTGGCCAGCTACACAGTCAATAATGAGAGCACTCCTCACCCCAGCTTCTTCCCTCTCCCCCCTCCCTCTCCTCACTTTAGTTTCTGTTTCCCTGCAGGCAAGCTCTACTTGATCTTTGAAACTCTCAATATTTAAAAAATTTTGAAACGTTTCAACTTGCCTCATTTCGTTTCAAGGCTGTTTGGAAGCTCTCTGTTTCATTTCAATTTTGCTGTTTTGAGCTCAAAATGAGTTGAAACAGCATCGAAACGAAACTGCCCGTGAAAATTCACATAGCCCTAGCAAATGGCCCCAGAACTTTCATACATCATCTGGAAAGCAGAGAAATAAACTCATCTTTCTCCCAAAACATTGATAATTTTTAAACTGTCTCTCATGGCAATACTGTTCTAGAATAACTCTACTGACATCACCCAAAGTACATTAACCATGCAAAATCAAAATGAGAGCAGAATCAGCTTCCTGTCTTTAAGACAATCAAAGTACATGGACAAATGAACTGACTACAGGGCTCAAAAATCTGACTGATCCAATAATGTAGGTTGACATAAAACACACAAATGCTTTAAAGCTAGGACTTTAAACTAGTGATTGGCAATGTTTTGCAGTGGCAGATGGAATGGCCCCGCTTGGGCCAGCACTAGGAGCTAGTTGCCTCGGCCCCCACTAATGCTTCTCCCTCCCATCCTGATGTGGTACAGAATGGGGAGGCTCCCTTATGCCTGGCTGCAGGTAAAACCCCCACTGCCAAATCCCCAGCTCCATGCACCAGATCCAAAGGCTCCATGGGCTGGAACCAGCCCATAGACTGTAAATTCCTGGCCTCTACCTTTGACATTAATTAGCTGATACCAGTACAGTGTTTTGAAAAAGCTGATTCTGAACCCACATGGGTTTTACACTGTTGCTACTGTACTGGCTTCACAGGAGTTGCTCTTCACTGGTATTGGAATAAGTGAAATCAAGAGTCAGGTACCACGGGCACATCCAGATGAGTGCGCATGTGTGATATGCAGCACCACAGACTTGTCTACAGCACCACACACTGCATGTGCAGGCGTTCCTTGCACTGCTAATTTGCAGTCTTGTGGATGGGGGGTGAGGGGGTGGTTTGACACAAAGAGATCCCCGTGTCAAAAAAACCCATCTGTCAGAAAAGCAGGGTGGCACATGTGGTGGCAGTCCGCCTGAAACTGGAGCCTGGCCAGCCAGAGCCATGCTCCAGCTGCCAGCCATGCTCCCTGCTGCAGAATTGCCATGGCTGCAGCCCCTGGAGGCTGGCCCCAGCCTCCCCTACCCCACCCAGGGCAATATGCCATGCATCAGACTGTGTGCACACAGGGGTTCTCTGGGGACAAATAGCAGCAGCACATATTGTACTGCTATTGTTTGTCCTGGGAGAAATGTATGTTCCCACTTGTGGGGATGTGTCTCGTGTCTGTTGTACGAGTACACAATGTCCTTAAAACAACCACCAGCCTAGGTTTGTGTCACACACACACTATGAATAATCAGGCAATGTATATACAAGAATGAGTTGTGCTAAACTAGTTAAAAAGCTAAAAGGAACTTTTTTGTTCCATGGTAGGTACAAAGTACATAAAAGCTCATCATTTCTCAACATTTAAAATCATATCAGCTAATGAATGGAAGGGGGAAGGCACTTGAGTGGGCATGGGAACTGATATTGGAAAGAAGAATCCGAAGGTAGGTGGACACATTCTTAGCTAGTGCAAAGCTCCATGTAACTCTGGTGTTGAACTGCCTGGCTTTGCACCAGCTAAGGATCTGGTTCAAGTAGGACAAAGAACTCACAGTCAGATTCTGCCTATTTTGGAAGTTTTGCTTGAGGAAAGATAGCAGGATTTGGCCTTGATACTGAGACTTTGACAAGTGAAATAAAATCAGTTTCCAATGGTTCCTAATTACACTTTCAACCCCCTTCTCATCACCCCAACTCTTTATATCTAACATTTTCCCTAACTGCCCCAGTTTTCACCTTTTTTGCTCTCTATCCTGGTGTAAGATTCCTGAGCAGTACAAGGCTGCTCAGTGGGTGCATCTACATGTGTGCTGTAATTCGTAGTAGCCCATTCTACTGCACATTAAAGTGGCACATAAAAAATGTGCTAATATGCTAATACACAGCACAACAGGCTACTGCATGTTAAGCATAACCTAAAAAGTGTGCATTTGCACTACTGTGCATTAGCGCAGCCTAATGTGCATTTATTTAGTACCTCATATTGGAGGTATTAAATTTAATGCACATTAGGAAAAAGTGCATTAATGCATATGTAGACGCACCCAGTGTTTCCTATTGTTGTTCTTGTTTTGTGCCAGGACATGAATACTGAATCTAGCCCTCATGTTAAGACCTTTACTACCACTTAACTCCTACCCCTTTACAAGCTACAAAAAGCACCAGAGATGATGAGCACAGGGGAAGATTAAAAGCCAGTGGGGGAGCTTCATTTACCAATGAAGGAAAAAAATATGGTCAGATCCCAAAAAGGAGACTCAGTGTGGGCTGTAGAAAGGGCAGTCCTTCTCAAAATACAATCAGTTTCATGAAGCTATGTTGTTTTACACCAGCTTGTGACATGGCCCATAATATGTCTTTTATTTAGGACTCTCTGGGTGCATCTACACAAGACACTACTGCACAGTAGCAATAAGCTACTGCACAGTTGCTCCTTGCTACTGTGCAGTAGTGTCTGAAAAAAAAAGTGTGTGGGGACACACATTATGCAAGTACTAAATGACTGTGCAGTAACAACTGTGCAGTCTGCTACTTGTGTAGACTTGGCCTTTGGGTATGTCTACACATGCATTATCGTTCTGCATTACGTTGAGCACCTGTGATAACAGCTGCAGCACAACACACCATACATTCAGGTGTTCTCCACACTACAAGGTAGCAGTGCAGGGTTTGTTTTTTTACGTGACTTTGGCTAGCCTATAATCTGTATGTTATTTCTCTATAATGCGGCACACTTAATTTGTATTTTATAAAGCCTATTCCACTAAAAAAAAACCTTTCACAGGATACATCTACACAAGACATTTAGTGCAGAGTAGATTAATTAACTCTGTGGGAAACATCTCCGCATCTACACCTGTGGCCTTATTAGATACATAGAGTTTATGCACATGTAGATGCACCCACATATAGCACCTTTTCATGCTCATTCCTGTATGAGTCCACTGTGATTTGACAATATAAAAATATTACAAAGCAAATGCTTTGCATATTCTTTGCAGCTTTGTGGCAAAACCGAAATGCTTAAGGTTGGCAAGCAATTTCCCAGAACTTCCCTCAGGTAATGAAACAAAGTCCTGTTTGGGGATATAATCATAAAAGCTTCTAAGCAACAGACATTTGTCCTTGTGGGATAAAATCTAAAAAACACTGCCTGGCACACTAAAACCTTAGACTTGCTGTAACCAGTGAGTATTTATTTAATCATTATGAACTGACAGCCTAGGTAAAAACCTTTGGCAGATAATGGGCAGCTTGCCATCACTTGGGCAACTGGGAATTAGCTATCACTGCCTATAACAAGTACATATTATAGGAGAGGAAATGAATGTCAAAGCTGGCAGCCATCTCACTTCAGAGCAATGACCACGTCATCACAGATAGGCTATGCAGAAATAGGTCAGATTAATATGTGGATGGGGACTGCTGTTGCATGACTAAGTGTTGCAGGAAGACCGTGTGGTGACTAAAGGCCACTGCTGAAGAGGTCTAAGGACCCACAATTCTCAATGAATCTCTTAGGATCCACTCAGAATTAGGTGGCAGTAATCATCTGGGTCACATGGTGAGCATCTCACCCCAAGTAGTAAGTTTTGCCAAGGATTCTCTTCCTTGAGTTGTGGAGTAATGTGCTATTCAGAATGAGTAGGGATTTTATGACCTGTCTTTCTGTGTCATTAGTAAGCCAATGCCCGATCTGGTATTAGTGTTTACTTCAGTACCAAAGGGACAGTTCCCCTACTCATGGAGAGAAACACAGGATTTGGATACTCGACATGCTTACACAGTCCTTTGCACCTTGTAAACTTGGGGTTTAAAGGCCTCTCAAATTTCAGTTGGATCTATTACTCTTATAACCGTTTCTGTCCTGAATGGCATAGCAAACCATCATGTTTGTTTTGAATAGTGGTGGACAGTGTCTTCCTGTACAGCAGGGGTGGGCAAAATATGGCCCGTGGGTCAGATCCAGCCTGCTAGGCCATTCTGTCCAGCCTGCAGGGCCCCTAGAAATTTTTTAAAAATTAATATTTATTTGCCTCTGGCTCCTGTCAAAAGTGACAGGAGCCAGGCGCAGTAGGACCCAGGGGAAGCCACAGCAGGCCCCTGGAAGAGCAGGGCCTGCCCTACCCTGCCCTCCCCCCCCAGCTGGAGGGACCATGGGGCTGTTCCTACCTGTGCTAGAGTGGAAATCTCAGGTAAAAGGGGGTCGGGGCTGTGCGCGCTGGTCCCCGCCTGACCATGCGGCTGGGGCAGGGGGCTATGAGCGAGGGGGCGCATGGGAGCCAGTGCCAGTGGGACCCAGAGTGGGGTGGCTCCCCTCTCTCCCTGCTGGGGCAGCCCAGCCTGGCTCCATAGAGCCCAGCCAGCTGCACCCTGGGTTCCTACCAACCTGCTATGGGCCACGCCAGCACTGGCCCCGGGGCACCGCCTTGCTGTCGCTAGCTTCCAACCCCCTGGTCTGGCCCTGGGGTCAGCATGGGGGGCACCTGGGGCCGCTGGGTGAAGCACGAGCTGGTGGGGACGTGGCCCAGGGTGCAGGGAGGCAGTGTGGAACTTGCATCCCTCGCCTGAGGCTTGGGGCAGCAATACCTTGGCTTCTCCCCCCACAGGAGGCTCCAGTGGGTGCCGCTGCCCTGGGGGGAAGGCCTGGGCCCCCCCTTCCCATAGGGGTCCAGCAGCAGCTCGCTCCCCAGCCCCAGGACAGGCAGGGAGGCTGCACCAGGAGTGGAGCCACAGCCACTTTTCTGCTCCAGAAGCTCCTGCAGCCAGGAGGAGCCGAGGGGCCTTGGGAAGCTCCTGGCCAACCCTGGGGGCAGCACAGGACACCTCCCAAAGCTGCTGGGGGTGGCATGACCTGGCAGGGTCCTGGCCTGGGGCACAGGAAGCTCAAGGAGGCCCCAGGAGCTTTCAGAGCAAAAAAGCAGCCACAGCTCCACTCTGGCTCCTGGCGCAGCTTCCCGCCCATCCTAGGGCCAGGGGGCAAGCTGCTCCTGTTTCCCTGCAGTGGGGTGGGGGGGGCAAGGCTGGGCAGCCAGGCCGCTGCCATCCCAAGCCTCAGGCACAGGATGCAACTTCTGTGTGGCATCCCTGGTCTTCCTTCATCCTGGGCCACGTGCCACCCCCAGCGACCTTGGGCAGCCCCCCGCACTGCCCCCAGGGCTGGCCAGGAGCTTCCCTGGGGCCCCTGGCCTCCTGGAAACCGCAGGAGCTTCTGCAGAAGAAAAGCAGCCATGGCTCTGCTCCAGCTCCTGGCACAGCCTCCCTGCCTGTCCCAGGGCCAGGAGCTGCTGCCAGCACCCTGTGGGGTGGCGGGGCGACTGGGCCTCCCCCCACCCCTCAGGGTGGCAGCAACCCCTGGTTCACCCGTAGGGTGGGGGCAGCACGACCTTTGCCACCCAAAGCCTCAGGCGCATGGCGCAAGTTCCACGCCAGCTCCCTGGGCTTCTTGCATCTTGGGCCATGTCCCCACTGGCTTGTACCACCTCCACCATCTCTGGGAGACCCCTGCACTGCCCCCTGAGTTTGACAGGCCCTTCCCTAGTAGCCCCCAGCCTCCTGGCAGCAGCAGGAACCACCAAAGTGCAAATGCAGCCATGGGGCTTCAGGCAGCAAGGACCCAGCTGGCTTTTCCCTTGCAACCCTTCCTGCAAACGCCACAGCCACACCCTCCTCCAGACACAATCACACATCCCATACACACACACAGCTCCCCACAAACCCCACATCTACACCCCCCAACACCCCCCAACACCCCACACACTGTACAAGAGTAAGACTGCATTTTGAGCTATTGTTCAATAACTTCTACATATAAAGCACAAACACACACATAACAGGACATATTTTTAATTTAATTAAAATATAATCTTATGGGTATTTGATTTTTAGTACATAATTTGTTTTTTCCCTATTCTAAGGAGTACTTCCAGTGGCAAGGCTCAGAGGTCGGGGTGGGACTTCTGGTCCCAAGATGGTGACCAGGGGTGGGGCACCTGTCACAGGGTGGGGTTACCCCTGTGGCCCTCGACAGCTTGCCACAACTCGCTAAGCGGCCCTCCACCCAAAATAATTGCCTGCCTCTGCTGTGCAATGTGTTAAATAGCTGCCACTCTTCAGTCCAGAGCTGGGAGAAGTGGCTCCTGTAAATAGGACAGATTGTCACGTACTTGGTACGCAAATGGGAGGTAAACAGATTAGCTCCCTCCGAATTAAAAGATGTTTTTTCAACTGGGACAATGTTAGACACTGAACTTTTGAAAACCAGGTCCTGATGTTGATGCCTAAATAGATGTTGAGATCTTTGGAAAACAAAGTGTCCACTCAAACAAAAGAGGAGAGACGGGATAATGAGGAGTGATTTTTCCATGAATGATATTATGAAAGGTGATGACACCTTTTCTAATTCTGTTCCACAAAAAAATCAAAATGATGAGGAGTTGGCTGGCTTGCATATTTTTAATATTTAGCATTTTGTGTTTGCTGTTTGGCTGTGAGGCTGCTTTAATCCTATTTTGCACACCACCAGAAGACATATGATCTCCCTCAACAAACCTTAATAATTAGTACTTTACAACAATTTTTCCTCCGTTTACAGCAATTAGTGATGTCAGTGTTTTCACTCCCTTTGAAAATATGCCTTGACCTAACATTAAGAGAGAAAATGGAGTAACTAGATCTGGACTCATGAGTGCCTGGATGGCTTGGTGTATTTTTCATAAGCATTCAAAGTCAAATTACAAGCCATCTGGGTGAAATATTATACAGGATTTACCTGCCCTTGAAAAAAGTAATTGTTAATGGAGTCACACTTTGCCAGAATCTTGCACTACTAAAAATTACAAACATGACCCAAATTCACATTCACCCCAGACTGGTTGCAGTCTTGCATTCATGTAATACAACATAGTTTATCCACTGTTTCAGAAATGTGTTTTTTTAGAATCTCATCTGCAGGCTCTCTCCGAGCAGGAGTTTAACTTTAGAAGTGTGGCATGTCCCAATGGGCACATAAAGAAGAGCTTATCCCAACTTGAATTTATAACCTGCAAACAAAGGTTAGTTCTTTGTTCTTTAAGTTTTTGTTTTTTGCATTACAATTTCTGGTGTTTGGTAGGACCCAGGCATCATGGGGCCTGACTTCTCCATAAACATTCCAGGTGCACTGTCAGAACAAAACAATAAAGGAATTCTGATATACTCCTATAAAGAAATCCTATAATGACCACACAGAATCCTTTAGCAATGGCTTATTATTTTCTGTAATGCAATAGTTTAGCTCTACTCCAGAAGTGCAAAACTGCCCTTAAGTCAACACACATAAGGATCTCCCCCATGCAGGGGAATGCTTTTGTAGAATCCCAAACTGCATTTATAAAGCTATGTACCCACAAATTAGATATGTGAAAGGGAAGTAGGATCTGGCCATTTAAACATTAGCTGTTGTAACAGGAAATGCCTCATAGGGGGTTGCAGCAACCCACTAGAGACATGTTACACCCATTCCCTTACTCCAGTTCCCCCTGTCAGGCCACCTCCACACCCTCTTTCCTGCCACACCTTGATGTCAAAATTAATATATTTGGGGAGGCTGTCTTCAGATGCCTGGCCTTCGGCTCTTGCTTGGAGTTTGCCTTGCCCCTCTTTGCTCATCCCCAACCATGGCAGAGCCCTCTGTTTCTTGTCCATTCTCTTGGCTTGGTCCCTGAGTCTAGCAGGGCTCTGTGTGGCCTTAGCCCCATATAATATAGGGGGGAGGGTCCTGGGGCACTCCCCATGACCTGTTCTCTGTGGTCTTCTGTTCAGGCATCGTCCCCTAAGCCTCAGCCCCACTTGTGCCTGACTGTCAGCCCTTGGGCCTACGCACAGCCCTCCCCTCTCCTCCCCCAGGCCTCTTTAGGCCCCAGGCATTGGCCCCTCAGCCTCAGCCCTGCCTGTATCTGGCTGTCAGCCCCTCAGACACAAGCCCCTTTAGACCCCTATAATCTCCAGGCATTGGACCCTTAGCTTCAATTACACCTCTGTCTGGCCATCAACTCCTTTAGGACTCTTTCTGCTCCCAGTCCCAGACTGGCCACCCTTCAGAGCACCTACCCCTCTAGGCCTCACTGAGCTTATGTCTGGGCTTTAACTATTCTTGGCTTCAGCTCCACTTTGCTTGCCCCTTTTGCAGGATTCAAAGCTCAGGGTGCCCCGGCTCCCTGCTCAGTGGATTCCATCTTGGGAGCCACAACTCACTCCTGCAGTTTGTCACAAATCCCAAGCAACAGGAAACAAAACAGAACTTATTTCCCACATACGTAATCCACCTGTCAAGCTCCTTCTACAATTAGAGTCTGAACCTATCTGATCTAGGGCTCCAGGCTCAGGTTTACATGACCCTTCCTCCTCCCTCTTCCAGTCACCCGACCTAGCTTGTTGCTAATGGGGCCCAGGTGCCCTTCATTTCCTATTCAACAGACAAGTGTTCATCTGTCTGCAAGCTGCAGGTTGAGCCCTGCAACCCTCTTAACAGAGCTCCTTGAAGGCTGCACCCACTCTGCTACTCTGCTCTCCCTTCCTCCTAGTAACAAGGGGAAGAGTCCCCTGTTACAGTGTAAATACAGCAGTCCCTGCTGGGGAAAGCACTGGTATTAATGGGAAAAAAAATGTTGCAAGCCTCTCTCACACAAATAAGGCTTGCTTGAAATGGTAGTTGCATTAATATCAGAACAGGCAACTGGTAGAGGGGACATGGGGGGGGCATCCCCCCCCCCCCCCCCC
>NW_017729030.1:67612451-67619284 GCF_001723915.1 Gavialis gangeticus
GGGGGGGGGCCCCCCCCCCCCCCCCCCGATTGTCCCCTGACTGGGCACCACTCAGGCCGGGGCAGATTTTTTGCTGCTCAGGCTGGTGGCATGTTGGCGGGGGGGGGGCACTAAGCTGTGGCATATAAGTATAAAAGTTAAACTCAGGGGCTAGCAGCTGGATGTCAGCAGCTACAGATTGCTGCCTCTTAGACTTTCTATCAGGGCTCAGTTGCAATTGCAACTGCTTTTGTCCAGCAATGTGAGCTAGAGGGTTTAACCAGGCATTTTTCTACTGGGAAAATTTCTATTGTGGCTGCATGTAGGGATGGCTAATGGTGGAGGTGGTTTATTTTTCTGACTGAGGTAGGGGGTATAGTTGTGCGAATTCAAGATATGATTTTGAAGAGGTCCCAAGATGCCACGGGGGAATATAAAGAGACTGCCGATTATGACTAGGGACCTACTGAAATCACAATTTTCACAGAAACCATGATTTTGGGTGGGCTCCACGCTTTTGGTAAGCTCCCTCAAAAAAAAGCAACAAAAGAAAACCAACAACAAAAAACAAACCTTACCAAAAATGAAGTGCTGCTTTCCTCTGAGGAGCCAGCAATCCTCATGGGCTCTGCGGCCTGGACA
Organism: Gavialis gangeticus; assembly: GCF_001723915.1. Classification (NCBI taxonomy): domain Eukaryota; kingdom Metazoa; phylum Chordata; order Crocodylia; family Gavialidae; genus Gavialis; species Gavialis gangeticus. The sequence goes on from NW_017729030.1 coordinate 67,613,073, forward strand.
CTCAGCCTGCTGGGGGTGGGGAAAGAGGGACTGTTGGCATGGCAAGATGGCTGATGCCCCTGCCCCTTGCTGCTGATTGGCTGCAAGGGCTGTCCATCACTGTCATGCCCCTTTCCAGGCTGCATGATGGATAGCCCTCAGAGCCAATCAGCAGTGAGGGGTGGGGCCACAGGGGCCCCTCAGTAACTGGGCAGGGCAGGGCACCACCTTGGTCTGCAAAAATAGCTTCTGACCCCAGGATCTGCATGTGAAATCAGCTGGCAGCCATCTTGAGTTTGGTAGACCGCAAATTATGACATTTAGGTTCTGTTTCATGCTGGGAGCTCAAGCTGCACCATTCCAAGGGGCACTCTGAGAAACCTTTTGCACTTTAGAAGTACACCTCATGGAGGTCCCCAGCATGCAGGAAAAGCATAAACGCTGCTACATCATGTCAGAATGCAACACGCTGCCCTGTGCATACCTAGCCAGTTGTGCAGGCCACTGAGTGAGGGGTGGGACTATAATCCTCATACCTGCTTTCCTCTGCCTGCCCCTTTGGGTTGCCTGGCATACAGAGGAGGCCCAGCAGAGGCTTGGGCTACACTGCATTTTTTTTTCCAAAGGAACTCTAGCGTGTGCACGTTCCAAGCCCTATGTGGGGGCAGTGCCTTCCTCTCCATTGTCAGAATCTGCTGAGGGGAGCAAGGTTTTTACTGCTGGCCAGCAGCCGGCAGAAGGTGCAAAGACACTACCATACTGTCTGTCAGTTATCATGGTCTATTCAGTAGCTGGTTCTTTCCCACCATGGACTCCAGTATAGTAGCTGTTGTAGAGCTATGAGGAGCTACCAGAAGTGCCTGGCTGTATCCACACTATGGCCACATGGTAGCAGTAGCTGTTGCCTGTCACCAGAACTGCTGGCAGCCATGGGCAACTGGTGCCTTCTGAGTCTGGTGGGGCACCCATAGATGCTGCCAGTGGTGTTGGCAATGGGGACAGAGCTGGCAATCACCTGCAGACACTGCCAGCAGAGTCTGGGGCAGAGGCAGAGCTGGCAAGCATCCACAGATGCCGCTGGCAGTGTCGGCGGTGGGGACGGCCCTCTCGGGTGGGGTACATATCCCCCCTACCAGTCACCTATTCTGGCAGCAGAAGTAGCTGCTGTTAGGGGAGGATGAGGATGTGGGCCACTTTGGATACTAAAGAGTCATGAGTCAGGAGAATCAGGAGCAGGCAAGGTTACAAAGCAAGAGTCCAAGATAAAGTCATATGCTATAATCAGGAACTAGAAGCTGGGGGTCAAAAAACAGGGATCCAGAATTTAGCATGGCTAAATACACCCTTGTGCCTCAGTCAACCCAGTCAGTGTCTACACATGTGCTGCTGTGCACAAAAAATACTCCACAGCAGAACAGTACTAAATTTATGCTAATAGTATACATTTATGCTAACAGTATAAATGCTGAGATGTTTACTGCAGATCTAATTAGTCTACTCCTCAGTAAAATTCTCATGTAGACATTCCCAGTGTATAATTAACTTGTGGAACTCATTGCCACAGGATGTTGTGGACACTGAGCATTCAAAGAGGTTTGAAAATGGATTGGACAAAAATCCTGCAGAATAAATCCATCAGTTCATATTAAACATATAGTGGAGCTGCCACCTCCAAATTAGGACTTCTTAGGCCTCTGAAAGCTGAACGTGAAAGCTAAAAGCTGGACCTCCTTGGCACATCTGCTGGGCTAGATGGACCTGTAATCTGACTCAGTATGGCATCTCTTATGTTCTTATAGGTGCTTGATTTGCTGCAATTTCTATATCTAATCTTTCTCAATGACAGACTCATAGAATCTTTTTTTCATTTTGTGCTGCCAAGACATCTTCCTTATGGGTGTCTACCATGATCTTAAGACAGGAAGGGAAAAGCCTGGCACAGTTTGGACTGCAGGCACCCAAAGTATTCTGGAAAATATTTGCTATTCCCAGGGCTGGATTAACACATAGGTAAATTAGGCATATGCCTAGGGCCCTAAGGGAAGAAGGGGTCTCATTGTGCTTATTTTACATATTATAATTATTGAGTGAAAAAAAGTAGGGGCCCACAAGTTTGTTTGCCTAGGGTCCACTAAAGGGTTAATCAAGCCCCAATTCCTTTTCTCTGCCAGGGTTCAAAGACTGCCCTCACAGTACTCGAATACATTAGGGGCAAATGAAAACTTTCTCAAGATGCTACTTGCATTGCCAAAGATGGCTGGGAGGCTAGCTGTTCAAAATCACTGTGAACCTATTATGCAGCCTGTAGCTGGTGCTACACAGCTGGGGATCACAGGTTGAGATAATCTGTCAGACCAGAGGTATTCATTTTGAGTGCTCTTGAATAACTGCCTCTCACTCTTCAAATGAAGCTGCTAGGAACCCTAATTCATCCTGAAGGCTCAAAGGCAAGTGTGAGCTACAACCATTCCTGGCCACAAATAACCTTGATTAAAAATAAACTGCGACTCATGCTCCCACAGGCACAAAGAGGGCAATTGTAACTCCCAAGATGTTGCTTGCAGGAATTTGAATTTTTGAGGAGTTTTCTTTGTGAAGGTATGTGAAAGAAACGGACTCATCTTCATTACTAACTGCTTCACCAAGGCTAGAAACAGACAGCACCAAATGAAGTGGATCAGCTGTGTTAGCTGGTCCACTTCACTGTGTGAAACCCACATCACCCATTGTCCTGTTCATTGATTTTGTGGAACAACAGATGACATGCTCCCTGCTTCCAGAGCTGTACCCCTAGCCATCTCTAGGACCCCAGAGATTTCCAAGGGCGTATCTCTAGAAGCAGGGAAAGCTGTGCAGGAGCTCCCCAGGCTTGAGGGGCCAAATCCTGTGCAAAAGTGCCCAGGGCATGCAGGATCGGACTCCTCAAACCCAGGGAGTGCCTGCTTAGGGTAGTGGGTAAGTGCACCCAGCTCCAGGCTGCCCATGCTTTCCCACTATACAGCAAATAAATGTTGGCACAATTTATTACTACTTTTTGTAGTGGCCACATTGTGGTGTGACAAAAAGTATGGATATCTATTTGTTGTCACTCTGTGCTGCCAAATTTTTATTACAGCAACATAAAGGCAATGAAAGGTGATGTCTATTTGTACCCCAAGATACCAAGTGTATTGATACATGCACACACTTTTCTATATACTTAAACAACAGATGGCACAAATTAGTAATGCTTTTACATTCCTGTGAAAGCTTTTTTGTAATAATCTTTTTTTTAAAAAGGAGAGAAATAAAGATAACAATTTTCATTAATCAAACACATTTCAGTCACAAAGAACATATAGCCAAAGAGACAGGATATTGGATTCCATGGAAATGCAATATACATTGTTCCTCACTGGGCATATCTACACATTCATTAATGCACCATAATTACAGCACATTAAGTTTAGTAATAACAGGTACTAACTTAATGCACCATAATCGGTGCTACTGCGTGTTAGCGCAAACGAATGCTTTTTTGTGGTGTTAATGCACATTAGACCACGTTAGACCAAGTCTACTGCGCATTGGCATATTAGCACAGTTTTTGCCAGCTGCGCTAATGCACAGTAGAATTAGTCTAATGCACATTAAGCATCTTGTGTAGATGCACCCACTGATCCTAAAGTAATGCCCAGAGAGATTTTATCAGGTTGCTCCAATACCCTGCCACATTGCAACAATACTGAACAATCCCTGTGACTGTTGGCACAGATTCCCCTGTTTCCTACTGAAGTACTCAATTAACAACATGCACGGAGGGTGTAGAATAACTTAAGAAAACTTTTTTATTTTTGTTTAAATAAGGATGAGCTGTTCACACACAGGGAATACAAATCATCAGCTGGAACTTGTGCAAACAGGCAATGAGAGTGGGAGAACAGCACAGTACTGTAATCTTGTGCCCTCCTTCTTCCCCTTCCATGTGTCACGACCTAAGCTGCTTTATAGAAAGATGGACTATTCTTGGTTCACACTGATGAAAAAGGATGTGAAGGATAAAAGGGTGATGTCAAATTCCCCAAAGGAAAATGTCCCAAGTCTGTAATTTATGTTACTGTCTTTCCCATCAATGCAAATGCCAAGCTTCAGTAAATTCAGACTGGCCCAAGCATTCACTTTAGCAGTTGGTGGGAAATATGAAACCAGTGTGTGACAGGAGGTAACCCTAGGGCCGGGTCTCATGTTGGCCTGCCCACTGGTCTAGGGCAATCTGCCCCACCTCGCCTGCCACAACTTGATGTTCTTGTTGATATGATAAGCAGGAGGCTGCCCATTTCTTGCTCCGATGGCAGGGGGCACTATACACAGCTATGTACCTTCCCTACACTGTGGCCCATGCCTCACAGATGGCATCCAGATTATTACTGTTCCCAAGCTTCAGGCCAGGTCAGATTCAGTCCACTGTTGGGCCTCTACCGCACTCACTCTGCCTCTCTCTCACAGGGGCCTCTAGCATACCACTCATTACTGGGCAACTCTACTGCTCTGCTCCCTTGAGCAACCCCCTTTGGGCCATCAGGCTGGACTACTTTTGCTCTGGCACAGCACACGAGCACCTTTGGTTTACTTGAGCTTCCGTACTTTGTGGCCTTGTCCTTGTGCCAAACACTGTGCTGACTCTGCCTCTAGCTCCTCACCATGCAAATTGTCCCTGGTCTCACTCATGGGGGTTGGCCAATGTACTGCCCTTCAGGCTGCCCTTACAGCCCTACTCAGTACACCCCCAGTGCAGCCCTTCAGGTCTCCCTCAGTGGCCCTACTCTATACCACCCACACACAGTCCTTGAAGTGCCTCTTTGCACCCTACTCTGTGTGGGCCTCTTCATCAACACTACCCTCTCTGGGGCCTCTGGGCTCTTACACCCCTGTGGAGCTCAGGTGCCTATTTATAAGCATGCCTGGTGCCCCACTGCTTTCACAATAACCCATCAGATGGTGGGGCTGGGGTTAAGTTGCCCCTACCCACCTTTCATCAGGGAGGTAACTGGCTTGGCATTTCTTGAGGGCTGTCCCACCACACACAGCCCCACCAAACCATCCTTCCCTGGTAGGGTGCAGTTTCAGTCATGCCCAGGTCCAGGAGTCTCCTGCCATCCCCACAGCTCTTCCCTTACCTCCAAGATGTTTTGGGAGCAGCAGCTCAGCCTGATGTTGCCTCCTCAGCTGCTAGCAGCAAACACTACTTCTGCTGCCCTGTGGGCCTAGCCTTAAAATGGCTGCCTCATCAGGGCTGGCCTGCACCTGCTGGCTGCCCTCAGCCTTTAAAGTGGTAGGCACCAAAGGTGCACTGCCACACAGTGTTACATTTGTTGGGGGAGTAAGGGTACGAGGAAGTTCAGATTAAGTCTCCAATTGTGACTCACTTCCAATTCAATTTAATTCCTGAAAGATAAAAAAAAAGTTTAAAAAAATGTAGTAAATGTCCTCTTATAGGTAAAAGTAATTTTTTCCAGTACAAAAACAATTACTTCTGGGCTTGCCCTTCCACTGGGAGTGTCAAAGTCATCACATCAATGGGGAGCTAAGATTCCTATCAGAAAAGAAAGAGACAACAGAAAACCCCCACAAACAAGGGTTGTGGGGAGGAGGGGTGGATGACAGGGCAACCTTTTTGATAGGCATGACACCAACTAGTCCCATAACCTCCCAAAGTGTCACTCTAATCCCTTTCCTTTAACCCAGAGGTGGGCAATGATTTCAGCTGGAGGGCTGCTTAATGAGTTTTGGTGAGCTGTCAAGGGCCACAAGAATAGCCCACCCCTTTACAGGTGCCCCGCCCCCTGGTCACCATCTTAGTACCAGAAGTCCTGCCCCCTAACCCCTGACCTTTGCCACCAGGGATCCCTGCCCTTGCCCTGGAAGTACTCTTTTTTGGAACGGGGTTTGACATCTTGGAACCAGGAAAAAAACAAACAAATTATATAGTAAAAATCTTACATCCACAATAACATATTTTAATTTTATTTTTAAAAGATGTATTTTAAATGATTTGTGTGTTTGTGTCGTGTATATACAGGTGATTGCATAATAGCTCAAAATGAAGTCTTACTCTATTGGGGAGGGACGTGGGGGGTATGCGGGGTAGGGGTATCAGGTTTGTGGGGGCTGTGGGTGTATTTGGGGTGTGGGGAAGGGTGTGGGGGAGGGTGTGGGGGTATGTGTGCATGTGGGTGGGTATGGGGGCTTTTGGG
>NW_017729030.1:67624284-67625238 GCF_001723915.1 Gavialis gangeticus
ATGTGTGTGTGTGGGTATGGGGTTTGTGGGGGGTGTGGGGGAGGGTGGCTAGGAATGCATGTAGTAGTGAGCAGGGCTCCCCCCAGAGACCCATGGGTGTGGGGAGGGCTGTGGGGGGTATAGTGTTTGTGGGGAATGTGATTGTGTAGGGAGGAGAATGTAGTTGTGGGGTTTGCAGGGGAGGGTTTGTGGATATGGTGGAGCATAGGTGATTGGTGAGAGGTGTACGGGGTGCACATGCCCCCCTTGAAAGGGCCAGTGCCCCCCCTGACAGGTCGGTGGCTTCTGCTGGTGCCCCCCCAGATTCAGAAGGCACCAGTCACTCATGTGCATGGAAACCCCCTCCCAGCTGGTCAGCACCCGCCCCTGCCCTGCAACAGCCCAGAGCCATTGGGCCCTGCAGCATCCCCCTGCCACTGTCAGCAGCGCAGAGCCCCATCTGCTCTGGACTGATCCTTGCCGGAGTGGATCAACCAGACATGTACACAGCCTTGACCAGGCGCTGTGCCTGCTCTGCACCACATGCCTGTGGCGTGTTCTGCCACCCCCTGGGCATGCAGCAGGACTGGGGCAGCTTCACATTGGATTGCCTTTATAGGCAGCTGCTGGCCCCAGCCCCATGGCAGGGACCTCTGCATAGCCTTGCCCTGCCCTGTGCCTGCTGCAGACTTATCTGCTCACATTGAACAGCTGCAGCAACATCAGCATTGGCAGGGCAGAAGTGTGCCCAGTACAGGGGGAAAGTGGCCCCTCCCCCTTAGCGCTGCCCAGCACTTCCTGCAGCAGCCACATGGAGCCCGTGCTGGGCTGCCCTGTGCTATCACCAGTGCCTCCGGGCTGCCATGCAGGGCAGCAGGGGCAGCTCAGAGGAGCTTGGTTTAGGGAAGAGAAGACTGAGGGGGAATTTAATAGCAGCCTTCAACTAGCAGAAGTGTGGTTCCAAAGGGGATACAG
>NW_017729030.1:67630238-67630769 GCF_001723915.1 Gavialis gangeticus
GCCCTTCCACTGGGAGTGTCAAAGTCATCACATCAATGGGGAGCTAAGATTCCTATCAGAAAAGAAAGAGACAACAGAAAACCCCCACAAACAAGGGTTGTGGGGAGGAGGGGTGGATGACAGGGCAACCTTTTTGATAGGCATGACACCAACTAGTCCCATAACCTCCCAAAGTGTCACTCTAATCCCTTTCCTTTAACCCAGAGGTGGGCAATGATTTCAGCTGGAGGGCTGCTTAATGAGTTTTGGTGAGCTGTCAAGGGCCACAAGAATAGCCCACCCCTTTACAGGTGCCCCGCCCCCTGGTCACCATCTTAGTACCAGAAGTCCTGCCCCCTAACCCCTGACCTTTGCCACCAGGGATCCCTGCCCTTGCCCTGGAAGTACTCTTTTTTGGAACGGGGTTTGACATCTTGGAACCAGGAAAAAAACAAACAAATTATATAGTAAAAATCTTACATCCACAATAACATATTTTAATTTTATTTTTAAAAGATGTATTTTAAATGATTTGTGTGTTTGTGTCGTGTA